>NC_088376.1:8046500-8669500 GCF_037993035.2 Macaca fascicularis
CAAATTCTAAGGAAAAACAGGACAGAATAGCAAGCGAAAGGGGTCCGATGGTACTCACTGCTTGGCAATAGGCAATAGTCTAACCACTTGGTGATAATCTTACCGCTTGGCGATAGTCGGGCGATAGTCTCACCCCTTGGTGATAGGCAATAGTCCCTTCGTGGTCGCCAAAATGTTTCTGGAATTGGTGGGTTCTTGGTCTCACTGACTTCAAGAATGAAGCTGCGGACGCTCGCGGTGACTTTTACAGTTCTTAAAGATGGTGTGTCCGGAGTTTGTTCCTTCTGATGTTTGGACATGTTTGGAGTTTCTTCCTTCTGGTGGGTTCGTGGTCTTGCTGGCTTCAGGAGTGAAGCTGCAGACCTTGGTGGTGAGTGTTACAGCTCTTAAGGTGGTGTGTCTGGAGTTGTTTGTTCCTCCCAGTGGGTAAGTGGTCTTGCTGGCCTCAGGAGTGAAGGTGTAGACCTTCACAGTGAGTGTTACAGCTCATAAAGACAGTGCAGACCCAAAGAGTGAGCAGCAGCAAGATTTATTGCAAAGAGCAAAAGAACAAAGCTTCCACAGTGTAGAAGGGAACCTGAGCAGGTTGCCACCGCTGTCTCGGGAAGCCTGCTTTTATTCCCTTATCTGACCCCACCCACATCTTGCTGATTGGTCCATTGGTGCATTTACAATCCCTGAGCTTGACACAGAGCACTGATTGGTGTACTTACAATCCTTTAGCTAGACATAAAAGTTCTCCAAGTCCCCACTAGATTAGCTAGACACAGAGCACTGATTGGTGTGTTTACAAACCTTGAGCTAGACACAGGGTGCTGATTGGTGCATTTACAATCCTCTCGCTAGATGTAAAAGTTCTCCAAGTCCCCACTAGATTAGCTAGACACAGAGCACTGATTGGTGCATTTACAAACCTTGGGCTAGACACAGGGTGGCTGATTGGTGTGTTTACAAACCTTGAGCTAAAAACATAGTGCTGATTGGTGCATCTACAATCCTTTAGCTAGAGGTAAAAGTTCTCCAAGTCCCCACCAGATTAGCTAGATACAGAGTGCTGATTGGTGCATATACAATCCTCCAGCTGGATATAAAAGTTCTCCAAGCCCCCATCTGACTCAGGAGCCCAGCTGGCTTTGCCTAGTGGATCCTGTGCCAGGGCCACGGGCAGAGTTGCCGGCCAGTTCCAAGCCAGCGTCTGCACTCCTCAGCCCTTGGGCGGTGGATGGCACCAGAGCCTCAGATCAGGGGGTCACTGTGGGAGCCCACTGTGGTGAGCTCGGGCATGGCGGGCTGCAGGTCCTGAGCCCTGCCCTATGGGGAGGTAGCTGAGGCCCAGCGAGAATTTGAGTGCCACGGGTGGGCCAGCAGTGCTGAGGGATCCAGAGCCACCTCGCAGCTGCTGGCCTGGGTGCTAAACCGCTCACTGCCCACGGCCAGAGGGGCCAGCTGGCTGCTCTGAGTGCGGGCGGTGGAGCCCCTGAGAGACCCTGTGCTCCCTCCATAGCTGCTGGCTCGGGCGCTAAGCCCCTCACTGCCCAGGGCTGGTAGTGCCACCCCACCACTCTGAGTGCGAGCCACGGAGCCCGCGAGCACCGTGCACAGCCCCAGTTCCCGCCCACGCCTCTCCCTCCACACCTCCCCACAAGCAGAGGGAGCCAGCTCCAGCCTCGGCCAGCCCAGAGAGCGGCTCCCACAGTGCAGTGGGGGGCTGAAGGGCTCCTCAAGCATGGCCAGAGCGGACGCTGAGACCAAGGAGGTGCTGAGAGCGAGCGAGGGCCGCCAGCACATTGTCGCCTCTCAGATAGTCCAGATATAGAACCCTGGAGATGGTAAATAGGGGTGGAGACCTAGAGAACAAAGGGGTCTAACTGCTAATTCACCTAACTGCTGCTAGATGGCCACAGTTCCTGTCTAGGTTTGGCTGCACAATCCCTGCCTGTTCTTGACACAATCATTTCTGCTTTCTGAGCTTTTGCTTCCTAACTTTTAAAATGGTCTGAACTTGAAATATTGTCCTAGAACAGTAGTCATCAGCCCTTGCTAAACATCCAAATCACCTCTGGTTTTCAAATTTCCTTTTATAGGTTTTTGTATGGTTTGTTTTGTATTTGATAATAGAGGTGCCCAATCCCTATCATGACTCTTAAAACTGAAATTTGATAGAGCGAATGACTAGACTTGCTGATTCCTTAGTTGTCTTCCAGGATGATATACTTTGAATATTTTCCCCCACCCAAATTTCATGTTGAATTTGTATTCCTCAATGCTGGAGGTCGGGTCTGATGGGAGATGTTTGAATCATGGAGTCAGATCCCTCATGGCTTGGTGCTGTCTTTGTGATAGTGAGTTCTAGTGAGATCTGGTTATTCAAGAGTGTGTGGCACCTCTGTCCCCACTACCCCCTCCCCACGCTCTCCCTCTTGCTTGCTCCTACTTTCACCCTGTGGAGTACCTGTTCCCCATTCACTTTCCTCCATGACTGTAAACTTCCGGAGATCCTCACCAGGAGCCAACCAGGTGCTGATGCCATGCTCATACAGCTTGCAGAACCATGATCCAATTAAACCTCTTTTCTTATAAATTACCCAGCCTCAGGTATTGCTTTACAACAATTCAAGAACGGACTAATACACAGGACAATCTTTCTAAGATCAGCTGGGCAGAGTGGCTTGTGCCTGTAGTCCCAGCTACTTGGGTGTCTAGGCACAAGAATCGCTTGAACCTGGGAGGCAGAGGTTGGAGTAAGACAAGATCATGCCGCTGCTCTGCAGCCTGGGTAACAGGGTAAGACCTTGTCTCAAATAAATAAAGAAAGAAAATTTTAAAAATTTATTTATCAGAGAGAATAATGCCACAATTTTTATCACAAGAGATGATGAAATTTAAAGTACTTTTGATAAAACTTGCACATATGTAGTTATTGAATATAACCAAAATCCCACAGGAAAGAACAATCGAGAGATGACTGTGTTTGTGTATACTTCTTAACCTCAAGCAAACTATACATTCTTTCCTTTTTCAGACCTGCTTTTACATTCAGATAGGCTACCACATGAAAATAAATATTAAAACAATTCAAAATTTAAAACAGTAAATGCAAAATCCTGTATTGTGTTCCATAAGAAATGCAAAGTAAACTTAAAAAGATAAATTTTTAAAATGAAAGCTAGAACAACTATAGACATTCATATTTATACTGTGGAATACAACATGATTTCCAGCTGTGAAATCAAGGAAAGTTTTCATCGAGTTGATATTTAGGATCAGTTATTGAGAGACAGATAGGATTTTTCTGGAAGAGAGGAAGGTAGGAGTCACTTAGACAGTAGAAACAACAGGGATGTAGGCAAAGTGCATGAATTTGCACAGAAAGGGAACAGAAAATGGTCTAGTTTTTTTGACTGAATCTCAATTCCTGGGAGTAGGTACAGGTAAGGTAGGAAAGACTGATTGCGGGCTAGTTATGAGAGACCTGGCTATGTTAAAGAATTGCTTTGTTTTCTGAAACCATGAGAGGTTCTTGAAAGTTGATAAGGGAGAGTTGCTTAAGGTAACACAGGTAATAAGAACTAGAAGAGTTGAGCTGGAAATCAGATTGTATAAAGTATAAAGTTCTTTGTATCTCCCTCAACAACCCAAACGTGGGCAGTAGGGTCATGGAAGAATACCCAGGCCAAATACACCACACTTAAAGATCCTTAGACTTTTCTATAACAGCCTATATGTTTGGAAGTGAGATTCTTTAGAAGTGAAAGACAGAAATGACATTTATAATAAAGTTTTCCCTGGTGACTTCAAGGCCTCCTCCAGGCTAGAGGTCAACAGTTACTTATAAATGCAGAGAAGCAGCATGCAGTAGGTTGGCATCGGGAAGCACAGAAGGGGATTGCATTAGAAACTGCGCAGGGAATTTTAAATTGGCCGAATGTAATTACCCATGTTGGAATTTGGCCAAGGTCTCAAGATTTAATATCACCACTCATTCTAGTCCCTGTAAAGACCCTTCGTGGTCACAGACCTTAATTTTATTCTTCCTTTAAAATTCATGGGATGGCATTTCTCAGCCTTCCCTCCTCCCCGCCAACCCGAAGCCAGGACCCTTTACTTTCTTTACTTGGCCATGTTGCTTCCAATATGGCTTTGATTGCTGCTGCAGACACCAAGACACTTTCATTGCCCCTGAAGGCCATTTTATTTATTGGTGTTATGTTTCCAAAAGATGCATTTTCCTTCGCCAATATGTTCAGCTGGCCACATAATAGCATAGACTGACATTTTGGTGACCATTCAGGAGAGCGGCAGATTGTGTAAATTTCACAGTTCCCATATGTCAATTCTGAGGTTCCTTGAAAAAACTGTACAGGTTGACCTTGCTTAAAAAAAAATGAGTCATAGAAAATATAGCAGGAGGAACAATCTAGTACCACACTTCAAAAGTTAGAAATATGTAATTAATGATTATGCACATGCACATATAGCTTTATATGATAAAAACTAATATAAAACTAAAATTAAAAATATGCATAGAGACAATATTGCAGTATATTTGTTATGTAATGAGACAAATATCCAAATTCTAATAATTAAATATGCAAGTATGTGATCAAACCATGAATAAATAAGGGAAGGTCGTTACACCAAAAACATATGGAACAGTATTCAACTTTAAAATTGTGCCAGTAATCAAAGACATGCAAATGTAGACAAGGGAGAACATTTTCACATGTGTCATTGAAAAAAATTAAAATTAATTTCACTAATACAATTCTGGGATTACAGGTACACTGTTACATTTCCATAATGCTAAAGTTATTAGACACAATTATTTGAAGAAGCAATTTGGCAAATCAGTCAAGATCTTCAAAACCTTATATTTTTCAAACCAGAAATTACAATCTTGGTAATGTACTTAAAATAATAATTCAAACCAAGAGGAAAATGTATTCACATAGATATTCACTGCCAAAAACAATGTTGACCAGGTGCCAATAACCAGATATATAAAGAACTCCCATTACTCAACAGCACAAATACAAATAACTTGATTAAACAATGGGTGAAGGACTTGAATAGACTGTGTTTTCAAAAAAACAATCAACCAAAAACAAAAACAAAAACAAAACATGGCAATAGTCAATAAGCACGTGAAAAGAAGCTCAGTATCATGAATCACTAGGGAAATGCAAATTAAAAACATAATGAGACACTACTTCATACTCAATACAATGGTTAATATTTGAAAAATAAAGAAAAGAAAAAGAAATAAAATAACGAGTATCTTTGACCATGTGAAGAAATTGGAATTCTTGTGCACTGTTGGTGGTATGTAAAATGGTGCAGCCTCTAAGGAAAAGGATATGGTAATTCCTCTAAAAATTGAAAACAGAATTACTATATGGTTCATGAATTTTGGTTCTAAGAAAATACCCCAAAAATTGAAAGCAAGTTCTCAAAGAGGTATCAGTACACCCATGTTCATAGCAGGACTATTTCCAATAGCCGAAAGTAGAGACAACCCCAGTGTTCATCAGCAGAAGAATGGATAAACAAATTGTGGTATATACATACAATGGAATATTATTCAACCTTTACAAGGGAGGAAATTCTGACACATGTTACAACATGGATGAACTTTGAAAACATCATACTAAATGAATTATGCCACTCACAAAGAGACAAATATTGTTTGGTTCCAATTATATGAGGTACCTAGAGTAGTGAAATTCATACAGACAGAAAATGGAATGGTGATTGCCAAGGGCTTGGGGAAGGGAGAAATGAGAAGCTATTGTTCAGTGGATATAGAATTTCAGGATTGCAAGATGAAAAGAGTTCTAAAGATTGATTGCACAACAATGTGAATGTAGACAAGAAAGGGTATTTTTACATGTATTATCGAAAAAAACTTAAAATTAATTTAACTTAAACTTACTAAACAGTATACTTCAAAATGGTTAAGATAGCAAATTTTATTCTATGTGTATTTTACCACAATTTTAAAAAATAATAATCTGATTTTGTTAGAAAGTGGAAAAATCATGTGATAGAGTATTATACAACCATTAGAAATTACAATTATGCATATAAAAATTCCTATATTTAAATTTTAAAATAAAATTCAAGACCCTTATATTTATAGCCATGCAGCTAAATATAAAAATGATAAGGAGTAAAGTGTTAAGATGGTAGGACTGTATGTAAATTCTTGATGTTTTATTTGTATATTATTCTACAATAATATTATTTATAAAAGAAAGAAAATTGGCAGTACACCTCCATAAAGAGAGTTTGAATATCTTTTCTTTTATGGAAAAGCATTAAGTATAAATATTCTTTTTTCCATAGAAAAGTGAAACAATAAGTAATTTGTTACATATTTGAAAAGAAAAATCAAAACAGTATTTAGCTCAGATAAAAACAAAGCAATAAACTAAAGCTAAACCATGAGCTATCATTGTAGAAAATCACAAAGATAGAAAATGAAAGGTATTATTTATGATTTTCTGTTTTAGCATTTCTAATTTGTGATTTGTTTTTAATATCATTATTAATGCTTTACTGATGAGTTTTTTCTTCTAGATGTAAGATTTTATGAGGTTAGTAATTTTCTTTTGTATGTGTTCATATCTAATGCTGCAAAAAGTATTTTCTGTTGGAATGTAGTTCCAATTTTGTAATGGACATCAACAGAAAAATATGATTTGATATATATAGTCTTTGAAATAAGTAATTTTTAGAGAATATTAATACGTGCTTTGAGTATTTATCCATTCACTAAATGCTCATTTATTTTTTTCACTAAGAAATCTGTGATAACTGATACTTAAATCAGATCTTAACAAAATGTGTTATATGTTTCTGATATGTTATTTAATATGTCTCAATTTGTCAAACTGTAAAAATTATGAAAGAGCTCTCATTCCCTTTGTGATATCAACTATTCTATGAGGATAAATGAGATCCTATGAAACCAGCATATACAAAGCAACTTTTAAATGAAGAATTTATTGTGAAGCAAACTGCTGGATGAAAAGATAGAGGAAAGGAGAGGAGAAAACGGTGGGGAGGGTGTGCTGGGGGGAGAGAGAGAAAGAGAGAGAGAGACAGAGAGAGAAAGAGCAGAGTTGTGGAACACGTGGAAGTGAAGCCACAGGAAACAGAAGAGGAAGGGATTGCTCCCATCAGGCCCTGCTATACTTAGACAGCCTTTCCCATCATTTGCTCATGCTCTGGCTTGGGTTGAATTTCCGACTTTCTGATTGATTAGCTGTGGGTTCTGGAACACGTTATTTCACTTCTCTCTATGGCTCAGTGTCTATACATGAAAAATGGAGATTTAAAAACCTCTATCTCAAAAGGTAAATGATTATAAATGGAATAATACATTTAAAGCACATACATAGTGTCCAGTGCATTATATGGAAACAAAATGAAAGTTCCTGCCCCACCTCCTCAAATCAACATGAATTTCTTTCTAACTTGTTTCCTGTACTTGAAAAACCATAGGCACTTTAAGGGAATGGTAGAAAATACTAATTCTTATTCTCTACAAAATCAAACACAATTTTTAACATGTGATAGGTATTTGATATGTATTACTGATTAACACAGGCACTCAATAAACACTTTCTGATCGATCAACATTTCAGCAGAGAATATATGGTTTTAAAATGCTTTCCTGATTTATTGAGAGAAGTCTGAGGAACCAGGTGCAGAGAAGCTATGGAGTCAGCTTCTACATTAATATTTAAGAATAGGGAAAGGTTTTTTCATGAAGTTGTTGTAATAATTACAATTCTTTATGCTGATGCACGTCAATATGCCTTACAAAGCATTATCACCTGTAATATGACCCTCAAAACTATTATGTAAGAAAGGTAAAAAGGCAGAAATTATTATTTTCATTTTAAGATGAAGCTCAGATTGAGTGATATGACTTTCCCAGAGGGCAAATACATATAGCAATTGTCAGCAACGGAAGCTGAATCCAGGAGTGCCACACTAGGTTCTCTTCACAACGTTGCTTCAGTGTAGTCCTGTTCGGTCACAAGCCTGCACGTAGCCTTGCAGTTTTGACTTTATTTGCTTATGTCCATGTAATACAGAGATAGTCAGTATCTTTATTACTAGACTTCAAAATGTTAACTCTGAGCCTCTACCTAATATTGCGTTAAGGTTTAATTAGACAAGTTGACTTCCCCTCGAGAAAGACACAAAAAGACAATTTTATTTAAATTACCGTAATCATTTTTTCAAGTAGGTTATGCCACTAATGCTTTTCATACTCCATTTATATTAAATAATCAACACTTTTTAAAGCTAGTTACCTTTGAAGACCCTCAACTCAGAGCTGAGGCTTTGAAAAAGAGCCTCGGTGTATAAAACGATTGGGTGAAATTGCCTTGTCTGAAAGCTAATTAAATGAAGTTGGCATCTCAAGAGGGAGGAGACTGCCAGCATCTTTCACAGGAATGTTGATAGCAGCTGCCTGACATGAGCATAAACACCATATGATTTGGTTCCATCAAGCCAGCCCTGCTAATACAATGGGCCAATATCTTGTCACCTAAGAAGTCCCTATGCATTTGGCAACATTAAATCATGTGACTGTCTTTCTCAACCCATTGGCATGTCTTTAAGAACAAGGGACAAAACGGATTCTCTGAAACTGACTTGACCACACTATGCAGGGATACAGAAGCCACACACTATAAATCTATATACCCTTAAAAACATGTGTATACATAATTAATATATAAAACATAATATGTCTTGCATCTTTTGCCATACCTGCAGTCAATCAATCCTCACTTACCGGGCACCTACTATGTATAAGGTGCTGTGGAAAGCATTATGAAGAACGTTCTGAATCAGACCCACTCTCTACCTGCGATCAATTTTTGAAATCTCACAGGAGGTAGGAGCTCACAAATAGATATCACAGAAGGAAGATGGGATGAGAGCTATTGACAGAGTGCAAAGAAGTTTAGAGAAGTTTTTTTAAAAAATCACTCTATTGGTTCAATCTGGCAAATTGTCTTCTCCATCTCTACTCCTTGGTTCTAAACAATTCTGTTAAAACCTAACATACCACACTGCTCTTTTGTATCCTATGTTGGTTCTTTATAAAAAATAAAGGTCTCTTTTTGACTCCTCCATCCATCTTCTTTGCTTTAGGGAGAAGGAGCCTAGTTCTGCTTATTAAGTTACTTTAAGTAATGTTGTTTTAAGTTATGTTTTATTTTTTCCTTATGGAAGTCTTGCATGCGTATGGCTAAATTTGCAAAGAGGATTTTAAAAAGAAGTAATTGTCCAATTGTCTGGATATAAGCTCATGACTTCTGACTTGGGACCATTTCTTACGAAGGACATTGGAGGAGAGACAACATCTGACAGAAAAACGTGCAGTCCATTACTGATACTTTTAAAGGTCAGACTGCAAGTGACCTGCTTTTATATGTGAATTTCACAATGACTAAAGAACCAATGTTCTGAAGAGATTAGCTGGATAAATTGACTATTATAAACTCACCGTTTATGTATGTCAGGACAAATGGAGCACTGTAATAGCATTTTTTTCTGAATTTCTTTGAGGTATGACAGAGAAAATTAATCTGAGACTAGAGAATAGGAAGGGAGAGTTATAAATTTGGAATTTGACAAATAAGGCATGCTTATACAATGTGCCAAGTCTGAAATAAAAAATGAACGTGTTAGAAAATCTCAAGTCTTTGTGAGAAAGTCTCTTCTTTTAAAAATTTTGCCAGTAAAGCCTTTATTTATTTTTTGTTGTTGTTGTTCCTTCTGTTTTTATTGTTTCCAAAATCTTGAGCCATGTTTAGATTATTGCCACTATCATCATCATAAGAAATATATATATATATAAAGCATGTATAATTATTTTGAGTTATGAGTTATGTACAAGCAGACTATAAACACTTTAAGCTTCACAGTCACAGGGGATAAAATTTAAGGAAACTACTAAAATTACACAATAGCATTTATATGCATGTATTTACATATACATGATATGCATATAGGACAACTATAAATTTATGGTGCTGATTTTTCATATGCATACACACACACCAGTCAGTACTCTTACTATATACAAACACACATGTACAACACTTTATAAAGCACTTTGTCCATCTGTTTAAGAAGTTGTCATTATATTCCCTTCAATTAGAGTTAAATCTGAGTGTGTGTTTCCCATTTAGGATACAAATGAATCTATCTTTTTACTTCTGCCCAGCACATAGGATATAGTGCCCAAAACACACTAGGAAGTTAATCAATATTGTTTGAATTAAATTGGATTGAATGAAGAACACGACGAATAATTAATTAAATCAACACAACGTTGATAGGATGTGTAACAAACACAAAATGAAACTTGATTTAAAATCTACAAGCAGAATTGTTCAAGCCTGGGAGTTTTCAAATACTGTAGGGTAGTAAAGACAACCTATCCAGGCATAGGAGTCACAGACCCTACGAGAAAACTTCTGGTCTGTCACTAAACAGCTGTGTGACAGGGGCCAGGGTGGGGGATGGCAGGGGGATGGCAGGGGGATGGGGATTTGTTTCACATCTCAAAACTCATCTAGTTTTAAAACCTTAAGCTAATAACATGTAAGTGCAGCTTGTACATTGCAAGTACTTGATATATGTTGTTTTTTTCCCCTGTTCTGATTAAATGTTAGCTGTTTATTATTTTGAAATAATAGCTTTGTCTTTTATAGATTTTAAATATACAGTTCCTCTTCCACTTAAAAGAATATTAAATGCTTTAAAATTATTCAACCTTTGAATTAGTTATGTTACAGTATCCATTCTTTTATTCAACAAATGTATTTTTCCACATAAAAGTTAACTGTGAAGTGTCCATTTGTATGCAAATGTGTTAACATTAATGGAGCCTAGTTGGTGGACAGCAGTGAGGCTGACATCTAAAGTTAGTCCTGTGTGAACATGAACAGATTATGTGTCTACTCCTTGGGCCACAATCTCTCCATCTTTAAAATGAAGGAATTAAACCATACTTTAGGAATATTTTAAAAGTTTTGTCATTCTGCATTCAGAAGGAGATTACTGTTTACTAGAATTTATGGAAAACAACAGAAATAAGTGGGGGAGAAAAGGTAGTTATTTAGCATTAGTTGAAGAGTGAATTCATTTTTGAGAAATTTTTCTGTCTCTTAAGTGTTCAAAATTGAAGCACACTCTTTTTCAGGCAATTGTTTAGTTAAAAAGCTTAAATCTATCCCAGCACATTGGGAGGCCGAGGCGGGCAGATCACGAGGTCAGGAGACTGAGACCATCCTGGCTAACATGGTGAAACCCCGTCTCTAGTAAAAATACAAAAAATCAGCCGGGCGTGGTGGCGGACACCTGTAGTCCCAGCTACTCGGGAGGCTGAGGCAGGAGAATGGCGTGAACCCGGGAGGTGGAGCTTGCAGTGAGCCCAGATAGCACCACTGCACTCCAGCCTGGGCGACAGAGCGAGACTCTGTCTCAAAAAAAAAAAAAAAAAAAAAAAAAGCTTAGATCTTTGAGTATGCTTGCAGTGGAATTTGAATTAGTATTGCCTCAATGATAGTTAATATTATTCTCATATTTGTTCTTTGTGCACCTTGTCATTTTAGCCACTTGCCGAGAGCTTCCTGTGTATCAGCTCCCTTGGTGCTTTGGGCACTAAACAAAATAAGACATTATTCTTTTCAAGCCATTCAAAGCCTAATGGGAGACAGTAAGAGGCAGAAAACTAAGGATTAAAAGAAAAAATGCATATTTAATTAGGGAATGAGAAAGTGGGAAGTATTGATTGATTCTGACTAAACAGGCAAAGCTTATAATTTTAAAATAAACAAATCATGAGTTTTCTTACACTTTTCTCAGGATGATTGCTTCCCAAATAGTAACATTTGAGAAGGAAGCAAATTCAGGTCCTGCCATAGTGCCCATGAAAGGTTTTATCCTAAAGTACTGGATCCCACTTGCCGTGATGAGAGGAAAGTCAGATATGGAGAGGGACTTTTGACACTAACTGCCCTATCTATTACCCTTGCTTCCAATTTATTAATTTATCCATTCAACAAATATTTATGGAATAACCCTGTTATGCCAGGTAATGTTCTAGGTGCTGGAGAGATAGAAATAATTTCATTGACAAAGATTCACTGCTACCTTAGAAAAATGGCTGATTTTAGGACTGGGGCCGGCAATACAATGAACCTGGAACATTTTGCAACACCAGAAAGTTAGAAAACACTAAAAAAAAAGAAAGAAAGAAAGAAAAGAAAAATTATTGGAGATATATTAAATGGGTATAAGGGCAACTGAAAAGGCTCCTAATGGTCACAGTTGGAACAATTGGAGCCACAAAATATACTAGTATTGGATTATTACCAAAATAAATATCCATGAGTTTTACTGATAAAAAAATTGAATAAATTGACAACTAGGTGAGAAGAGACAAATCTCCATGGAGGAGAATTTCAAATAATTTACATAGATACTGTTCCTTCAAGGAATTAGAGCTTCTTAAGTGGGAGCTGTGCATAGTGACTTCCTCTTCCTAAGAACACAGTAAGAAAAAGAGGGGGGAAGGAACATTGCAGTGGAGAAATCTGACAAACACTCTCTCAGCCAGGTGATTATAGTCAGCATCATCAGTCACAATTTATCCTGATAGTAAGACTCTAGATGTAACAAAAATGGCACTTTCCCCCTGTGAACGTCCTCTCCCAAACCTATAACCTCAGTCTAACCGCGAGAAAACCATCAGAAAATGTCCAATAGAGCAGCATCCTACAATACCTCTGACAAGTGCTCCTCCAGGTTGTCAAGGTCATTAAAAACAGAAAAAGTCAGAGAAATTGTCACAGCCAAGAGGAGCCTAAAGGAGACATGACAACTTAATTGAATGAATATTCTGGATGGAATCTGGAATAGAAAAGGGACATTAGACAAAAACTAAATAAATCTGAATAAACAATGGATTTTGGCTTGTAATAATGTATCAATATGGGTTCCTTAATTATGACAAATGTATCATACTAAAGTAAAACATTAATAATAAGAGAAACTGGGTGTCAGGTATGGAGGAATGCTCTGTGCTATCTCCTCAATATTTCTGAAAATATCAAGCTGTTCTAAAAATTAAAATGCATTTAAATAATTTCACCATTCAAAGGAGCTTACTAAACTCTGTTTTCCACATTCATGTAAAATAAATTATAGAATATTCAGTATGTCAGATGCAATAAGTTTTATTGAGAAGAATAAGGCAAAAAAAAAAAAAGAGAGTAGAGTGCTGGGGATAGTGCAATTTCATATATGTGATCAGAGAAGGACTACTTCAGAAGGTGACATTTGAACAAAGACTTAAATTAGGCAAGACAGTAAATCATGCAGTTAACTGGAGAAAGATTCCAGAAAGATAAAACAGCAACTGCAAGTGTCCTGAGGTACGAGCAAACTCGTGTTTGAGGAACAGCAAAGACGCCAGTGTGGCTAAAACGGGGTGGACAAGGGGAGGAGGAGGAGTCGGTGAAGTGAGAGATACAGCGGTTGGCCAGAGATACAAAAGGTTGGCCTTTCAGTTATTGTAAGGTGTTTCTTCTCATGCCTAAAGTGGGATACAAAACTGCTGGAGGAATTTGGGCAGGGGATTACCGTGATCTGATCTATTTTTAATGGATCTCTTTGAGTGTTTGGGGAATCATTGACTGCAGGCGGAAAGGCAAAGCAGGGGACCAGTCACAAAGCCATTGCAACAATCTGGGTGAGAAATGATAGTGGCTTGGGCTAAGGATTTAGAGGTAAAGTTTGTGAGAAGCTGTTGGCACTGCATGTATTTTAATCGTAGAGGCAATGGACTGCCCACCTATTACTTCTCACAGCCCCTATACTCATCCCAGCCTCACCCAAACATTTTCAGGAACTTATGATTCTGCCTGACTCCTTCCAGGTCTTTGCATGTAGGTCTCAGAAAGTCTTTCTCTTTGTAACCTACTTAAAACAAACTCCCTTTCTCTTTGCTATTCTTTCTTAGCAACCTGTTTATTTTTTATCACTATTTGTCATTTTAGTGCTTCTGTTTTTTTGTCTGTCTTTTCATCTACTCTATAAGCACTGTGAAATCAGGGACCAAATCTGTTTAGTCCAATAATTTATTCCAATTGCCTAATGCAGTACCTTAAGCATAGTAGGTGCTCAACCAATACTTGATGTCTGTATTTTTGAGTTTTTCCAATCATTATATCAATATCTACCTTGGCCAGGTCCCTTGGTCATAAGTTTCACTCTTGCCCCAGATGCCTTGCTATGGATTCCATAGAAAAACACTGATAAATTTTTAACCTGCAGTAACTGTTTCATCACTAGTCTCAATGACAGAAGCTCATTGAGTGGGTCTCTATTCCGCTCAAGTGGAGTAAAAATAGGCACTGCTTAGCAACCAGCATTTTGTACTGAGCTTTCTCCTGTGAGAAAGGCAGAGCAATGCTAGGAAATTCAGAGCAATGCTAGGACTCAAACAGCGAGGGGATTTAGGAACTGGTAAGTATATTAAGCAACTGGATAAAAGTGCTTTTGAGAAAAAGTCTCCAAATGGTTGCTCTAGAAAGAGTAAGAACATAACATGCTAAGGATTCCCTCAGATCCCCTCGGACACAAAACCTTTGCATTTCCCAAATTAGATAGTGCACTCAGGTCATAGCACGGAAGGTTCTTAACATAAACCGAAATGGACTAATTGCACACAAATGATTGAGCTTGATTCATTGTTCTTATAACTATACTCACCAGTTGTAGAAATAAAGTTAAAACAAAACTAGAGAGTGGTTTTGTGTGTTAGTCTGTGGCTTTGGTTTTGATTTTTAATCTGAACCTGCCAGCCATTGTATCCAAACCTCAATTTTGTTTCTGCCACTACACCTTTGTACAAATGTGGGAAAATTCCTTTTGCTCAAGACTCACTTTTCTCAACTGTCAAGGAAGGTGATTCAGTGACCTCCAAAGCCACTTACAGATCTAAAAATAACTACCTGTCCAGACTGTCTGGATAAGCCCAAGTGGCCAGTAGCCTGGAGAGTCATGTACCCAGCATGGCTTCATCTGCAAGGTTGTTCCCATCCTCTGTTAGTACCAGGACTCTGAATACACGGTCTCAACACAGGCTGCCAATCACCTACAGCTCACCTGCTCCCTAGAAACTTGCCTATTGTTTTCCCTATAACTGCAGACCAGCTCTGGCCATCCCTGCTAACCTGTGGCAGAGGTCTGAATGCATTCCAATTTTATCCCTTCTTGGGTACTCCCTCCACTCTAGAGTACCATACTTTCCTTATATCTGATAGTTAGATAGTTACTCTTTTGTCATCATTAATAATTCTTTATATTCAGCTTCCTCTGTTTAACCAACTAAGTGTTTCCTATCTATCTTCTGATTAAACCTTGACTATTGGATCATTTGAATTAAGTTTGTAATACATTTCAGCGGAGTTATTTATTAGAGAAAGGGTGAATCTCTCAATCATGGGGAAAAAGTAACATCTTAGAGAATATGACACTTTGGAGAAGATAATTTTTAATAAACATTGATCTCAGACTCCTCCTAATTGACTTAAAAAAGCAAGAAAGGAAAACTGGCAAAGGCATAGCAACTACCTTTAAGGAGGAATTAAGGAGCAACTTGAGTCACTGAAAAGTGCGTATTCAATTTTGGTTTGAAATTCTGTCCCTTCTCCCCCTATTTTGAATATTATGAATCCACTTGGAATTAAAAGAGAAGAGTAGGAAATGTCAATACAATAGAGAGTAAAATTGTCCTCTTATGATCCTTAGGAAGTGATTGTCTGGATAGGTCTATCCCTTAGGAGCTTGCATATTATCCATCTCAACTTAGAGGGAGGTCTCTGATGGGTGAGACAGGAATTTGTTTTATGCATAATTTGATTCAATGTTTTTGCTACTGTGTAAAAACAAATGAGATGATTTATAGCTACATAGTAAAGAACCACAAGATATGTAGAGGGTTGAAGCTAAAGGTTGTAGTTTAACAGAACTAAATGAAAGTTGGATCTTCAGTAGATTTATATTTCAAGACAAGTTCCTAAAATTTTACAGCTCTCCCCAAAGGAGAGAAGGTTTACTATTTTCTCAACAAAAGTTATGTGTATTGCTTGTCTCTGCTGATTTCTCTTGGTGAAAGTAGAATCCTTAATGAATTTTCAGCAAGATTAATAAATACAGAGGATTTGTTTTCTTAATCTTGCTTTTTCCTAACAGTGCCTAAGGATCTGCCATGAGCTTTGCCTACAAAAAGCCATAAATCTGGTGAATTCATCTTGAAAAGAAAAGCAAGTCAAGTGAGTGAGAAATAAATTAAAAAGGATGTTAGCTGTAAAACGGCTCCTTGCATGATTCAATTTATCAGTTTGCAAATGTCAATAAGCGTCTTTTACAGTATTATAAATAACCAGACAATATGACTTGAGTTTACAAAAGCTATAAGCATATATTATTATCAACACATAATCAAAAATGAACTACCATGTTAATATATATATACATATAGACATAAGTGTCTTAAATTTACTTTAAAAGATTTATGATAAATAATTATAGTATAATAGTAAAAATATCTAATAATTACTGAGAGCATTCTACTTGCCATATACTGTTGTAAATATTTTACTTGTATTACAGATTAAGTAACTTGCTTCAAGTCATACAGCTAAGAAAATTGGAATTGTTATTTTTGAATCCTGCTGTGTCTGACTCCAGAACCATTTTTATGCACAACCAAGGCTGAAAGGAGACTGGAGATCATTTAGTGTACACCCTGTGTTGTTGGGTAAAAAGGACTGAGAACAGAAGTGACTTGTAAAAAATGGACTCACACAATCAAAACTCAAACCTATACTTCCTGGCTCCTTGTCAGTTGTTTTCCATTGCGTGAAGCTCATAGGAATATTAAATTCTACCTGGTGCTGTGAGTATGTTTCTGACTCTGACTGTGTGAAAGGAGGTGGAAGGGGCAGTAGTTTAATTAGTTTAAGGCTGAGGGTATGGGATTTGCAACATTCCAGTGTAGACAATCAATTCAATACACATTTATTGATGCTTGCTGTGTAAGAGTTACTATACCAGGTTACGGGAGAACAATAAATCAATCACATATAATTCTTTCCTTCAAAAACTTATAGTATAGTTGGGGAAATGTATAAGTTTGAAAAGTAGTTTAATACATAGCAGCCCTGTTTAGATCCACATAAGATTTTTTTTAAAGGCTTGGGTAATTACTGTATCTTCACCAGATTATAATTTCCAAGGTACATTGGTTAAGAGCTCAGTCTTTGAATTTACACTTCCTCTTGACTCTGAATCTGAGATACACTGTTAGTTAATTGGATGACATTAGGCAGGTTTCTAATTTGCCTGAGCTTCATTCAACCTGTATTTAAATGGGCATGGGACAATAAAAGTAGTCACCTGCTAGGATAAGATCAAATTAGATCAGAGGGAAGGAAGGAAGAAAAGAAGGAAAGAAGTAAGGGAGGAAGGAAGAGAGGAAGGAATGAAGGGAGGAAGGGAGGGAGGGGGGAAGGAAGGAAAGAAGGAAGGAAGGAAGGAAGAGAGGGAGGGAGGGAAGGGGAGGGAAGGAAAGAAGGAAGAGAGGAAGGAGGGAAGGAAGGGAGGAAGGGAGGGAGGGAGGGAAGGAAGGAAGGAAGGGAGGGAGGTGGGAGGTAAGGAAGGAAGGGAGGAAGGGAGGGAGGGAGGGAAGGAAGCAAGGAAGGGAGGAAGGTGGGAGGGAAGGAAGGAAGGAAGGAAGGAAGGGAGGAAGGGAGAGAGGGAATGCTGTCAGATATAGAGGAGATATCAATTAATTTCATTAAGTGAAGTAGTTTTTGGCTCCATGAAAGTCACAGAAGGTATCTGAGCTAAGCTTGAAGACTTTGTAGAGTTTCAGTATGGAATAGGATAATTTATCCAACTTTAAATTTTGTCTTATTTTCAGAGTTGTAAGAATTTATAAAAATGAAAACCTATTTTAAAACATTCCTCTTTACCTCCCTTTTCACCATTCTTGGTGGATAAGCAAGACTTTGTATCCTAAAGTCTAAGACAGAGGTAGTGAACTTGCAGATTGTGGGCCAAATTTAGCCATAGACATGTTTTGACTCATCCATGAATTTTTTTTAGACATTTAATATTGTTTACCAACCTTTAAGAAAATTGTATAAAAGTGGCATATCCTTTATATTTAGGACTGGTAGGAACAGCCATGAATAAGTAAGATTGAGAAACTATTTTCCAAGGTTTCTGGACTCTGCAAGCCCTCCAGTCTCCTGCAGGACTCAGAAGGAGTGGGGAGACCCCTTTTCCTCTTCATGATGACTGAGATCAGGCAAATCTACATATATTTGATTCAGGGTAACAACAAATGTGAGTTTTTTGCATATAAACAAGATGTGTCATTTTCACAAACATAGTTAAATGGGGGAAAAATGGCATTCTAGAATGAGAGAAAAAGCAAAAAACAAAGCGTGCTCAGGGAAGGTAAAATGTGAAGAAATAGTTGTGTGGGGTGGAGTGAGGTGGTAATGAAGAGAGGAATAAAGTAGGAAATGTGAAAAGATAGATGTAGTCAGATCATAGAAAGTCTTGAATGCCAAACTAGGGAGTACCTTGTAAGCTCTTTCCCCATTCCTATTCCCCTTTGAAAAAGTTTTAAAACTATTAAACACATATACCAACCTAAATAAAAATTAAAATGAAAGAAAAAATATTAAACCATAATCCCATTCAATTGCAATAGCTTTTTTCCCCGTATTCTTCTTGAGTTCTTGTTAATTATTTATTATATTCCTTAAATATTTTCTAAAACATATTTGTAAGAGGGATGCAATGTGAAAAAAATTATTTGGTCCCATACCACCTCTCAGTCCAATAGTGCTTTAACGCTTGGCTTTACCATGTGCTTCCATACATATTATTATGCAAATCCCACAACAACTCTAAAAGTGGCTGAAATGATATTGAATTATGTTGAACCACCCTAGATGTGGCCGCTTCAGTAGCAGATGGTCTGAATATCAAGTCACAACACCAACAGGTGAAGCTAAAACAGCAAGCTGGGGCATATTAGCTGCCAGGGCCCATAGAGTTGCCTTAGATGAGGATCCATTCTTAAAACACTAAGTTCCAGGTAGCAGATGGGGATCACCAACCTCTACCATTTAGAATAGGAGACTGAGAGAGCATAGCTTGACCTACCTCCCCAGGCACTGTTTGATGATGGTTCTGATGAAGAAGACTCCCAATTCAGCAAGCCAGAACTCCTCAGAGATCCACAAGCATGCAGAACCATTCTGAAGTAATAATTTCATAGACCTATACTTTCCAATCAGGCTCTCAAATCTTTGCAGAAAATTTGAAGTCCATCGTTTTAGACCCTGCCTGGGTCAGTGGGAAATAATAACTACTAGATTTTTATTGTTTTAAAACTGGCAGTAAATTTGGAAGCAGAGCTCAGCTTCTGTAGCCTGCCCAAGAGAGCTGAAAATAGGACTTGCTGGCAGAGAATGTCATCTGCTGTGTTAGAGATTAAAACAAAAGCCAGATGGGCTCCAAAGACAGAAGAAGAGATGGGGCAGATGGGAAATGCCCACCATGGGCTATATAAAGTACAGAATGAAAAACTGGTTTGTTTTTTTACCCTTTTGAACCAAAAAGATGTTAGGGAAGAATTCACCTGGAGATGAAGCTGGAAGTTGTCTAAGAAGCATGATATTGAGGCTGCCGAGAAGTTCCTGAATGGCTCCACTTCTGAGAAATTCTGGAGCTTAAAACATATGCTTACAGAGTTAGCTCTTTGATATGATGCAATCATAGCATGAAGGGTATTATTTAAAAGAAAAACACATAATCAGCTTGTATAGTAAGAGTGGAGTAAACCCATAAAAGATTAATGCTGAAAGGACTTAAAGAGTTAATCTAGACAGCCTCATCACCACCATTCCCATCTCAGGCCCATTTCATGAATGTGAGAAAGCAATTAAAGAAAGATAAGGTAAGATCTTTCCCAAGCGAGACATGCTAAAAGTTAAGGAAAGGGTAAGATATGTTTTAGTCAAAAAAAACAAACAGAAAAAAGTTGCTAAAGCAACGTGGGATTTGAATTTACAAATGCTGGGATTCTCCTATCCTAAACAGAGTGGCTTCAAAAGTCTCCCCACACCCACATCCATGCGTATTCTCATGCAGCATCCATATAGGCTCAGGTGTAGTGGGAGGCAGTGAGTCCCCAGTGCCATCTGTGCTGCTAGGATGCCCTGTTATTTACACCCTCCACCCCCTGCATCTTATCTCTACCCCTATGTTTGTTTGCTTTTTTCCTTTAGAAAAATCTGTAATAGATGATGAGAACTGTTTGATCTCATTCTCCTCCCTCTTTCCACTGCCCCCACCCCCGCCCCCTTCCCACATAAATACACATTTCTCCCTTGAGTCAGTTTGTCAAACCTTTTGTTATTTACCCTTTAGCGTTACAAATAAGTCTGGTCTTGCCAACATTAACCACATTGCAGTGTTATTTATATAGCAGCAATTGCTTCCTGCATCTGTGATTATAACCTAGGGAAAGAACTAGAGCACTGGCTGGTCTCTCAAGTGTTTCCTTTCTGCTTAAGTCATTAACATTCCAACATTTGGTGCAGGTTTTCTGCCACGGCTTTTAGCCACTAAACTAATGTTACATTAAAGTGATAAATGATGCTATAAAAATGAGGAACCCCAGCTGAGGGATTAATGTGAGGTGCCCTTTAAAAAAGATTTAGATTGTGTGTTTTGAATGTATTTGTTATGGGATTCCTTGAGCATTGTAGTAATACACCAGCATTAAACCCCTGCATTCTGATGTTGCCTGTTTAAACAATGTCAGATCATCTCTCTCTACATAGGCAGCAAAGATAAATCTTCTCATTAAATGAAACTTCTTTGGTCCTATCCAGATAGAAGCTCATGGTAGACAAGTGATTAAACAGCTCCTCTGAACTCATTACCATTCATTTTGTCCACTACCTTCTTCCTCCTGATCCCTTCCTTTCTTTGCACCTTCACAAGAATCACTCTGCTTTTTCACACCAAATGGGTGAAGACCTGCTCTGACATCCTACCATACAAAGGCTGTTCGGCAGTGGATAAGATCTTCATTACTAAGAGCTGTGCTACTGAGTCTTCTCCCTAAAACAAGGACGGTTTTATGTTATCATTCGGTTGTTCCAGGCCACTTAGGAATACATTAAGGAAAAGCTCAAACATTTTCCCAGTTGTATATATGTAGATTTAGTTTATTTTAATTTTTACTTTTGTGGGAAGCTTTACAACTGAAACTCTTTCTCAACCATTCTTGCAAGTACCAGCTTTTAAAAGTCATTGCCTCATAAGACATATGTGCTAATATTTGCTATGAAGATAATTACATTTCAATTGACTAGAATACTGACAGTAAATTATTCCTTAATATTACCTTTAGTGACTAGGTATTTTTTTCCATCATGTCTTTAATCTTATGTCCCTATTCTATCTCCTTTACTAACACTGAAAAACACTTTTGATAAAGGATGATGTGAGTTTAAGAGGTGTCATAGGCAAAGAGAAGAAGCTATAATTATTCTGCGTGCTAGCAAGACAGCAGCTTGGCTTTGCCGGCAGTTATGTTCTTTTTTCTTTTTCTTTTCTTTCTTTCTTCTTTCTTTTTTTTTTTAAGAGTGTACTTCCTTTTCAAGTTAAGGCAATTAGAAGTCTGGGCAGATTGGCCATTACATGGTGCCTTCAAAAGCACATCTGAGCACAGTTATTCAGCTTCTTATTTGCAACAGAAATAATACAGATTGGTGTAAAGAAAAGTGCGAAACTAAGGGAATTATATTGCTAATTCAAACCAAAATGCTTTGGGGGATTCCTCTGTGCCTTTTATCGTTAAATTCCTGACTAAATAACTGGAAGTCTTCTTAAACTTATCAAGTGTTCTTATTTCTGTTGTTCTTTCTTCACTTTTTGAGAATTAATTCACAACTTGATAGATTATGTATCTTTGGGCACATTCAGAGACACAGAGAAATGGTTTCTGGTTCTTAAAATCAAAAGCCCAAAGTAAATCATAGTGATAATTCAAATATCACTTTCTGTTGATGGCTAATAAGTAAAATCAGTTTCCTGTTTGAAAGGCCCCAAACCGAAAACACATTTAAAAAGTAAGAATGCAGTAGAACTACTGGAGTCTGGGCTTTACTTCACCCAGGCCACCATTTTTAACTCCCCATCACTCATAAGTTGCCAAAATCGTGTGTTAGTTTCTTGCTATTTAAAATAAAAAAGATTTCTATTATAGGTAAATCTTCATTATAAAATTACTTGTGCCTGGTTTGTACATTTCTTATTGCATCTTTTTTTTAGGATTCATTTATGAGAAACTTGTAAGGTGCCTTTATGAATATCTATGTGGCACATCCAACATAGATGATACGATGGGTGAAAATTTTGTGTATTGCTCACTATTTTTATAACTCCAAGGGTATTTGTTCTAATAGGGGTATTATCAATATTTTGAATGTTTGCACAGATGCAAATATTTAACAAATACATCTTTGTTCATCATATACAAGTTTAAAATGTATGTTTTACCACCTCCATTTTACCCTCCTTGTCTAATTTCTACCACGTAACAGTTTTAAGTCATACTTAATGATATAAATGATTTCTTAGCTTAAGATATATCCCTCAATATTATCATATCTTCTTCATTCTGGCTAAACCTATATAGTCTTTCGGGAGTTTCTTAGCAATCTCCTGAACTAATTTTGGTCAAATGAACTAATTCTGAGATCCATCATGAGAAATATGCTCAATTACATTGGAATAGACAAGCCACAGATAGAAAATAATGGAGAAAGGTAAGCAAATACAGATGAGAAACTAAGACGGTATACATAGTTTTAATTGTAATAGAGAAATATTATTAAAGGTTGTTTGTTTTATGAAGAGATAGTTTTTTTTCCCACAGTTACTTATCTCCCATCTACAATATTTTAATAAGTTACTTCTTGGTCTCTCTCCTTCTTTGCATCATTGCCCTGATTCTATCTTACAGTTTTTCTCCATATATTCTCTTCTAGTTTTATCTTCCACTGAAACATTGTACATCGAAGTTTAAACAATCAAGAGTGTGACTAACTTTTTTTGCCGAGCCAAAATATAGGTTTTAGGCCAGCCTGTGAAGTAGCTGACTTCTAATCCAATGAAGGACACATGGTCATAATCATATCTATGTAAGAGAAGGCCATGAATGAGGGCTGGACGCATGAGTGGTTTCAAAGAAGAGGCTGTGTATAGGGAAAGCACTGCAATCAGTAAGCCAACTGCACCTCCACCTTCCCCCTCACACTAAATATACACAGCCGGCATAATTGTCTTTCCTAAAAACCATGCTAGACTTTCCCATTTCTCTGCCTTTGTGTGTATATTTCAATCTGAAATGGCCTACTTTCCTCATCTATGTCTGAAGTCTTATGATTCCTTCAAGATCCTTTCTCAGTTTCATGAGATTTTCTGAGCTACCTAAATAGAATTAAAATCTTTGTGATCTATTTTCTCAATGCCTCTTTTAAAAGGTCTTCATTTATATGTATGTATGTTTTTTCCTGTAAAGTCTATAATGTTTGTCTATACCTAATGTCCCTTTGACAGTGGAATCACCAGAGGTTGGAAATCTTGTTAAGTTCATTTTATTGGTCCTCTAGAGGGGTAGGCACAGTACCTATAAGAATTAAGTATCAAAACAGTGTTTTTGAATTTTATTTAATGATGTGACTGATCTAAAATTATAAATTTCAAATCGTTATTTTTGGATGTAATTTAGGGTAGTATTATATTCAGTATCATCGAATCTTATATAATGCTGAAATTTAGATGTTAGTTGAAAGGAAAGAGTACACAAAACAATACTGTATTAGTCTATTCTCATACAGCTATGAAGAACTACCAGAGACTGGGTAATTTATAAAGAAAAGAGGTTTATTGACTCACAGTTTCACATGGCTGGGGAGGCCTCAGGAAACTTACAATCATGGCAGAAAGCACCTCTTCACAGGGTGGCAGGAGAGAGAATGACTGCAAGCAAGGGAAAAGCCAGACGCTTATAAAACCATCATATCTGGTGAGAACTCACTCATTATGACAAGAACAGCATAGCAGAAACCAGCACCATGATCCAATCACTTCCCACCAAGTCCCTCCCATGACAGGTGGGGATTATAGAAACTGCAATTCAAGATGAGACTTGGGTGGGGACACAGCCAAACCCTATCAAATACCTATGTGTTCCTTCATAAAATGTGGAGATTCCAAGATGTATTGTATGCCTTATGGTTTAATCTGATGATAAATAAATTAACATTAAAAATATCGACGCTTATTACGTTAGCTTCTCTGGGCCTTACTTTCTCATGATAAAAGAGTTGGTCTAAATGGTCTGAATGCTCTATAAAGTAACTTTCACTTCTAACATCCTGTAATTTTAGGGGATTTTGGTACCATTACCAATATCATTCACCACCCCTCCCCCTGTCATTCTTCTCTTTATTTTCCACGAAAAATGTTTGCCCTATTTTTCTTCCTCATCTTTAAAGATATAAATTAGGCTTTTAAATTGATTGAATTTGCATTTGTCAGGCTTAACTTGCTCACCACCTTGGGTTTACAATGGGCTTTTCACACTGACCCTATTTCTTCTATTTGAAGCTGTATTGAAAGAAATGCTCTACATCTCCTATCTTTTGTAATTGAATTTCCTGGAATCTAATTTAATTAAGATGTTTAGAATATTTTATGTCACTACACAACCTAATTGTCATTACAAAATACATAGGTAGTTCCAGGAAGTTTGCTGGAGCACATGCATTGGGGATTCTCTCTGCTCCTGCCTCTGCTCAGGGAGTCCCTGCTGGTGAGTCAGGGCTATGCTGGCAGAACTCATGGAAGATCCTGGAAAATAAGATGCTATAGAAAAGCAGATTATTCTTTTCTGTGGAAAATGCCAGGTTGTAAAAACAGAGGCTGAATGACTTAATTTACAGTGATAATTATCTCAGAATGATGATTAACTTTTTTTCTTCAAGTTTTCAGAGATCTAAATGCCACCTACATTGCTGTAACTGTATCTGTTTTAGTATGAGTGAGTTTGTATCTTCTTTTTGGATTACAAAGAATGATTGCTAACTTGTTTTTATTTTCCCCTTTAGGGTATTTTGCACTCATCCCCCACTTAGTCTCATATTCTATGATAAAAATTGCTTTGGTGTAGATATTTCTTTCCAATTAAAATGATCATGAATGAATATACAAACTTTTAGATATTAACATCAACATATTTTTAACATATTGTAATAGTTAACATCTCAACCTACTTGGCAATAGATTATTTTGGGTCTAGTTTGGTTTTTAGTGTTGTACCAAGGATGGGATGGTGGGAGAAGTGTACCCCAGGTGCAAGCAATAAGTGTTATGCCCAGACCGTTTATTCCCTGAAGAAGACCACCAGAGTCCAGAGTCAAAGCTAAGCAGCAAGGATCTTTATTACAGGTTCGAACCTGGAGCTCTCACTTGCTCGTGAAACGAGACGGGCAGGAGAGCTCCCCCACTGAGCTCCGAACAATGTTATATAGTCTAAGGAAAGTAGGCATAGAATCATTATACAAATTAGAGGTATGATTGGCTGGAGTTTGAACAAAGCGATTTGGCAAACTATGATTGGTTCCCGCCATTTCTGATATTTCAGTACAACCCTTGAGGCGGAAGAGCAGTTTTACACAAAGGCAGTTAATTATATTGCGTCAGGTTGCACAACAAGTTTATGGCTATCTTGCTTAAACACACCTTGTGACCTGGCTATCTTACTTAAACATTCCTTGTGACCTGGCCTCAGAAAGAAAAACATGTACTTACAGAACTTACGAAACCTCTGGTACGTGCAGAGATTAGAAAGCAGAACAAAGAGTTTAGCAACATCGGGGGGGGGGGGGAAGGGAGGGTACGCATTTTTGTATCTTTGTGTCCTTTCATTTCCCCCTCCCATAAGTAACTGGATGTCCAATCTTGGATTTCCAGAGTCTTATAATGTAGCCTCACTTTCTGGGTGCAGGAGAGGCTGGTGATGGCTACGGAGGACCATTAGTTGGATGGTATCAAACCTTTCTCTGACAAATTGTAAAATTTTATTTACCACACAGGGGCCTATAGTGAATAGAAGTAGTAAAGACATTAGGGGGCCTAAAAGGGGTGCCAGAAGGGAAAACATTGAAGAGCTCCACCAATTGTTAGCGGCTGTAGTGAATTGTTGCTTTTTCATTTCTAAGCTTAGTTTGTGTAGGTGTTGGACCCTTTCCTCAACTAACCCTGACTCATTTATATAGAAACAGCATTCTTCTTTGAGGAACATACAGGTACCTCCTTTCTCAGCCGTGAGTAAGTCTAAGGCTCTGCGGTTTTGAAGGGTGACCTGTGCTAGGGAGGTGAGCTGCCGCTGAAGGGAGGCTAGGGAATAGGCGGAGTCTTCCATAGCAACAGAGAATTGTTGTAACAGCTTGTCGTTTTCTATCATGGAGTGTTGTAGGGCCCCTCCTGCTAATCCCGCTGCGACGACAGAGGTGGTTAAGGATATTCCGGCAATTAGTGGTAGAAAAACTGCTCGTCTATGTCGCGCAGTTTTAGTTGGGGCGGTCCCTGCCCAGCCTATGAACTCTGCCGGGGTTAGCAGTGTCAGTCGGGGAACTAGGGTAACAGGGATACACAACTGTCCGTCAGAGATGCTTTTGGACAGAGTCTTTAACAGAGTCATATTACACCAGAAGAACACACCAGGGGGAGCATATATGGGACTATTAGGGTATGTAGCCGATTGGTTACAGAGGCTGTTGCTAAATGCCGAATAACAATAGGGGTATTTCTCTTGGTATGGGTCACGGTACAGGGCCACATTGGGTATTGTGACTATTGATGAGTTAAAACCTGTATAGTTTGTGGGAGGGGAGGATAGAGGAACAGCCGTTAATGGTGGTCTTCCTAGGGTTGCACACATAAAGCAAGAGGACAGGTCGCCTAAATCGGTGAGGTTGGCGAATGCTAGCCCTTCCCGTAATAGAGTTAGCCAGGAGAAGGGCTGCAAGTCTTGTGATAGCTTGGTTTCTTGCCTGTGGATTTGTGTGTGGATTAAGGGTTGAATCTGGACTAGACTTCGCCACAGATATAAATGGCTACTGGGCCAGGTACTAGTTGATGAGTAATATACTCCCCCATGTTGTGGGGTTGTCCACCGAGAGTCCCATGGGTCTCTAATTATCCAAGTGTAAGTGACGGGAGACTCAGTTTGGTAAAAATACCACCCTTGTTGTTCTCTCCAGTATCGGACAGAGTGCGTCTTACAGTAGCTATATGGGCAACCTGCACTCTGGTGCCACCAATAATTTTTACAATTATATTCAGTTTGATCATATTCAAAACAGATCATGGGTATTGCTGGTTGGGCAATCTGGAACCTAGTGAAATTGAGGTAAACTATAGTATTACACCCTGAGGGGTGCAGTCTGCGCTAGCTAGCAGTTTACCCGCTTGGGGGGTTTCCCCGGGGTGAGTTTTGTTCTCATAGAGCCAGAACCTCCAGACATAGGGATTAGATGGCGCAGCAGTGAGGAGAGTCAGATGCATAAGGCATAAAAGCATAGGTAAGCTAGACATGGTTACGGCTATGGGGATGACGGTGCAGGGTTAGCTTTAAGGGATTGTTCTTAGCTTTGTCTACAGTCCATGTAACCGGTGCTCCAGACGGCCCGAGAAGGTCGGATGCTGGGTCCACTGGTTTGACATGTGTGTAGTGGATCCACGAAGCGATGCCTTCTACCTTGAGAGCGGTGGGAGTAGTCAGGAGTACTTGCAGTGGTCCTTTCCACCTAGGTTGAAGAGTTTCTTGCCGGTGGCGCTTGACTAGGACCCAGTCTCCCGGCTGGAACGGATGGGGCGTCGGCGGAGGTCCTGCCTCGTACAGTTCTCGTAGTCTGGGCCAAATTTCCTGGTGAATTTTCTGTAAGGCTTGTAAGGAGAACAAGAGCTCAGAGACATTTTCAGTTTCAGGTTTGAGTAAGTCATCTTTTAGACTGGGGACCAGGGGTGGGGGTCTGCCATACATGATTTCATATGGTGTGAGGCCCAGTCTGTAAGGGGTATTTCGGGCCCGGAACAGAGCGTAGGGGAGAAGTACTACCCAATTAGCGCCAGTCTCCATGGTCAATTTAGTTAAGGTCTCCTTTAGAGTCCGATTCATCCTTTCTACCTGTCCTGAGCTTTGGGGCCTATAAGCACAATGTAATTTCCAATTTGCCCCAAGAATGGAAGCCAAATCCTGACTTACCTTAGCAACGAAGGCTGGTCCATTGTCTGACTCTATTTGGACGGGAAAGCCATACCTGGGGAGGATTTCTTCCAAAATTTTCTTTGCTACAACCTGAGCAGTTTCTCTCTTAGTTGGGAACGCTTCTGTCCATCCTGAAAAAGTATCTACAAAGACAAGTAAGTACTGATACCCATATTTTCCAGGCTTTATCTCAGTAAAGTCTATTTCCCAATAAACACCAGGCCTAGTTCCTCTACACCTAATTCCTGCGGCGGTCTGGGTTTGGGGGCAAGCGTTGTTCAGTTGGCAGGCTTTGCAATTTGTTGTGACATCGCTGGCCAGTTCAGCTATGCGCCTGATTCTGAACTTGGTGTGCCTGATTAAGTCTATCATTCGCCGGGCACCCAGGTGGGTTGTCCGGTGGATATGTTCCAACACCTGCCGTCCTAATTTTTCTGGTAGGATGGTTTGGTCATTTACATCAGTCCACCACCCATTTTGAACCTGTTTTAGGGGAAGCGTGTCCATCCATTCGCGATCCTGTTCGGTATAGTCGGGAAAACTTGGCAAATTTCGCGGGCCAGGATCAGGGAGCTGGAGTGCGAGGAGCTGACTGGGAGTTTTGCTATGCTCTTTGCGGTTTGGTCGGCTAAGAAGTTGCCTCGAGCAATTGGCGTGGTTGGTTTCTGATGCCCAGGGCAATGTACAATAGCCAATTTCTTTGGTTTCCACAAAGCAGTTAATAGAGCTAGGATCTCTTGCTTGTTTTTTATTTCTTTGCCTTCAGCTGTTAATAGTCCCCTCTCTCTGTAGATGGCCCCATGTATGTGCGCAGTAGCGAAAGCATAGCGGCTATCCGTGTATACTGTTAGTTTTTTCTCTGCCCCTAGGGTGAGGGCCTGTGTGAGTGTTATCAGCTCGGCTCTTTGGGCTGATGTCCCTGGAGGCAAGGGTTCCGCCCAGATTACCTCAGTCTCTGACGTTACAGCTGCTCCTGCATACCGCTGGCCTTGGTGGACGTAGCTGCTGCCATCAGTGAACCAGATGAGTTCTGTGTCGGGGAGCGGACGATCTTGCAGGTCCTCCCGCATCCCATGCACCTGAGCCAGTATCTCAGTGCACTCATGGGACGGGGCGTCCAAGTCTGGATTTGGCAGCAGTGAAGCAGGGTTTAAAGAGGTTGGGGGCAGAAAAGTTATTCTGAGGGGGTTTAACAGCAGTCCTTGATAGTGGGTGAGCCGGGCGTTACTCATCCATCGGTCCGGCGGCTACCGGAGGACGCCTTCAATGGCATGCGGGGTTATAACGCGCAACTCTTGCCCCATGATAAGTTTATCAGCGTCTCGGACCATTAGGGCGGTCGCCGCGATTATCCGGAGGCAGGGTGGCCAGCCAGCAGCCACTGAATCTAATTTTTTTGACAAATAGGCAACTGGCCTCTGCCAGGGGCCTAGGTACTGTGTTAACATGGCTTTTGCAACACCCTTACTTTCATCCACGTATAAGTGGAAGGGCTTGGAGACATCAGGGAGCCCCAGCGCGGGGGCTGATAACAAGGCAGTTTTGATTTGCTGAAAGGCCAGCTCAGCCTCTTCCGTCCAATTGAAGGGCTGCCGTTCCTTTGTTGCCTGGTATAGGGGCTTGGCTAACTCAGCAAATCTGGGTATCCATAACCTACAGAACCCTGCTGACCCCAGGAATTCTCTCACTTGCCGTGTTGACTGGGGTCTAGGGATGCGTAGGACTGTTTCCTTTCGGGCTTTGGTTAGCCAGCGTTGCCCCCCTTTTAATAGGTACCCCAGATAAGTTACCTCCGACTTGCAGATCTGAGCCTTTGCTGCTGAGGCTCGGTAGCCTAGCTCCCCCAGAGTCTTCAGGAGGTCCTCAGTCCCTTGAACACAAGTTTCCGGGGACCTGGCCGCTATTAAGAGATCATCAACATATTGCAAAAGAGTTATTTCAGGGTGTTGCCGCCGGTACTCACCCAGATCTTCATGAAGGGCTTCATCGAACAGGGTTGGTGAGTTCTTGAACCCTTGTGGCAGTCTGGTCCATGTTAGCTGACCGTTGATGCCCCTCTCAGGATCCGTCCATTGAAATGCAAAGAGTTCTTGACTTTTGGCAGCCAGAGGAAGGCTGAAGAAAGCATCTTTTAGATCAAGAACGGTATACCACTGTTTTTCGGGATGTAAAGCACTCAGAAGGGTGTATGGATTGGGTACAGTGGGATGTATGTCCATGACCCTTTTATTAACTTCTCTTAAATCCTGTACTGGCCTGTAGTCTGTACTGTTGGGTTTACGAACAGGTAACAGTGGAGTATTCCAGGATGAGTGGCAAGCCCGTAGGACTCCCTGGTCTAGGAGTCAGCGGATATGGGGCGTAATTCCTTCTCTTGCCTCCAGGGGCATAGGATATTGCCGAACCCGAACCGGGTCCGTCCCTGGCTTAACTTCCACAAATATGGCAGGTCGATGTTTAGCTAGCCCCAAGCCCCCAGTTTCTGCCCACGCTTCAGGGAAATGCTGGAGCCAAGAGTCAATTTCCTGATCGGGGGGCTTTTGCTCTTGATGGAGTCGGTACTCATCTTCTAAGGTGACAGTCAGGATAGATATTGGCCTGTTTTGGGAATCAGTTATCTTGGGCCCTTCTGGCTCAAAGTGGATTTGGGCCCCCATCTTTGTCAGCAAGTCCCTCCCTAGTAGAGGGCAGGGGCTCTCTGGGATGACTAGGAAGGAATGGGAGACTTTTCCCATTCCTAAGTCTACAGTCCTCTGGGTTGTCCAGGGGTATTTTTTGATGCCTGTGGCCCCGTGCACCCAGGATGTTTTCTTAGACATTTTTCCAATTGGTTTGGTTAGGACTGAGTGTTCCGCCCCAGTATCGACCAAGAAGCGAACTGGGGACCCCTCCACTTGCAAAGTTACCCTGGGTTCGGGGAGGGGGTCCGAACCCCGTCCTCCCTAGTCAGAGTCCTGGGTAACGAGTACGGAGGTAGGGTTAGCTGGTCTCCGTTTCTTTGGGCAGTCTTTAATCCAGTGGCCACGTTCCTTGCAATAAGCACACTGATCTTTTTCTAATCCTTGCCTAGGGCCTTGCTTTTTCTGCTTTCTGTTTTGGCCATTTCCTGCCTAGGGGAAAGCTGCTACTAAGACTTTGGTCATTTCTTTGGTTGCCTTGAACTGTTTTTCTTCTGGAGTATCCCTATTATTATAAACTCGCTGGGCCATCTGAAGGAGGTCCTGAATCTGCTTTCCCTCTAAACCTTCTAATTTCTGGAGTTTTCTTTTAATATCTGGTGTTGCCTGGTTTACAAAGGACATTACTACCGCTGCCTGATTTTCCGGTGCTTCCGGGTCCATAGGGGTAAACTGTCTGAAGGCTTTCATTAATCTCTCTAAATACACAGCGGGGCTTTCTGTCTTACCTTGTAACACAGAATATACTTTAGCCAAATTGGTGGGCTTGCGAGCTGCAGCCCGGAGACCCGCCATTAGAGTCTGGCGATAAATGAGCAGTCGTCCCCTACCTTCTGCCATGTTGTAGTCCCATCTGGGCCGGGTCAAAGGAAAAGCCGCGTTAATGAGGTCAGGATTTGCAGTTGGCTGGCCGTCATCTCCTGGAACCAGCTTTCTGGCCTCAACTTGGATTCTTTCCCGCTACTCCGTTGTGAACAGGATTCGGAGGAGCTGTTGACAGTCATCCCAGGTCGGCTGGTGAGTAAACATGACACTGTCTAACAACGAGGTTAGATCTTTGGGATTATCTGAGAACCGAGCATTTTGGGACTTCCAATTGTATAAATCACTGGTGGAAAAAGGCCAATACATGAGACGGGAGAGCCCGGTATCATCGAGCGATCCTATTTCTCTGAGAGGCAGGGCTACAGTGGAGTCAGGGAGTCGGGAAGCTTGGTCCCGCTGTAGGCGGCCTCGTGTTCGGCCGGCCGGCCCCCCCAGGTTACTTTCGCTCTCGGCTGCTTCCGCTTCTTGGTTTCCCTCTACGGAAGCACCACCCTGGGGGACTGGGTCCTGTGGGATAAGATGCGGATATGGTGGGGGAAATGTGGGTTCTAACGTTAGGGGGTCCTGGCTGTCCGGCAGCACAGGGGCCAAGGGAGCAGAGGGAGTCCTTTGTCTTGTAGGTCGCGTTACTAGGACGTTGCAAGGCTCAAGGATGAATGGAGTTATCCAGGGCGGTGGGTCTTCCACAAGATTTTGCCACACTAGAATATAAGGAATTTGATCAGGATGTCCTGACTGCCCTGGCAGGAAAATCTTAGTTTTTACCTTAGTAATAATAGAGGGACAGAAAGTTCCTTCGGAGGGCCACCCTACGCCGAAAGAGGGCCATTCTGAACGGCAGAAAGTAACCAGCTTTCCTTTCTTTAGCTCTATGCTTAAGTTATGCCCCCGAGCCTTCACATCCTTAAAATTGGTAACAAGGAGTGAGAGCGGCGTGCTCTGGTTGTTGACCATCTTTGGACTGCTCCTACAAAGAGAAGGGGGGACGAAAATGAGTGTGAAGCAGAGGGGAGTATCCGACAGGTCCGGTCCTGGAAGGGGAAGAAAAGGTTTTATGTTTCGTTTTGGGCTTACACTTAACACTTAACAATAATGGACAGACAGTGATAACGATGAGCATTCGTGAGCGCGTGTCGGACTTCCGACCAGAGTCAGACGGGGCAACCAAGGATGGAGGCCCCCAGATGGGCACTGGGGAACATCTCCCACCAGTCCCAAGTGGCTGTCTTCTAGCGCGTCCGCCAAGACCGTGCCACTTACAGAACAGACCAATACAGATTACAGATTATGGATTTCACGAAATTTCAGGGAGACAGACAGAGACAAAGACAGAGACAGTGACAAAGCCGGCTTACCTACAGATTAAGATCCGTTGACTTGGGGGTCTGGTGGGCTTGGGGGAAATCCCGGACGAGCCCCCATTTGTTATGCCCAGACCGTTTATTCCCCGAAGAAGACCACCAGAGTCCAGAGTCAAAGCTAAGCAGCAAGGATCTTTATTACAGGTTCGAACCTGGAGCTCTCACTTGCTCGTGAAACGAGACGGGCAGGAGAGCTTCCCCACTGAGCTCCGAACAATGTTATATAGTCTAAGGAAAGTAGGCATAGAATCATTATACAAATTAGAGGTATGATTGGCTGGAGTTTGAACAAAGCGATTTGGCAAACTATGATTGGTTCCCGCCATTTCTGATATTTCAGTACAACCCTTGAGGCGGAAGAGCAGTTTTACACAAAGGCAGTTAATTATATTGCGTCAGGTTGCACAACCAGTTTATGGCTATCTTGCTTAAACACACCTTGTGACCTGGCTATCTTACTTAAACATTCCTTGTGACCTGGCCTCAGAAAGAAAAACATGTACTTACAGAACTTACGAAACCTCTGGTACGTGCAGAGATTAGAAAGCAGAACAAAGAGTTTAGCAACATCGGGGGGGGGAAGGGAGGGTACGCATTTTTGTATCTTTGTGTCCTTTCATAAGAAGGTACATTGTTGGTCGATAATTCATGAACAAGAATAAAACTAACTAAAAATCTGATTTTTATTATCCTGTGTGTAGGCACTTCTAAGAAATATCAGTAATAAAATGTTCCTTCTTGAGAAAAATTTTTTTTGGTCTACGTTCTAAACCAGTGATTTTCAAAATGTGACCTCCAGACCACTGGGAGTCTTAGAGACCCTTTCAGAGGGGCCATGAAGTCAAAACTATTTTTATAATAGTACTAAGTGTGATTTACCCTTTTAAAAATATTCTCTCATGAGTGTATGATGAAGTTCCAAATCTGAGTGAAGCGATAGTATGACACTTTGGATACGGAAGCAAACAGACGTATTCTATATTAGTCAAAATATAAAGCAATACTTCATGCTAATTTTACATGCAGTGCAGTTTTTTATTAGAAATAAATTTAACATGTAATATGTTCATTATTGTTATTCTAAAATTTATGATAATTTTTTATTTTAATTTCTAATATGGTAAATATCACCAGATATAAGGCACAAAAACAAAAGATGTTTGAGATTCTCAATGACTTTTAATACTTTATGGGGTCCTGAAACTAGAAAGTTTAAAAACCACTCTTCTAACAATTGCTGGAGTTAATTTTCTTTTTAATTGTTGCACAGTATTTCTCTGAAAGGATGGACTAAAATATATTTAACAAATTAATCTATTGATGGGCATTATTTCTAATCTTTCCTATTATAAGCAGTGCCACAATTAATATCCTCACATAGAATTACTTTCATCATTACTTATAAAGTGTCTATATAATATATCATCTAAATGAGGGCATCCGGTGAGATGAAAGTGTAGAAGTATTAGTAATTATGTTAGACAGACAAGTGTAAACAAGGACTATATCCCAAGACAAAGGGGATGCACGATCACTCTACTTCTATAGCACTTATTATGTGCTAAGCATTTTACATATGGTATCTTGTTTAATATTTATGGTAACCTTGTGAGATAGTTACTATTATTATTCCTGTCTTATGGATTAGAAAACTCTGGAATAAGGGTCGTTAAATAATTTTTCCCAGTACCACACCATTAGTAAATGCAGAATGAGAATTCAAACTTAGACGTGTGGCTCCAGCATCTATGGTTTTAAAAATACATTATATTTCATTTTTAATCATTTTTTAAAATGCCATTGTGACATATGAAAAAATATCTCTATGTATTTACCTTCTCCTATTATGACTGTAATTGAATATATTTTTATATGTTTGAGAATTACATATACTTCCATTTCTATTTGTAATTGTTGCACTTTTTCAGTTGTGTTGTTTATCTTTGGCTTATGATTTGTGGAAACACTTTATGTATAATGGAAATCAGGCATATTGTCCACGGTGTTAATGTTACTTTGTCATGAAAATTTTTTTTAATTATAGAATGGAATTCAGCAATTTTTTATTTCATGCCTTCTGAATTTTCTTACTGATGCATAATAGATGTACATAGGTTCAGGGCACAAGTGATAATTTAATACATTTACATAAGTTGTTAAGATCAATCAGTGTACTTGGAATCCATCTATTAAATTAAATACTTGTTTTCTTATTAATGCTAGAACCATTCACATTCTTATCTTCCAGCCATTATGAAATATACAATAGATTATTGTAAAATATAGTTACTCTACTGATCTAACACTGGATCTTATTTCTTCAATGAAATTGTATATTTTACCCATTAGTCAACTTCTCTTCATCCTACCTGCTACTCTTCCAGGCCTCTTATAACCACCATTCTACCTTCTATCTTCATGAGATCCACTTTTTTGGCTCCCACATATGAGTGAGAACACGCAATAATTGTCTTTAGTGCTTGGCTTACTTCACTTAATATAATGACCTCCAGTTCCATCCACGTTGCTACAAATAACAGGATTTTATCCTTTTTAAAAGATGAATCACATTCCATTATATGTATATATCACATTTGCTTTATCCATTCATTCATAAATGGGAACTTAGGTTGATCTCATATTTGGGCTATTGTGAATAGTGCTGCAATAAACATGGGAGTGCAAATGTCTTTTTAATATATTGATTTACTTCCTTTTGGGTATATGCCCAGAAGTAAAATTGCTAGATCACATGGCAGTTCTACTTCCAGTTTTTTGAGCAATCTCCATTCAGTTTTCCATAGTGGTTGTACTGATTTACATTCCCACCAGCAGTGTATGAGTGTTCTTTTTTTTTGCATCCTTGCTAGATCTGTTATTACCTATCTTTTCTATAAAAGCCATTTTAACTGGCATGAGACATCTCATTGTAGTTTTGATTTGCATTTCTCTGATGATTAGTGATGTTGAACATTTTTTCATATGTCGGTTGGCCATTTGTATGTCTTCTTTTGAGACATGTCTGTTCAGATCTTTTGCCCATTTTTAAATGGGATGATTTGTCTTTTTGCTATGGAGTTGCTTGAGCTCTTTAAATATTCTGGTTATTAATCCTTTGTCAAGTAGATAGTTTGAAAATATTTTCTCCTATTCTGTATGCTGTCTCTTCACTTTATTGGTAGTTTCCTTTGCTGTGCAGAAGCTTTTTAGCTTGATGTAATCCCATTTGTCTATTTGTGTTTTTGTTGCCCGTGCTTTTATGATCTTACACACACAAAAAATCTTTGCTCAGAACAGTGTCCTGGGGAATTTCTTCAATGTTTTCTTCTCATAGTTTTGAGATCCAAGATTTCAGTTTTTAAGCCTTTTGATTTCGTTTTTGTATGTTGTAAGAGACAGAGGTCCAGTTTTATTATTCAAGGAGTTATTCAGTTTTCCCACCATTTATTGAAGAGACTCTTTTCCCTATTGTATGTTCTTGGTGCCTTTGTCAAAGATTAGTTCGCAGTAAATGGATATATTTATTTCTGAGGTCTCCATTTTGTTGCACTGGTCCATGTCTTTTTTTATGCCAGTATCATCCTAATTTTGTTACTGTAGTTTTGTGTGAATTTTGGAGTCAGGTAGTGTGAGTCCTCCAGCTTTGTTCTTTTTGCTCAGGGTTGCTTTGGCTCTTCAGGGTCCCTTGTGGTTTCATACAAAATTTAGAATTTTTTTTCTATTTCTGTGAAGAACATTATTGATATTTTGGTGGGGATTGAGTTGAGTCTGTAAATTTCTTTGGGCAGTATTGTCATTTCAATGATATTATTTTTTCCAATCCATGAGCATGGAATATCTGGAATATCTTTTTTTTTTTTTTTTTAATGTGTCCTTTTCAGTTTCTTTCATCAGTATTTTACAGTTTTTCTGGTATAGATCTTTCATTTCTTTGGTTAAATTGATTCCTAGGTATTTTATATTCCTTATAGCTCTTGTAGATGGGATTACTTTGTGATTTCTTTTGCAGATTGTTTGCTGTTCATGTATGTAAATTTTCATATGTTTATTTCGTATCCTGCAACTTTACTGAATCTGTTTATTAGGTGTAACGGGTTTTCTTTTTTTTCTTTTTTTGTCTTTAGGCTTTTCCAAATGTAAGATCATAGCATCATCTGCAAACAAGGATAATTTGACTTCTTTATTTCACTTTGGATGTCCTTTATTTTTCTCTTGTTTGATTGTTTCAGCTAGGCCTTCAAATACTGTGGTTTTTGCCATTAAAAAATGGCAAAAAACCACAGTTACTTTTGCAGCAGCCTAATATGTTGAACAACAGTGGTGAAAGTGGACATCCTTGTGATGTGCCAGATCTTAAAGGAGAGACTTTTCGGTTTTCCTTATTCAGTATGATAATGGCTATGGGTCTGTCATATAGGGCTTTTATTATGTTTAGGTATGTTCCCTCTATCCCAGTTTTTGAGGGTTTTTATCATGAAGGAATGTTGAATTTTACCCAATGCTTTTTCAGCATCAGTTGAAAGGATCACATGGATTTTGTGCTTCATTCTGTTGATATAATGTACTGATTGATTTGTCTGTATTAAACCATCCTTGTATCCCCGGATGAATCCCACTTGATCATGGTGAATAATCTTTTCACATGTTGTATAATTCGGTTTCTTAATATTTTGTTGAGAAGTTTTGCATTTATGCCCATCTATGATATTGACCTGTAGTTTTCTTTCTTCCTTTTTTTTTGTCCTTATCTGGTTTTAGTGTCAAGATAATGCTTGTCTTGTAGAATGAGTTTGTAAGTATTCCCTCCTATGTTATTCAGTTTTTGCATTACTATGAAAGAATGTCAGAGACTGGGTAATTTATAAAGAAAAGGGGTTTAATTGGCTCATGATTCTGCAGGCTGTACATGCATGGCATCAACATTTGCTTAGTTTCTGCTGAGGGCCTTAGGAAGTTCACAGTCATGGTGGAAGGTGAAATGGGAGCAGGCACATCACATAACAAGAGCAGGAGAGAAAGGGGGGAGGTGCCACATACTTTTAATCAACCAAATCTCACATGAACTAACTGGGTGACAACTCACTTATCACCATGGGGATGATGCCAAGCTATTCGAGGGGGATCCTTCCACCTGATTCAGTCACTTCCCACCAGGCCCTGCCTCCAATAATGGGAATCACATTTTAACAACAAACATCCAAACCACATCACCTTCTCTCTTTTGTTGTTGTTGGAAAAATTTGGCTAGAATTGGTATTACTTCTTTTAAATGTTTGGCACAATTCTGCATTGAATCCATAAGGTCCTAGATTTTCTATGATGGGAAAATTTGTATTATGGCTTCAACCTTGTGACTCATTATTGGGTTATTAAGGTTTTCTGGTTTTTAATTGTTCAATCTTGGTAAGTTGTATGCTTCTAGGAATTTATCCATTTTTTCAAGATTTTCCAATTTGCTGGTCCATAGTTGTTTATAATAGTCTCTAATAATTCTTTGTATTTCTGTGGTCTCAATTATGTCTTCTTTTTTATTTCTGATATTATTTATTTAGGTTGTCTCTTTTTTTTCTTAGTTTAGCCACAGGTTTGTCTATTTTGTTTATCTTTTCAAAAACCCAACTTTTTGTTTTGTTGGTCTCCTGTATTCTTTTTAGTCACAATTTGTCTCTGCTCTGATATTTATTATTTATTTTCTTCTAATTTTGTCTTTAGTTTGTTCTTGCTTTTCTACTTCCTTGAGGCACATTATTAAGTTGCTTATTTGAAGTCTTTCTACTTTTCAATTTAGGTATTTCTCACTATAAACTTCTCTTTTAGCACTGCTTTTGGTGCATCCCATAGATTTTGGTATGTTGTACTTCCCTTTTTTTTTCTCAAAAAAGTTTAAAATTGTATTCATAGTTTCATCATTCACTCATCAGTTATTCAGAATCTTATTGTTTAATTTCCATGTGCTAGTGAAATTTGCAAGGTTTCTCTTGTTATTGATTTCTACTTTTCTTCTGTTGTGGCCAAAAAAGGTACTTGATATAATTTCTAATTTTTAAATTTCTTTAAACTTTTTGTGGACTAATTTGTGTTTTACTCTAGAAAGCATTCCACATGCTAATGAAAAGAATGTGTATTTGGATTAAATATTCTGCAAATATTAGTTAGGTCTCTTAGGCCTAATGTGTAGTTTAACATCAATGTTTCTCAGTCTTTTTTTCTGTCTGGATGATCTGCCCATTATTGAGAGTAGAGTGATAAAATTCTCTATGATTATCATATTGTTGTATATCTTACCCTTTAAATTTTATTAAAGTTTGCTTTATATACTTGGGAGCTATGATGTTAGGCATATAGATATTTAAAATTGTTATATTCTTTTGTTGATTTAACACCTTTGTCATTATATAGTTACCTTCTTTATCTCTTTTTACAGTCTTTGATTTACAGACTATTTTATCTGATATAAATATAGTTGCACCTACTTTATTTTGGTTTCCAGTTACATGGAATATCATTTGACATCCTTTTGCTAACACACTATATGTACTTTTATACGTGAAGGTCATTTCTTGTAGGCAGTGTGTAGTTGGGTCTTGATTCTTTAACCATTCAGCTACTCTATGCCTTTTAATTGAATAACTGAGTTAATTTATAGCCGTTATTGCTATTGACAAGTACAGACTTATACTGCCAATTTGTTGATTTTAAAAAATTTGTTTTACAACTCTTCCTTTTTTCCTGTCTTCCCTGTGGCTAAGTAATTTTCCCTAGTAGTATGTTTTACTTTGTTGCTTTTTATTGTTAGTAAATTCATTATAGATTTTTGTGTTATGGTTACTATGAGGCTTATAAAAACACTTCATGGATATTACAAGTTATTTTAAGGAGATAACAACTAATCTTAGATCACAAAGAATAGAAACAATTGTAAAGAAAAAGAAAAACCTCTACACTGTAACTCTGACCTCCACTACTTTTGACTTTTAGTTTTCTCGATTCATTATTTTTATATTGCCCATCTCATATCACGTTGTGGTATCTATTATCATTGTTGATAGGTTTGTCTTTAGCACTTCACACTACATCTATGAATAGATTGTGTACCACAACTTCAATTGTTAGAGTATTGTGGGATTGTCTATGTATTTAATTTTACCAGTGGGTTTTATACTTTCTTTATACTTTCAAATTTTTGTTGTTGTTGTTTATTTCAGATTGAAGAATTTCCTTAGCAGTTCTTGTAATACGTGTCTGCTTGTGGTGAATTCTCTCAACTTTTGCTCAAGAAAAGATTTATCTCTCATTCATATGTGAGAGATAACTTTACTGGATATGATTTTCTTGGATGGCAGTTTTTTTCTTTCAGCACTTTGAAAATATAAAGTCATTGAACTCTATCCTAGCCTGCATGGTTTCTGTTGAGAAGTCTGTTGCCAGAGAAATTGGAGCTCCTTTATATGTTATTTGATTCTTTTCTCTTCCTGCTTTTAGGATTCTCTCCTTGTTCTTGACCTTTGAAAGTTTGATTATTGTATGTCTTGGGGTAATCTTCATTGGTCAGATCTGTTTGGTGTTCTTTGAGCTGTCTGTACCTGGATTTTTATATCTTTCTCAAGTTTTGGAAAGTTTTCTGTTATTATTTCTTTGAAATAATCTTTCCACCACTTGCTCTTGCTAAATTCCCACTTGAACATCAGTAATTCATAGCATTGGCATTTTGAGGTGATCTTCTATATCTTCCAGAAAATTTGCATTGCATTTCATTCTTCTTTTTTTCTTCTCTGTGCATTTTTTAAGTAGCTTGTCTTTGAGCTCACTGGTTCTTTTCTTGGCTTGATCCTTTCTGCAGTTGAGAGCCTCTAATTAATTTTTCAGTTCTGAAAATGTATTTCTTAGTTTCAAAATTTCAGCTTTTTATTGTTTATATCTCTTTGTTAAATTTCTCTGATAAATTTCTAATTTCTTTTTATTTCTTATCTTGTAGATCATTGAGTTTCATTAAAATTACCATTTTGAATTCTTAGCGAACTCACATATTGCCATCTCTTTAGGGTCAGTGACTGGTTTCTTGCTTTGTTCATTTAGGGAGATCATGGTTCTCTGTTTTCTATTGTTTATTGTGGATGAATGCCTATGTCTTCGCATTGAAGGATTATTTATTTATTCCAGTCTCCTCTGCCTGGTTTGTTTTGGTTTTTATTGAATACATTTGTTTAGAATAACCCATATATTAAGTTTTTTACCACTAAGTCACTGCCTTCTTTTCAGCTGTAGGTGATGCCTTAAGCCAGGTTTGTCTTAGCTCTTGTAAATGATGAAACTGCTGTCCTTCTTGAGTAAAAAAATGAAAGAGGCTCCAAAGACGATATCCTAGCAGTGTGGGAAGGCTAGCCAAAGGGTTTATGCCCAGGAGACTTGTGGGATATACCTCTGACCCTGTGGTGCTGCTGAACAGCTATTTTGATTTGATGTCTCCTTTGGCCAATTACAGAGCAGAGTTCTCTGGGCTGGGGATGGTGGTCCCACCTCCCGGCTTTGTCTCTGCCTGTTTTCAAGGATATTGTTTTCTTTGGTTGTTAGCAATGCTTCTCATAGGTTAAGGCAGAAATAGCTCTTTTGCCAAGAAACCTAAGATGGTGAAGAAGCTGGTTGTCCACCTCCATCTTAAATTTTCTAGTGTAGAAAGAGTGATTTAGGGGGAAAACTTTCCATGTGTTTGGGGCCAGGCAGAATTGGGGGTGGGGTGCTGCAGATATGGAAGTCCAATTCTCTTGCCATCTGCTTGAAGTTTTTTCAATTCTCCATAGTCCCAGGAACCACTGTCTCATCTTCATAGTTGAGTTCTGAGATATTTCTGATGATTATCTTGGTACTGTAATTTTGTTTGTTCATTCTTTGGGAAGATAGAGAGTGAAGCCAACTTGCTTCTTTACCACCATTTTGGAGCCATACATTTGCCCTTGTTTCTGAGTTTCTGAGAAAAAACAGCCTCACTCCATTTGTGAATGTCTCTGTTTCTGCATGTGCATGTGTATAACTCTAATAATAATCTTTTTGGTTCTTTTGTGGCTTAATTTTTATATTCTAACTCTAAATAACTTTTTTAAAATATAGAAAGTAGGGTAGGTAGTCACTGTAATTTTATTTTCTAATATGTATTTTTAGATTATTATATTGTCATAATAGGCTTTATATTTGGTAGTGCTAGTCATCTCTTATTTCTCTACTTTTTCAAAGTCTCCTGAATATTCTTTCTCATATAATTTTCTATATGAATGTTAGAATCAGTTAATCTAGTTATTAAACCAAAATTGTATTCATATCTTTTAAAATAAAGGAGTAGAACAAAATAAATAGGCAAAGTGTATTAGCCTGTTTTCACACTGCTGTAAAGATACCACCTGAGACTGGGTAACTTATAAAGGAAAGAGGCTTAATTGACTCACAGTTCTGCATGACTGGAGAGGCCTCAGGAAACTTACAATCATGGTGGAAGGTCAAGGGGAAGTAAGCACCTTCTTTACAAGGTGGCAGGAGAGAGAAGAGAAAGCGAAGGGACAAGAGCCTCTTGTAAAACCATGAGCTCTCATGAGAACTCACTCACTATCATGAGAACAGCATGGGGGAAACCACCCCAATGATTCAGTTTCCATCTACCAGGTCCCTCCCTGACATGTGGGGATTACGAAGATTACAATTCAAGATGATATTTGAGTGGGTAAACAGCCAAACCATATCACAAAGGTTACGTCCGGAGACAGGCAAAGACTAATGTTCCAAATCAAGGCAGTCAAGCCAGAGGAGCTAACACTGATAATTAAAAATAAAGCTAAAGAAAACTTCACAGAAAAACAATACACTAATCAAAGCCCTCAGAGAGATTAGAGAAAATATTTCATAAATAAAATCACAACAAAATGCTATGGAAAATGTAAATTGAGTACAAGAAAGAGCTCCTGGGATTTAAAAATAATTGCTGAAATATACAATTCAAGGCAAGTTTCAAAAGATAAATTTAAAAATCTTCTATTTTATGCAAACCTAATATGATTCTTCATTTTGGAAGGAAATAATTTTGTTAGCATTAATGTAGACACTACAGTTTTAGTGTGTTTTGATTTACTTTATGAAATCTCCTTAGTTCCTCCAGACCAAATAAAACACACTTCAAAGTACTTTGTTATGTGTAGAAAGCAGGTGTTCATTGTTTGTTTTTTAGTGATTCTGAGAGTTAACTTTATGTGTCAACTTGACTGAATCACAGGGTGACCAGACATTTCGTCAAACAATATTCTGAGGGTGACCATGAGGGCATTTCTGGATGAGATTAACATTTGAATCCCCAGAATAAAGAAAGCAGAATGCCCTCACTGATGTGGATGGACCTCATTCAATCAACTGAAGACATGAGTAGCCCAAAAGTCTAAGCAAAAGGGAACTCCTCCTGCTTGACTGTTTTGAGTTGGAACCTTAGTCTTTACCTGCCTCTGAATGTAAACTCAAACATTAGCTCTTACTGGGCCTTGAGTCTGCACATATTTAGACCAGATCTACACCATTGGCTCTCTTGCATCTCTGGCTTACTGACTACAGATCTCAGGATTTTGGGCCTACACAATTATATAAGCCAACTCCTTATAGTAATGCTCTGTATACACACACACACACACACACACACACACACACAAATACACACAATATTGGTTCTGTTCCTCTGGAGAACAGAATTTGGTAAAACATAACACAATTTGGTAAAAACATGCTGACCCTTGAACAATGAAGGTTGAGGAAGGGCAACAGGTTATAATGGAAATTAATAGACAGAAAACTGAGTTCCAGTCTAGGCTCTGCTAGGAACTCTCTGAGACACTGTCAATCACTTTACCTATCTAGAAACTCAGTTTCCATTGTCTATAAAATTTGGAGTTTAAGTAGATGAACCCCAAGGTAATTTTCTCCTTTACATTTCTATGACTTCTTGAATTATTTTTCTTTCTTCAAATTCTAACTCACTGCCATTTCTTAGGCAAAGCTTTCTCCTTTAAGCCAAATTAGTCTCCATTTATTTTGGCTTCTTTTTGCATAATTTTCCTCTCCTATTTTTGTTTAAGTATGTACTGTATTGTACTATAAATTATCCATTTATACATTTCTCTCACTCTTACACTAGAAATTTATAGAAGATAAACTGTTTATACTTTTAACACAAATTCTAAGGAAAGTACATAGTACACAAGACACGGTGGTCACTAAGGATTGCTGTTGAATGAAAATTCAGTTAAACAAATGCTGATTTACTGTGTAGCAAACACAATGCTGCATATTCTACATATGGAATCCAAGATGAGTAAGACACAATCCAAGATGCTTACAACTAAAAGGAAAGAAGCTAAAAATTCCAAACAAAACACATTATACACAAAAGCAGAATTTATCATTCTTAACCACATCACTGTTGATATTTTGGGCCAGATAGTTCTTTGTTGTGGAGACTCTCTTGTGCATTGTAGGATATTCAGCATCATCTCTGGCCTCCCCTTATCATAAAATCCTCCAAGTTGTGACAACCAAAAATATCTCCAGATGCTAACGAATGTCTCCTGATGGGTATAATCGCCCCTGGTTGAGACCTCTGAGTTAAAGTAAGGAGATCACTATTATATAAATTAGAAAGAGAAAGTGATTTAGGGGTTCAAAACAGGGAGAGACACACCTAAGTGAAAAGACGAAGAAAATTTTTGTGGAAGAGTTGTTTGAGAGGGGCCATCCTTAGCACTATGTCTAAAGCACATTTGAAATTCCGGCTGAAATATTTATCTCTGGCACTCCAAGCAAGCTTAATTTGTTAGTGTTGAGCATGAGTGTCAGCAAAAGAAATTTATAAAGCTAGAGAAAAATTCTGCTGTTAATATTTTCTAGTATATAAATATGAACAAGAGAATACTATTACTTAGTAAGTTCTTTTTATATTTTCCAAATAAGTTGTTTGATTTATAAATTTTTGCTATCATTTTGAAAATACAATTCGCTAGCCTTAACGATATTCTTAATAAATTATTTCAATTTTCAACATTTAATAACCCTATTTATTCTTAATAATACATTTTGCCTTAATGTCTTTTGCCTATTATTAATATAGATAAACCAAGCATTCCTTCGGTTAAAAGTTTTGTATTTTTTCCCGCTTCTCTACTTATATATATAATTATTTTTATTATTATTTCTTTTTTTTTTGTAAATAGTATATTTTGTTGCTACTTTTTAAAAGTCCATTCAGAAAGTGTTTTAAAAGATAACTTTATACTTTTATATTTAATAGGCAAATTTAGATGTTTTACGTTTATTATTATCACTGATATAGTCAGACTTACTTCATCATGTTAATTTTGTATATAGAAAATTTATAGTGGCAAAAGATAGGACTCTAAGGCCAGACTCACTGGGTTTACTACTTACCAGATGTGTGAATTTGAGCAAACTATTTAATCATTTGCATGTCAATTTTCTCATCTTAAAAATTAAATAGTTATATTTCTTATTTGACATCTTTATAAAAATTCAATGAGAGCGTACCTAACACAATTATCATACTGCCTAATTTTACTGTATGCACTCAATAACTTTATGGCATAGAAACTACGATGCAGGCCCCCAGGGCACCTGAGGCTGCCCTGTAAGCAGACCTGACCAGGCTAGGGCCCTTGGAGAGGCCAGCAGACCAAGGGGTGGTCAGGTCAGAGTGGCTCTGTCTGATGGGCAAAACTGTTCTATAGAGTTCAGATCCAACAGTTCCCCTAGGACTAAAGCCTCCAATGGGAGCAAGTTGAGTTTAGGGGGAAGGCTGTCCCTGGCCTTGCTCCACTACAGACACACCTACACCAAACCCTCTGGGTTCCATATCAGCTGGCTTGCTGCCCCTACCACTTCTCTTAGTAGCTCTTCCTGCCAATTCCAATGTCCATGGTGGTTGAGGGTTCTCCTCCTGCTGTGATTCCAGAGGTCTATGGCCAGAGCAAGTTGCTCCTTGCTCGTTCAACTCACCTATTCTTCCAGAGACACTGGCGGCCAGGAACAAGTCCCAGTGCACACTAGCCCTGTGCAGCGTTTCCAGATTCCTCCCCTGTGAGTCCAGCTTCCATGTCTTCCCTCCATCCACTCTCTATCCTTCCCTCTGAAGATCTGTTAGGAGTGTACCAGTCATCTGGTGCCTTAGTGGTAGCTGTTTCACCAGTCTGTGTCTAGTCGGCCATTTTGCCCCGTATGTATTTATTTAATTTTCTCATACCATTCTTTCTCCTTTGCCATTTTTCTATACTTTCATTAGATTAACTTTAGTGTAATAGAATGTATCTCCTTTTTTTTGAGAAAGGATACTTTAGTTTTTTTGACACTATCTAGGTAAGTTTTCAAAACTGACAAGTTTTCACTACAGGGACAGGTACTTATACTTCCTCTTGGATTTGTATCTAAGAGGAATGTATCTCCTTTTCTTGCCACTACTAATTTAAAACTTTTACATTTTCATTTACATATTTTTTTGCTTAAATTTAACTTCAGATTTGATGTTTCAGTCAATAACTTTACCTTTCAAACAACAAACATGAAAATAATAAGAATACTTCAATGTTTATATTTTCTCACACATTTCTTAATATTTTGCTCACCATTGCTTCTTATATTCCATTTATTTCAGGATGTAAAACCCTTCTTCCTGAATAAAAGCCCTACTGGGGAAAATCCTCTCAGTCTTTATCTGAAATTTTCTTTATGACCCTTACTCTTGATTGATTAGCTGGGTAGAGAATTATAGGTTAGCAGTTATTTTGTCTTCAAACTGAAGGTGTTTCAAAATCTTGACCTTCATTGTTTTCATTGCACTATCTATAGTCTAACTGCAGTACTTTAAATACATAATCTATATTTTCTATTTAGTTGTATTTTGCATATCTCTTTGATTTGACATTCTGAAGTTTCACTAAAATGTGTCTAAGTGTAGAATTATTTATTCTTTATATAACTTTTAAACGTTATATAAAAAGTATGTAGAATTTTAATTTGAATATGTAGCTTTTGAATACGTAGAATTTTAATTCTGAAAAATTTCAACCATGATCTCTTCAACCGTAGACTCCCTCATTTTCTATTTTGTGTTCTGGAACTCTTATCAAATATATATTAGGCATTCTCATTCTATCCTCCCATTTCAGAACCTGTCTTCCACGTTTTTATCTCATTGTCTCTGCTAAATTATAGATAATGTCATTTAATTTATTTTTAATTCTCTAATTCATATTTTAGTTCTTACTAATTTCTCATAATCTACTTTTATTGTGATATTTTTCAAAAGGCCTTCTTCTGTGAGATTTCTTCGTGGCCTGAATTGTAGAATTTCTCTTGAGAGTTATTTTGGATTTGCTTTTGTTTGGCACACACTGGTTTGTGATCAACTTTTATCTTAATGATTGAGACAAGGATTTCTATATCTTGCAGTTTTGGGCAATTTAGACTCTAATGTTTGGACTTGAGTTCAGATTTACAAATTCTTCTATTTTTTTTTGTTTTGATACAGAATCTAGATGGATAGAAACTTCATTCTTTTCTGTCTGCTTCCAATGTCAATGTGAAGATTTTATTTGTTTACCCTTTCACTGAGGCTTCAACCCTCTTAGGGGCCAAGGCCTAGGCATCAGTCACTTTTACAACTTTTTACTTGAGCAAGCTAAATTTACGTCATTAAAATCCAAGTGCTAGGTAGACTGAATCTGCTGCTCAACTGTTCTGTTTACTCTATTCCATGGTTTCCAGAGATTCAGCCCATGAATATATTACTCTTCATTTCTGGCAGTTAGAGATTCTTTTCCATCCTGTTAGTTCAGCTACACCCTTTCTGTAGTCTATTAAATCAAGCATCTTTAGTTGTCCATATAGGGAGGAATTTTAACCAAATCAGATATGGTGTAACTGTTAATCAACATCAATAATTTATATATCGAAATATCAGCTTGCACAAGACATCATGGGAGAATGAGATGACACTTTTCAAAGAGTGTCATTTCAAACTTCTGCTGTGGTAATGGAACAAGATTTCTCCATTTAGAAGTGGTTGGAAAGCAAGGGGTTACTTGGTTTATCAAAAACTCATTCAACAAAACTCAGAGCAAAACTCAGAAGACAACCAGAGACGACTTCTAGCTTTACTTCTAGGGTCTTCCTATATATCACACAATTTGAAAGAGCAGAAACAAATATTCAGGACATCATAACACAACAAATCATTATCATAGTTCCAGAGATTTTACTTATGAAAGAATTATAGGAAAAAATAAAGATACTGAAATTATGTTAAAGTGAGAATTATGGACAAGTTCTTTGAAAATCTAAAATGAAAAAAGAAAATAAATTATTCACAGTCATTAAAATTCTGAGGTTCTCAACAATCATTTTTGGTATTTATCAGGCTGCATTCAAATATACCATCCAAATGTAAAATTTCAAATACAGTATTCATGAACTAGCTGATAAAATACCTTTAAGCAGAATATATTTCAGTATTCATTGCTAAATGGCTTTGCCAAGGAAATTGACTTGATAATGCTTCATGAAAAGTGCTGGTTATTATCATATAATTTCAAAGTCCAGTCTAAAACTATGTCAGTCTATCAAAAGGGAATAAAAATTACAATTCTTATATTAAAAAAAAAAAAGTCATTTGCTTTCCTTCTGTCCTTTCCTTAATAGGATTAAATGAAATTTAAGACTTCAAATCTCAAATAACTTATTTTTGTCAGAGGTGTTTTATCTGTATGCCAGTTACAAGTAACATCTGGATACAAATTCTAGTAAACAAATGGGTATGCAGAAATACCATTTGTTCTGTAGGCAGAAATAAAAGTAACTGGATGAAGGATCAAATGTAATTTAAAAATTATTCCTTATTCCTTTACTGAATACCAAAAAGCTTATAAAGATAAAAATTATAGTCACAGTGGTTTTCATCTTAAATCTTTAAATTTCAGTTGTATTTTATTGCATAGCTATTCTTCTAAGTGATGAGGACCATAAAGAGCTTTCAAACAGTCTATTTTTCTGGGTTCATCATATTTTTAATTGCCTTCATTAAAAAATGAAACAGACCTATAAGTTAATAATCAGATAAGATAATTTCTAATTTAGATACTTAATTCCAAGCCTGCCTGAAATCTTGGCAAAGAAAAATATGCTTAGGGCGTGATAGATCAGCAGATGATGATTACTTTAGCTTTAACTGTGGGGGTGGCAACAATGTAGATAAAAAACTCATGCCTGTAGGCTTCTTAGTTTCCTCTTTTAGCTTTTCAAAATGGATGCATTAATGCTACAGTGCTTCTTAATAATCACAGATAGTAAGTAAAATTATCTGTTGAGATAGCTGTTTAGGATTGCCAGTGTAATAATCCCGTATTTTCTATAAAAGTCTGGAATTCATAAAGATTTGCCACAGGAGGTCTGATAATATAACCCCAAGTAAATTGCGGTTCTTAGAAGCAACATCCCTTTTCCAAGTACAAACAACTAAATAACTTCAACTTTGACTGAAACTCAGACTTTCCTTTCCCTGTACTTTGAACCTCGTCATTTACTAGAAGTGTAGGATAAATAATTGAATACAAATTCTTTTGTCACAATTCTTCCTCCTTTCCTATAATCCAAAATGTAATATCCTATAGAACATATGACCAAAAAATAAAATAGAACACATTCCAAAGAAAGCAGTGCAAGTTCCAGCTCTAGTACTGTGTGAGCTCCTAATAGTCCCACGATCCTACTGATTACAACTATAAATGCTACACAAAATAAGACAACTACCTTTTGCTTAGTCGGGATAGTAAACCAAAATAAATAGACTATGGAATGGAGTCAAAATGTGGAGAAGAAACAAGAATGGGGATGGGTCATCAGATTTTGTTTTTCGTTTGGTGGTACTTGAAAATGAACCACAGCTACAGAGTGGCACCATGTTGTCAACCAAGGCTCCAACAACCCAGAGTTTTTTGTGTGTGTGTGGCCACAGGAAACAAGGAAAGGAACTGAGATGGAGTAGGATTATGGCTGGAGGGAAGACAGCAATAGCAATAACCCTTAATTATGGGAACGAACCCATAGAAGTCTGAGTCTAACTGCCTATACCAGACAGACCCAGAATTATAGCCAGAATCCAAAGTATAGAACAAAAAGTTGGAGAAAGGGTGAATTATATCTTTCTTTTGGAGCTGGGACTTTCATCTCCTCTCCTTTTACACTGGAACTTTACTGATTCTCATGCCTTTGGACTCTGGGGCTTATACCAGCATCCTCCTTCCCAGGCTCTCAGGCCTTTGGGGTCAGATTAAGAATTACATCATTGGCTCCCTTAGTTCTCAGTCCTTCTGGCACCGACTGAATTACACTACTGGCTTTCTCAGCTCTCCAGTTTGCAGATGGCATACTGTGGGACTTCTCAGTCTCCATAATTGCATGAACTAATTCCCATAAGAAATTCTCTCTTATATATCTATGTACAGATGGTCCCTGACTTACAATGGTTCAATTTACAATTTTTCAGTTTTATGATAGTGTGAAAGTAATATGCATTCAGTAGAAACTGTATTTTGAGTATCTTTGTGATTATCTGGTTTTTCGCTTTCTGTGTAGCATTCAACAAATTATGTGAGGTATTCAGCATTTTGTTATAGAATAGGTTTTGTGTTGTGTTAGATGATTTTGGCCAACTATAGGCTAATGTTAGTTTTGTGGTTTTTTTTTTTTTTTGAGACGGAGTCTCGCTCTGTCGCCCAGGCTGGAGTGCAGTGGCCGGATCTCAGCTCACTGCAAGCTCCGCCTCCCGGGTTCCATTCTCCTGCCTCAGCCTCCCGAGTAGCTGGGACTACAGGCGCCCGCCACCTCACCTGGCTAATTTTTTGTATTTTTTGTAGAGACGGGGTTTCACCGTGTTAGCCAAGATGGTCTCGATCTCCTGACCTCGTGATCCGCCTGTCTTGGCCTCCCAAAGTGCTGGGATTACAGGCGTGAGCCACTGTGCCCGGCCACTAATGTTAGTTTTTAAAGTGTGTTTGAGGTAGGCTAGGCTAAGCTATGATGTTGTAGAAGTTACGTGTAGGGAGTGCATTTTCAACTATTCATATTTTCATCTTACAATTGGTTTATCAAGAAGTAACCACATTATAAGTCATGGAGCATCTGTATATCCTAGTCATTCTGTTTCTCTGGAGAAGCATAACTAATATACCACCAAATGTCATACAGACATTAAAAAAAGATAATGAGAAAATATTAAGAACATCCTGATGCCAACAAATTTGACAATTAGACAAAATTTGCAGGAAAAAAATACAATAACAAAACCTGACTCAAAAGAACAAAAAATAAATATCTTTATATCACTTTTATAAATTAAACTCATAGTTAAAACATTTTCTTAAAACAATCCCAGGCCCATGAGGCTCATCAAATTTGAGAATTTACTGGTAAATTCTGTCAAATCTTCAAGTCAGACTTATCATCAGTTTTACACATAGTTTTGCAAAAAAAGTAAATATCCAAAGAAGATATATGAATGATCAATAAAAACAAGAAAAGTTGCTAAGATCATTAGTTGTCAGGAACATGTTAATCAAAACCACAATAAGATTCAACTTTATACCTACACCTAGACTGGCTATAATTTTAGAATGTCAATAATAGGTATTAACAATGATGTGGAGAAGTCAGAACCCTCATACGCTCCTGGTGGGGGTGTAAGTTGGTATAGTTGCTTTGGACAAGAGTCTGGAATTTCCTCAAAAAAACTAAATATAGAGTTACCATTTGACCCAGCAATTTGAATTATTTATTTATGTATATGAGATATGTAATTATTTCATAAATAAACATATTTATTTCTTTGACTCTACATATGATATGTATCTGTATGAGATATATAGAAAGAAACATTTGTCCACGCAAGAACTTGTACATCAATGGTCATAACATTATCCATAAAAGTTAAAAGGTGAAAACAACTCGAATGTCCATCAGCTGATGAACACAGAAATATAATGTGGCAAATTCATACAATGGAATATTATTTAACCCCAAAAAGGAGTGAAGTAATAATACATGACACAGAATGGATGAACCTTGAAAACATCATGTGAAGCAAAAGAAGGCTTTAGGTAGAATATATTTCAGTATTCATTGCTAAATGGTTTTCCAAAGATTTTCCTATTTTGCATATATAACGCAAATGAAATCATACAATATGCAATCCCAGAGATCACATATTGTATGAATTAATTTGCATTACATATGCAAAACAGGAAAATCTATGGTGATAGGAAGCAGCTTAGTAGCGTTTAGGGATGGGGAGGATAGAGAGTTGGGAGGGTGGATGATAGCTAAAGGGTACAGGGTTTCTTTGGGGGATGATAAAAATATTCTGAAATGATGATGTAGCACAGCTCTGAGAATATATTAAAATCATTGAACTGTACACTTTAAATGGTAACTAGTATGATACCTGAATTATATACATCTCAGTAAAGTTGTTACTAAAAATAAGGTCGTATGTTAAGACCGATTCCTATCTTAAGAAAGCAAGGAGGTAGAATTTGTGTGTTGTGGTGGGGTTGGGAGCAGACACTGAGAATGACGGTATAACAGGGGTAACTATGTTTCTTCTTTGAGTGATGGGGTGGGTAGAGATGATGTATTCAAGTTGAGGACAGATTTAGCTGGAAGGATAGGTGAAACTTCCAAGTAGCTATGTCTGTGAGACAGTTAAATACACAGGTCTGCAGTTCAAAACTTTATCTAGAGATAGAAATCTAGAAACATTTAGCATATAAATGGTAGCTGAAGATAAAGGGCAGAATGAAGTCATCTAGTGTATCTTTAGAGAACATGGCAAAAGGATAAGCTACTGGGAACATTGTTGGTAAAGGGGTTGGTTAGTAACAGAAAAAGAATCAAGAGAAAATGAAAGAAAATCTGAGATGCAGGAAGAAAACCAGAAGAGAGAAATGTCTCAGAAACTGGAAGAGGAGAAAATTGAAAAGATGAAATGGCCAACATTTTCAAATGTCGATTTGGGATGGTCACATTTTACGTGTGGCAACTGAAGTGTTTAATCCAGAGAAGTGAAGACGATCGAACAGAAGAAGAAGTAAGTGCAGAGTTAGTTACCTGATATCTGAAGATTAATCATATATAAACTGGAATAGATTTGTCTCTTTGTGGCTCTAAATGCCAGAGACAACATATCCATTTCCTCAGTGGCTCATTGTTTCTTTGTGGTGAAAACATTTAAAATCCATTATTTTAAGGCCAGGCGTGGTGGCTCATGCCTGTAATCCCAGCACTTTGGGAGGCTGAGGCGGGTGGATCACGAGTGAGACCATCCTGGTTAACACGGTGAAACCCCGTCTCTATTAAAAATACAAAAAACTAGCCGAGCGAGGTGGCGGCGCCTGTAGTCCCAGCTACTCGGGAGGCTGAGGCGGGAGAATGGCGGGAACCCGGGAGGCGGAGCTTGCAGTGAGCTGAGATTGCGCCACTGCACTCCAGCCTGGGCGACAGAGCGAGACTCCGTTTCAAAACAGAAAAAGAAAAAAAAAATCCATTATTTTAGCTATTTTGAAATATGCAGTACATGACCAGCTACACACCCCATATTGTGTAACAAATTACTAGAGCCCATTTCTCCTTTGTGCCCTTGGCCAACCTCTCCCCTTTCTTCATCCATGTCCCCATCTGCAATTTCATTTGATAATTACAAATTAAATAAGACAACATTTACTAAAAAGACTTTAAAAATCCAGAATTAAAATCAATGTGTGGAAAAAAAATCAGTTCCATTAAGGAAGAAAAGTTATGTATTTTGTGAGAATTACCCAAAGATAAAATAGACTTCTCCAGTGGGTTTTTCATACTAGAGTGATAAAAGTGTCCATGTTCAGAGATATCATATATCTATCATCATCACCTAGACGTTCTTAATAAATAGTAGGTTGAATCATATATAATTGAGAGTATTAAATCATTTCAACCAACAAAATATAATTTTATATGGTTCAATCTAATAATTATTGAATAAATAGAGGAATAAATGAATATTAGAGTAGGAAGTCCTTTTAATTTTCAGTAGATAAAAATATAACTCCTCTCAAAAACAGTTTTAGCAGTACGAAAAAAAATAAAAACACAAATTTACTACAGAGCTTGCCAGAAAAAATAATCTTTTCTTTCCCTGTGTGGTAAACATTTTTGAATAGATCTAAAGCAGTGCGTTAGTTAAGTATTGCATGTATATTTATTTACTGGAGTAGATTTACTCAGAAACATTACATTGAAAATCCATTGTGCATTTTATATTCTGATAAGCAAAATTATTTTACTATTTATTATTATTATGAATAATGCCCCAAAATGAAAAAAGCTACCTAAAAAACTATGTGAATCAGAAAATGTAATAGCAAGGTATTTTTTTTCATTTAAAAGGAAAAGACCTTATCCTTTAATTCAGCTTATATAACTTATATGATTCAATATTTGTCATCTTTGCACAAGAATCTTAAGCTTCACAGAAAGAAAGAAGTTGCTAGCTTAAAATGTTGTTTTTCAAGATTCTAAGTTACTCTGAATATAATTTTCTTATGTTGTTGCCAGGGAGTCATGAATGTCACCACAAGTGCAATTTTTTGTTCTTCTGTTGATTTCCATTAACTAAGCCTTTCCCTTTTCAGCCACTTAGTGTCACCCTATCGCAACCCAAATTACAGTCTAAATTACAGACACAAAGTGCTCCTGTCCTCAGTCATAGAGGAATGCAGACTTCGTGGAGCAGAAATTCTCCCTAGGGCATTCACTCGTCAACCTTTCCTTTTCTTTCACATTCCTCATTCAAGGGAATTTCTGTCAAAATTATGTGATGGGAAAATGAATATTTGGTTTCCTTGATATTTTGGTACATTTATAGCCTAAATTACTTTCATCATTCTGTTAAAAATCTGATCAACTATTAACATGTTTAACACCTGAATAAAAACTAAGTAAAGACATGATTACTTATTAATAATATGCTGAAGTACGTGCAACCATTTTGTGGTTTAGATGTTAATAGTAGCAAGTACTTCACTTGACATTTTCTCCAGCCAGAATGATCTCTAAATGAGATACTAATCATGGTATCACTTTGCTTAAAAATCCTCGAAGCAATTTCATTTCCTGAAGAGAAAGACTTGTTCAGTCTTCTTATTCTGATAATCAAAGCCTCCACAGTATATCCCCGCATTCCTGTTTCTAGCCTCATTGAAGTCCCTTGTTGCCATTCCCCAAGTATGTCTTACACACTCTTGACTCTGTACCTTTGCTCATCTGTTGTCTTCCACCTGAGATGCTCAGAACATTCACTTTTCTTTATGCATACTTAATGATTCATCTCTGATAATGTCTCCTCCATGAAACTTGCTATGAAATAGACACAAGGTTTTAAACGCAAAGAATTCAGAGTCAGAAAGTTTCATCATCCTCCAGTTAATATTTTATAAGTGTGGAGAAATGTTTCTATAATCCGAATTCCCCATAGTATATTTCTTCTCGTGTCTCATTATCTAACACTGGACACACCTAAACTAATACTATGTCTAAACCAATTGTTAACAAGGTGAATGAATGTATACCACAAATGGTTGAGCCTTCCATGGGGATAAAACCTAAGCTACATGGAAGAGGAGTAAATAGTTCAATAAAACCATTGCTATAAGAGGAATCGATTTTGATTAGGCAGTTATTGTTTTTAGCTCTTTCCAATGCAAAAACTAATTGCTATCTCTTTAAATCCAAATTGCATTTTCTTTACACAGTTATTAAAGAAAACGTATTCCAGTCCTCTGTGTGTTTGACATAAGAAACAGACTTGAGACTTCATCTCTGTATCCCCAAAATCGAGCACACAGTGAGTACCAACAAAGGTCTGTGGAAGCAAATGCCATCAGTGTATTCGTGACTAACAGAATGATGACTCTGTATGTACTTCATGTCTAGACAGCAATACATTGAAGTTAAAGAGAGAAGAGGAGCATTTGTGTACACATGCTGCTGGCAGACATGGTCGTTTCTTTTTCCAATTCCTCTTCTCTCACTTGCTAGCTATATGAACGTTGGCAAGGTGCACAAGTTCTATTGTTTTACCATCTCCATCTGTAAAATGGAATGACTTTACATGAAAGTAAGTTACGGTAAGGCTTAAGCAATCACTAATTGCAAATAGCTTATCCAGTGTCAGAGACTTGGTAAATAGTGGCGACAGTTAGTACGATCTGCTTAGATCAGAAAGTTGTGGCTATTTTGGTCAGCGTGATATGTGAAAATAAAAGAAGCTTCCAGGAGCTTGTATTCTCTCCACAAACCAAACAGAGCCAATTTTCATAGTGAGGGATGGGCCTAACAAGTCACATTTGCCCTTTACTAACTGTCGTGGAAACAGCAAAATTGATAAATTCTGAATTCTCTCATCACCTCTTCTGGATTTAAAACAACAAAACAAACAGCTTAAAAAGTATTCTTTATTATTTTTAAGATAACCCTGACTCTAATATTTATGTACAAAGTGAGAAAATCTGGCAGCCCAAAATGAAAGTAGGAAGGGAGGTATGTCAAATGAGATATAAAAGAACTAAGAGTATTTATTCTTCATACATTCACAAAGGTTTGGGTAATACTCTGCATAACCAATTTTGAAAGTTAGAATTCTAAACTTTTAATATTTTACAATGAAGAAAATTCCAGTAAAATGTGTGAAAGGAATCATGGAATAGAGTTTAATATCTGCCACATTGTATTTAGTAGACCAGTAAACTCACCTATTAAACAACGGCAATGTTTATTCAATGATTTTAAAAACAAACCAGAATTTGCAATTTATCAGGAATTCGATAATGTGGTCAGTTAATGAAACAACTCCTACCCTTAAACACATCTAACCTAAGCACGGTTTGTCAATTATTACCATAAGCAGTGCCACTTATAGCAAATGTTTAACTCCAAGTTATGTCAAAGCACTTTTCAGAGTGATATAATTTGTGTTAAATTTGCAAAGGACTACATTTAATGGTCCATTTCAGACACGGCCTCTTAGTTACTGGTACAATCTAGTAATGAATGTCGAACAAACCAATGTCAAGTTTTCCTATTCGAAAAGCTGTAGAGATACTATTTCCCCAACCTGGCCTTAGATTCATCTACCGACTGTGCCTTTGTGGCAACATTGATTCTCTTCTTTCCTCTTCATATTTTTCTGGTTAACGGTTTCTTATATTCACATGACATTAGCTTAATCAGTAAAATTCTAGCAAAAGTGACCTAAGCAGTTTCCTTTCTAGTTAGCCAACTGTTATGATGATTTTTAACCAGCCTCTAGTCCAGGTCACTTAAACATTACTTAGTTAATCAACTAGTTCATCTATTCATCAAATATTTATTGAGAACATAGTATGTGAAAGGTTCTATTTTAGGTACTGGAGATACACAGTGAATAAAAGAGGCAAAATTCCCTTTCTTCATGAAGTTTACATTCCAAATGATGGGGAAAAATAATAAATAAATACTGTATATGTAGTATTACAAATGAGCATTTTCCAAAATTTTTTTGAAAACATAAATTACAAACATAGGATAGAGAGTGTTGGCTGAGAGGAGATGGTTGTGATATCGATTATAGCAGTGGAGGAAAACATCAATGAGAATGTGGCATTTCAGCAAAGACCTTAAAGAAGTGAGGAGGGAAGCCATATGGAAAGTGTGAGAGGTGCATTTCAGACAAAGGGAAGATCATAGAAAGCCCTGAGGCAGGAAAATGCCTGGGAAGTTTGTAAAAAGGCAAGAAGGCCAAAGTGCCCAGAACAGATTGACTTGAGAGAAGATTAGTAGGCCAGAAAGAGAAGGGAGAACAGACCTTGTGAGGCCTACTAAGCCATTATAAAAAGTATCTTCATTTTACTTTGCGGTAATTAAGAAGTTACTTGAGAGTTTTGTGTGGAGAAGTGACAGGATCTGACATAGTTAAGAACATCATGACTGGGTGCGGTGGCTCATGCCTGTAATCTCAGTGCTTTGGGAGACTGAGGCAGGTGGATCACCTGAGGTCAGGAGTTCAAGACCAGCCTGGCCAACTTGGTGAAACCCCGTCTCTACTAATAATACAAAAATTAGCCAGGCATGGTTGTGGGCACCTGTAATCCCAGCTACTTGGGATACTGAGGCAGGAGAATCGATTGAACCTGGGAGGTGGAGGTTGCAATGAAACAAGATTGTGCCACTGCACTCTCTAGCCTGGGTGGAAGAGGGAGATTCTGTCAAAACAAAAACAAAAACACAAACAAAAACAAAAACACCATCATTCTTGTTGCTATATTGTAGATAGGCAAATGGAAAAACAGAAGTACCTGCTAAGAACCTATTGATGGTAATTTTGGTAACATATGAAGGTGGTTGGTGAGTAAGTTAGGTAAAAAGTTGCTAGTCAAGGTAGTAAAAAGTGTTGAGGGTCTGTATATATTTTGAAATTTGAGACTACAGGATTTACTGATACATTAGACATGGCACATGAAGGAGAGAACTAAAAAATATTTATAAGATTTTTGGCCTGAGAAAACAAAAAGGGTGTTTTAGCTTACTGATATAGGAAATATTTGGAGAAAACACAAAGGATAGAGAAGAGATAAGAAAAGTGAGAAGCTAGGTTTGGGTTAAGTTTATTTGCAGAAGTCTAATATGTCCAATGATGACATGGATGTGATGTGACATGTGATGTTTCCTCAGCTGCTACCACAACAATCTCCTCCCCAGCCAACTGACAGTCTCTGCTCAACTCCGTCTGTTCTAGGCACTCTGCCTTCTTGCTTTTCCACACACTTCCCAGGTATTCTTCTGTCTCAGGGGGCTTTGCATTTGATCTTTCCTTTGTCTGAATGCACCTCTCCCGTTTTTCCATGTGGCTTACTTCATCACTTCCTTAAGGTCCTTGCTGAAATGCCACATTCTCAGTGACGTTTTCCTCAGCAGCTATATTAAATATCACGACAATCTCCTCCCCAGCCAACTGATATGGAGTTGATTACATGAGTTCAGGGGAACTATCTGGATTGAAGATACAAATCTCAGAGTTGTCATTTTATGGATGATAATCTGTAAGACTGACTGAGATTCTTGAGAGAGTGGATGTATATAGAAGAGAAAGAGGTCTGAGAACTGAGTCTGAAGGCATCCCTAACATGTCAGGTCTAGAGAGTTGAACAGAAATGGTCAGTAAACTGGGAGGCAAATCAAAACGCTATTGTTCTTGAAGCCAAGTGAGGAAGGTAAAGGAGCAAGAAGTGATTAACTGTGTCAAATGTTGTCCATTACTTAAAGTAAGATGACTAAAAGTTGATCATTGATTTGGCAATGTAATCAATATTTCCTTTCACTGCGGGAAGAAGCAAATGGAGAAACTAGAGACTCCGACAGCTTGCTGCCTCATTTTATGTCCTCCTTGTATTACCTCAACTCCTATTGTTTCCATGGATCTCTGAATTAATTTTGAAATTCTCGTTTATTTTATTTTATTTTGTTGTGTTTTATGCTCTAGTAATCAACATCTTACATCTGTGCAATATCTGATTTCATGTTGATAGTTTCAATGTGATTTTTAATGAAATTATTTGAGAAAGATAATTCAATATTATTATCATTATTTTAGAAAATAAATAACTGTTATTGTCATACTGCTGCTTATTAGTGACCAAGGCTTCCTAACTCCTAGAACCTTAACTTGCACTTTTAATTTTGATAAAGAGAGTAGCTGGTGCTCCCTTGCTTGCCCTTTGGACCTTCCTTTATGCATGCCCACTTTTATTCATACCTTTTATTTATTCTCGCTTAATTCCTTGAATTTTGGTCCTCAATCCTTTCGAACAGCTGCATGCCATGACCTTTAAAGACAAATATTGATATGACTTCAGAGCTTCAGGGAATTTTGACTTATGTCAGGCTCCAAATCCAGAGGATAGTTTTCATATTTCCTGAATTCCGGCCATTTCAGAAGGATTAATTCCTTCTCACAAAGAAAAGAGACAGGTGAATAACCAGAGCTGTGAAGTTGAATATATGTGTGCCCATTCTCTTGCAACAAAGACGTAGATGAAAGGTCCGCCATCCAAGTACTGGGCGAATTTTATACACTGTCACAGTGCATGTCCTTTCCTCTTCTACAGATTCAAGTTTTGCTTACTTCTACTCTTATAATCAAACATAAACAGTCCCTAGAATCTTAGTGATCTAAGAGACCATACTGCTATGTATAGCACTCATCCATCTTCAGCTTGACTTTCCAGTGATGACAATTCACTACCACAAGTTCATGCACATAAGGATGTAGCTGGACTTACAAAATTAATCACACATGTTAAGTGATAAAATATCACATGTGCCCCATACATGTGAACGACTACTATGTACATAATTTTTTTAAAAAATCATACAGATGGTGGATTTTCTCCATGTCAATTTTCCGGTTGTGATACTGTATAACAGTTATGTAAGATGCTACCACTGGGGTAAACTAAATGAAGAGTATATGGGATCTCTGTAGTAGTTCTTAAGACTGCATGCGAATTTAAATTTATCACAAAATAAGCTATTTTAATTGTAAGTATCTATTTAAAAAACTTTGCAGGTAAAATTGTACTTATGGTCAGGTTTTCTATTCCGTGACCACCACACTGTCATGATGCTAGGAAGGAAATATAATGGAGAAACTACTGTCTTAGAAAATATTATGCTGGACTTTGGAAGTGGCGTGGGGAAGTCACAGATGTAAATGGATAAATGGCAATTTGGAAATAGAAAGGTGGAAATGAATGTAAAATTTGATTTTAGCACCAAATATAATAGTGGTGTTTGCGTTACTATTGTGACTATAGACTCCACCTCCACTCAGCTACCATACTCCTAGTCAGGCAGCTGCTGCAGAATCATGCTTTTTTTTTTTTTTTTTTTTTTTTTTGGACAAGAATTATCTAATCCATGTATCTAGTTGGTCATTATTGCAGTTTCTGAAGCAAAACCAAATATGCTGCCCTTATTTCCATTCTCTTTTCCAGTCATCTGGCCTCTTCCTTTCCCAGAAATTCTTAAGATCATTGACTCCACTGACGGAAGTCAGGCTTCTGACTGCCTAATAAATAAGTTCACCAGTGAAAAGCCTATTTTTCATTCTGTTTAATTACAGGCTTCAGAGACACTCAAAATGGAGGGTGTCTTAGGGATAAATAAATCTGTAGATTTGGTTTACTTTTCTCCTATTGGCATTGGCACCAAGCCCTTCCTCTGCTTTGAAATGCATGGCTGTGACTGTGGCTGCATACTAAACAGACCATGGTCACCACACAGTCGGCTTCACCCATCCAGATGCAGCTCAACTAGTCCGTACACTATGATGGCCAACTCTGTGCAGTAGTTTAGATAACTAACACTGCTGGTTTGTTTCTAGAGTAATCTATGTGTGTGATCATAAATGGGTTCATATATTACAATTTGAATTGGACTTGGTGAACTACACTGGAGCTTGAATTATAATATTCTCATTCTGCATTGTAGATGACTGCCTTCAAAATTGGCTGTTAGAAGTGAATGTATGTATAAAATAATTAGATGACATCTAGACATTGTAAAAAATATCAAAAATACAAGGAAGTAACAGTGAAAAGTAAATTTCCTTCCCACTCTTGTTTTCTTAGTTTCCAATTTCCCTTTTACAGAGCAACCACTGTTAGCAGTTTCATGCAGAGACAGCCTATGCATATATAAGCATATATGCCTAAGCTTTGTGTATGGAGAGAATACTATAGCTCTACCTTCCTATTTTTGCATACAAAGGTAACATGATGTACACAATATTCTGTGATTTTTGTACCTTTTACTTAATAACTATTAGAGACCTCTCTATATCAGCATCTGTGATCTGTCTCCACCTTTTAAAGCAGATTCCTAGTATTCTGTTAAATTTATATAACCATTTTGTACTCAGTCACATTTTCATGAATATTTGCTGTTTCCAATATTTTGTTAACACCAACAATGCTCTGATGAACATCATTGCATATAATAATTTGTGCCATGTGTAAGGGGTACGTTCACGTATCTTGCGAGGAGAATTCTTGCTGTCAGGGCATATTTATTTTTTATGTTGATGTATATTGCCTACTTGTTTTCCACATAAGCTGTACAGTTTTCCCAAACATATAAGAGAGTATTTGCTTCCCCATATTTATCCCTCCTCCCTATAGTATCAATTTTTTGAATCTGCCAATCTGATTATAATTCTAAGGTATGTTTATCTAATTATGACTGAGGTTAAGCATCTTAACAATCATTCGTTACATTCTTTCCACATAACCATTTAGTTCTTCATTGTACCCTGAAAGATATCCATCTTCTCTCCACTAGTTTAAAATGGAAGCTTAAATAAATTTGTTTATTTGAGTCTAAACTCTCCATTTCTAAACTCTCTATTCTTTTACATTTACCTTATTATTTACATGTATCAGTATTACTTTTTGTCAAATGCATAGATTAAGACATCTTAATATACAATAGGTTAGTGCCTCTTCTTTCTTTCAGAATTTCCCTAGATATTCTAGCTTTATTTTTCAGTGGTAGTGATGGAGTTGTTTCATAAAATAAACACTGAAATAAACCTGGTTTAAAAGAGGGATATTATCGCAATAAAACAGGGAAAGCTTTATGCCTAAGGTTGGGTTAGACCTGGAACTGAAAATGGTGTGTAGGAGAACAAAGAGTACCAACAAAGGAAGAAAATTGACTAAATGTTCCAAATATGAGATAGTATTAGAAACTCAGAAGTTTCCTGGAATAAAACATGCACTTGGATGCGGAAAGTTATTAAGTAGCCAGCTAGGGCTGGAGGTCAGCATTTATAACCCCTACTTTTACAGGCCTTGACAAACAGTACTGAAGTTCTGACCTTAAACTCCTTGGGCTCTTAGTACCTGTAAACATGTACCCAACATTCCTTCCCCTAGCACGCACTTTATCAGTCACAAGGAGCCATTATTAATGCATGTCCTGGTAGGAAGCGTAACTTACAGGGAAGCCAGTAAGTTCTGAAAAGAAGGAAATAAACACAGGCACCAAACCATGATCCTAAGCTGATTGTCCTTTAAATATGTCAAGATCCAGACTTTTCAGTGTCACTTCAGTGATCTCAACAATAGGGATCTTGTGTTTGCCACTATTCCAGGTAACTCTCTCTCTTTCTGGGTTAAGGTTTCCAGAGGTACTCTGAGGACTTGATTTGCTATAGGTTTATATGTGAGCAACTTAACTGTTCTACATTTAAAAGATTTCTTTCAAGCGTTACTAGTATCTTATGATTTCTTGTATTCATTGGTCAGAGGGACAAAACAAAATGTCCATGGCATTAGTCTTATTTCTCCTTTAATTAGTTCTATTGCTACTGAAATAATGTGATTGCAAATTTAACCTTTGTTTAACTTTGCTATGCTGTAATTTTTTTTTTTAATTCAAAATGCTATTGACACAGAACAAAATGCTATGGCTGGATTAATTTAAGACGTGTTTACTATTGCCTGCAACCATACTGGATGCTTGACAGTTTTTCAATGCTGACTGATGTAGACAGAACCATTTTAGGATTTATTTCAGTTCCTCTGCTCCAGCATCCCTTTCTGACTAATACGTGCATCTCTATATCTGTGCTACTTCAATGTAAGGTACCTGAAATATTTAGATCTAAAGTAAATTATGGCTTTTCTTACCTCTTCATAATAATTGGAAGTTTGAAAGGTAATGTGTTGGCAGTTAGGTGCTAATAATTTAATACTGTGTACTATTGCTAGGTTACAACACACACAAAAGACATGGAAGTGACCAGAAAGTGAAATGCTGGCATCATTTATCTGTTAAGCTGGATCCCAGATGATTTCATCTACTCATAAATAAACTTTCTTTATGGACAAAATGTGAATGTTCACTTTCCTTTCACTTAGTATGCAAATCTATTTGCAGCATCCTAGCAAAAAAGAATGCAACTCATTTTCTGTGCTTATAAATTGTTCATTACCATGCTCTCTGATGGCCAATTCATGGCTCCATCTGCAACTCCACAAATCTCTTTGCCCAGATAAACTTGGTGGAGTAAATACAAGGTGCTGAAGAAGATGTATTTGGGATTAAGGGGGGAAAAGACACATCTCACATAGAAATCCCAAGTCTATCATTTTAAATTTTGTAACTTCTTTTACTTTTATGTGCATGTTATAGTCCAGGAAAATAAATACTTCAACTGACCTCATCAACGAAGTATTTAGAGCTACATATAAATGCTATTTAAAGACTTTCTCATTGTGCGAGGAAGGAGTCCTGGTTCAAAGGGTCAAGCAAGCAAACAGATAATAAAACCTTTAGAAAGAAGCGCCTTTTTCCTTGTGATTTGGTGTATGAGATGTTGTAACCTATGACACTCAGTGCAGACAGCTAAGAGCATTATTTTAGAATGCTTATAGTATTGGTCTTTTCAAACAAAGCAAACAAAATGATTACTTTTTTCCTCTTCTCTGATTAAGAGAAGACTGTAAATCTCAACTGGAATGTCATGTGATCTTAAATGGATCTTACCCTTAGAGCAGGTTAAAGTCACCCTTTCATGAATATATATTTAATACCCATTAATGCTGATAGGATTGACTTCTGTTTCCATGTATGTACTTGGAACTTTTTTTTTGCGTGAAAATAATACTCACTAATAATGAACCGCTGTCCTCCAGCTAAAACATGAAAAGAAAAAATGCAAGGTGCACAAAAGCTCTTTAGAGCAAGCAAAATCTGCATATAGAAAAAACAAAAATTGTCGTAAAATCCATTTATACTGGTATGTAGAAATGGAATCTGGTTCAAAACATACATCTTCTGCCACTGCTGAGCTTAAGAATCTACCCAGAGATTTTTTTCAATTAAAATTCTGTGTACCAACAATAAAGTCTGCTACAGAGCTTTTAATTAAAAAAGCAAACGAAATGATATAAACCCACATTGTCTCTAGGCGCTGCTTGTATTAAAGGATTAGATTGATGAGATGTTTGGATTTTGTTGTTCTACAACATGTGTTTCAGTTGGTGCTCTCGGACCTACCATGTGAAGAAGATGAAATGTAAGTAAACACCAAAAAACTACATGTTTTTATTTAGCATTTAAAAAATTCAAAGTATAAAAAAGGCTCAAGTCATTAGAAAAAGCCCAGCTGAGTTACAAATGATCATTATAATCAGAAGAAAAGTAAATAGTTTGTAAATGCAGATTGCTCAATTTTTTTTTAAACAGGAAAGGTAATTTTCATTACGATCAGCTTTGTTAACTAAATAAGAGGTCTAGCTGATTTCTAGATATTTTTGCACACTGAATTTCTCTTCCTCAAGGTTTCAAGGGTATTTTAAGTTCATAAAAGAATCACGATGTTATCTATGGCTGCATCCACACTCAAAAATCACAGTGACCAAGGGAGGCAGTTTTCTGTATAACTCAGTTTAAAATACAAGCAAATTAATCAAAATTCTAACCTGTACTGTGTGTATATTTCAAAGTGCTCGTGATATGAATTATGTGAACAATTGACTCAGTTTTTTCACTTTTTGTGCTATAGACTTAATGGTTCTCAGAATTCTATTCAGGAGATGAAGAGAAGGTGCCATTCATAATGGTACCGATAATTAATATCTGTAATTCATTGTTATTTAGTGTCAGAAAAGCACTTCCACCCAGCACTATCTTCTCCTGGTTGCAGCCCTTACTGTTAGCTGTTTTCATTGCCTGTTACCCTCAAAGCCATGCTCCGTGTATAGCAGGATGCTTATGCTTGTATTGCACAGCAGGGATTGGGACCATCCACCTGTTTCTGGTAGATCATCTTATGGTTAACAATCTGCTTATTAAATTTGTGCTGCTCTTTCAGCTTTTGCGTGGCTCTCGATTGCTATTTCTTTACGTTAATTTTGGAACTGCTTTTTCACTCTGTCTTATGCTGTTTGTGATGAAACAGAGGATTTGATTGTTTGCATGCTTATCTGACTCCGGATTTCCTGGCTGCCCTTATCTTATCTCCTTATCTTCTGCCTTTGACCCACACTAACAAAATAAAGAAGTTCAGAATTGGAAAGGATCTTAAATGTTGAATCTAACTCTAATCAACGCGACAGAAAAAATATGATATTAAGAAAGTTTTTATGCTGACTTTAGAGCTACTGAGGCTACTGCTCTCCCTTTTAGGTGAAGGAATTGAAACTTAAGAGAAATAGTAAATTAGTAGTAGGGCTTCAACTGGTACTTAGGTATCACATTCTTTGGCTACATCATTTTGCATCTAAGTGTCTGTAATGTTTGTCATTATTTAGTACAATTGCTTTTGAGTAAAAACAACACAAAACAAAACCCTCAAATGAAATGTAAATGGGCAGAAAATAAAAACAAAAAAGAGAGTGGCTGGGAATGTAGGGTGGTCGTATGAGGTAAGAAAATGTATTGAAGATGGGCACAATATCTCAAATCTTTTGTTATCACAAGACAGTGTCAGTGGAATGAATCTATAAGGAAAGTCACGCTGTTTTCTGCAGGAGTAAAAAGTCCCCTCCAACAAAATCCTCTTTCTCTAACTATATTTATACAAGAGACTTCAGTTTAGAATCGCTTCTTTGATCTGGGACATTATCTCCTGTTAAAATACACTACCCAGCTAAGAGACCATATTCATCCATTTACCAGCACTGCTATTAGACAGTAACACACAAACATGGCAGATTACAGTGAAAAGGACCATAAAGATGGCCTACTCTAAATGTCTTTCAGAAATAAGAAACACAAAAGGACAGTAACTTGTCCAAAGTTCACGTGCAAAATGGACACCGGAAAGGGAGACTTGGATTGGAATGCAAGGGAGTATCAAAGTAAAAACACGAAACACGGGTCGCCTAGGTAGAGGCCATGGTGGAGGAGGTGCTGATTAGCTAGAAATAAAAACATTTGTATTAGTCAACTTCCATGTTCCAAGAATTGTGCAAAACAATTTGCATATATTTTCCATTAAAAAAAAAAAACTGGTCGATCGACCAGGTGCAGTGGCTAACCCTGTAATCCTAGCACTTTGGGAGGCCAAGGTGGGTGGATCACCTGAGGTGGGGAGTTCGAGACCAGCCTGGCCAACATGGTGAAACCCCATCTCTACTGAAAATACAAAAATTAGCCAGGTGTGGTGTCACACACCTGTAATCCCAGCTGATCAAGAGGCTGAGGCAGGAGTATCACTTGAACCTGGGAGGTGGAGCTTGTAGTGAGCCGAGATCACACCACTGCACTCCAGCCTGGGTGACAGAGCGAGACTCCGTCTCAAATAACAACAACAAAAAAACTGGTCTATTTTATTATTACCTATTTAAATTTGTTTTCAAACACCAGGGTATGTTTTTCTGATCCAATCCAATTATTTTACTTTTATAACTCTATTTTTAACATGAACAAAGCATTGGTGTGCTGTCTTTGTATAAAATTTAAATGCTATCAGTAATTTATTTTATGAAATAAAACATGACAGAGCCCCTCTTATCATACTTCTAACTTAGTCCTCTTCTGATAAATTGCCAAGGACACTGATGTGCATGAATCTACAAAAATAGATTGATTTATGAAACATAAATATGACTATACATATAAAAGATTCTATAAATTAATTGCATTGATAGATTTTCTAATGACATACCACATCTTGCTTGGCTTCGATAAAGAGAAATAGTTTACTCAGGAGTAGGAAAGCAAATTAAAAGGCAGAACTTGGACTTGGACCTGGGACTGACTCCCGAGCCCAGAATTTCAACCACAAAGTTATATTGTATATCCAACATTTAATCAATTACACATCTGGTGAAATACCTGAGAGATACACAGTCCATTCATTCTTTGAGATAGTGTACAATTTACTACCAGTTTCTGGGTGATATGATTTGTGACTCATCCGTCCCTCAAATTACTGTAGCTGAATTGTACTTTGGCCTATGTTGTGAAATGACTTTTTAAAAATAACAAAAAAAAAAATCATGAAATTTGTTGTTGAATTTATTCTGAGAATACTATGGAAAACACTGTTCTTATGTTAACAGTGCTCTCTTTGTGAGGCCTCATAGCTTGAATTTTTCTCTCGGTTCTATGCCAGGAATAGTTGTACATCTGGTGAGTAATGCTGTTCATTTTGTTAATTTTAGAGGACACTACATAACCAATATTCTCTCTCATTATGTTAGCTGCTAGGAAGCTTAAGTCAGATCTACAGTTCAATTCAAATTTTATATATGGTATTTACTATATTCGGTTTACAAACTGATCTCACTATTGGCCTATTCTCTTTGTCTGATCCTCACCAGGCTCTCATTTCCATTTTTTAAAAAATTTTCAGTATTTCCTTAAAGCATTTGGAACACGGGATATTGGATTCACTCAGGCAATACTCCACACAGTAATATGAGGTTAGAACTGGCTATTACTGTTCCCAGTTGCACCACTACATGGTGCTAAGAGACATGGACTCTGCAGCCAGAACATTTGAGTTTAAAACCTAGTTCTACCACTTCCAGCTATGCTAACTTGGGCAAGTTACTTAATGTCTCTGTGACTGAGTTTTCTCAGTTGTAAAAGGAGAATTATAATAGTATGACCCAAACGTATAGGGATGGAAGTTTGAGAGTCCATTATTTCACATATAGTTACACATCTGATTTTAGAAGAGTGTCTGCCCCAGAAAATGCTGAGAGATGTGACAGAGAAACCAGTGGAGCAACTCTGCATATTTCTTCCTGAATTTATCAAATTCGTAAACGTAGAGTTAATCTAAGGTCCACAGATTCTCAGCACCAAGAAGAAGAATAAAGATCAACTCCTCTCACCGTCCGTGTAGCACAGAAATCATCTCCATGACATCAGAGTAACAAAAGGAAATCATTCTGATAAGGACAGAAATTATCTCCTTCAACAACGAATTCCAGATAATTCTTATTCCAAATGTCTTTCTCACACATTAGAGTCAGCTCTCACCGCCCCCGATGATTATATTTCTTTTTAGCATAATCATACCGATTTGACCAATCTCTGAGGAATAATTTCATTTTCAAAAATATAATGTTTCCCATACTGACTATCTTGGAAGTAATATTTGAGTAATTAGAATACTCTTAGTTTTTTAGGAACTCAAAAAGTATCTGTTTAAAACTTGAATTTAAGAGAGAAATGGAAATAATGTTTAGGGAGGGGAGCATATGGAGCCAGAAGACACATGTGTAGTTCTCTGACTAAGTAGTGACCTCCCCACTTCCTTTCTCCACCTTAAGTCTCAGTGGTACACTGTGCAAAATCCTAAAGGTGAATAAGCGATCTCAAAGGTGCCTGCAATTTAGAACTTACATGATTACTGCATTTCTCCAGCTAACTGCTTCCTAGCCATGTTATTGCTTATCAGAAGCTCCACCAGAGGGTGCACCAGCTCAGAAACAAAAAGTGAAACAAGTCGGTTTGGAAAATTGTTAGCCCAGAAAGAAAAAAAACAGAGGGCCTTAAAAATTAGATTTAAGAAACAAAATGAGGTGGTTAATATTTAGAATTGAGTTCAACTATAAGTAAAGGGGCTATTTTAAAATAGAAAAAAAGAAAAGGAAGAGGAGGGAGGTGGAATAATCCGTATTCCTGGTCATGAGCTTAGATGTCACAATTCAAAACAAAACAAACAAAACAAAACAAAACAAACCCTTCTGCTTTATTCACTGAATCAGGACACCAAGAGAATTTCCCCACTTCTGCCTCTTAAACAATCTGTATTTTTAATGTTTTAATTTTTTAACGTAATATTTTAAAGTTCTTTTTACTACAAAGTGATTCATGTACATTACAATAATTCAAACAATAGTAAAGGGATAGAGTTCTTCATAATGCCATCTTCAAGAGAAGTGGGCACTTTAGTAGTTTGGTGTATATTTATGTCTGGTAGTAATTTTGGTGAAATCATTGTACTTGTGAAAAATAATATATACAAAGTAAGATTGAAGTCTCTATACTACTTAGCAAGACTTATTTATAAGCATGTCTACATTATTTTTGATGATTTAATAATATTCCTCTGTAAGTATATCCCATTAATTATTTTTCACATCTTTTATTGATGGTCATTTGTCTTAGAATGCTTTTTAAAGTCTTACTTCAGTTGCCATTTTTTTTTCCAGCCATACTTGTGAATTTTTTTTCTTTTTTTCTTTTTTTTTTTTTTTTTTGAGATGGAGTCTCGCTCTGTTGCCCAGGCTGGAATGTGGTGGTGCTATCTTGGCTCACTGCAAGCTCTGCCTCCCAAGTTCACGCCGTTCTCCTGCCTCAGCCTCCTGAGTAGCTGAGACTACAGGCATACCTGTGAATTTTGCTAAACACTCTGTGTGCTCAGAACAAAGAGCAAACAAACAAAGAACAGATAGAAAAAAAAAGCAGCAGAGATTTATACGTGGAGGGGGATGAAATCATCTGTAGGCTGGGTGATTGGTTTCTGTCTTAAACGTTTGTGATAAAATTTTTAAATGGACACTTCACATATGTTAAAAGTCATTTCTGACTGATATGATGATGTGATGACACCCTGCCTCCTCAGGGAAGATAGACGTAATAAATTAACTGACATTTATGAATGTCTTCAAACTGAAATGAACTGAGTTATTTTAACAACGGCTGAAGAAGATATGATTAAGTATAGTGTCTTCTCAGAAGCGTATCTGACTGTGAATAACAGATTTCCACTGCTGAAGCACAGAATACCTTAAAAGTAGTTCGTATACTGAGGTATGAAAAGCGTCCATCAGCCCACTTACATTTAGTGTGCCGCGTTAGGCATAGTGAGGGACTCTACGCCTGCCGAGTTATACCTCCCAAAAATCACTCTGTGAACTTTGTCTGTCTGTGACCTTTTAAAACTTGTCTCAAGAATGATTGAGTTGTGGCTAGACACACACAGGAGGGTCAACTTCCTGACTGAAGAATCCACTTCTAACTCCTTGGTAAATGGTAGGTATGGTCACATTCATTCATTTTCCTCCTGGCCTAATTTCTTTCCTCACCAATTGTATAACAAGAGTGCAAACAGTTGTCCGATGCCTCCTGTTCTCTACCAAGATGTTCTTCCCTGGAGAATTTGAGTTTTACGTGACTGTGGGTTTCTAGATGAACAGTATATAGCTATAATGGTTATCTGCCTAACACCCGACACCTGTGATTTGTTGTCCCTGAAGAGTTAGTCACTGCCTTCTCAATGCATAACAGTATTTGTAACTCTAGAATCAAACCCATTATAATGCAATTATCTGTTTATATATAATCTGATAATTTCACATTTACTTGTATTCTCAGTGCCTTGAATTGAGTGGGCATAAACATTTGCATAATTGTGCTGGGTGCCGGGAGGTGTGGGCTGGTATGGGAATAGGTAGATGATTGCTCTGGAGAAACAAGTGTGATCAATACCAATGTTATTGGGTGAAAGAAATAGGCTTTGGCTATCCAGAGTTCCAGGACTAACCCTCTTCCTTTATCACCAGGTGTGTAAATTATAATGATCAACACCCTAAAGGCTGGTATATCTGGTAAGGATATCTTACTTCTGTTTTACATGACAGTTGGTGGTATATACACACTCTTTCTCCTAAATAATTCAAGATGGTACATGAAATCATACAGCTTAAGGAAAGATTAGGGGTCATGCAAATGAATATAGAAATATCACTTGCAGATTGTTGGCCAATGTTTCCTTAAACACTTCTTGTGACAAAGGGACTCACTATTTTTAAAAATAAGTTTATTCTAGAGTTGAAAATCTTTAACAGCAAAACAATTGTTATTTTTGAAAATATAGTAGGAAAAAACATTGTTATTGAAATCTCCTTAAATGACCCTCCACTGATACTAGTTCTGGCCTTAAAAGCCATTCCAAATGACCACTAGCTCTTCTATGAGATAATCCTACAGATTTTTTTTTTGTTTCGAGACAGAGTTTTGCTCTGTCACCAGGCTGTAGTTCAGTGGCATGATCTTGGCTCCCTGCAACCTCCGCCTCCTGGGTTCAAGCAATTCTTCTGCCTCAGTCTCCCAAGTAGCTGGGACTACAGGCATGCACCACCACATCCAGCTAATTTTTTGTATTTTAGTAGAGACAGGGTTTCACCATGTTGGCCAGGATGGTCTCGATCTCCTGACCTCATGATCTGCCCACCTTGGACTCCCAAAGTGTTGGGATTACAGGCATGAGCCACTGTACCCGGCCCCTTCAGAAATCTTAACCTCTTAAATCTTGACATTTGTATATTCTAAACTTAACATTGTCAGTTCACTCAATTAGCGGGTTATCTCCTTAAAGGCAAAGACCCTCTCTGCCTACTTTTGAATTCCTAACCCCAGTATCTAAAGTGTGTGCAGTTGCTTAAATATAACTGGGTGGATGAAAGGATGGATGGATGGATGGATGGATGGATGGATGGATGGATGGATACATGGATGGATGGATGGGTGGATGGATGGATGGCTGAAGGGATGAATGAATGAATGGACGGATGCATGGATGGATGAATGGATGGATGGATGAAAGGATGAATGGATGAATGAATGGATGCATGGATGGATGAATGGATGGATGGATGTCTGAAAGGAAGAATGGATGAATGAATTAAGACACTGCCTTTTAGAATAAGCCTCCAATTTCTAAGGAGAAAATGATTATTACCACCTGGAAAAGGCCAAAGAATATTTCCAGTTCAATGGAAATGTATGGGTGGTGGTAGGAAATTGTTTAAGGAATTCGGTGTCCCACATTGCTTGTGGCCAGTCTAGCTGAATCCTCACCCCACTTCTAGGTAGTAATGGAAGCTCTTAACTTCCCCGCATGCTCTACCTCATTCTTTTCTCGGTTACTTTTGGAGTCAGGATCCTGCTGCTGGTTTTGGTGGCAGCTCTTCTCTGTGGAGCAGTGGTTCTCTGCCTCCAGTGCTGGCTGAGGAGGCCCCGAATTGATTCTCACAGGCACACCATGGCCGTTTTTGCTGTTGGAGACTTGGACTCCATTTATGGTGAGTTGTCTATACACTTCTGGACTCTTTTTTGATACTTTGCGGTTTTGTGGTGAATTGAAAAGCTGTTCTCCCAAAAGCAGATGTCTGAACTTAGAAAAAGATGTGGCTTATTGGAGACACCATTGACTGCATTGAGGAGACTTTAAAGGAGAAAATGTCATAAGAAAGGCAATCCCAGAAGAAAGAAAATGTGTCTGGGGAACTGATGCACAGTTGTATAAGGAAAGCAATAGTTTGTTGTTCAGCAAGCAGAAGAGAAGGAGTATGCAGGGCTGGGCAGTCCAGGTGAATGGTAGGGTTTAGGGTACCGAAAAGCATCTCTGAGCTTTTATTATCAACCTATCTTAACTTCTATTTATAATCTCATTTACTGAGCTTTCTATGCTTTACTGAACTCATCTGAAGTAACATTGAGCAACACTTTCCAGATTGTCTGCGGTCAAGGCAGAATCTGAAATTCCGTGAAGTGGTCAGGAGAATGTCAATTTTCATCCCCTTTCATCTCAGCATCCTGATCCTGTCAGCTTCCGAGCCCCTCCCAAAACCATGCCCTTCCCTTCATTTTCCAGTTTACATAAGGAAGTAAAGACTGCAGGAAATTAAGGGCTTAGAGTTATTTGTAGCTGCCAGCCTTAACTGTGAGCAGAAGAAAAAAACAACTTACTGATTTCTGGGAGGCCGTAATTGATAGCTATTTCCTCATCTTAAGTATTGTCTCAACCAGGACTGTTGTGAGACTTTATTCTAAGGTGCTGCATTACACACCACAGTTACCTCGAGAGTGCTTAACAGAGATAATAGCCAAAGCCATCTATCAGAAACTTGGGCCACCATGAAATTTGCAACAGATAGAGTAGGGTGTTCCCTGAGGAAAACTAACAGCAAGATGAAAAGTGGGGTAAAAATAAACAAAAATGTGTTAACATCAAACTTAGTTTTCTAAGATAATGATTATATTCACCTCCAACATTTTTTTTCCTTCAAAAGTTATTTAACAGAGGCAACACATTATCAGTTTGGGAAGTGGTTATTTTAGGAAGGATAATTAAAGTCTCCAAAACAATAGTTCTTCCTCCTACAAAAGCACCTTCCATGGGGCATAGAGGGAAATAGGATTACTGATCTTTTAACAAAATATGTTAGTCAAAGGAGTCAACATGATAACATTGGACTATTTTTCTTTATTTACGTAGAGGTATTTAATAAGTCAATGAAATCATGCTGCTTTTATCTGAGCTTAAGTTTCTAAAAAGAAAAACGCAGCCTAGTATTTTCAGCTCTTCTCTCACTTTGAGAAAGACCTTTTCCTCAACTATCTTGAATCTTAAAAGAATTTTGTTTTTAATTTTAAGTGTATTATTAAGCTAACAGTTATACTGTTAAAAATTTTAAAGCAGTTTATGTGCCATGGTTATATACCTCTTTATCTAATGTTTTTCTATTTCTTGCATGGTAGTTTCCATACATGCTCTTGAACTTGGCTGAACAGCCATGAGTGTGAGAGAAGGTGTTGAGGCTGATGTACTGCTTTAGCACACTGCATGTGCTAGCACTGAGTGATGGACAATAGACTCGCATTCTCTATATTACTCTGAAATCATTCAGAACAGGCACACACACAAAAAAACAACCCCTTGGGGGTAAACTGCTTTTTTAAAAAAATACGGTCACAATTTTTTTTACGTCTGTCAAATGCTAAGCAGTAATTTGAGGATTTTCAGATATTATCTCTAACTCCTAAATATCAACTTGGAAAAGCGACTATTATTTATCTTAGAGGATGTTATTTACTTCTCTCACTCTCAAGGGGAAGCATGCATGCATAGATGTTTACTGCAAGTCAACGAATCGAGCTTAAACTGTCCAGAATTGGGAATAGGGAACCTATGAAAACGTAGGCTGGTCACTGACAGCCCAGCCCATCCCTGGACACTAAGTACAGCCTCACTCTTTGAACACCTACAGTTTTCGATAGAGCAGCTTTTCAGTGGTAGGGCTTTTGCTCCAGGATCTTCATGCCCATCCTTACTCTGTTCTTTCCTCCCAATTCCACTGGTTTAACTTCTGGATCTCATTTTGCTCAAGAAACATTTAAACTCTTCCATCCTGAGATGCACTGCAAATCTCTCTACTATTGATTCCCATTACGTACTCTGTCCTATTTATCTTTTCTTGTGCCTACGCTGAATTGATTGTTAGGTTGTTCCACCCACTGCCCATGTTCCATCGTGTCCCAGGGATGCTCAGGATGGCAGGACAGGCAGGGAACAGCCATTCATACAGTCTTTGATGTGGATATGGTGCCCAGAGCTGAGCTTTGTGGCATTCCTGTTTCTCTTCTCCAAAACAAAATACAAAAGAGTAATTTAGGAAGTGGTGATCTCCCATCTCTAGCGACTTCTTACCTAGTAATTTCTGGAAGTAAATTTCAGGCAGTCAATATTTTAAGACAATTTGAAACCTGGACCCATGCTAAATTTACGTTCCTCACTGGATCTTCATGATACCTTCACTTCTCCATACAAATGATTCTTCCTACCTAGTATTTCTATAAAAAGAAGCTGCTTTCCAAAAGGGAAGTTAAGAGAACCACTTGCTTTTGTGTCTACAGAAGGAGGTGAGGGTCAAAACCGCAGCATCTACCTCCGCAGCTCCCACAGAATATGTGCTCACAGTTAAGAATTGAGTCCAGCTGCCTCAGGATTCATACACCCACACTGAGGTTATGGGACTGTGCTTCTGAATTTCCCTCACAGTCCCTGTTCAGAAGAGAAAGAGAAAAGTGAGAAATCTCTGGAATGACACAGGTGACATGTTAGAATATAAAATAAGGTTTCTGAACTCCCTGCCATTTCTTGAGCACAAAGGAGAAGATGGGATGTTCCCCACTGAATACAGAATGTGGGAAATGGGTCATTTGAAACATTTTAATGGAGAGACTAGATTTGATATATTAATGTTGGGTTCCTCCCAGAACTTAATTTTTAAAATTTTTATCCAAACTTATTTTACTTAATTATCACCATTTATTGAATACATTAATTGAAATAGCTCGGCTCTTCTGACCTGTGGAGCAAAGGTTTGACCCTCAGGATCTCCTGGAAGCTGCCCTCAACTAAGCAGAACTCAGAGGAAACTTTTGACTGAGAAACTGAGGTGGTCAAATTGTGCTAATGTTAAAATACATAAAATAGAACATTTCTTTCAATCAGAACTACTGACACTATTACATGGCACAGGTTGCCAGTTATTCTGATTAGAAATACTAAACAGAAAGAAGAAAACACTTGGCTTGGATCCTTATAAGAGGTATTTAAGGAAGGTGTTGCCAACACAGCCCATCCCAATGTCTGGTGAGATTTCCTGTCTGGGAGAGGTCTGTGGGATCTCACCCAAACACCGCAGACCCCAGTAGCATTTCCTGGACTAATGTTCCCGTCTTTTCACAGTGCTCTGCTGATTCAGTCTTTAGATAACTGGTCTTCCTTCCTCTTCATAGGATCTATACCCCTGAAGTGTGGGTCCTTAGACTCGGGGCTTCTCAAAAGTCTTGGATTCAGTAGAAAAGATCCTGGCACTTACTGTGCTCAATGGACACTCTCCGTGTCCACAATATGTCAGGAAGCTCTTACCCTTCAGAAAGGGAAAAATATTCCCTCTGATGCCCCCTGTTGTGGGCTGAGCTGTCCCCCACCCAATTTCATATGTTCAAATTCTAACCCCAGTTTCTCAGAATATGACTACATTTGAAGATAGTGCCTTTAAAAAGACAAAGACAATGAAATTAAAATGAGGTAATTGGGATGAACCTTAATTCAATATGGCCAGCATTCTTATAAGAAGATATTCGCACACAGACAGACAGGCACAAAGTAAAGACCATATAGAGACACAAGGAGAAGGGTGGCCATCTGCAATCCAAGGAGACAGGCCTCAGAAGAAACCTACCCTGCTGACACCTTGGTCATGGATGTCTAGACTCCAAAATTGTGACAAAATAAATCTCTGTTATTTAAGTGATCCAGTCTGTGGTACTTTGTTATGACAGCCCTAGTAAACTAATACAACTCCTCTCTTGGGGAGTGAGGAGGAAGAGGGGCTGTCAGAGAAAGAAGAAGAAGAGAAGATCAGAAGAAAGTCAAGAAGGCAAAGAAGGAGAAGATGCAGAGCAAGAGAAAGAGGAAGAAGAGAAGAAACAGTTTAAATCAGAGATATTTTAAGGACTAAAATTCAAACCTACTTATTTTATACAGACTCTAAATTCTTCTTTTTTTCTTCAGCCCCACTTCCTCTTCCTGGTCACAGCTCCAGAATCTCCTCCTCTTTCTTCTCCCCTTGTTATGCTCCCCTGAACTTAACTCATCTTCTGGATCTGGTTCTCCTTCACCATCTCTGCTATAACCCAGAAAGCATCCACTCAATGCCTTCATGTCTTCTCAAATGGCATCATCCATGCTGTAGCTTCTGAGACCTTATTAGTTCCTTCTCTGAACTGTCAAAGATGAATAATTCTAGTATTATGTGGGTGTATTTTGTTCAGCATCCATGTTTAGGTAATTTTTTTTCATTCGTTTCGATGTTTTCTTATCTTAGTGTATCAGTCCATTTTCATGCTGCTGATAAAGACATACCTGAGACTGAGCAATTTACAAAAGAAATAGGTTTAATTGGACTTACAGTTTCATGTGGCTGGGGAATCCTCACAATCATGGTAGCAAGCAAGGAGGGGCAAGTCACATCTTACATAGATGGCAGCAGACAAAGAGAGAGTAAGGAAAATGCAAAAGTGGAAACCCCTGATAAAACCATCAGATCTTATGAGACCTATTCACTACCACAAGAACAGTATGGGGGAAGCCACCCTGCCATTCACTTGTCTTCCACCAAATCCCTCCCACAACACGTGGGAATTATGGGAGTACAAATCAAGATGAGATTTGGGTGGGGACACAGCCAAACCATATCACTCACTATCTTACCTAATTTAATAATGCCTTCAGAATATCTCCTAAGTGATAATACAACTGAAAACACAGAAGACTTCCTGTATTAGTCCATTCTCACATTACTATAAATAAATACCTGAGACTGGGTAATTTATGAAAAAGAAAGTTTAAAATTGGCTCATGGTTCTGCAGGCTGTATGGGAAGCATGATGCTGGCATCTGCTTGGCTTCTGGGGAGGCCCCAGGAAACTTAAATCATGGCAGAAGGCAAAGAGGGAGCAAGCACTTCACATGGCTGGGCCAGGAGGAAGAGAGAGGGAGCGGGGAGGTGTTACACACTTTTAAACAACCAGATCTCATGGGAACTCACTATCACGAGAACAGCACCAAGGGTATGGTGCTAAATCATTCATGAGAAACCATTTCCATGACCCAGTCAACTCCCACCGGGCCCCACCTACAACATTAGGGATTACAATGCAACACTGGATTTGGACGGGGACACAGATCCAAATCATATCAATCTACAACCAGTTTTTCCCCCCTCTCTAAAATGTGGAAATGGGAAGGGAAAATACACATTGAGCCACAGACAGTGATTTTTTAAAAGGAATGTATGCAAATTTTTAGTAAAGATTGAGGAAAAAAAAAGAGAAAAATCATGAAAATTCTCACATGACCGTCTGTATCCCAAATCTCTATTGTTTGTGATCGTTGCTCAGCAGTTCATAAATCCAAGGACTATAATTATGACAGGATAAAACAGATATTAAAAATAGTTTTTAAAAAAAGATAAGGATTTTGGTTTTATTGATTAGGTTAATTATTTTGTTTTGTTTCTTAAATTTGTATATTAAAAGTAGGCAATGTCAAAGGAATTTTGGAATTTATTAAAAATGAAAGGTTATTTTTATTTTAATTACTAAAAATGAGGATGACAATAATGTTTTATTAAAAATAAAGTTGTGATGCTGAATAAAAATCCGTATTAATGAGGAAGCAAGACATCTAAAGATAATGGAAAATGTTTGGAGTTTTGGAGGTGAGAAAAGGACAAATAGAGCTTGAGGCAGAAAAACAATTAACTATGCATTAGAAAAGAGAGAATTGGAGAGCATAGGAGAGGGACCCCCACAACTGTTTGTCCGTGTTTTTAATAAAACATAATCAATCACATAACATTTAAATAAGGGTCCCTTTGCCTCTATGCCATGAGGTCTCTGGATTGGAGCTGGGTTCCCTCAGGCTTGACAAGGCTTCCCGATGAGGTTCCCTGCCTTTCCTGAGCTGATTGCAAGATGAAGCCCAAGGGGACACCCGTCCTAGGGACACTTATCTTGGCTTAGCTTCTCACTGGGGCAGATTGCTTGATAATGCAACTATACAATCTCTCTGACCCCATTTCTTCTGCAGTTTCAGGGATAATCTTCCCTCTTTCTTATTTCTGGGAAAATAGAAATACCAGCATTCCAGCAGTGATTACATATGAGTGCTCTGTGCTGGGGATAAAAAAGAGGGCTCCAGAGAGGTGAACAAGAAGCAAGGTCTTACAGGCTCTGCTCTCTTCTCCCTCCAAGTCTCCCAGGATTCTTTTATTTTATGATTTTTCAGAAATGTCATTTCCCTATGTTTCATGTTGTATGTGTAAATATTCTGTGACTTATTTTCAGTAATAAAAAAGGAAGTATTTCATTCACAGATTTTCATGGAAAGACGCGATAATAGTAATGACTCATTCATTGAGCATTTCCCAGGAGCCATGCCCTGTGCTAACACTTGACATCCCGAATCTCATTTATTTTTCCTTATCACTCTATGAAAGTTCACTATCATTCTGACCACTCTACGAATGAGGGAACAAAGGCACTTAGAGATTAAGCAACATAGTAAGTAGATGGCAGAACTGTGATTCAAATTCAGTTCTTCTGGCCACTCCCATAGAAGAGAAAGGAATGAAGTAAAGGAAAGAGGAGAAATAGGTAGAAAGAACATACAGAAAGAGGTGAAGTCTATTTGAGTGATTCTTAAAAACATAGGAAATCTCCACTCTGGCTATAAAAACTAAGCAGTAAGTGTATTGGTTTTACAAAATTAAACAATAAACTCTGATATCTTAGACAGCAGTTCTGTAAAAACTATAGGATTTTTGCTGGCATTTTTTATTCAGTTCTCTCAGTTTCTTAATTTGTCAAAAGATAGAAATGTCTGCTCTCCCCAGTATCCAATCACTTGATATTATATGTAAACATGCTTTGAAAAAAGATTGAAAACTGATATAACCTATATTTGGTTTTCAAAACTTCCTGAGCACATTGGCTTAATTATGTTTACCCAATGCCTTGTGGTTTTAATAACAAGTTTAAGATCAACAGCAAAATTTGTAGTAAGAAGATAATGAAAGTTTTCTACGAAAACAACTATGAAGACTCTATCACTGGCAGCACAATATTGACAGTGGCAATCGTAGACATAAATTGGAGCTAGTACAAATAATAGATGTGTCAAGTAGTTTGGTTGACCATTTCTAGGCAGAAAGAGAGTTACCTTTGACTTTGTACTGAATACACTAGGTGCAGTTCACCAAGGAAATAGCCATCATTCATTGCAAGTATTCACAATGGAGGAAATTACTGGGACAACTGTATTTTACCAGTGTTAACTCTGATTGATCAAGTCCCACAGACTTATCTGACATCAACCCAAACTTACAAACTGCAAAGGGCTCTAACTCCGTAATACTTTTCATTTAATAACTTCTATATTATAATTAATAATGATAATGTCTAAATCATTATTAAACTATGAAAAGAGGATGGACTGAAAAATAATATTGTAAATAAAAGAAGATACATGCACGTTCCTAGCATTAGTACAGTTCTTGACATATTGTAATAATAATAGTAAACCCTGATGCATAATTACTGTGCCAGGCCTTGTTTTAAGTACTTTATACTCATTTAGCCTTGCTTTTATAGAGGTAGACACTAGTATTATACTTTTATTGCCTAAGAGAAAACTGAGGTAAAAAAAATTATGTAATAACCCAAAAGTAGACTATTTAATCAAATAGATAACTCTAAGAAAAGTGCTAAACCAGAAGGTGAGACATATATTCTAAATATGCTCCACCCTTTACATACTTGAATTATTAGTCTTTGCTCTAGTACCTGTGAGACAAGAAATAAGACAAACGCAACTGTATGAAAATCCATCATTCTAAATTAACATTATCCTCTTCAAAGTAATCATTTTGAGTAATTTCCATATGGATCCTAGTGAAGCAGCTAATGTCTAATATGCAACTACTCTTTGAATTCTTTTGATCGTTGTGGCATGTTGTTTGGAATATTCCTAATGGCATCAAATCTTACTCCTTTAAGGAAGGTCAGCAAACTTTTTCCATTAACAGACAGATAGAAATTATTTTTGGCTTTGCAAAATGTATGGTCTAGGTGGGGACTACTTATCACTGCCATGGTAGTACAACAGCAGCCATAGACAATATGTAAATGTAGGAATAAGATTATGTTTCGTAAATCCAATATACAAAAAGACGGAGGCCAGATTCAGTTCAAGGGACTAGTTTCTTTTTAAAGATGAATTTTTGGTGGTTGCTATTGTTTTGGCAAAAGGCAGTCAAAATCATTTAAAGGTGGGTAAAGATCCAGGTGAATATATCCAGGTGAATACATATTCTTTATATATAAGCATTTATATATATGTGTGTATGTATGTGTGTGTGCGTGTGTGTGTGTGTATATATATATAAACCATCTTTATATATATATATAAACCATCTTTATATATACAGCCATATATTAATATAAAGATGGTTATAAAATAGCACTATTTTTTTGTGTGTTACCCAATCTTTCAAGGAAATACTAACAGGCAATTTCCAAAAGAGCCATTAGAGTAAGCACATTGTCTTTCTTTCAAAGTTACCAGTTAGTGAAATAAAAGGCCAGTTTGTAATAGTTAATGTCCTGTATTATGCCTAATCTAGAAGTCACCAGCTTTGATTTCAAAGTATTTTTTTAAATTTTAGAATATATTCCTTTATTGTGTGTATACTTTAAATACATGCTTTTCATCACCGAGCTTAACATTTTTACTATTTACTAAAGAGGAATAATTAATTACTTGTATTAGTTGAAGTTTGCAAACATAAATGTAAAATAATACAATTTCAAAAGTGATATTTTAATTTTTCTAATGCAACTTACATTTCCCATGTTGGGAGCATTAGCTGAAATGCTATTAGTGTTGAGGAATCCTGTTTTGTGATGTACAAAAGAGAATATTCCTTCTAGTTTCAGTTGCTAAATTGTAAATGCTTCTTGATGGGTTAGACAATGATGATTTCATCGATTCAGGTAAGTGATTTTTTTTTGCTATGGTGACTAAACCTTCCCTGCAAAGAGCAAGATAGTTGTAATTTTTTCTCATAGATACAAATAATTTCCTGTCGCTTCAGAAATGCCAGATTTTATTGGGCAGTTCCTGTACCTATGTTTTATGCTCACTAGAAAGATTACAAGTCTTCATCTTTCTCTTTCCAGGGACAGAAGCAGCTGTGAGTCCACCTGTTGGAATTCACCTTCAAACTCAAACCGCTGACCTATATCCTGCTCCTGCTCCATGTTTTGGCACGTTAGGCTCCCCACCTCCATATGAAGAAATTCTAAAAACAAGCTGATTTTAGGTGTGGATTATCAATTTAAAGCATTAACGACATCTGTAATTCCAAAACATCAAATTTAGGAATAGTTATTTCAGTTATCGGAAATGTCCAGAGGTCTAGTCATATAGTCTGAGGAAGGACAATTCGACAAAAGAATGGATGTTGGAAAAAATTTGGGTCATGGAGATGTTTAAATAGTAAATTAGTGGGCTCTTGATGTGTCACTGCTGTGTCATACTTTTATGCTACACAACCAAATTAATGCTTTTCCACTCATACCCAAATAGGCAACGATTAGGTGCTGAAAGTTGTTTCCATCACGTTTAGGGCTCCACTGCAGTATACATCACACCATTTTCTGCTTTAAACTCTTTCCTAGTGTGGAGTCCATAAAAATTATTATAATTTAACAATAGCCCAAGCCAAGAATCCAACATGTCCGGAACCAGAACCAGAACCAGAAAGATAATATTTGAATGAAGGTGAGGGGAGAGAGTAGGAAAAAGAAAGGTTTGGAGTTGAAGGGTAAAGGATAAATGAAGAGGAAAAGGAAAAGATTACAAGTCTCAGTCTAAGAGGTTTTATGCCTCAGCCTGAGGAGGAAGAAATTGTAGATAGAAGGTGAAGGAGATTGCTGAAGATTTGGAGCACGTTTAATGACAATACGGGGAGAAAAGAAAAGTTCCCCTTTTACAGGAATGAATGTGGACTCCATAGTCCATAGTGTTTCCCTGGAGCCTCAAGGCTTGGCATTTATTGCAGCAACATTCTAAGAACCTTCGGCATAGATACCTGTTCTCATGAGGACTGCAGAAGTAGCAATGAGATATCTTCAAGTGGCATTTTGGCAGTGGCCATCAGCAGGGGGACAGAAGAAAACATCATGCCATATGATCTTCAGCTGACAAATTTGTTGAACAAAACAATAAACATCAATAGATATCTCAAATTTAACTTGACCAAACTTATTTCCTAATCTTCTTTTTCCAAATCTGTTTTATCCAAACCTTCCCCATCTCAGTTAACTGCAACTGTTGCTCAGGCCAAAAAAATACTTGGAGCCATAGAAGCTAGGGTAATCCTTTGTAATAAACTATCTTAAGAGCAGTTTTAGGTCCACAGGAATATTGAGCAGAAGGTAGAGAGATTTCTTATATACACCCTGCTTTGACACTTATATAACCTCCCCCATTACCAACATCTCTCGCCAGAGTGATACACTTCTTACAATTGACATGCCTATACTGACATCATTATCATCCAAAGTCCATAGTTTATATTATGACTCACTCTTGGTGTTGTACATTCTCTAGGTCTGGCAAATTTAGAATGACATGTACCTACCATTACAGTGTCCCACAAAGTAATTTCACTGCCCCTGAAAGTCCTCTGTGCTCTGCCTATCTATCCTTTCTTCCCTCCCTTCTAAATCCAAACAACCACTGGTCTTTTTATTTTCTCCATGGCTTTGCATTTTTAGAATGCCCTATAGTTGGAATCATACAGTATGTAGCCTTTTCAGGTTAGCTTCTTTAACCTAGTAATATGCACGTAAGTTTCCTCTATGTCTTTTCATGGCTTGATAGCTCATTTCTTTTCAGGGTTAAATAAAATCCATTGTCTGCTTTACCAAAGTTTACGTATGCCTTCACCCGGTGAAGGATATCTTGGTTGCTTCCAAGTTTTGGCAATTATGCATAAAGCTACTGTCAATATCCATATGCAAGATTTTGTGGAGATATAAGTTTTTAACTCCTTTGGGTAAATACCAAGAGCATGTTTGTTGGATTGTATGTTTAGTTTTGCAACAAAACCACTAACCTATCTTTCAAAGTGTCTGTACCATTTTGGAATTCTAGTGGCAATGAATGAGAGTTCCTGTTGCTCCACATTCTCACCAGCATTTGATGTTGTCAGTCTTCTGAATGTTGGCCATTCTAATAGATATGCAGTAGTATTCCATTGTTGTTTTAATTTGCAATTCCCTAATGACACATGATGTAAAGAAACTTTTAATATGTGGAGTAATCTTTTTATAATATAAGGAGCATCATGTACTTTTCTACTGGTAGTCTGGTATGTTTCTTCCAGGGCTAGAATGTAAATCTTCAAGTGAAGGAAATCATTGCCTGTACTTAAGTTTTAAAGTAATGTTTCCTAGTTCTGGAAATCCCCGAAAAACTGGAAGAGGATTTAATGGGGGTAAGGCCTTATGAAAGTGAGGGTGAGTAAAAGCCAGACACAGCTGACTTAGTGCTGTTAACATAATCTCACTTGTATCTGCTGATGAAAAAGATATGAAAAAGCTTGTGTTTATGTACTGCAGTAGTCCCTGGTGTGTGTGTAGGGCTATATGGTGAACAAACTGTTTTCATATATGCTATCAGATTTTATTCTAATGACAATTTTGTGACCTGGCTATTCCTAACTTCAAATTAAACATGGCAGAATGAACACGTCTACTCTCTTCAGAAACCTACTGATTATAGGAAAGAAATTAAAATGTTTTTAAGTCACAGAGACAGAGATAAGAAGATGACAGTAAGAAGAAAGTTAATCATAAGATTTTAGTACTTGGAAAGATGAATGAGATGGACACAGATGGTTGTCATGATTGACTGAGACTTTGAGTTTCTCTGCTTTGCTGAGTGTCATGGAAGAAATAGAATGATTAAGCTAATATTTGCTACGGCAATCCAGAAATGTCCAAGAATTAGAGGCAAAAGAAGTGAAGAGAATTCTGAAAATGATAATGAAGTTAATCTATAGGAAGACAGTATTGCAGCAGCCCGAAGAAGAGCCAATTCCAATCAGAACATAACAGCAATGAGCTACAGAAAATAAGAGGAATGATTAAAGAAAAATATACATGTAACTTCAATGTTAAATTAGTAGAAGTAGAAAACAGAGGAAGTGAAAAAAGGCATTTATTAAATCCATGAAAAACAAAAATTAAATTAACTATAAAATGGTTAAGCTATGAAAATTACAAATAATTAGTACTGTTAAAAATGGTTAAGTGATGAATAATGTAATATTTAAATTAATTAAAATTTTTAAATTAATATTTTAAAATATGTATTATTTATATTAACAAGATAGGCAAAGGGAAAAGGTTTGTGAAGGAAGGTGGCAGGATACAGTAAGAAACATAAATGCTAATCTCAGATGGTGGAAATTTAATTAATTAAAGGAAAAACCAAATGGTGCTAAAGCACATAATTTTAGAATTAGATCATAAATATTTGTAACAAAATACTAAAAGAGTTGAAAATTGTCGTCTCAAGAAATTGGACTCAGAGATAATGTGTGGGATTAGGTATGGCAGGAAAGTTCTGATTTCTATTACGATTCTATAGTACTACTTGACTTTTAAAATGAAGTTCATTTATTTCTTAAATAGAAAGAAATATAAAATTAAACAAGTACATGATTTGGCAGTGTTATAGCTTGTGATTCCAAGCCAACAAAGGAAGTCATACTATAAAGAAGTAAAAAATGTAAAACATATCTTCAGATAATGGGGCTACAGGTGATTTCATTTTTTATGTTTCTCGATTTTTAAATTTTTCAATAATGTATATATATACTTTTATAGTTGAAAAGCTCACAGATTCTGTTATAAAAAATAGACACAAAAGATCTCTCTCTCTCTCTCTCTCTCTCTCTCTCTCTCTCTATCTATCCATCTATCTATCTATCTATGCATGTGTGTCTGCTTTCATTTAACAGATGAGAAAGTGTGGACCCTGGAAGAGGATTTGACTTGCCCAAGTTGTATAGCTAATTAGTGTAAGAAGCAAAACTAGAGACTAGGTATTGTCATCTTCCAGTTCCTATTTCAGATATTTTTCCACTATGATCTTCTAACTTTAAAAGTGACTATAATAAGTAAACATCAGAGAATGATCAATATAACTACATTGACCTCAAATGATTGACTCTAAGAAAAAGTTTTTGTTTGTATCCTATGAGCTACATATGTTACATCCCATTCCGTTTGCAGAGCAGGCAGTGGTTATAATTAACCCTTAGAAAAGTGTAAGCACATCTAGAAACAGGGCTAATGATTTAGCAGCTAATTTGCCTAAGAAAGTAGTGAAAGTCAGAGTTGAAGTAATCGGAATTTATTTTAAAGTTACTTGCATTTATGGGTCAGTGCACTTCAAACAAAAGTACCTATTTGGTGTTGGTTGGTTGATTGGTTTATTTCTGTGTTTGTAATAGGACTGAATTTTTTTTCTTCCCATGTTAAAGAAAGTTAGTTATTTATCTATTTTTGGAGACAGAGTCTCACTGTCAGCCAGGCTGCGGTGCAGTAGTGCGATCTCGGCTCACTGCAACTTCCGCCTTCCAGGTTCAAGCAATTCTCCTCCCTCAGCCTCCCGAGTAGCAGGGATTACAGGTGCCCCCCACAATGGATGGCTAACTTTTTTTTTTTTTTGTATTTTTAGAGGAGACAGGGTTTTGCCATGTTGGCCAGGCTGGTCTCGAACTCCTGACCTCAGGTCATCCGCCCACATCGGCCTCCTGTTATTACAGGCGGAGCCACAGCGCCAGGCCAAGAATGTTCATTTTTCTAAAATGAGGTTTTTTTTGTTTTTTTTTTGTTGTTGTTTTTTCATTTTTACTAATGAGTGTAGCAGTTTCTTTGAGCATCCACCAGAGGGCATGAAAGCCAATCTATGATTCCAGCCCATTAGCTAGATTTGACTTGATGGCTAGATGAAACTATGAAGCTGAATTACTACTGATATCAAATTTTTGACAGACCCTAGCAGAACGGAATAATAATGAGGTTCACATTTGCAAAAAGGTATCTGGTTTCTTTCACAAGATAGCTGAGCATCCGGTGAGATGCCTGGCATCAGAATGTAGAAAATTTGAAATAGAAACCATCTTTCTAAGGATGAGACCTATGAGTTTCAGGTGTCTACAAAGGTAGGCTAATTTGTGCATATAATGCCCACATGGTATGCAATATCTACGACACAAGCCTTATAGGTCTAGCCTATATCATTTTTACCTGACTGCAAGTTACTTTTTAATTTTCAGTTTCGTAGTTCCAAATTTGTTTCATTTACGTTAAGACCACAACTTTATAAGAGACAACTTTAAAATTCAGTATCTTTCACAAAAATGAAATAGAGCTGGGATAGAGTTAAAATAGCATTCGTGTGGACAATAAAATGAAACTCACTCAGAATATTATATTTAAGGCAAAATGTGAAATTCTTCAGAATTGCGTAAGAGAAAATGAAATAATGAAAATGTGTTGGCTATAAAACCACTTTGTTGAGAGTGATTAAAAAAAAGAAGAAAGAAAAGAAATATACTATACATTCCAAGGGAATCTTTTACTTTCAAATTCATTTTGCTTTGTGATTTTGTACAAAATAATCCTATGCAGGCATTTTTGAATGATTGATTAGTATTAGATGATGATAAAAAGTACCATTTTTGTTATTAACAGAACTAGCTACAGTTCTGTGAAAATGAAATAAATGTAATGCCCCGTTACAAAATGGAATAGGATAATAAATGAAATGAAATTTGTATTTGTGCATTTGGAAAATAGTTATTTTTTTCTCTGAAATTATGCCAATTTATGCCTGTGATCTAACTCATGAAGAAAATAATCTGTATCAATCAAAATGCTAGATTTTTATGTTATTAAGATAAAAATGGCATTGCTCAGAATTACTCGCACTGTTGATGAACGCAGGTTGCTTAATTTTACTATTTTGTTTGTTGGGGAGGTTTCCTCTTTGGAAAATCTGTTTTGAGACATGATAAGCAAAAGTCATACGAGTTCCCTTTTTCTAATAATTAATGTAATAATGTGTCTCTTTATGTTTAATAAATAGCCAACTTTTCCCATAATATAGAAAAGCTGGCCATACAAAATGAAGTCATATCAATTTAGATTATTCTCTCTTTTATATACCTACACCTAGGTAAACTTATAATGTTAGAATAATCTCGGGTACTACTAATTGTCTTCTACATTTAGAAGGGCTAGAGCTATTATCTTATTTTGAAGAGTATTGAGAGGTGAAAAATAATTTTTTAAAAGCCTAAATATTTATTAGAAATAATCAGTGTACAATTTCATGCTTATCTAATATTCTGTGGACTGCTTTGCCACCTGTGACATGGTCAAAAACTATATTGATGCTATATGAAGAGAGTTGGAGTAAGAGATGTAATGCCAGTCTCTTAAGAGTGGCAAGGCATTGCTAGAATGTTAAGTATCCCCAATAATGCAAAATTTCTTCCATCTTTATTTTTTCTGCTTTTAGCAAGGTTTATTGACTGCTTCAGTTTCTGCTATATTAACTAAATTAACTTATATGGTTCCTATTTACAAAATTTGAAGATTTCTCTTTCTGCTATAGAGATCCCCTCTAACACCCTCCTCTAATCAATACTTCCCATTCAATAGCTTTATAAAGAAAAAAACACACACAGACAGTATAATATTTATTTTAATTAAGAAAAAGGAAAACTACCATTTGAAACTAAGGGATTTCTCAATCCCTTTTCCCAATTCGCTTAGTTACATGGGCTTAGCTTTGCATACAATAACCTAATTTAGAAAACAGCAGAAAAATTTGATGATTTTAACAACTACTTTCCATCTATGTTTTGTAGCTAACTTAGGTTGACAGTTAAAGGGGTTAAGGTACTTTGCTTTGTCTTACTTTATTTGTACTTTATTAAATATAAAGTCTTCCTTACAAAAGCATCCCCTTTACTTGATTTTTGCTTCTATTTTTCTTTTCAACTCCAATTTTGTTTTTTTCCCCAATTATCATCAACAAATATTTAACCTGCCAGTTTTGTGAAGGTAGGCTAATTTCTGCAAAAGTAATCTTATAGTATTTCACATCTTCCAAAAATTTCCCAAGCCCTGAGGCAAATAAAAACTACAGAAATTAAAATTACAGTACTCAGGCATGACATCAATCCCAAAGTGTGAACCATTTTCGTTGTTGAATTTTGGATCCAACTGAAACATAGATCTTTCAGACTACTGCAACAAAATAAACATGGAGAAAATTTATATTAAGGAATTGTTGTTAGTATTGTTGAATGTGATATTGTATTGTGGCTATGTTGATAAAGTCTTTATTATATAACTACAATGAAGTTCTTATGAGTTGAATTATATGACTTCTAAGATGTTTTAAATAAACAAATATATTTACTTTCTTATATTTTGGTTGTGGATAAAGCCTATACATTGAATGTAAACATATGTCAATTTGTACTTGCTAACTCTGATACTATACTATTCTATTTATACTTGCTAACTCTGATACTATTATGGCTATGCTTTGCATAAGCAATGAAACTTAATAAACTATCTTTCCTCTTGCTTAGTGTATATTTAATGGTGAGAATAATACATGGATTAACCCAGTATGTACCAAAATTCAGTTACTCACATACAGACTGAAAAGTATTTCTACTTACATTATTTAATGTATTTTAAAGTCAAATTAGTTTCAAACTGAAATGTTTTTTAAATTGAATCTTTGAATTATATTACAAATAGAAAGTGACTTTTCCCCAAGTCTACATAAATATAAATAATGGCTATAAAATAAAAATATTCCATGTACCACCTAAATACGTTTCAAATGCCATTTGTAGTAAGTATGTCACCCTTTGAGAAATTCATTCATATATATGCTACCAAATTGGATACACAACATAGGATGAACTAGAAACAAGAATAATATCTTTATAATTCCCCATTTTCAGAAATACACGTGCAAACAATTAGTAAAAATAGAAAAAGTTGCTCAATTGGCTCCATTGTGCTCAATTTAATTAAATAAATGCATATCAAAACAACAATATACTACTACTGTTTATCCATAAGATTGGCAATATTAAAGATGGTTAATATCTTGTTTTGGCAAGAGTATGGGGAAACAAGCACTTTTATACAGTGTTAGTGGATGTATAATATAGTGCAGCCTTTTTTGAAGGCCAGCTTGGCTATGTGTATCTAAAATTTTGATGGATATTAACAAGCCGTCAACATTTCTACTTTTGGACACAGTTAGATATTAATTCTACAGCTATAATGCTACAGGAAGGCAAAGATGTTTCTAAAAGTATATTCATTGCAACATTGTTTATAGTAGCAAAATCTATCAACAGTGATGATGTTTAAGGGACATTTTAGACAAATATTGGTATATTGGTACAATGAACTATGTAACTATTAAAAAGAAGAAGGTCATATAAAACAAATATCTATGAATAATTAACTCTAGTCATCTTACTACACAGTAGATCTCTTAAATTTATTCTTTCTATCTAAATGTAATTATGCATCATTTGACCAATATCTCCCTACCCCTCTTCCAACTGACCAAGGATCCAGGCTCTCATGACCACCACTCCACTCTTTATTTTTATTTATTTATTTATTTTTGAATGGAGTTTCACTCTTATTGCCCAGAATGGAGTGCAGTGGGACGATCTTAGCTCACCACAACCTCCGCCTCTCAGGTTCAAGTGATTCTCCTGCCTCAGCCTCCCAAGTAGCTGGAATCACAGGTATGCGTCACCACGCCCCAGTCATTTTTGTATTTTTAGTAGAGATGGGGTTTCTCCATGTTGGTCAGGCTGGTCTTGAACTCCTGACCTCAGGTAATCTGCCCGCCTCAGCCTCCCAAAGTGCATGATTTCTGACTCCACATAAGTGAGGCCATGTGGTATGTGTCTTTCTGTGCCTGGCTTATTTCACTTAATGTAATGTCCTCCAGGTTCATCCGTATTGTCATAAATGACAGAATTTCCTTTTTTTTAATGGCTGAATAGTATTTATTGTGTATAGATTTTTATAGACTTAGACATAGCATTATTGCATGTGATGCCATTATTTTTAAAGTCTCTATATTTTTATTATGTTATTATAAAAAATAATGGAAAGTAAGCACCTTTGTAGAAAGAAATAGTTAAACATGACCTCAAAAACTTGTTCTAGGGATAAATCGGTATTATTATATACATCTAAATCACTAATATAGTAATTCTCTCCTAGCTTTAAATTTTTTCTGTTACATTTAAAAAGTTTTGAAAGAAAATATCTATGTTCATTAATGTCACAGTATGTGTGTATAAATTTCTAGTTCTATGAAGAATTAGCTAAGACACTCTGTGGCAATTAGAGTCCCATTTCTGTATTTACCTCTTTCTAAAGTTAGATTTAAATGAAAGCAAATTGATTCAGATAATTAAACCAGTAGATGTCAATATAGAAGTCTGCTTTGCAAATACAGCAATAATCTAGATAAAATTATCTCTCTCTATACTGTTTTAAACATGTTTTGTATTTTTAGAAAATTTTCTAGAATGTCTTTATCATCATCTTCATTTCTTTCTATATTTTATATTTTTATATAGTATCTAACTTTCAATAAGAGGCACTGAAAAGAAGTTAGTTATCTTAACATTTAGTGATTGGAGTAGTTGTCAAATTAAAACTACTTTTTCAGGACTCTAGTCGAGTTTTCTGTGAAAAAAAATACTAAATAAACTACTTTTATAAGAAGTATGTTAAAGCCAATACATCTTCTTATAGGAGGCATGTGTAAGTTATTTTTTAATGACCCTGTTATTGGCAAATAAAATGATGGCTATGGCAATCATTCATTTTATTTCTTAAAATATAATTCTTCAAAAATATTTAGATTCATATTTAAATTGAGCAGCAAGTCAATTTCTAAAGTGAGTAAGTGGTAGAGATTTCTACTGTACTTAAAAAGAAACAGTTGTTCATGCTTTCAAGCAAATTCAAGTTTGAGCCTTTATGACATCTCAAGCATTCGTAAAATAAAACTTATGTTTAGAGGAAATCAAAGAAATACTCCCTGACTTTATAGTCTAAATAGACTACTTGATTTTAATCCCAATAAGGATCGTGTGTGTGTATACCTTTGGACGTGTATGTATAGTCAATTATTTTTAGTAATAGATCTGTATGTAAGCTAATATTGATCATTATGTTTTCATTCAATATATTTAATAAGTTTAAAGCTTCCAGTACTATAAACCAGAAAATTGGCTGGGTGCAGTGGCTCACACCTGTAATCCCAGCATGTTGGGAGGGCAAGGAGGGTGGATCATGAGGTCAAGAGATCGAGGCCATCCTGGCCAACATGGTGAAACACCATCTCTACTAAAAATACAAAAATTAGCTGGGCATAGTGGCACGTGCTTGTAATCCCAGCTACTCAGGAGGCTGAGGCAGGATAACAGCTTAAACCTGAGAGGCGGAAGTTGCAGTGAGCCAAGATCGTGCCACTGCATGCCAACTGGGTAACAGAGTGAGACTCTGTATCAAAAACTAATAATAATAAAATAAAATTACATGATGAAAAACATAATTAGAAAGCTGAATAGTTGTACTATTCAGTTTCCTTATATGAAAATAACTTTAACTCAGATCTTTTTCTTAAAGTAATTTTTAAACTTGAGTCAGTTAACTGAGACTATGCAAGCTGCAGAGGAATCATGTAGGGAGTGTATAATAAATAACTTCTGGTGTTCTGGTATAATATTATTTCTTGATCTTGATGCTAATAGTGTTTTCAGTGTGAAAAATTCATCAAATTATACACTTATGATTCATGTACTTTTCTGTAGGTATGTTATACTTGAATAAGGTTTGCACAAAATAAAATACAAGTAAATATTAAAACACATAATTTAGAAGGTAACAAAAGAATATTATCATGACTTTTGGTAGGTAAAGATTTTTTATCAGAGCACAAAATCTGACAGCCATAAAGGAAGAAAATAATAAACTGGACTACATTAAAAATAACTTCTCTTTATCAGAAAATATCATTAATAAAATAAGGATGTGACATATAAGCTAGAAGATATTTGCAATATGTATCTCTGATAAACAACTCATATCAAACATATATAAAGATTATCTACAAATAAATAAGAAAAATACATACAACCCAATAGAAAAATTAGAAAATAAATTGACCATGAAATTCAGTAAATATGATATCCAAATAGACCATAAACATATTAATGTGTACTGGACTTCATTACTTATCAGAAGGATGAAAGCTAAAGCTACAAATTTTTATTTGTGGATAGCAGTACATATAGACACTAGAATGGCTAAAATGAAAAAAAAAGATAGATTATACTAGGTGTTGGGCAAATATGTGTAGCATTGAACTCTCATATACTACTGTGCAAGGGTAAATTGGTACAAATGCTTTGTAAAATTGTTTGGTAATATCCACTATATATGAACGTTTCTATACCTGTTATATGGTTTGGCTCTGTGTCGCCACCTAAATCTCATCTCAAATTGTAATCCCCATGTTGAGGGAGGGACCTGTAATCCCCAAGTGTTAAGGGAGGGAGGTGATTGGATCATGAGGACAGTTTCCCTCATGCTGCTCTCGTGATAGAGAGCAAGTTCTTGTGAGATCTGATGGTTGTATAAGTGTTTGACAGTTCCTCCTTCAAACATTCATTCTCTCTCGCTGGCTGCCATGTAAAATGTGCCTACTTCCCATTCTGCCATGATTGTAAGTTTCCTGAGGCATCTCCAGCAATTCAGAACCATGAGTCAATTAAACCTCTTTTCTTTATAAATTAACATTCTTGGGCAATTCTTTATAACAGTGTGAGAATGAACTAATATAGTTAATTTGTATCAAGGTAGTGGGATACTGCTATAAAGATACAGAAAATATGGAAGCAACTTTGGAACTGGGTAACAGGCAGACGTTGGAACAGTTTGGAGGCCTCAGAAGAAGACAGGAAGATATGGAAAAGTTTGGAACCTCCTAGAGACTTGTTAAATGGTTTGGACCAAAATGCTGATAGTGATGTGGACAATGAAGTTCAAGCTGAGGTGGTCTCAAATGGAGATGAGGAACTTAGTGGGAGCTGGAATGAAGATTACTCTTTCTATGCTTTAGCAAAGAGACTGGTGGCATTTTTGCCTCTGCCCTAGATATCTGTGGAACTTTGAACTTGAAAGGGATTATCTGAAATTGGATCTTACGTTTAAAAGGGAAGTAGAGCATAAAAGTTTGGAAAATTTGTAGCCTGACGATGTGATAGAAAAGAAAAACCCATTTTCTGGGGAGAAATTTAAGCTGGCTATAGAAATTTGTATGAGTAATAAGAAGCCAAACATTAATAGCCAAGACAATTGGGAAAATATCTCCAGGGCATGTCAGAGACCTTTGAGGCAGCCCCTCCCATCACAGACCTGGAAGCCTAGGAGGAAAAAATGGTTTCGTGGGCCAGGCCCCTGGCTCTGCTGCTTTGTGCAGCCTTGGGATTTGGTGCCCTGCATCCCAGCAGCTCCAGCTCCAGTTGGCACTAAAAGGGGCCAAGGAACAGCTCGGGCCATAGTTTTAGAAGCTGCCAATCCTTGGCAGCTTTCACATGGTATTGGGCCTGTGGGTACACAGAATTCAAGAATTAAGGTTTGGGAACCTGCACCTAGAGTTCAGAGGATGTATGGAAATGCCTGGATGTCCAGATAGAAGTCTGCTGCAGGGGTAGAGCCTTCCTGGAGAACCTCTGCTAGGGCAGTATGGAAGGGAAATGTGGGGTTGGAGCCCACACACAGATCCCCACTGTGGCACTGCCTAGTGGAGCTGTGAGAAGACAGCCAACATCCTCCAGACCCCAGAATGGTAGATCCACTGACAGCTTGCACCATGTGCCTGGAAAAGCTGCAGACACTCAATGCTAGCCCATGAAAGCAGCCAGGAGGTGGGTGGTACTCTGCAAAGCCACAGGAGCGGACCTGCCCAACGCCATGGGAACCCAGTTTTTGCATCAGTGTGACCTGGATGTGAGACATGGAGTAAAAAGAGATCATTTGGGGGCTTTAAAATTTAATGATTGCCCCACTGGGTCTTGGACTTGCATGGAGGCTGTGGCCCCTTTGTTTTGGTCAATTTCTCCCATTTGGAATGAGAACATTTATCCAATGTCTGTAACCCCATTGTATCTTGGAAGTAACTAACTTGCTTTTGATTTTACAGGCTTCTAAGTGGTAGGGACTTGCCTTGTCTCACACGAAACTTTGGACTTATACTTTTATATTAGTGCTGAAATGAGTTAAGTCTCTGGGGACTGCTGGGGAGGCATGATTGGTTTTGAATGTGAAAGACATTAGACTTGGGAGGGACCAGGATCGGAATGATATGGTTTGGCTCTGCGTCCCCGCCCAAATATCATCTCAAATTGTAATCTCCATGTGTCAAGGAAGTGATCTGTATTCCCCATGTGTTGAGAATAGGAACTGATTGGATCATGGAGGCAGATTTCCTCATGTTGTTCTTGTGATAGTTAGTGAGTTGTTATGAGATCTGATGGTTTTACAAGCCTTTGACAGTTCCTCCTTCAAATACTTGCTCTCTCTCACCTGCTTCCATGTAAGATGTGCCTGCTTTCCCTTCCACAATGATTGTAAGTTTTTGAGGCTTCCCAAGCCATGCAGAATTGTGAGTCAATTAAATCTCTTTCCTTTATAAATTACCCAGTCTTGGGCAGTTCTTTATAGCAGTGTGAGAACAGACTAATACAACCTGTGATGGAGCAATCCTCATCCTGTGCATATTTCTAAGACAAAGGAGTGCACATGTCTCTCAAAATTGTGTCCAACAGTGCTCATAGCAGCACTCTTTGCAATTGCCAAAATCAGGAACAAATTAAATATTTATCTCCAGTAAAATGGATTAAATATTTGTGTTATATTTATGCAAGATAATATTCTACAGCAATGAAGATAAACACACTAAATCACATGCAACAATATGAAGGAATGTTGACCCTCACCACATAATAGTAAGTGAAAGAAGCCAGACAAAAGAGTTAAATACATAATAGTTCAGAAACAGAAAAAATAATCTATGACGTTTGAAATCAGGATAGGGGTTACCCACTGGATTGTGAGAATAATGACTGGGTCCAGAACTTCTTGCACAGTGGTGGTGTGGGGGAGAGTTGGTAGTAATCTGCTATTAATAGCAACAGGAGACATACAAATTCCTAGGCAGACAGGGACAGGTCCCTGGTGAAAACTGACCTTCAAGCCAAAGGCAGTTTAAAGCCTGAAAACTGAGCTGTCAGTTCTGGGAAGAGTCCATGATGGAAATGAGAACTTCCTCGATGTCTTTTAACCAATCAGTTGGTGCTTTTCCCAATTCACCCATGGACCAATCAGCATGCACTCCCTCACTCAAAGTCCATAAAAACCCCGGACTCAGTCTCACAGAGGCCTACCCACCTTCAGGCCCCCTGTCACAAATAGAGCTACCTGTTCTTTGGTCCCCTCTCCTCTGAGAGCTTTTCTCTGTCACTCAATAAAATTTTTCTTTGCCCTACTCACTATCCAGTGTCTGTGTGCCTTATTCTTTTTGGCCATGGGACAAGAACCTGGAACTCACCAAGCTGTGTGTGGCAGGAACAAGAGAGAAGTATAACATTTGTTGATACTTAGATCTCAGGACACTCTGTGCAAGAGCTGTAACACTTCTTGGGGCTTCACAGTTGTTGGCATCTCCAAGTTTTCAGATGCCAACACATTACCCTTGTCTAGACACCAATGCTCAATGTGGAAGCTGCTTGTGGCATGCCTGGTCCAGCCACAGGCTGAGTGCAGAACCTATGGTGGGTGTGGGATCCAGGCCAGGGCATGAGCTGAGTTCAGTCTGCTGAGCCGAGTGGACAGAGTGAGCCTGGCAGGCTGGAGCACAGCCCTGGGCAGAGGTCATGGCAGCCAGAGATTTCAAGCTGGAGAAGCAGCACTGGAGGAATTCTCTAACACAGTAACCCTCCTTCCCGCTTGCCAAGCAATGGGGGAGAAAAAAAGCTACCAGGTGCCATTCCCTCCTGCTCACCAAACTACAAAAACTGCAACACTATTTCTTAACATAATATTGATTGTATAGGTATATTCACATTGTAAGAATCTATCTAGCTATAAACTTGTCATTTTCTACATACGCTTCAACATTAAGATTATTGAAAAAAAATTAATGGGCCTGTGTTGAGAACACATAGGAGTTAGCGTAAGAAGTCTCTATTGATCAAAAATTTAATAATCTGAGTATCAAAACAATAATGATTAGAGTGGATTAAACATTGAATTAAAGAAATCTATAATTCTATAATGATACTCAGAAATGGAAAACTAGTAAAAAATTGTACACATAACTCTTTAAAGAGTGACCATATGGCCTTGCTTTCTGAGGAACATCCTGACTTCATGATTAATGGCACTCACTTTTGTTCTCAAAAGTGTACCAATTTGGAAAATAAATTATATATCATATCACTAACAAACAAGCTTCTCAGTTTGTATTAGTAAATTGGTGAATACAGGGAAAGAACTGAGTATTCATCCTACCCTTTCAGGCTAACTTGAACAGACTCCAATGAAGGGGCAAAGGCGTATTTTACAGAAGAATTTCTACGAAAGAGGCAGATGCAATAAGTTCTCTTTCTACAAATCTTTATGAAAGCATTAGCTCAGTTAAGAATTATCAGTTGTTAAATCATGTATATGGTTGATGAGTAATATGGTATTCCCATAGTTTCACAATAACACTACACTGATTACTTGTTTTTATTAATGAAATACATATATGTATTTCTTTACTATGGATTAATGTATGAATATATAAAATACTGCCATTTGGAATGGTAGACCCACTGACAGCTTGCATCCATGCATCTAGAAAAGCTGCAGACCCTCAATGCTACCCTGGATATATAAACTCCACTTATTAATCCATATTAAATCCATATATTATATATCCATATATTTTTATATATGTATTTATATAGATTCCATATATATGTATATTCTCTGTGTGTGTATATATACACACATACACGCACAGAAAAATTGAGGGGTCAGCTAACCAACTTGCTAATCCAGTAAACAATGTTAGCATTTAAACTAAGAATAAATCAACCATGTATTAGGTCTCCAGGTATACTGTCATGTCATCTATGGTGTATTCTACAAACTATTTAGCTTGATTCCTTCTAGTCTTTAGATTTAAACTCCAATTACTGAAAATATAAGGCATTGAAAAATTAAGCTAAATGACATCCCCAGTCAAATCCAGAAGGTGGAACAAAGTGTACAAAAACTGGTCCTATTGTTTTAACAAGTCAAAGTCAGTGGGAAAAAAATGTAACTTGATTAAGAGAGACTTAAGGGACATAACAAAATGAAAGGCAAATCCTTATTTGGACAAAGTAGCTGTGTAGAATATTTTTAAATGTTTGAGGAAATTTAAACATAGACTAGGTATTAGATATGAAATGTATTGTTATCATAAATCAGAGGTAGTTAAATAAGAAAAAAAGTAAATATAAAGCAACATATGAAATGATCTCTTCAAAAAGAGATACATATTTATATGAATGTCTTTATGGGTATGTGCATAAATGGAGAATATCTGGGAGGCTGTGTAGAGATTCAATAAATTTTAGGAGTAGTGATGTCCCAGGTAGAGAGAATATGGTGAAAATTTTGCTTTGGTATTTAAATAAGATATATTTTTGAATCTTTGTGTGTTTTACACAAAGATTTTACAATGCACATATATTGATTTTACCATAAGGAAAAGCTAATTTTAATTTAAAAAGTTGATCTTAGAAAGAAAGTAGTTAATAAAGGGGTGGATAAGTAGCATTGTCCAATTTTTAAATTTTTTTTCTTTTCTTGTATTGCAATTAATAGGCATGCCTAAATTGTAGTACCCAGTATTTAGTGAGCTATTTTAATGTTTCAGTCTAATAATCTTACTTGCATTGCTTTTGGATTATATCACTTTTTTCTTTCTTGCCATGTTACGTCACAACCTGTCAATTATTACAGTTTCATCAGTTAGTATTTGCTTTGTTGTTCACTAGTTGCCATACAAAGCATAGTCTTCTTTATGCTTTATTTTGGGACATGTCATTAAATTACAATGAATTAGAAATGAATGTTTCAAATGAATTAAAAAAACAATCTTGACATTCTTCCCCTTACATACAAAATGTTTTAATTGAGAAAAAACTCAAAACAGTCACACATATCTATTATCATCATGGTTCTCTGAAATATTTTCTTATACAAATGAAATATTTAAAAAGAAAAAAATTACATTTTAAAAATCGAATTAACTAATTATTTTTGTCCTGCCTTTCCCCACAAGGATTTCAAGAGACTTATTGGAATACATAAAGCATGACAGATAATAGAGTAAAAAATAAAAATGGGAATAAATGTTAAAAACAAATATTGACGGGAAAACACAAAATTAATTTTAAAATGCATAGAATAATATCAAATAACTAGTGAGTATGATTTACAAATATTTTTAATGTCAATTACACAGTTAATAATAAAAATGAGACAAAGTTAAATCAATTCTGTTAATTTTCCAACTAGATTGGAACTGCTTCGGAGAATACGGATAAAGATACTGTGGGAAGCAATAAACAACAGTCTTGGAATGCTAATCCATGTAGTAGGAATCATAATCTCATTTTCACATCATTCTTTGTTCTTTAAATTTGAAACACTTATTTCAAGGTCTTTATAAATTCACAACTTAATTTCTTTTTTTCAAAGAACTAATTTCTGGGTGGGTGAGTTGATCTTCTTTTCAGGCATTGCAAGGGCACCTTAAGGGTACTAATGTTATTAATGTGAATGACAAGTAATTAGAAAACTGGAGATTAAATTTTACACACATTTTATAAAATGCTACAATTTAAAAAAATTCAACATGATTGCATTACGAATATGAATGAAATTTCATTAGCGACTTCTTTAAATGTATATGTAATTCTATATTTTCCCCAAAACCCACATTTTATGAGGAACATTTATTTATTATTTTTTAATTTATTTTTATTTTTTTAGACGGCATCTCGCTCTGTCGCCCAAGCTGGAGTGCAGTGGCTCGATCTCGGCTCACTGCAAGCTCCGCCTCCCGGGTTCACGCCATTCTCCTGCCTCAGCCTCCTGAGTAGCTGGGACCACAGGCGCCGCCACCACGCCTGGCTAATTTTTTTGTATTTTTTTTAGTAGAGACGGGGTTTCACCGTGTTAGCCAGGATGGTCTCGATCTTTTGACATCGTGATCCACCCTCCTCGGCCTCCCGAAGTGCAGAGATTACAGGCGTGAGCTACAGTGCCCCACCAGAACATTGATTTTTTTTAGTAGAGTCGTGAACCTTTATTTATTTAAATCAACATATATTTGTTGAATTTTGCCATATGTCTAATACGTTCCTTGGTGCTGATGATTCAGTGGTGTGTGGGCACTTGAATTGGTGAATTCTAACATAGTACATTACAATAGTATTTGGATGTTTAATCAATAAATGAGTAAATTCTCTGGTTGAGCTATTACTTCTGCAGTCTAATAATTTGGTAATATATCAGCAAAGCTAGAACAGTGGTGAAATAATACACAGATCCTTTATGCTGTTAGTGAGGTGGAAAGTCACCACGAGCTCCAGTATCAATTCAGCATTTGCCTTTGACATTTGGAGGCGGGGGGCAGATCTTGTCTTTAACTCTCACCAGTAGCTGCTATACCAAGTTGTTATTTTCTTTTTCTGTTTTAATACAATCAGAGTAATGGTAGGCATTGATATACTAATATGAATATAAAAGAATAATCTTCCTCAAAGTTATCAAATAATTCACCCACTTGTTAAAAGTACAAAAAGTGAACCAAAAGCTAGGGAGAAAAGTAAGTTTGTCCATCTTTTCAAAGATTAGGGTTCCTGGCCTCTTTTAAGATTGCTTTCTATTTAAGCATTATTTCATTTAATAGTACCATGTCATAATCTCTAATAGATATATAGAAATCACAAACATTCTAGAATGTTCTACATTCTAGAAGACTTATCTTAAAATATAGGGAAAGTGTGTGCGTAAGGAAGGTTAGCAGAGAGAACGAGGGGAAAATATGACAGTAATAGAAAGGAAAAGTATAGGAGAGTCAAACATTTTGATTAAGGTAGCAATTAATTTAGTTCAATATGAATTCTAAATAACTGTTTCTGGATTGACTTACTATTTTATCAATGTAGCCATATTGATTAATTAAATCATATGTAAGCACAGACTGAGATGTGAATTTTACACCCTTGTGTCTACAGCATACATTTTGGCAGTCTCAGTTCGAGCGGCTGAGTATGACTTGGTCATGGAAACACCTGCAACTGAATAGGCTTTCCTCAAGGAATAAGAATAGTTTCTCCCAGGTCCAACACCTGTTTGAAAGAGATATAAAAATAAGTAGGACTCAGTGAACTTGGGAAAATTATAAAACACCATTGTACATGTTTTTCCTCAAAAGGAGCAAGAATATAGATAGTCAAAGAAGGTATCATTTTGGAACTCTAAGAAGAATCCTAGGAGACAATTTAAGATTTTCATTCTGAAAGTTACTTTTAGGTTTAAAATTCAGTAAAGTAGATTTCCTTTTATTTTTTTCTTCATCAGGAGAGGTATTCCCTCAGTTTTTTAGGTGATATTTTTAGAAACCCAACATAACATGTTAAATTCTTTAAAAAGAAATATTTGGCTGGATCTTAGTCCACTTCTCCGTTTAACACTAAACATACATTAGGTTGAGTGGGTGAAGATATATATGTATGTATAACTGTAATACAGCAAAATATATATACATATATATACATGTTTATATATAAAATTCACAACTACAACCATGTCCAATATTCAAATGCATAAGTTATTTTAATGTATTACAATTAGATGTATATATACCTATATATGCATACAATTATAAAGGTATAATTGTATATATGTATATACACATATATTTATAATTCTAATATACATATACATGTATATGTATGTATACATATACATACTTATATGTATTCCTACCTGTTACCATTAAAAATTCCAATTACCATTAAAAATTCCAATTGTTCAAGGGCAACTGAATTGTAATACTCAAACATTATTACCCAGTGTTATATTAATTGAAAAATAAAATCCACAATTACGACCATATCTAATATTCAAATGTATAATAGTTATTTTGATGTATTACAATTATACATGTAGTGTATATGTATATGTATAATTGTAATATGTATACCTATATACATATATGTATATGTATATGCATATACATGCATATATGTGTATATATGTATAATCATAATACATTAAGATAACTATTAGACATTTGAATATTGGACATGCTTGTAGTTGTGGATTTTATATTTCATTTAATATAACACTAACTGAGTAATATATTTTTCAATTAATATAGCACTAACTGGGTAAAATATATATTTTTCAATTAATATAGCACTAACTGGGTAATAAAGTTTGAGTATTACAATTCAGTTGTCCTTGAACAATTGGAATTTTTAAAGTAATAGGTAGGAATTCAAATAAATAGCATTTTTTTTTCTTGTGAAATGTGTTTCCACTGGATTGGGAAAAATGATAGTGGAGGCAAGGAAGTTTGCTATTTTATTTTATTCTTACCTTTAAAAAGGTATAAGCAGCAGGTGAGAATGGCTCCAGCCAAAAAGCAACCCAGAGACCCAGCCATTCCTAGCCAACAGGACCAACCAAATTTATATTGGATACCAAGAAATATATTGTGCAAAATCAGAGTAGAACGTTCCACATAGACATCAACAGCATACCACACAGAGCCAATGATTCCTGGGGTGCCTGAAAGAAAGGGAGGATGCTACAAATAATAGGGGACATTTTCTGAATTTAAATCCCAAAATACCTGTTTTGTTTACTACCCAAAATGGCTGGCGTCATTCAGAGAGGTAAAAACAGAAACATGGATTCATGGGCGAACCAAAGTTTGGACATTTCTTCTGTCTCTTCCTTTTGCTTTCCATCTTGTATCTTTTTAAAATTTTACCTCACTTTATACATAGAGAAAATACAAAAATGAAATAATGCAGTACTCATCGGTTTGTATAAATGGAAATTCATCGTTATGGTTTTCTTTGATTTTCCTGTCTTTCCGATGCCATGTTAGTATTGTATAAATGAAAATACTAGAAACAAAACCAAACAAAACAGAAAAAGAATATAGTCTAACACAAACAACATAGAGCATATGTTCATTCCATACTGATTTTTTAATTGTCAGTAAATACCATTATGAGTATTTAATGCTCCCTCTACCCCCTTTTGAAGCTACGCCAGCTACGTAATCAGCACCCATATGAAAACTGTTTTTAAAGTCACTGATTTCAGTGTCTTTAAGTCAAAAACAAACAATTGAAGTAAAAATTGTTTTTATTTTCAAATAAACCTTTATCTAATACCCCCACACCATATTAGAATGGAGCAAGAAATGTTATTCCCTTTGAATACATCTCCACAGATTAGCCTCTCTAACAATTAACTGGTTTGAAATGACGCCACTAGAGTCCTGGTATTTTAAAGGTATAAGTTGCATGTCGAAGCCTGGATGCAATAAAGAAATGTGGTGAGTTGGAGGACAAAACACTGTATTAAAAGAGTGTTTTTGAAATACGTAGTCTCCACACGCTCAATGTCTAGCAGAAGGCAATTAGAAGAAATCAGTAATCTATAGGTTGTCTGAGTCTGCTTGAGTTGGATTTCAGTTATTTACTTCTAAATGTGTGCTTACTGATATCCTGAAGCTATATCAACATTACTGTTAAGATCAAGATCTTGCCCACCAATACCCAAATAACTGGATCCTGCTTTTCCTTCATTTCAAAGTTCTGCTACTCTGTGCTAAATTAGATGCATGTCTTCACAAAGAATCTCTTCAGATTACTTTCCAGAGTTGTTTTACTGTCTAACGAAATAAATATTTGTTTTTCCCAAATCTAAAAAAAAAAATAAAATATGTAGTCTCCAAAAATTTTTACATTTTTTTCCCCAGAGAGTCTGTGATATCAATTTAAATCACTATTTAACTGTATTCTTCTCTTAATTGTTTAATGTAAGAACTTTAAGAAGGATCAGATAGGCTGGGCGCAGTGGCTCACGCCTGTAATCCTAGCACTTTGGGAGGCCGAGGCGGGCGGATCATGAGGACAAGAGATTGAGACCATCCTGGCCAACATGGTGAAACCCCGTGTCTACTATAAATACAAAAAGTAGCCAGGCATAGTGGCGGGCACCTGTAGTTCCAGCTACTCGGGAGGCTGAGGCAGGAGAATGGCGTGACCTCGGGAGGCAGAGCTTGCAGTGAGCCGAGATCGCGCCACTGCACTGCAGCCTGGGAGACAGAGTGACACTCCATCTCAAAAAAAAAAAAGACAGATAATAAATACATAACCTTTAGAAAATGCAGTATATATTGCAATAGCGTTTCTATAATACCATCGTCTGCAGTTTTCAGGTAGAAATTCCTTTTCTAAAACTTCAAAAGAGATTATAGACTTTAAAAAATAAATTTTATAGCACACTAATTCTAAATAATGTTTCCAAAGCTTAGGACATGCTTTGTCTTTCAATTTAGTTATTTCTTCAGTCATTCCTATCAGGATTTTCTTCAATGACTTATTTTTTAAATGTTATTTGTTTTGTTGTTTTGCATAAGATGGGCTATTTACTGATGATGCCTCAAAAATATTCTGGAACAAAATAGCATAGCTGTAAATAATTAAATAATATTTAAATCTTAAATGAAATACATTGTATATTAAAAAGTTCAATGCTGTCAGTAAGTGGGATATTGAAATAAATGACTTACAGAAGGGAAGAATTCTAAATTTCTGTAACTTTATAATACAATCTGAGGATTATTAGGACGTTGACTTAACATTTCTGTGTCAAAAATCAGGGAGGCCCAAGTTTTAAGCATATAAAGGGTTAGGCAGTCAGCTCAGAGTTTGCTGTGCCCACATTGCATCTTCACATAGCAATTCAGGGTACATGTTACTACCTTAGCTTCATGCTCCTTTGCAGATTAGGAAACAGAGACATGGGTGAAGATACCACACATACATATCTCCAAGTGTTTTTAGTTCCAAACTCCATATCGATTTACTACCCCACACTGCCCGGTCAGCCTCCCACTTATATTCGCTTTGTTAGCAGACAAGATTTTTCCTGCTAACAGACAAGAAGACGACATTATGTTGTAAAAGAAGAGGACTGGCTGGGCGCGGTGGCTCACGCCTGTAATCCCAGCACTTTGGGAGGCCGAGGCAGGCGGATCACCTGAAGTCGGGAGTTTGAGACCAGGCTGACCAACATGGAGAAACCCCATCTCTACTAAAAATACAAAATTGGCCAGGCATGGTGGCACATGCCTATAATCCCAGCTACTAGGGAGGCTGAGGCAGGAGAATCGCTTGAACCTGGGAGGTGGAGGTTGCAGTGAGCCATGATTGTGCCATTGCACTCCAGCCTGGGCAACAAGAGTGAAACTCTGTCTAATAAAAAAAGAAGAGGACTAAGCTTTGAAGTTGAAGACAGACCTGAATAAAGTATGATTTTGCTGTTTCACTAATAAATACTATTTAAAGTGCTTTTTGATGTGTTGTTTATTAGTCAAGCTTGACTAATAAATATGCTTGAGTAGTCTTCAGAACTTCAGTTTCTTTATCTGTGTTGTAAGTGGGGAAAACAATATGATCTGTTTATTGTTACATTTATGAACAAATGGGTTAGCACATGGGACAACATAGGACTTGGCACAATTGTTAGTTTATTGTTAAAAAGAGTTGGTGGAGTTGGTGGAGGTGGGTACAGGCAAGGAGGTAGAAGTTTGGGGTTTACTTTAGGATTTTAACTTTAGTAATAATCATAAGATAATTAGTTATGTAACTTTTTAAATGGCTAAAACATAGTTTTAGAGCTTTCTTTCTTTCTTTCTTTCTTTTTACCCCTGAGATGGAGTCTTGCTCTGTTACCCAGGCTGGAGTGCAGTGGCGCGATCTCTGCTTACCGCAACCTCCACATCCTGGGTTCAAGGGATTCTCCTGCCTCAGTCCCCCAAGTAGATGGGACTACAGGCATGCACCACCATGCCTAGATTTGTATTTTTAGTGGAGATGGGGTTTGACCATGTTGACCAGCTGATTTCGAACTCCTGGCCTCAAGTAATCTATCTGCCTTGGCCTCCCAAAGTGGTGGGATTACAGGCATGAGCCACCACACCCGGCCTGAGAGCTTCATATTTTGTTCTGAGATATTAACAAAAGACTAATTATCTGACTTCAAAGCTAAAGTAAGCAGGACTGGTAGATGTGATCTTTAGTTTTTCAATCTAGAAAAGGAAGCCACAAATAATCCGAAAGTGAGCAGCTTCACCACAACACTCTCCTTCACCTCAAGTCCTTAGCAGAGTCTCCCTACCCCAGTTGCTAGTCCAGCCAGACCAATACCTGCTATTAGTAATGTGGTTCCAGCAACAAAGCAGATGCGGACTTTAATGTACGGCTCATCAGGGAGGAATTTCACGCAGTCAAGACCAAGGAGCAGGGTGAGAAATCCAAACCCAGCTAGAATATCTGCAGTAATCATCAGCGCTCGAGTTACCACCAGCTTCACTGGAAGACCAGGGCATATGGTTAAAGCACAGTCAGAGGAAGGAACCATATTAACTCACAGAGATATAGCAAGAAAACCAGACAAGTCGGTAACAGTAACACACCCCACTGGCAAAAGTCAGACTTTGTATGAACTTACACATGAGTACTCCTAATGTTTAAAACTAAAAAAATGAGATTATTGACATCATTAATTGTTTTAGCACAGTTTACTACTTAGTTTTGTTGGTATACTAGCAGATAGCATCCTGGTAGACAGTGGGGACTAAAGAAATGTTTTCCTTTTTGCCTCCTGCCCTGGAAAATGTCTCATTCACAAATATTGTAGCCAATTGCGGAATCGAAGGTAGCATATCTGTTCTACAAAAATTTCTTAATAAATATTGAATAAATAATCACTATAATTGTTTAAAATTTTATTTAAAAATAATAATTGGTTAAAATTTGACACAGGGAAGCAGAATAAAATATTTCAAGACTTCTTTGTGTCAATTGAAGATAGAAGAAACCATCAGGAGATCTTTAGAAGAAGGAGAGTTAGTTTGTGCTATTAAGTAGAAGATAATTTCTGGAAATTAGATCATTTTCTCTTTCAGCTATTTAAATCATGACTCTTCTTGGCCAATATTACATATTAAGCCTTCAACCTTGCATTGTCAAATGACCATATTTTATAGCTACAGACAATAAGAATAAGAATATATGGTAGACAGTCCAGGAAAGAAAAGATCAGGAAGATGAAAGTGGAATAGTAGCAATCATCTTCTGCAGCAGAAGCATCTTCAACTGTGAAAGCCTCCAGAACTCTGAGTTATAGTTATGCTGAGCTCAACTTAGGGAAATCATATCTCAAATAGAAGGTTAATTAACTGAAATCAGAACTACTACTATTCTAGCTGGCTGATGGATAAGAGTAATAAAATGTATTCCTTTTATGGTACAGCAATTATGTTTTATTTTCATATTGATCTGGGGTTTCCTTGTATTTTAAATAATTTTTACCCAATGGTAGGTAACCTTAGGGTTTATTTGGAAACATGTTGTTTGCAAATATGCAGACAATATTCCTGAACTTAAAATAAAAAAAGTGTGACTCATCTGAGAGAGAAAATCAATGCATAAAATCAGCCCCAAACTCATTAATAAGTAAACATACTATTTATAATTATCTTAATATATATGAATATTTGTCTCTAAAACAGAATTCATAAGGTCTCAAAATCTAGCATTATTTCAGAAAATTTAAATGTTCCAAATCTAAGACTCATTTTTCTCAAAATGAGGAAAGAGAAAAATATGTAACCTATTAGATAATACCACTATTTCAACATATCTTCTTGATCACTAAATAGCATATACAAGCAGGCTTCCTACTCAGGGCTCTAAACCAAAAGGTTCTTGTCCTTTGGATAGCCTCCCATGAAATTTTCCAAGTACTCTTTTGAAACCTGGGACTACCTGGGGCCAGCTATACCATCAGGATAGGGTGGTCTGAACTCATCCAAACTCTCATGGGCCTAGATCTTCTTCCCTTCGGAACGCTCCAACTCCTATCCTACATGTAGGGTCTCTGAAGAGCCGATGGGGTGGACCAGGGGCCCCATGGCCAGCCTGGATCCAGGAGGGGATTCCTGAAAGCAGATAGATCATGCTGGCCAGTAAGAAATTTCTTTTTCTGGAATCATGCGAGATTTGACTATCAGAATGCTGTTAATATGCTGATTTGTGGGGACTCAAATTATCCATATCAACTGGAGCCACGACAAACATACTTGTCTGGATTAAACACCCTAAGTATACAGGACAGTGGAAAGAGTTATCTAATTGTAGTTGTATGAAAGATAGCAAAAAGTAAAAATAAAATCCCACCTCCTCATATGTAACATCCTAACCAAGAGGGCACAGATATGTCATTTTCCTAGAGTCCATTTTCATCTCTGCTGTCTTTAAAGAAGATGGAATTTTTTAAAGAAAGGGAATGGGCCTTTACTGTCTTATTTGAAAGTAATAGGTTAAAAAAGGGAAAAATGTGATGGCATAGGTCAAAGATGAAAAAGGAACATATTAAAATATAAATGGTGGTTTTCTCTATGTAGTGAGCTTATGAGTGATTATATTTTCTTCTTGTATAAATGCATATAACAGTATTTAAAAGTCTGAAATACTTAATCTTTCATTTTCTTCTCAGCTTATGTATTAAAATCCACTTTAATGAATTTTTAGAATAGGCTAAATGTTCATTCCTATTCAGCAAATAGTGTTTCTTCGTGGGTAGAACTAGGTTCACATAGAGAGGGGAAAAGAAAAGGAATTAAGAGAATCTTTTTTAACAAAAATAAAACAAAGGCTTTATGAACTATGTTTTAAAAAATGTTCCAGGCACTCAACTTTTAAATAGCAGATGAAGAATTTTAGAGCACTGCTCCTTTTAAGTGCTTTCCTCTGGACTGAAATAGCAGTTCAGGGGCAAAGTCACATTCCAAGGGTTTAACTTTTTATTTATCTTGAGAAGAGAAGTTGCTTTATGGTGCCATCATCCATCATTTGCTTTGAAAGAGACTAAAACCACTTTGCTTTTGTAACAGAACAGGTATTTCTTAGCAGGGTTCAATGTTCTTATAAATAAATAAACACCATGGAGAGGACTGAGAGAATCAACGGTAAGATTTTTAAATTTAAGAGATTTCTTTATTCTTAGCAACATGGGCTCTGCTAACATGTAACTATTTGTTTGTTTATTTATTTATTTATTTATTATTTTATTTTTGAGATGGAGTCTTGCTGTGTCTCCTGGGCTGGAGTGCAGTGGTGCGATCGTGGCTCGCTGCAACCACTGCCTTCCGGGTCCAAGTGATTCTCCCACCTCAGCCTTCTGAGTAGCTGGAACTACAGGCTCCTACCACCATGCCCAGTTAATTTTTTTTTCTTTTCTTTTTTTTTTTGGTATTTTTAGTAGGGATGGGGTTTCCCCATGTTGGACAGGCTGCTTTAGAACTCCTAACCTCAAGTGATCCGTTGCCTCGGTCTCCCAAAGTGCTAGGATTACAGGCGTGAGCCACTGCACCTGGCCTTAACTATAACTTAAAGCTAAAAGTAGGGAAGATAAGGGAGCCAGCTTTAATATTGCCTGTAACAGTGTGTCACATGTGTTGGTTTTTTCTTCCACTGATCCCCACAGTCTACGTCTTTGTCTCTGGCTGTCTACCTCTTTCTGCCTCTGCCACTGTATCTTCACCTCTCTTTCTTAGCAAACCTTCAATTGAAATAACTGTAAACTTTCTATTTGAACTAAGTCATAGCTTAAAATGTCTCTGAAATGCTTTCCACTTAACCTACCCAGTCTAATCATGAAATTACAGCACCCTAAAGAATTCATCTCGATTAAAAAGCCGTTTACTGTAAGCCTACTGTGTGTGAGGCACTATGCCTGGCCCTTTAGGGGACAGAGAGATTAATAAGATAATATTTTTCCCTCAAGGAATTTACAAATACATGAGAAAAGAGAAAATGTGCTAAAGTATATATTTAAATCCACATTTCCAAGACGAGCTCAATTGCTAACCATTTCAAACTGGACCGAGCCTTAACAATGTACAATAGAAAACAAAGCACAAAGTGGAGACCCGAACTCAGTTTTCTGTCCCTTTCCATTCCTCTCGCAAGCAGCGAGATCTAAGGCATACGTACAGGGATGTTCTGCAAGTATGGAATCGTACTCATCGCAGGTGCGAATTCCATCAAAAGCATTGGTGACGCATTCCCACCAGAGGCCTCGGCATTTTGTGCTCACCTAGATGTCAGAGAAGACACCGTGTGAAACAATTCATGCAGGCACACTTCAGTCCTCCTTGATGAAAGGGAGAAGTTGGCTGTTGTGTTTGATAGTAAAGTAAGTGGTTACATGCATGATCAGAGTTTCATTTACAACAAACAATGCATTTTAGAATATTTTCCCTTAAGCACTGACAATTGAAGCCTTTCTGGGTCAGGAAATGAATCCACCTCCTCAGGTAGGGTGGGGGTAGAGAAATAAGTCATGTCCAGAAGAGATAAAAACAGAACTAAATATATTTAAATATCTATGTCTTCTTCCACCATTGAGTTATGGTTATGGAAAAACATCATTTCATGTCTCTGTGCTGACATTGACTCACAAAAAAAAAAAAAAAACCATATGACAAGAGATGATAACTGTTGACACCTTGAGTCTATTAGAAATATATATTGCTTCTTTATCATGCATACTGAGTTCCATGAAGAAAAATATTATCCTTATATATGAAGTTTATAAATGTAAAATAATTAGCAAAGAAAACCAATAAATGAAAAGATGCCAATAAATAAAATATATAAAGGCCCCAAGTCTTATTTCTTGCTCCAGTGATATATTATAAATGCTTAAGCTATGTAATGGATGTAAGCAAATTGAGCATTAATTTCGTACAACTCGACAACGGTAAACCATTTTTACTTGGAAATGATGTGCAGATGACTCTAAGCATCCACTTAGAGCTAAAAGGTACCAGTGCCCCGAACCTTCTCATACTTTATCCACAAACTGTAAGTCACAGTAGATTTCTTAGAATGATAAACATGCCGACAGAAAATAGTTTCAGGTGTGCTTGATAGAGCTCACGCATATGGAACAGAGCTAACGCAACTGTTTCCTCTGACTTGGTTACGGATTCAAATTACCTTGTGTATCTGCGGATAGTTTAGTAGTTTATGAGTTATCTTGGAAAACAAAAACTTAATTCTTTCCCCAAGAAAGAATAAAATAACAGAGCAGGGTGAGAAGAGGAATGCAAAGGAAGGGGGTTAAATTGCTGTGGGAAGAAAAAAACATAAAAACACTTTACTTTTGAAAATAAAATAATATTCAGGAATACATGCACTATGAAACTCTCTGCCCCGTGCTGTTTTTTGAAGCATGTTATGTGCCAAATAAAATTCTACTGCTTGCAACTTCATCGTGATTCTGAATGTTGTACCTCTAATACTACTTTATATGTAAAATGCTTATCATTGGTGATAATTATTCGATAGAGAGTGTATATCATGAAGCAGTTACTATTTAGCATATGATTATTTCTCTTATTTCTTAAGGGACCTCAAGAGATATTATTTATCATCCATTTTACAAATGAGGAAATTGGGGCACATGAAAGTTAAGTGATAACCCCAAGAAAGCAGAGTTAATGGAGGAGATAGGGCTCAAACACAGCAGTGCGTGGGTGTGCTCCTAAGCATTGCAGTGTATTTAAAACCCATTCTTTATGATCCAACAAAGCTCATTATTGGGCATTTATTCACAGGAAAGGAAATCAGTATGTCCGCACCTCCATGCTCTTTGTGGCACTATTCACAATAGCCAAGATATGGAATCAGCCTAGATACCCAACAACAGAGGAATGGATAAATACGATGTGGTATATATACACAATGGAATACTATTTAGCAATTTAAAAATATGAAATTCTTTTATTCAAGTCAGCATGGACGGAGCTGAAGGACATAATGTTAAATGAAATAAGCCAGGAATAGAAAATTAAACATTGCGTATTTTTATTCATATGTGGAAGCTATAAAAAGTTGATCTCGGCCGAGCGCGGTGGCTCACGCCTGTCATCCCAGCACTTTGGGAGGCTGAGGCGGGCGGATCACGAGGTCAGGAGATCGGGGTCATCCTGGCTAACACGGTGAAACACGTCTTTACTAAAAATACAAAAATTAGCTGGGCGTGGTGGTGCGTGCCTGTAGTCCCAGCCACTCGGGAGGCTGAGGCAGGAGCATCGCTTGAACCAGGGAGTCGGAGCTTGCAGTGAGCCAAGATCGCGCCATTGCACTCCAGCCTGGCGACAGAGCGAGACTCCGTCTCAAAAACAACAACAACAACAACAACAACAACAAAAACACGCGGTAAAAAGCAAGACAGAGGATACTGAAGGCTGGGAAGGGTAGGGGTCAGGGAATAAGGAGAGATTTGCTAAGAGATACAAAATTGCAGCTAGACAAGAGGAATAAATTCTAGTGTTCTATACCAGTGGTCCTCAACCCTTTTGGCACCAGGGACCGGTTTCATGCAGGCAATTTTTCCATGGAACCAGTGGCTAGAGGGTTGGGGATGGTTTGGGATGAAACTGTTCCAGCTCAGATCATCAGGCATTAGGTGCTTATAAGGAGTATGCAACCCAGATCCCTGGCACGTGCAGTTCACAACAGGGTTTGCACTCCTGTGAGAATCGAATACCGCCGCTGATCTGACAGAAGGTGGAGCTTAGGTGGTAATGCTCTCTTGCCCACTGCGCACCTCCCGCTGCGCAGCCCAGTTCCTAAGAGGCCACAGACTGGTACTGGTGTGTGGCCTGAGAGGTGTGGACCCCTGTTCTATAGCACTCTAGGATGGCTCTTGTTAATAATGGTATAATTTCAAATAGGTAGAAAAAGGATATTTAATGTTTCCAACAAAAAAAATATAAATGTTTGAGATGATGGCTATGCTAATTACCCTAATCTGATCACTACACATTATGTATATCAAAACGTTACTATGTACCCCATTAAAAAGATGCACATGTGCTAAAAAAAAAATTGTTTAAACAGTTAAAAGTGTTTAAAAACTTTTTTTTTTTTTTGAGGCAGAATCTCGCTCTTGTTCCCCGGGCTGGAGTGCAATGGCGCGATCTCAGCTCACCGCAACCTCCACCTTCCAGGTTCAAGTGATTCTCCTGCCTCAGCCTCCCGAGTAGCTGGGATAACAGGCATGGGCCACCACGCCAGGCTTTTTTTTTTTTTTTTTTTTTTTTAGTATTTTTAGTAGAGCCGGGGTTTCTCCATGTTGGTCAGGCTGGTCTCCAACTCCCGACCTCAGGTGATCCTCCCACCTCAGCCTCCCAAAGTGCTGGGATTACAAGCGTGAGCCATCATGCCCAGCTTAAAAACAAGTTTTTAAAAAGAATTCCAAATCCATTTTAAGATAAAGTAATCCAGAATTGGGTATTGGATGATAGCTTTGGGTGAAGTAAGCCCTAACTTGAATCTCATCCCAAGGCTGTTATTCTGCAAACTTCACCTTGGCATGTTCTTCTTTAGGTTTAAGTTGGAAACAATGTCATGGACTTTCTGGAGGATTATCTGACCCTGTGTAACCCAGAGACCAAAAAATCTAATGATAAACAGCTATCTTGTGAAATTCAACACATAAATTTCTAAATAATGTGAACATCTAAATGTATATGTGCATTACATAGAAATTAAATTTACATATGCATTAAATATTAAATATAGATTGACACTCTTACTATGTATGTTGTAACCTTGAGGAAGATCTTACCTTTTTTGTTCCTCAATCTCCTTATCTGTATATAGGATGGTTATAAGAATTAAAAATTACAAATATACACACAATATAAATGATATGCTCGATACATAAAAATAGTGGTAGTAACGTGCTTAAACATCATAATGACTTGAGTAGTGGCTGTGTTAGGCTTTACTAACTAACCACAGTGAAGGTGGAGAAAGAGGGTGGCCCTCAGAAAGATATGTCCACATTCTTACCACCAGTATATGACCTTATTTGGAAAAAGGATCTCTGAAAATGTAACTGAGGACCTTGAGATCATATTGGGTTATCCAGGTGGGCTGACAAGTTTCATTAGAAGAGACACATGGCAGGAGAGAAACAGACAGAAAAGAAGGATGCAATGTGACCGCTGAGGCAGAGATTGGAGGGATACAGCCACAAGTCAAGGATGCCTACAGCCACCAGAAGCTGGAAGAGGCTAAGAACGGATTCTTCCAGAACTTTCAGGGGCAGCGCAGCCTTGCCAACTTCTTGATTGTAAGCTTCCAGCCTCCAGAACTGTGAGAGAATAAAGTTATCTTTTGTTAAGCCACTGAATTTATGGTCATTTGTTACGGCAGCTGTAGGAAACTAGTATATTGGAGACGGCTTGTACAGAACTGCTATATCATAACAGAAAACGGAACAGAAAACTTTCTCAAAGCTGACTACCCCTCAGTCTCTTAATTAACAGGAACACACTGCATCCAGTTCACTTTAGCTCGAGCTAGGTGATATGAGTTTGAAGCCACTGTGCTGTAAATCAGACAGCGACTGTCCACAATTTCTTACTAAGCCAGCCACTGAAACAAACTAGCCTACTATGGTCATTCCTGTTATATGTGACATTATTTAGAAAGTGATCTGAAATGCATATTCAAAAATTCTTATTTTACACTAATAAGAGTATTTCTATCTTGCCAAAATAATTCAGTAGTGGTATCAGTTTCAAGGCTATTGATCATTTACCTGCAATGACCATATTTAGAAAAGCAATGAGCTCATTAGAGAAAACAAGGAATCCAATTTCATTAGGTATTAATGCTCAGGGGCACACTATTAGGTGGCTTGGTATTCACACTCAGTTAAGGTACGTGAGAATAGTGGCTGTAATTAACTAAACTTCTGTGTTAAAATAGCACTTACGGGAGACACTCTTAAAGGTGCCTTTGTGTACAAAAGACAAGGTTAAAATTTTTCATGTTTTTTATTATATTTAGGAATGCTCTCTGGTATAATTTATTGCTTTCATTTACTTATTCCTCTGTTGTAAAATGGCTTATTAGAAACTAAAAAGCAAGCAAATCTAAGTTCTTGAAAATTTTAAGACAGGGTTCTTAAAAAGCAGACTGATGTTTTAAAATATTATAGTTAACCTTTCTTAAAGGGTAAAAATCACAAATGTTAAGTAATAACTTTTAATCTGACAGAGTTGTCTGAAATAGAGGATTCTAAATTTAAAATTTGTCCTTCTAACATGCAACTTATATATTAATAAATAACATTAAAACAATGCTAATTTGTATATTATTTCAATGAATATCTATTGTTCCCAAAAGTGAAGGGTGGGTTATCTCCTAAATGGAGAGAAGTAGGTTTATTTAAGGTATGACAATAAAGTAGAAGGCACAAGCATGAGGAAAGCAAACAAATCTCTTAGTTAGTTGCTAATAAAGTATAGAGATTTTACAGAACAGTTCAGATTTCAGGATTTCCTTAGAAACTTGGTCTGTCTGGGTACCTGAACTCACCAGTCTCACGAAGCAACGACTAGCAAGAAAAGAGTGGCTGCTCCCATTTAGGTGGGGCTTGGGCTCACCAGGTTCCCCACAGATCCTGCCCAACCTGCCTCTCTCATGAATGCTGGCTACTTGGTTCCTTAAGGCATTGGAGTTTTCTCCTCCTGGTATATACTAATTATGCTAATGAGAATAACTCCCCTTGCTCTCAACTTGCCAAACTTCTACTTATTATTTAAGCCTCATCTTAAAGACTTCTGTGTTTTCACTAGCCTCCCCACTACCCAAGTTTCTCCAGCTGGCATTTATCATTTACTACCCTGAAATCTGACAGGAAGTTGTCCGTATGATTACAGCATTTAAAATATTGCATTATCTTTTGTATGTGCAATTATAGGCCATCTGTCATTCTTCAAACTATATTTATTAAATGCCTGTTATTTACCAGTCAACATGCTGACTATATTAATGCTGGAGATACAGCGAAGATAAAGACAAACATGGCAGCTGGCTTCAAGGAGTATACAGTCTCTTACTCTTGGTACATAATAGGTGCTTAATAAATGTTTATTGAGGAAATTGAAAATCTCAATTTTTCAATCAATTCATATTAACTCTCATTGGAAGTCTGGTGTAGCAAATGGTTATTATATGCACAGTTGCTACTTAATACATGCAATTTCTACTTGACTACATAAACAAAACCAGCTAAATCCAGAAGCTGAAGAATTATGATTTAGACTGAAGAGCTTACATTGATTTGGTGTCATTCTGGACCTTGTTTACTCAACTGGCTCTGGAAAGTGTTTACTACAGCACTAAATATGAGTAATGTCACTTAAAAGTGTCAGGAAACCATAGAGATGATGACTCTTCCCGGTTGAGTTATAGTGGCATAAATTAGTTCCTTAATCCTGGGATTTCTTATTCTGGACTCTGTAGCAGTTTCGCATTAAGACTTCTCTATCCTAGTCTTTCCCAGTTTCTCTTTTCTTATCAGTCTTGAACTATAAGCAGCAATAATTTTGCCTGCCTTGTCTTTTTATATATCTTTTGAGAATTAGAAACTCAGAAATACTTGAGAATTAGAGACATTGAACAATGTTCAGTATTTATCTCTTCTCTAGTAACATAGGAAATCATGTCTGTGTGTGTATCTATCTATCTATCTATCTATCTATCTGTCTATCTATCTATCTATTATCTATCTATTATCTATCTATCTATCTGCAGAGAGAGACAGTAAATATAGAGTAGATTTTGTAAACGTTTATTGTTGTTAACCACTATCAAACAAGATTTTTCTTTGTCAATATTCATTAAGATTATAAATGTACAGACAACTAAAAGTAAAATAAGCTATTAAGATATATAATTTTAAAAAACCACCTTACATATACAAATTATAAGAATTTATAATTTTCACACTACTTTACCATCCATGTGCTAATATATTTTAACACTAAAGATGTAACTTTCCTACTTAGATACCTACTTAGTACTTACTTAGATATATTTATTAAGATGCAAAAGTTTTAATAATAATGTAGTAAATAACATTTGACCACTAAAACTGGAAACATTTTCAATTTTAACATAAAATGCATTTGAATTTTTCAATTAAGATTCTGGACATTTTACTTTTACATTTTATTTTATATTTTTTACTATCCCAGGGCCTAAATGGAGTCACCACAGGCCTTAATAAAGATGAGGGAGCAAGACTAAAATAATCATAATCAATGTTGCCTTTTCTTTTTACTTTATATCCTATATTTATAAGATATGAAAGAAAAACACGACTTTATTTGCTAAAATTTGTTTTAGTTCTGGTTATTTGTGGAGCACTGGCTAAAGGTATAGATCATAAGAAATGGGGTAATGCCAACTGAGTAGAAAAGTAAAATTTTGTGTTCTTCACAGGTATATCACCTAAGTTATGCATCAGAACTTTCTAAATATTTTTATTTTAACATTTTAAAATGTTTACATACATTAAAATGTTTTCCTTTTAAAAGTATGGCATTACAACTTTGCAATGATTATTGCCCAGTGATAAGGATCACAATTTATGTTGAATGAATTATTACAAATTATCAATTTTTTTCTCTCTCTTTTTTTATTTCTCTCTTCAAAGCACCAAGCAAAAAGCCACATTCTCTAGCCCAGAATATACTCTTCATCAACCTTATTAGATATCCCAAGAATCAGATTTTTATTCCAATTTTATTTTTAAAAATGAGCCAAATACATATCCTGAAAATATTTAAATTATAGCAAGATATAAAATCCTGCTTTTTAAAAAAGTGGTCATTTCATTACAGACATACTTCTTACTTGAGGTTCAATGTGAGATTTTCAATAATCACCTCATATTTTATTATTAATGTATTCATTCTTTCAACAAGTAGGATAAGTATGTTCCTGGGTGCTCTATCAACTCATGTGAGCAAATGCATCATGAGTTCACGTTAATGTACATCAGTGCTAGGTGCTTAGGAAATCATGAGATGAATATGAGAATATTTGTTGCCTCAAACATCTGCTGAAAGAGTTTGAAATCAATTGGAAAGTTAAAACAAGTATATAATCAAAGGGCAAGCTGGATATAATTTTATTATTTACTTTATGTCTAAAAGAATTGTAATATTATTATGCAAATAGAAATCCCAGAAGATAATCTGATTATAGAGATAAAATAAATATTAATGTGAGCAACTTTGTTTTGAGGTAATAAAATTTTAATCATACTAGTGCTCAGTATATAGCAGATTCTCAATAAATAATTAACAAAGATGGACTGAAAATGAAATCTTCTTGTGAAAACACTTTTTCCTTTTTATAATTGAGAGATCAGTAACTGCTGTGTGAGGAAACTATTTCAGTGTAAATAATTAAGAATTACATATCTTGTAGTTAACATATTAACAATGTTATTATCTCATAATTTATTTTTTTTGTCAAATGTGAGTATTTGATAAATAACCTTCACTATTTCACTTACTGTCTGTCTTATTTCCCTGGTCAGACAAAAAGGAAATAGATGTAAACATAAAAATGGGCAGCCAAGTGCGGTGGCTCACACTTGTAATCCCAGCACTTTGGGAGGCCGAGGCAGGCAGATCACCTGAGGTCAGGAGTTCGAGACCAGCCTGGCCAACATGGTGAAACCCCATGGTGAAAGAAAAAATACAAAAAAATTAGCCAGGCGTGGTGGCACTTGTAGTCCCGGCTACTAGGGAGACTGAGGCAGGAGAATCGCTTGAACTCAGGCGGTGGAGGCCTCAGTGAGCCAAGATCATGCCACTGCACTCCAGCCTGGGCGACAGAAAGAGACTCTGATTAAAAAAAAAAAGCAAACGACAACTTTAGAGAAGTAAACAAAATTTCTCCAAGAGAAGCAATACCAAAAATAGGAATAGAATTTAAATCTGCTATTTCTCTGTTCAGCAAACATTATGCAAAATGTCATCTCCTTCTCCAGAACAAAAACAAACCAATAAACTGCAAATAGACAATAATATATCTAATATTTATTGGCTGATTCATATCTGCCTGCTACTGTGGCAAATGCTTTAGAGACACAAGCTCATTTAATTCTCACAAGAAACTTATGATGTGTGTATTATTATTCTCTCATTACTGAATAGGAAATGCGGTTTACAGCGACTTAAGAGTCTGTCTAAATTCGTACAGCCACTGCCTGGTAAGGTGGGATTTAATCTCAGCTCCCTCTGATACACAGTTAAATCTGTAAACTTCTCCACTGTAAAGAATTGTGTTCCTACCTCTAAGTATTGTATAATAAGCTAAGCGGAAAAAAAATAGTAGGATGGTTCAGGGACATTGCTCCATGATTTCTGTAGAGTCACTAATTTTCATTCATGTAAGCTCTTGGTGAATAACATCACCAGCCCTCCAATTGCCCCAGATCAGAAAGGCAGATTTCAACTTTGACTCTCTCTCCTCATCACCTACTCTCCCACTGGCAGTCAATTATCACTCTCATCAATTTGATATTTTTAGAGTCTCCCATATTTCATATTTCTTCACGCTTGCTGCCACTCAAGTTCAAACCACTATTGTTTCCCTTCTGGTCTATAGCAAAAGTCTCCTAGTTGTTCTCCCCACACCTCATTTTACCCTTCCAATCTCTCCCCACAGATAGCCAGAATGATTAATCTTTCTAAAATACATGTACATATTGCTTACAGTGACAAACCCTTGCCTATGGTATAAGATCTATATTTTACATGCTATGCAAAACTTCTGAGGACCCAACCCCGTATTCTTTTCTATAAACTGGGAATTCTTACTATGATGAAATATATGAAATACCACAAACATACAGTGCTCTTGTACCTTGATCTCAGTTCCTGCCATTTCCTGAGCTTGGAATACTCTCTACTTCTCCTGCTTCACTCACCTGTTCTTCAAGTCCTAGTTTAGATATCTCTTCTTTTGGGTAGCTTTCACTGGTTATCCAAGACCAAGTGAGCCACCCGCTTAGGGTTTTCATTATCATAGTATCTGCTCCATCATGCTATAACTGTCGGTTCACCTGTTTGTCCCACTGACTACACTGGGAGCAGCCTAGAGAGGCTCCAGGTCTCATCCTACTTCATAACCCTGTACCCACCATGGTTCTAAGTATACAGAAGTTGTCCAAGATTATTTGTGAAATGACAAAAGGTAGAAAGAAAAGAGAGAGAAATGCAGGGAAAAAGAGATGAAGGAGAAAGGGAAAGAAAGAAAAAGAAGGATATAGGAGGAAAAGAGAAGGAGGTAAGAAAAGGGAGGAAAAGAGAAGGAGGTAAGAAAAGGGAGGAAAAGAGAGAGGGGAAATAAAGAAGAAGAAGAAAGGAACAAGGAAATGAAGGAGAAAGAGAAAAAAGTTGAGATGAAGGAAGGGAGAGTGTATGAAGTTACAGAACAATGGAGGATACTCCCACTAGATTCCCAATGGAAATGCCTGGGGAAGCACCAGACACCACCAGTCCATTAGTGAGTGTCCAACTCTCTGGAGTTTCAGACAGTCATGGAGACCTGATGTTAAAAAAAAAAAAAAAAAAAAAAAAAAAAAGACTGAAAAGGACCTTAGAAACAACTGAGTTCAACTATATAATTGAAAAAACTGAGCTAAAGACAAGAAATGTGACTTGCTTAATAGAAGACAGTTAATAAACTTAAGATGCAAACACACGCTTGAAAAATCTAAAAACCCAAATTCTCTTCTCTCCATCCGTCTTCTCAGAGACACAAATGAATCAATAATGACAAGAGCAGGATAGCAGCTGAGGGCCTCTAGTCACTGATTTAGGGTTGTGCACATTGCAATTCTGTGTGCTATTTTCTTTCGTAACATTTTTACCCAATACAAAGAACTTCATTCAAGATACGTAGAGTGTGGTAGGCAAAAAGAATATCTGAGCTTTTTCTGCCTCCTGCTTTGTGTTACTCACTTTACTCCTCTAACAAGCCCTGAGCTTTTCCTCACTTTGCACTTTTGCCACTTTGTCCCCTTATCTGAAAGGCCCCTGCTGCCATTTCTACAATTTGAAATGCTTTACATTGTTTCAAGGCTTTGCTCAAATGCCTTTTCTTTCATGAGACCTGCTTCGATGTCCCTGATAGGAAGTGATCATTGTATATTTTCTTCCCCAATGATACCTCGCTTATTTCTTTCTCAAAATATGAATTTATTTATGCTTTTTATTATAGTTTCATGTGTATCTTTGTTTTCCCCTCATTAAATGTGCACTCCTGAAAGGCAGACACCATTTTTGCTTTGTCTTTGTCTCTTCTAGTAGGAGTAGCATCATTCCTTTTATATTTATAATTGCATATATTTTTTATATTGAATTGAACCACAAAACTCTTCTAACTCCCATGCCAACATCATCCAAAAATACTAAAAAAAAACCAAAACAACTAGAAAAGTATAATACTCCTTCTTATTTAAATTGTCTATTGGTATTCCTTTTTTTTTCCTCAAAAAATCAAAACAAAACAAAACACTTGTTTCATTGACTTTTGTCCAACAATTGATTAAAGTGAGCTGTTGTGGTGGTTCACTCCTATAATCCCAGTACTTTAGGAGGCTGAGGCAAGAGGATCACTTGAGACTTGGAGTTGGAGGCCAGCCTAAAGAACAGAGAAAGTCCTTGTTCTTACAAAAAAATTTTAAAATTAGCCAGCTGTAGCGGCATGCACCTGTAGTCCTAGCTACTAGGGAGGCTGAAGTGGGAGGATCACTTGAGCCTCGAAGCTTGAATCTGCAGTGAGATATGATTGCACCAGTACACTCTAGCCTGGGTGACAGCGTGAGACCCCATCTATAAAAACAATAAAAATAAAAACATAAAGTGAGTTGTTATATGGACCAAAGGTGATATATAAATGAGGATGGGGGCAAGAAAAGAGAAGAGCAATTGAGCTAGTATCAGAACCTTCAAATTTGTGGATAATATAACTTTCTATCCTGGCCTGTTGAAGTAGAAATTATTATAAGAGATTTTTGTCTCTTTAAAAATACTGACAACTAAAGAGATTGTTGAAAGAGGAGGCCGGATTTGTTACAGGGTTCTTCTTCTTGTTCTTCTTTGTTTTTTAGATGGAGTCTCACTCTGTCGCCAGGCTGGAGTGCAGTGGCACAATCTCGGCTCAGTGCAACCTCCTCCTCCCTAGTTCAAGCTATTCTCCTGCCTCAGCCTCCTGAGTAGCTGGGACTATAGGCGCATGCCACCATGCCCAACTAATTTTTGTATTTTTGTTAGAGATGGGGTTTCACTGTGTGGGCCAGGATGGTCTCAATCTCTTGACTTTGTGATCCTCCCGCCTTGGCCTCCTAAAGTATTGGGATTACAGGTGTGAGCCACCACGCCTGGCCTCTTCCTTTAAATGTGAAGGCTTCTTGAGAATATTATAGCAATATATTTTAAGTATGGGAAATAAGAAGGAAGCTAAGAAATATTAACTATTTTTCAAGGTTAGCAAGGGTTTACTTGAGGTGTGTAACCTGGACTGCTCCTTCCATTCATTTTAACTGGAAGTATTATTTCATGGGACAGATGGCAAATTGGTTGGTTGTACTAAAATGAGAGAAGACACTTTAAATTCCAGGACTCTCAATCTCTCTCTCAGCAAGGTTTGACCCTTTCTAAAACTATTTCCTATCAAATGAAGTTAGCAATTATGTCAGCTTAAGCAGAAAGACTTTTAAATTGTTTTAGAAAATATTTTAACAATGCCTCTAAATGGGATTTTACATTTTTTTGCATTTTAAAAAACATAATTATAATTATGCTCAAGTTCACCATATTTCTTATTCATCAGCTACCACTGGCCGTCTAGATAATGGCAAACTAATGACAGCAGAACGTTTTATCTGTACTTTTCCCTAAGCACTGTTCAAAGGGCATTTATTTCATTCTCTGCATATATTCGTGGCCAGATAAAATGCATCACTGGGCTCACTTATAGCAGACACCCTTTACAGTAGTTCAATTCTATCACAATTTTTGGAAATGTAATTTTCTAGCATTAAAGAGGTATTCATAACTCCATTCGTTTTGAAATGCCATGCTGAAGTCAGAGGAAAATTAAAAGCAAGAAAAAGCGAGCAACAAAAATAATGCACAGCAAAATAGAATGATTATTACTTTCCATTTGGAACTCCAATTTGAGGGTTTAATAAAGAAAATTAGAAGAAAAATATATAAACTCACTCAAGTATCTTTGCTAAACTTTACAGAGGTGACATTATAGCATTTGCTAGGGTAAATTGTTCCCTTCAGGATGCACAGTAAAAAGCAAATTGTTTTGCTATATACTCCTTTTTCTGAGCTCTTGAAATATTGTTTCTTTTTCTTACCTGTATTTTCCTAAGCCTCATTAATGAACAGCAGCTAATTCTGAAGATTTGATTTTTTACTCAGTTCTGCCTCTCTCAGATTCCTGTGGCCACACGTAATGCTTTTGAACTTCAAAATTTCTTCTTTCTGAGCTTCTCCAATGAGAAAAATAAAATCCTCAGACGTGAACCCACTCACTCATCTTTTGCATAGTAGTCAGTTCCCTAGAGCAACTCATTTTAAGGGAGGACTTAAGTCCATGCCTGTCCCCTGTACATTGGGATGCACTGGAAAGACCTTTTCTCCCTCAAAATATTTTCTTTTACTTGGAAATCATTAAGATAATGTTTTTTCCTATTGCATGTTAATTGGGTAGGTTTTGTATGCCTTGCATTTTCTTCCTCAATGTTTTAGATTATTAATACTCCTTAAAAAAGTCTTTCACACTATTCTTAATGCTGTCATCAAGAGTAACAAATTTATCTTAGAAAAAAGGGTGGTAACGAAATGTTACTCAATTTGATATGCGCAGCAATGGAAGATATGCATTTCTGGAGGTCTCAGTAGCGGAGATCATTTAATTACCCTTCTGCAAATTTATCCTTATAAAAAAAACAGAGGAACTATTTAATAACTTCATCTGTTTAATGGGATAACAAGACCTACCTCATAAATTAACTACGAGGATTAAATGAGCTGACAATGTAAAGACTCAACGAATAGTCCGTGTTGCCTATTTTTGCTATCATTAGCCTTAGTAAAGATACTGAATGTTGTATATGGCAGGTGGACTTAGCGAGAATTTGGCCTGGCCTGGGTCACGAAAAGAAGTTGCTATCTTCTTACCTCCAGAGAGTCATCAGCGTTCACCATCCAACAGTCAGTCCAGGTGGCCACAATCAAAAACCCAGTAGAGAAAAAGGCAAAGAAGCAAGCGATGTATGGAAGAAGATCCCTCATTGTGGCAAGCAGCCCATCCAGTGGGCAACATGGGCAGACACCAACCCTGACCCCACTTAGGTGGCGAGTGTCAGTCTTCTGTGTTTCTGGTACTTGGGGATGTGAAAATGCTGGTCTTTTACTTTTTCTCACACCCTGCCGCAGGTGTCTTGAGTTGCAGTGAGAATATTACAAACAGGCTGTAACCAACAGTGGGGTCCTGGAGGTTATTATCCGAAGCAACCAGCCTCCAATCAGAAGCCAGGTCAGTGCAAGGGCTGAGTGTGTTTCGGGTGGGGGAGAGAGGAGTTCTGTAACGTTTTCTGACCCAACTGTGGGCTAGTGGTGGTCACCAGACCAAGCGCCAGTGCCAAGACGGGGGAAGGAGGAAGGGTCCCACCCCATGCTGGAACCTGTAAACTGATCCTTCTTAGGCCCTCTAGGGAAAGTGAACTATTCTCCCCCTCAGAAGAAGGCTACATGGTTGACTGAGTGTTATTTTATTGTTAGGACTATTTTAATATTCACTGACTACCTTAGACAGACAGGCCACTGGCGAAACTATGCTAAACAAGTGTTTGCTCAAGGGAGTTTGCATTCCAAAGTGTTGTGTAGAACAGCCCTATGAAGGATTTGTAGCACCTGGGCAGCAGGGACAGCCACGGCTCCCACCCTTTCGGCATCGTAGAATGGGAACAAGTATGCATTTTAATGCAGACAGCTCTGGGTGGAAATCCTTGCTCTGAGTTTACGGTCTGAGAGCCCTTGGGCTGTAGTTTCTGAAAATGCATGCATTCATATATTCTTTATATAATGTTTGTTCTTCATATGAGGAATAAAAGATATTGTGTCTGTAAGTCACTTAGAATAGTGTCTATCAATAATAGCTAAATGGAAAATATTAACATGACTAAGAATTTCATATATTATTACTTTTCCCACATGGACCAGTGTTTGAAAACGTGTCTAATAAAGAAAAAAAAAACATGTTAGGAAGAAAGTTTGTTTCTTTTTTGTAAAAAAAAAAAGTTTTTAATATATAACAGGGGCAACTGAAATTTTACCTGTATCTGAATAGGTATCCTTAATAGGTCTAAAAATTCCATAACCAATACTCTTTAATATGCTTTAAAAAGCACATATATCAACATTTTCTCTTCATCAGGTAGACTTCTAGATACGAAAATAAAATTTTTGAATGAGAACAGTGAAAACAAAGTGATGATTCTTAATGTAGGAGAGAATGTCAAAGGGGAGACAGAGTGAGAGAAAGAAACTGGGAGGGAGAGAAAGAAAGGAGCAGAGAAAAGTTGAGAAATAGGTAATTACTCTGGAATGAATCAGCTACTAAGATATTTATTTTACCGACAGCTCATAAGAGGATTACTTTTTTCCATTTGAAAATTATTTGATCACAATATATAGTATAAAAGGCTAAAATCAGTATTGATAAATCATTATTACAATAATAAACTTTTGTGACTAAACTTTGTTTTTTTCTAATTTTAATTCATTTTATTCATGTATATAAAATGTAAATTTAAATGTAAAAGCTGCATGGAAAACCATAGGCAGAATAGAAGCTTAATTATTTCTATATACAGGGTCTACAGTGCCACCCCTGCAATCCAGAGTTTCCCTTTTGAGGTTTCAGTTACCAGTGGTTAATCAAGGTCTGCAAAAATCACATGGAAACTTACATGGATAAGCAATTCATCAGTTGTAAATTGAGCCCTGTTCTGAATAGCGTGATGAAATCTCGAGCCATCCCACTCCACGTGAGACATCAATCATCCCTTTGGCCAGCGTTTCCACACTGTATGCACTACCCACCCCTTAGTCACTTAATAGCTGCTTCAGTGATCTGACCTACTGTTGCGTATAGAGTGTGTAGGGTCCAGTACTGCCCTTCGTTTCTGACATCCACTGAGGGTCTTTGAACATATTCCTCAAGGAGAAGGGGGGATTACTGTACACATTAGCAATCGTTATAACTAGTCTGTGAAGTACATCACAGATGCTTTTATTTTACTTATTTTATTTAACAATTGGGGAAAGGCCGGGCGCGGTGGCTCAAGCCTGTAATCCCAGCACTTTGGGAGGCCGAGACGGGCGGATCACGAGGTCAGGAGTTCGAGACCATCCTGGCTAACACGGTGAAACCCCGTCTCTACTAAAAAATACAAAAAACTAGCCGGGCGAGGTGGCGGGCGCCTGTAGTCCCAGCTACTCGGGAGGCTGAGGCAGGAGAATGGCGTAAAAACCCGGGAGGCAGAGCTTGCAGTGAGCTGAGATCCGACCACTGCACTCCAGCCTGGGTGACAGAGCGAGACTCCGTCTCAAAAAAGAAAAAAAAAAAAAAAAAAACAATTGGGGAAAAAAATACCTGTTTTTTAAGGGCTCATTCAAAGAATGTCATTGCCCATGGAATACACACACCCACACATGCTGCTTTGGTGAGTCACAGAGAATCTTTCCCTATGCCCTAAAATCTAAAATGCTATGAAGATTTACTGTTGATCCGGGAGAGCAAACCAATTCCAAAAGCACGTGCCCTTTGCAGGAAAAGTCCTGGACTTGTTGCTGGCATTTCATGCAGGGGCCTTTCACAATGTACTTTGCCTGCTAACAGTGCACTCCAGGGCAGCAGTTCTTCAACCTGAGTGTACACTGGACTCTCTAAGAACACTTGTTACAAATGTAGACCCAGGAATTCCACTCCCAGAGATTTCGATTCAGGAAATTGGAAGTGGAAGCTAGGAATTCATATTTGACATGTGTTTTGTATAAAAATTCTGATTTTGAAACAGATGGCCACACTTTGAGAGATGAGTTTAAAACAACAAAAGAAAATCAATTCTTTAGAGTTATATACTACAAATCACAGACAAACCTTTAGAAAAGAGGATATCCGAATTCCATCTTTGCTACAAACTCTTCCCTAACTAGCACCAGTAGGTCCCAAATCCAAATATCAGAACTTAATGGAGAGAAATATAAACAACAACAAAAAAATGCTGAGCATGTGTACTCCCATATGCAAACACACACATGTGCATACATATCTCTGGAAATCAGATTCTTTCACAAAAAAGATCTCGACTATAACACTCATTCGCTCCTAATGGTCACTGAACATTATATGTGATTGGGAGTGGGGAATTATTCAGGTAGCTATAGCACTGTTCCCGAATTTCAGCTTTACTGCTTTTAGAGAATAACAGAAACAGCCAGGCTTGCATGTTGATTTCTGTGAGTGAGGCCATAACGTCACAGGAGATACGAGACAGGAGAGTCACGCAGACTGACAGAGCAGTAAGGACTTCATGGATGGGATGTGAGTGCACTTCTCAGAAACGCGCAGGGAGTTGTGAGGATGGAGGCCACAGATGCAGAATACACTGCTCACCAATCTATACAGACACATCTCTTTTGCATTCTGACCCTCCCTAGGCTTCAACATTTTGGTTTATCAACTCTTTTATAGTTTAATTCCATTCCATCCAGCATACATTTATGAACAGTGTACTCTGACTCTAGTACTTTCTCTTGGGACACAGAGGAAATAAACGATTGGAAGAACTCATCCGAGTCCTTGAGAGGTTTACTCTTCAGTGAGTGGACCAGAAGCAGGAAGCAAAGAACTCCATTCAGGTAATTCTGACAACAGTCTTGAGTTATAATACCACTCCCAATAAGAGTACATGGCATATTAGTTAAAAATTAGTGTTTTCTAATTTATTATAAACATGAAGAAAAGTTATCACTGTGTGTTGCTCAATAGGGTTTACAAAATATTTTCAGATACATTATCTCATCTAAGTTCCGTGAAGACAGACATCTTTTGTTCACCAGTGCATTCTACGTGCTTAAAATTCTACCAGGCATATGATAGGCTCTCAACAAATGTGTACTAATTTAATTCTCAGAGCCCCCACATTTTACAAAAGAGGGAGTAATATTGGACTTTCCCCTTCTGAAATATTCAGGGTCCTTCAGGATGGATACCAGGCTAGCAAGAGTGTCCTAGTCATCTTTGCAGCTCCAGGGCTATTCATTCTGCAAGATCTCTAAGACCAACATTTTGGTCAATTCACTATGCACCATGCTCCTACTCACCCAGTGCTTGCACTACTCCTGGATGAGGCTTTAGAGCCACCTGGTGATCAGTCAAATGACATCCTTAATCTAGCACCCTGGCTGTTGGCCTATTAAAAGAAGTAATTGTAGAACTTTAGGTATTGCAATTGTCCTTTTGGTCTGCAGGTGGAGGCAGCCTTGCATTTTCAGTTGAACAGAACAGCAAGTTCTTGTGTCAAGAACAGCATGCTTTTGTGTTAATTCTGTTGTTTCCATTAATGTCACAAAATGTTCCCTCTATATTTATTAGGATAATATGTGTTCTTAGAAGGAGTAAACTGACTTATACCATATCCTATAAATAGTCTTCTTACTCCCTTTGAAATTTCCAGTGCTCACTGGAAAAATCTAAACAATAAAATCAATTGCTGTTCTCAAAGGCCATGCTAGCTATAACTAATGTAAAATAAAGTGGTGGTTAAAAGCTTGGACCTCAGAGTCAGGCAGACTTGAATTTAGGCTAAGCCCATTTATGTATGACAGATCTTGAGCAAGCTGTTTAACATTTCTGAGGCTGCCTTCTTGTCAATAAAATGAGAATTATGAATTTTGTTCCATAAAATGGCTGTGAAAAATGAATAATGTTTGTAAAGGTCTTAATGCAGTGCATATAACTCAATAAATAAGCAACAAATTGTAGCTAGTATGATTTTTATGTTTGTTGTTTTACATATGTGCCATGCATATACATAGGTATGTATGTTTCTGTGTACATATATGTATGTGTGTATGTATATCTATATTTATCCATTTATCTATATATAAAACAACTTAGTAAGTTGAAAACACAGCAAAGTAAAAGTATAATCATAAAACAACTTCATTTTTGTCTCCTATGGTGCTTTCAAGTCCATTTGGTCTGGGCCTATTCTTCCCCTGACCCTTGAATAAAATATAGGGCAAGTTCTATGACATTCATGTCATTTTCAGGTAATATTTCAGGTAATATAATGTATTTTAGTCATTTCAAAGCACAAAGACACCACTTCATTCCAGTAATATGAATATCTGCACCCCTGTACACAGGCCAATCTCTTTATAGCCACTCCTCCAACGTGCAGTCACCCTCCATCATGCAGGCAAGGTGCCTGCTACAACTTTTGTTCCTTAGATTTCTTAGCTGGAGATGTGCGGAGGTTTACCTTGTTTCTGTAGGTCCAGGGAGCAAATACCAAGTGTTCAGAGTAGACGAACTGAAGTCTTACTCTTTAGGCTTAAAGTGAGATTCAAGAACTCCCAGTGTCTGCCCCCTCAATGGTGACATAAAAGTGGTATTCAGTGCATATCAATAACTCCCTCCAAAAATTATCTCCTAATCTCTAACTCCTTTCTTGGGGTTAATTTTATTTGCTTTTTGTTTGTTTTGAAGGGGAGAGAGATAGCTGGTCCACTAGGGGCTCCAAAACTGGTTCTCAGACACCATTTTTGCAACTCCGGCCTGGGTCTCTTCTTTCATTTTGGAATTTTGTCTTTATTGTCTAGTGGTCTCAGTCAAAACTGAGTCAGAAATGATTCTAATTTAAAATCCTATTACACTGGCTTATGTGATGTTGCACTGGAAGTCTAGAGTTCATTTTGGGCAGACCACACCTGGATTTGTTGTGTTTACTCTTGGGTGCCACCATTTATGATAAAGCCCAACTAGAGAAGTTTCCAGTTAGTGAGATTCATGAGATTGGCAACTATCTCACATGAGGCATGACTGAAGGAAATTGGTACAAAAAGAGTATTTTAATTTTTTTAAAAAAGGGAACAGAGCAAACGTGACAGTGGGTTTTTAATAATGGTTGGATGGCCCAAAGGAATTATGATCTTTCTAGCAGGCTTCAGAAAACATAACTAGAAAATATTGTAAAAGCACAGAGAAGCAGAATTATGCTCAATTAAGAAAGGACTTTCCAGGAATTAGAACTGACTGAAAGGGAAATGGTCTGGTTTGGTGGGGGTTCAAGTAGTAGTAGGATCACCATTGGTACAAATGTTACCTACAAAATTTATGAATCAGTTCATGATGGGAATAATTGACGTCTCCGATGTGGAGACTGCTTGGGCAAGCAAGGGGCCCTGAAAATTGTATGCTCTTTATGTATCTGTTTTCTTACATAGAATTTGAGTTTTACTTAAGCCATACCTCAGCAATTACTCAGTGAATCGTTCATCAAAAACCAACCTCAAATTCAGTAGCAAGGCATATGTTGTTACTCATTCTGTAACGTATTTCACCTGGAAAAACAAGACGTTCATCATGGTACAGCATGATTAAGCAATGAGGGATGTTTTGAGTGAACCAGGTTAGAATAAACCTAATGCGAAAGGTTAACATTTTACTCCCTTTGAGTTAGTAGACAACTCATGAAGTCATTCCGGCATAAAACCTTTCTCTTGAATGTCCTACACTCTTCCACATATATCCTATGTTCATTATGAAATGGGACATAAAATGAATCTGTCCGAATTGGGCTTAATCTCACAAGTTGAGGGGTTTTTTTTCTTTCGACTCAAACACTTTCAATTGGTCATTATTAATATTCTCTTATCATTTTGTATTTCTTTCTTCTTGTTTTGTCTCCAAATATTTAAGTATTCTCTCATGAGGTCGATGTCAGGTCTTCTTTATGAATCAAAAATATTATGCAAATGGTAAGATTTCAGTGTGTATTTAATCCAAGTTGGGCAAGGAAACACTGACATTGCCAGGAAATGTAGGACACTCTCTATAAACTGTGAGGTTGAGTCCTTACTACTGCACTCATGCTAAGCTTCCCAGTCCAGTTAGCTTAACTGGTGTGTTCTTAACTCAGCACGTCTGTTCTCACTTAAACATTCTGGAGTGACAGATACATAAAAGGAGTCCCTACCTATCACAGTAGATGACTAACTTTCTATTTTATTCCAATACGCCGGTGCTAAATCACATCAGGGGCAGAAATAATGTTATCAAGTGCCTCGAGGCAGTAGGACAGAGTATTAAATGAAGAAGCAGTGAGTGAGTACTTTGGTATGTCCAGAGTTTAGCATATGTTTAGGCCAGCATAAGAAAATGAAGCTGGAGTGGCAGGTTATGGTAACATTGTGGAAGATCTTCAGTTCCAGATGAAGGAGCATGAATAAATTTGAACTTATCTTTGAGAGTCACTGAAGGTTTTAGACAAGAGAGTAACAGTGATCAAGCAACAGACAGATTAGGTAGCATCCTTTTTAACTGCTACCTATAAACTTAAACTTCTATCTATTTACACTTTTAAACCAGAGCGAACTCCCACCAACCAGGTATGGGGAAGCTAATAAAAACAAGTTCTAATCAACTGTATTTTAGGAAATTACCTTGAGTTCTCTCCCTTTACTCTTTTTCTTGCCGTTTGCACTGCACCTGCATCACCTCCCTATCTTCTAATGGCTTCCTGAATTTGCAGCCTTTGTAGTTTGTCATTTATATTCCAGTGCTGGCCTTTTGGCTTGAGAATTGACTTTGGGTTCCCTATCTTTCACACTTAGTATTCCTTAGGATGCAACTTGTACTCACACTCATTGTTAATCTGAATAACCTCCATCCTGCCCTATTTAGCTCTGGTACCTGGAACCCTACCTTGCATCAGTTAATTTTATAGAACCATTTCCATTTCCTTTTTCTCAACAAGGGGAAGCAACTTCAGGCTTTGATTGTCCTGATTTCTTGACACACAACTAAAAATTCAACTAATTTATTTCATTTATTTATTTATTTATTTTGAGACGGAGTTTTACTCTTGTCGCCCAAACTGGAGTGCAATGGCATGATCTCAGCTCACTGCAACCTCCGCCTCATGGGTTCAAGCAATTCTCCTGCCTCAGTCTCCTGTGTAGCTGGGATTACAGGCAAGTGCCACCATGCCCAGCTAGTTAGGGGAGGGTATCCAACAGTATTTAGACTCTCAATAGAGTTTGCTATCTTTCTATCAAATGAGATATTTTACTGTGCGCATTCTAAAGAGATCCTTCTAAGATGACCCCGTAATCATGTAGGGATATTATGAAATTTTTAATACCAGAGACAAAAAGAAAAATGAAAAGCTTACAGAGTTTCTTTTGTGTCCTTTTTATGGCTGCATACTCATCCTTTTTATGGCTGCATAGTATTCCATGGTGTATACGCACCACATTTTCTTTATCCAGTCTATCATTGATGGGCATTTATGTTGATTCTATGTCTTTGCTATTGTGAATAGTGCTGCAGTGAACATATGCATGCATGTGTCCTTATATTAGAATGATTTATATTGCAGATGAGATATTTTACTGTGAGCATTCTAAAGAGATCCTTCTAAGGTGACCCTGTAATAATGTAGTTTATTTTGGAATGTATTTTACATTCAAGAGGCTAATCATTTTAATAGAAAAATGGACTGGAATTATAGAAACTTGATTTCAGTCCAAGGTACACTTCAGAATTTGTTAGCTTATATTATATTGAAATGAAGGAGGTGAAACTTTGACAATCGTTCAGTCAATCTGGCCATTATAGAAAGCCAGTCTGTGTAACTGAGGCTCAACAACAACAAATCAAGTATATTTCTTTGCTTATGCCTCAAATTAGCAAAGGTCTATAGCCCAGTTTTTGAAGAATTAATGGAAATAACTATCATTATTCCTCATTTTAGTCATATTCAACTAGAGTATATAAACATTTGTATTTATTTTTATTTCATACTACAAGACATAATTGGAAAGGCATCATATCACGATTTTATAGATGACAAAAATGAAGACTATATATTAAGTGACTTATTCAACCTGACACAGCTAGAAAGTGGTAAAATTAGAGTTTGGATCCAAGACAAGCAAAGTAGAACACAGGCAAACGTCCAGTGGAAATTACGAAAGCCAATGTAGATGAGTCAGGGAAATGGAAGTCCTCCCAAGGAGAGTGAGGCCTACTCAAAACTGGCACTTATTCAGGAACAAGCTTCCATTTCACATGTTACTTGTCCAAACCCTTACTCATCAGGATCCTACAGCAGGATTCATATGTAAGAACTCATCTACCATTGAATAGAATGGAATCAGGGCCTGGCGCTCATGATATTTGGGCTGTAATCCTGGTTTCATGAAAGCTCTCTGCTGAAACGATGAAGCAAGTCCCTTCATTCCCTTGAATTTATCAGTGAAGTAGTTTCAATCATGAGTGATCATGAGTGATCAGCCCTCAGGGAAGCATCACTCATGAAAGGTAGAAGGTTCTATTGTACTGTATATCCTGTTCTATACATGTGTGAAAACCTTGTGAGTTTTACCTTCCTTTAGAAGAACTTCTTTCTCTCATTTTTGTCTCTTCTCTCTCTTGTCTGCTGATTCTACCTACTGAGACCTTCCTCCATCTTCAAGGATCTTCTCAATTGCTGTCTTCTCATAAGTGCATTGTGAGCCCTCATTTACATGTGACCTTTTCTTTGAATTATTATTAGCTCTTTGCTTGTTGGAATAATAATAAGAGGTAGTCACTATTATAAGCACACAGACGTTTGGGGTGGTAACTTATCCCGGTTTTTACAATAAGTAAATAATGGAGCCAGGATTTAAATCCAGGTTTGGTTGACTCCAGCGAGTATGGTCCTAAATAACACTATGCAATGTAGACTTCTACCTTGTTATCTCCATATCTTTCTCTACTAGATTAGTGGAAACTCCTAGTTAAAACTGGAAAGGACTTTGAAGATGCTCTTGTTCAGCAATTCATTTTAGAGATGAATAAATGAAGGTTGCAGGCAAGTATTTTACCCAGAATGACAGCTGTTAATGAGACACATAAGACTCAAACCTTCTTTACTTTACACTTTTAGCTCTACCCCAAGATTCATAAGGGCAGAGAGGGCGCCTGCTCACCCTCTTATCACTCGCAGAATTTACACACACATCTTGCTCGTAGCAAGGGCTTAAAGAACTATATTTCACTGGAATTTTTTGGCAACCAAAGATCACTAATCAGAAAACAGAGAGATTTTAGAGGTTATCATGGTGATTAATAACATACATCGAGTACAAACCAGTAACTGTTACTTATTTGCATATCTAAGGAGACTTTAAACACAGAATCTCAAAATATAGAGTTGTTTTGTTTTGTTTTGTTTTGCCAGCGACAAAGCTCAACTAAACTTATTTGCAGAGATGAAACTAACGGAGCCCCAGATGGAACCCAAGAGTACAAACTCTTATGATAGAAGGATAATGACCATGTGACCTCCATTTTTAGTAAACTGTTTCAACCCAAGTATTTAAACAGAAGTGAAAAAAAAAAAGTTATTTGGATATCAAATGCATTAGCAGCAGCATTTGATTGGTGCTTCCTTTATCACATTCCTATCTTTTTAAAGATTCTCATCAATAGCAGAGTAAAATGCAAAGTATTTAACACGACATGCAAGATCTTTCCCAAGCTGGTTATTTTCTTCTGTAGATTCACTTCTCATGCATCCTAATATATACCCTGTTTTCTTGCTATTCTGAAATGCATACAGTTCCTTTAAACCCAATAACATTTTCAATGGCATCCAGAAAAGGCTCTTCCCTTTGCCTGGAAGATTTCTGTCCTTCCCCTTTCCTCGCCCCTTCAGCACTTAACTAGCTCCTCTGCCTCCTTCTAGACTTAGTTTTCATCATCCAATAGGTAGTTGATTCTCAAGCCTGTTTGATCACCAGAGTCACCTGGGAGTTGCTATTAAACATCAGATGCCCAGAGAAATAGTGATTTACAGGCATTGTCATTTCTTAAAATTGAATCACCAGGAGATTCTGAGAAAGCACTGCCTGAGATAACTTCTCTGAGTCTACCTCTTTCTGTTACATCACTTATCACACTGCAATTCTCTGTGTCTCTTCTCCCTACCAGGTTGGGAATTCTTTATGAGCAGAGAAATGCGTTACATTTCTCTAATGGCAGCATTAGATCAGTGATTAAGTTTGGATACCTAAATGAATATATTAGGTTGGCAAATCATTAGCTTATTTACTCAAATTGTTTCCTCTGCCTACAATATGACCATATACACTCCTTTATTTTCCCGTAACTTTTTCAGACTCTTTTGGTTAAAATTACTCTCTCCTTGCTGTATATTCCCGTGGCAGATACTTTTGTTGATTTTTCTCTCATAACACTTTATAGTCTTACTTATATTTATGTGTTTGTGCATCTCTCCCACCGAGTTCTCAGCTCCTGAAGTTGGAGACTAAGATTTTTTTTTTTCAATTTTGTGACTCCTTCAGTAGTCATCAACATACCTCTTGTTGTTTCTGTTGTTAAATCATCAAAATTGTATATTTCTTTAGTTTTCTAATCTTTCATATCATTGATATTCTCAGAATAAAATCCTTATGATCACTTAATATTCCTCAGAAATGCGGTTCTCCTTCACAAGTGCTGGGGAAAGTCTTATGTGCTCACATTAGGTACGGGATTCTTAACAATAAATCTGTAATTGATAGTTTCAGCACAACTTATTCTGAAGTCAGTGATGTGGATTCCTTTGAGAATTTGCCTCAAACATCCAACCCTATTGTTCTTCCAGTTCCAAGTTATACCTAGTAGTACTTGCCACTAAAACAAACAAAAAGTACAAGAGAATAATAGTGATGCTTGGCAAAAGTGAAGGGGGTTGCTGGAATTATTGTGCCAGATGTGATCTGAGATCAAGATGCTGGCACAGCAGAGACATACATTTGAAGCCAGGTGACTAATCAGGGTTTTTTTTTGGGGGGGGGGGAGGGCGGGAAGGGGTAGGGGGGAATGTTTAACTGAGAGGCAAGGGTGAAGAGATGAACAAGAATCAGAGAAAGAAGATGACCAGAGGAAAGCAACAATTTAGTTGGAGAAGCCAAATCTTCTAAAAATGGAAAACCTGTGAGGCACTCATTTTGCAGTAACCCACAAAAACCTTGCTGGATAAAGGGAAGACTCAAAGGAAATAAACTGGGATCAACTGTAAATGCTTAATAAAGAGATAAGTGAAGAACAAGCAAATGCATCAATGAATATCCTGGTTTTACTTACATCTACAATTTCAAGTAGTACCATAACAACCTGTTTTTTAACCCCCTGCTATCTGCTTTGTGTACCAATGTCTAAATCTCTCAGCTGTAACTAGGATCAACCATAAAACTAATTGGTTTCTTCCTGCATGACCCATGGTTATGTATGAGGTACTTCCTCTCAGTTCCAGCATGTGATCCTTTTTCATCTGAGTTCCTGTAATGGCCAATAGCTTTCTCTAGATCTGTAGCCATTCTACACTTGCAACCTTGGCATTCCAAACAGCCTAGAGGCTGAAGCAGAATTAAATACCAAGTTTGCAAAACAAAATGAAACAGCCTAAATCCCCTTGGTCAGTTAACATTTGCAAAAATGCTGTCAGTAAGTTATTAAACAAAGATTATTTCTTTGACTTTAAGGAATTATATATGAAAGAAAAATGTAGGGTCACTTATCACTTCTCCTAAAGTGTATCTCACTAACTGGAGTTTAAACATCCCTTCTGAATAAATAAAAATGAGAGGGTGAAGTGCAGGGAAGAGATAAATAAAAAGATGATTCCTTGCAATAACACACAAAACACCTTTGAAAGTTTTACAAGTATACGCCTCTTTTTATAAGGAAATACAGTATAGATATAAGTCCAAGATACTCGTAAATCTAATGCTCTATAAACTTATTTAACTGTTCCCTATTCTCTACCTTCATTTTTAAGATGTTAAGTCCTATTTACTCTCTGCTTATAGTCTCATTAATAATACTTAACACTAGACCAAATATAGTAATACAAATCAGCACACAATACATGTAGAATTTTTGAAATCTTGTTTTAGGTTTAGTAGCCTTGATCTTTTTAAAAACAAACTTTCTTTTTTTGTTTATTTTAACAAACAAGTATTGTTGTTCTTTTTTAAAATAAATGATGGAAAACCGACGAATTAAGATTGATAAATGATATGCCTGGATCTAGCTAGAAAGTTAATGTCTAGATGTGGGAGAAAAGCTCCAAACTTAACATGCTGACCTCCACATGCTGTATGCATCAGGTCCAGCCACAGGAGGATGGTTTCCACACAGGTGGCCAACAACGAGTTCAGTCCTGCAGAATGATAAAGAATGGATTGTTTAAGGGTATTAGAGCAGGAAAGGGAAGCAAACACTTAGCTTGCCACTCCCTTAAATGGCATCCTTTATGAACTCTGGCATCGTTTGTGAACTTTTTCTGGTCAAAAGCAATTCATGGAACTTGTTGATAACTTACACATTTGGCCCTGTACAAATTAAGGGTCTCTGACTCTGTTTCAGGGAAAACCACACACACACACACACACACACACACACACACACACACACACCCCACACACACACAATGTTTTTCAGGGCTGGAAGGAAAATAGAGAAACCTAATGCCTCCATAGATTGATGGCTCCATTACTTATATGGTAGACCATTCTGGATTCTTGGAATCTGGAGATTTTTACCAGCATGTTAATATCTCCAAAACCTTTCTATGACTGAGTTCTATGATTATATGACACAAAACCTAACGAGTTAAAATTCTGCTGCTTAAAATTCCTCATGTTTTATCATTCAGAAGAAAATAAAAGCATTTGGGGCTAAATTTCAGCCACTGAGAAGTTTCTTCCATCCAAATGGAGAAAAAGGGGAATTCAGAAATTTCCTAAGAAGTAAGATGAGTCTTCTACTTGCAGGGGAAATGTGTAACGCTCTCTCAGGTTTCTTGCCAGACTACCAAAACAATGCTGATCTCTTTTCTCTTTTTTTAAGTATGGGCACATTATAGGCAATATAAAATATGTACCATTGCCATCTATATTTCCTACATCGACTGGATCTGAAGAATTTATTCATGCAATAAAAACGCTGCCCGAGCACTGGACTAGCTATTGGATAATCAGCGATGACTAAGACCTGTTCCCTAAGAGCTCACAATCTATCTTAAGCACAATAGCATTATTTAAGGCAATATAAATTAGTTAAATGCAATGTATTATAACTATATTTGAGGTCTAATCACCCAAACTATACTTAAAAAGTTTAGTAAAGAATAGTCTTTCTTAGAGCCTTTATGCTAAAAAGAAAAAAAAAATTAAGTCAAAATTTCTTTGAAGATTTTCAAGAAGATTGAGAATCAGAGGACAAATTTATTTGTTCTAAATGAGTTACTCATAAAATTATATGTTCTTAGCTTGTATGATTAATGAAACTGTTAATAAATTGCTGCTGTGGTCATAGGTGTGAAGTAAGAATTTGCTGGCTAATATAGGCTTAGTGACTCCCTGAGGATGAATGAGGGATAAGGAGCAGATTGGGTGAGTCAATGGACTGAGCCTCTGGAAACCCTGGCTTCAACACCAACTGAGACAGATATTTATTATATTAAAAAAATCATAGCATCGCCTTGAGCCTCATTTTCAAAGTATAAGGAGAAAGGGAAGGGACTTCTCAGCTGTTAAAATTCTTATTCTAAATTGGATTTCCTAAATGCTACAAATGTCAGATAAAGAACACTTGAGAGACAGAGCGGGCTGGCTATGTCAGGGATTGGAAGGCAGAACAAACAAAGGGGCTGCCCTTTGAAGAGTCAGGCAGATTATCAGCATGCACAGTAAGGATTCCGACACAGGCAGAAATGCCAGAAGGAAGAGAAAGATGAGGGGTTAAATGGCTGGGGTCAATAGTCAGGAAACAGGAACTGGGCTGTATGGAGCTAAAGATGCAGGCTCAGATAAGCAGATCAGATACAGGTACAAGCCCCCCGCATTGGGAAGACCTCGATACTTAAAGAAGGTCTTTGACAAATGCCTGTTTGTATGTTTTCCATTAAGGAAAGGATTGAAGGAAAGCTAATTTGAATGAAATTGCTAGGGACCAACAGCCACATCACACACGTTCACAAATACTAGCTCATTTTTGTTTAATTTTAATTTTAATTCATTTATTTATTTATTTTTAGTTAGAGGCCTAGTCTTGCTCTGTCGCCAAGGCTGGAGGGTAGTAGCACATTCACAGCTCACTGCAGCCTCAAACTCTTAGGCCCAACTGATCCTCCCACCTCAGCCTCCAACGTAGCTGGAACTACAGGTGTGTGGGACAAGCCCAACTAAACTATTTTTAATTTTTTTGGGGGGGTCTCAACATGTTTCCCAGCCTTGTCTCAAACTCCTGACCTCAAGAGATATTACGGCATCAGCCTCTTGAGCATCTGGGTAAACAGGTAAGAGCCACTGTGCCAGGCTCAATACTAGCTCTAATTTTGGTTTGTTTTTGAGGAAACTGAAGTTCGGAGAGCATCAGTAAATTTCCCCGCTCTCAGGGATATGAAGGAACTGGGTGTCTATCCTGAAAGCATTGGTAATGAGGCCGACAGTGGTGTCTCCCTCTGTTTGCAAAGCTTTCCAAATCTTGGGTTGAAAAAAAATAATTTCCAAATGCTGTCCAAATGCAAGATTCATCCTTTGCTAACCTCAAGTAGAGCTAATCCTGCTGGGATGTGACCTAAATGGGAAGTGAGAAAGACTGTCGGACAGGGCATGGGACCTGAGATAAAACAGATTTTATACTGGAGCAGGTGCTCAGAGCCAGACTAAGACACCCTTACATGTGAGGGCAAACAGCTCGAGAAAGAGAGCACACAAGCAAAATCTTATGGTGACCAAAGGCAGCCAACAGCCCAGTCAGGTAGATGCTCAGTGACCTGGGACTGCAGATACGTGGACTTCAGTGTCAGGGAATCTGGTGTCTCTCAATTTACATAACCAAGGAAAATGGCAGAAACTTTGGCAGACTGAGCATCTGACTTGGAACTAGGGTTCAGCAATGAGCAAATCACCAGCTGCCAGTTGAATTGAACAGAATATTTATTACCAAACTGCTTCGACAAATATTTATTGGTCACTTCCTAATTGAAGGCTTTCCTCCAGCCTGGGATTATATCAGTGAAAAAACAGACAAAAATCACTACTTCATAGAACTGACTTTTTGTTTGAAGGAAACCAGCAAATAATTTGGGTACCAAGGAACAGACTGGGAACATAATTTCAAGAGCAGGCATTAGTGGGAAAATTGAGAACATCAGAGTCTGACTTGATTCCTTCTGCCTTAATATGTCTATGACTTACTAAGCTCCTTAATAGAGACACATTTGTTCCCATACCCTGGAGTGGCAGTGAACCTACGAACTGTAGGGTTTGGAAGCGTGAGACAGCAGGAAAGTCAGAAACTAAAAAGAAATTATTATGAGCAAGTGTAACCCTCACATATGTATGACTCATGTATATCTATCTGATTGCCTATATGAGATGTTTAACTGTTGTATTAGTCACAGTTCTCTAAAGGGACAGAACTAATAGGATAAATATGTATATATTATACCATATATATATATATATATATATATATATATGTATGTATTAACTCACACTATCACAAGATCCCACAATAGGCCATCTGCAAGGGACAGAACTAATAGGATAGTCTATAGAGGGACAGAACTAATAGGATAAATATATACATATTATACCCTATATCTATTTATATATATATACACATAAATTTATATATATGTTTATATAAATACATATATATGTATGTATGTATGTATAAAGGGTATTAACTCACATGATCACAAGATCCCACAGTAGTCCGTCTGCAGGCTAAGGAGCAAGAAAGCCAGTCTGAGTCCCAAAACTCAAGAACTTGGAGTCTGATGTCTGAGCGCAGGAATTATCTAGCACGGGAGAAATATGTAGGTTGGGAGGCTAGGCCAGTCTAGCCCTTTCACATTTTTCTGCCTGCTTTATATTCTGGCCACACTGGCAGCTGATTGGATGGTGCCCACCCAGATTAAGGGTGGGTCTGCCTTCCCCAGCCCACTGACTCAAATGTTAATCTCTTTTGGCAACAGCCTCACAGACACACCAGGAATCAATACTTTGCATCCTTCAATCCAGTCGAGTTGACACTCAGTATTAACCATCACAACTGTCATGAATACACTTAAAATCAAAACATACTTTTTTCCCAGGTTGCACATGACATAGGTTTAGCTCATCATTCAGATCATAGTCATGTGAATTACACCCCTGCAGGTAAGTTACACACAACAAGCATGGCCACATTTAGAAACTCTGAAATTTTACAACCAAGCTGCAATGAACGATACTAACTTGGTAGTGATGTTAACCAAGATGTATGACATTAAAATCATTCACTAAAATTTGTTTGGAAAATACTAAGTTTAAATTAATGAGTATGCTCATAAAGTAGGTAGCTGAAGATACAACATAAATTGAGGAAATATTTACTGTCTTTCTTCTAGAGAATGGAGGAACTTTCAGGATTAAATGGAAATAGCTGAAGAAACAAAACCTACACCTAACTGATACACCACATCTTTCAATCCAGTCTCAGAGACTTAAAATAGCAGAGCTAGAATATTTCTAAGATATGTCTTAAAAGGAAAGAGACCCTCCTAAGGTTCCAGAAATGCTAGTGACAATTCCAGTTTCAGAGACCAGGTTTCCTAATGGCCCATCTAGTGCTCTTGCCTTTCTACTACATTGTCATACCCATCATATATAAGAATGTCGGCTATTTAGGGTAAAAACAAATGTCCTCTGTATGTCTCAGCCTTTCTCAGAATACAAAATTCGCATTAAGGCTTTTTGCCAATTCTCAGTTCATGAAAACATCACAGGTTCCATCTACTCACACCTTTTACTCAAGCAAGGGAAAATAATATATAGTTCCTCCCTGCAACAAACAAGTCTAAACAGAGCCAAGGCTGGTTTAGTCAGTTTTTCAGCCATTCTTTCGTAAGCTTTTGTTTATGATCATTAACCTGAGTCACTGTTTTCCCTAAAGACAGATACAAAGAAATACATGAGAAAATGGTTATGAGGACACAAAACTCAATAAACAAATAAACATATTTATATTTGTTGACATAGATGTTCATAACACACTTTTAAATGATATTAAACTAATATTAGTAAAGATTCGTTTTTCTAAGACATACCTACAATTTCTATTAGAAAAAGACTAGGGTAACGTACATCAAATTTATGGAGACATTTCAGATTATTTTCATTGGTGGAGTGGTTTGCTTATCTAGATTTTCTGCTCCATAATGAATATTCATTGTGTAATAAAAATGACATGATAATCAAATTATAGCAATTTCTCACTGCATGTTCTTTTACAAGCAGCTTCTCTAAACCAGATCAATAAGCAATTTCATCTGAGCCCTACAATAGCTTTATGAATCAGTTAAAAGATATGCTAGAACTGGGACCTTCATGGTAATCATTAGAGAGGAAAGAAAAGACATGGTTGGGTACAATGGGCCAGTGAAAATTACCTTGCTTTATTCTGGCTCCTCGGAGGCAGTGACTTTCTGAGCAAGGGGTCTAAATTAGAGTTCATACGGCAGCAGGATTTAATAGTCAATAGAGACGACCTAAATAAGTTGAATAACAGTGATATATTGAAAAAAAAATCTGTCTTTCAAGGAGCATGACACAAGACTGCATAACCCAGAACAATGGAAAGGAGGGCTAATCAGGTTAAAATATATGACTACCTGTTTGAGATCACAGTCTGGAGGAGGTTTTACAAGACTATCGTTTTTGGTCTAATAACACATTATAAACTAAGATGCTCGTTAGCATTTAAAGGCAGGGCCTCTATGTGTATACTGGGATGGTCTTTGGTAGCAAGCAACAGAAAACTGAAATCTAACAAGTCTAAACAATACAAGGGTTTGGCTAGCTTAGAAAAGGGGAAAGATATAAAGGAAAGGTGGAATTGTAAGCATTTTTAACCAATTATTTATGCTCTACCCTCTTCAGAATGACAGCTTTGTCTTCATGCTGGCTTTCCTTGTCCTGACAGAATGGCTCTGGCCTCCACATACACACATTTAACCATCCAAGAAATAGGAGAATATCCATGTATAAGAATTTCCTTCAAAAGCCCTGAAAGTCATTCTGAATTGATGAACTTAAGTCACCTGTCCACTTTTATTCCTATCACTGTTGCAAGAAGAATGAAGCACACTGATGGGTTTAGTCAAAATCACTGTATTAGAGATCTACTACTGTGTAACAAATTACCCCCAAAACTTAGCAGTTTAAAACAACAAACATTTCTATGAATCATTTCTTTCTACGGATCGTGTTAGTTGTGTGGTTCTGACTCAGGATCTCTCATGAGGTTGCAGCCAAGCTGTTGGCTAAGGCTATAGTCGCATCTGCAGGCACAACGGGGGAAAGATTTGCTTCTACTCTATCATTGTTGACAGGCCTCAGTGCCTCACCAGTTATTGTCTGATCATCAGATCCCTGTTATTTGAGCCCCTTCATAGGCTTCCCACAGAGTGGTCAGAGGGACAGAGTGAGCTGTCAAGATGAAAACCACAGTCTTCTGATAACCTAATCTCAGAAGTAACTGATCATCAATTCTGCTGAATTCTATTGATCACACAGGCCTATCCCAGGATGTGGGATCGAACCGTAAAGAGTATGAATACCAAAGGGACAGAGATCATTGAGGGCTGTCTTGAAGACTGCCTACCACAGCCAGGTATGCCACTCTGCAGCCAGGAGCAGTATCAGCTTCCCCAACATATCAGAACTCAACATAAATCAGATTACAGAGACTTCTGGGAAGGACAAAGGGAGGAAAGATTATGGGACTGTAATCAAAATGCAAATTGCAGGGACTTTGGGGAAGGAAAGGGGGAGGAAAGATTAGGGGAATGTAGGCAAAATGTATCTACTGCAGCCCACAGCTTTATATTTCATGTTAATTAATATAATGGTTTCTAGCCCCACATGGCTGCCACTAAAAGTTTTCAAGAATGAAATGTGCATAAAACATATTCTACTAATTCTAATAAATTACATGGAGTTCCACAATAAAGTAGGCTCTGTGGCCAGAGAGTTAAGGCAACAAAACAGAAAAGGTTTCATTTTTCATAATAAAGCCATTTCACCACTGCACTCCAGCCTGGGTGACAGAGCTAGACTCCGTTTCAAAAAAAAAAAAAAACAAAACCAAAAAACAAAAAACATAATAAAGCCATTTCAAAAGAATGAATTTTGCAGAGCCTATGCTCTGTGTAATACTCTTTGACAAACAATAAATCGGACATTTGGGCAACATGTTCACATTGATTCCCCTCTAATCCTAATATATTATATATTCCTTGCTTATTCAACAGGCATGTACTGAATTTCCCCATGGAAGAAATTCACCCTGGAGAAGTAGTATTGAGTCACTAGTTCACAGGCCAAATTTCTCTGTTTGATGGCTTTCATATGGTGTGTTAGTAAATTCCAGGGAGAAGATAATTTATGCCTATAATTTCGAGTATTAAGTATCAATTATCTAAAAGATCACCAAATAGAAAGATTGTTTCATGAAGTAATGATATAGATTACCTTGCTTTCTATCACATTTAAAGTTTCACCATGCACTTTAATATCTATGGTCAAATACAAACCTTCGGAGTTATCAGAGTAGATAGTATTATCCTATCATAAAATAAAGAAGAAAAGAATATTTGTTTCTTTCAGAATGACAAATGAATGTCCCTAATCAAAGGGGAGCAAGATATGAAAAATAGTCTAAAGATAAAAAGTATTTCAAAATAACCCCTGGTTTTAAGTGTTGTGCTAAAATTAAAATCTTGAATGTTTTTACGTATCTTGTTCTTTGAACACTCCCACATGCTGCTTTGGGGCAATTTTAAGGCCTTTGTGTACATCAGACATTCTTAATTTTGGAGGTCTCAACTCGTATCAAATAAAGCAGAAGCTATGGTGTGTTTCTGAAACCCCGCTGCAGGAACAAGATACTCCCCAAAGCTGCTGGGAGACTTACATGATGATTGCTCAAAACTGAGATCCTCTCTGGCAACTGCTGTTATTGGGAACTTCTTTTCTAAGAATAACCTTCCTCCTAGAAAGCACCCACATCTCAGGATGTAGAAAACAGAGTCATGGCCCTTTCCCCCAGTTTGGGTCAACTCTGAAGGTTCATCCCAAACACAGAGCTCCATAGGGGATTGGCTAAGGTGTTTTTGTAACTGTATCAAAGTTTAACTTTTCCCTCTGTCCAGTCTGACTCTCAACCTCTTACAGGCATGTTTGGACGAGCACTGGTTAGGAAATCTCCTGCTTTTAAGTCTCCAGCTGAGAGTCTGTTTCCCCCAGGAATGTGACTTAAGAGCACTGGTGTCAGGAGTGGGCCGAAGATACAATCTTTAAAACGGGATTTTTTAAAAAGCTAGATCACCTATTAACCAGCTGGAAATGAAGACCCTGTCACTGGGGTAGATGGATGACTCATAGCATTGGCATGTTGTGTCACTGACATTGTCAAAAGTTTCACTGGTGATGAACTTGGCTGGCATAATGTTGGAAAGTAATACATGGATGGTGCAATATGTCATACATTTTGAGAAAGAAAGATAATGAAAGGCTAAAAGCTATGAATTCTAATTTAAATTACCAATTTAAGGTAAATGTCAGAGGCAGCATACAAAATACTCTCATTTCCCACAGCTGCAGGGACAATAAAAGCAGGCCCAGGACTTAAGAGCTCCAGAAAGCATTGATTGAGAAGTAGGATCTTTAAATTTGAGAAGGTAATATCTGGGCTGATGTACTTACAAACTTTGCCTTCCGAACGTGAATCCTCTCCGCTTGTAACAGTGGCCCATTTCTTCAATTTAAGGACTAGCGCTCCCCCTTGCTTAAGAATTATGTAGAGGCCTATGCCTTGCAAGACAACAAATACCCTCTCTAACTTGGAATATACCCACACTTCTCCTACAGGCCAACAACAGGGTTAAGTCACAGCATACCTAGCCGAAAAGAACTGGGTCTGCTAGCGGAGGAATGGGACACAATGGTGAATAAATTGCCAGACCTAGACAAAATAGATTGGTGAATCCGGGAAAGTATGTATAGTACTGGACCCTAAGAGTTCTAAGGGTACTAAATAAAAGGAGATTAGTAAAACACAAAGATATCTAACAGAGAGTTGCTTAATTTCAGATCATTCTTCTGTGACACAAGACTTAATACTTGGTCAAGGATCCTGGAAAATAGTATTAATGAGCCGTGAGGCTGGTTCTTGGAAGTTTGGGAAAAAAGATGGCTCATACTAGGTGAAGTAGAAATACTAGAACTTTCATGGGAGATGGTGACCAAAAAAATATAAAAAGGCTCAAAGAAGTGTGCATAGCAAAATGGTTATACCACCTAAGGCTGGAAGCCCACTATCCACCCATATTCTATGGAAGAATCCAAAAGACATTTCATTGGCCAATACAATAAAGAGTGCACTGGTGGATGGAACATCAGAATAGTTGAAAAGATTAGTGGTGGCTATCCTTAGAAGGCCAGGACTGATGGCAGGGAAGGCTGTTGCAGAATGAGCTCTCTGGTAACAATGGAGAATCCCAAAAGAACATAGGCCAGTGGTGCTGATCAATCGTCTTGACGCAAGGACATCTAATGATTGTAAAGTTCAGAGTGGCAGCCAGGAAACACGAGGGATATGCAGACCGATGAAGATAGTTAATAGACCGTAGTGTTCTTAGGAAGAGATAAACAGCCAAAAAGAGTGTTACTTAGTGCACATAACCAAAACAAGTTAAGGATGGATAAAGAGGGGGCTGAGAGCAAATTCCCAGTAAAATTTCTAGTTTTCAGATCTGAGCCAGTTCTCAAGACGAGAATCCATTGACTAAAGAAAAAAAAGAAGAGAGAGATCCCGGTGAAGAGAAGCCCTAAAATACTCAGGGGTCTGCCATATCAGTGAAGTTTTGAAGGGCTCTGTGATGCGGGGCATGTCGATATAATCACCTCGAAAAAAAAAAAGACAACACTCAACTCCCCTCTTTGAGACAGCATATTCCACATTTGGGAATATGTCTTTGACTTATTTACAAAGTGACATTCAAGATTGCCAGCTTTGAGTGGGCCCAGCAGGATACAGGGCTCTTCAAAAGTTCTAGACTATAGTGCAGGCAGCCTTACCACTTGAGCCAGCCAGATCCTAATGCTACTAGAAGTGTAAGTTGCAATTAAGAGAACCACAATAGAAATCCCTAGGGCCCTAAAGCAAGGCCAGGCATACCATCAGCAGCAGAGAAGTAAACACCATTTGAAAAGTAGTCCTTGTTATGCAACTGGGATCTGGTAGAGATGGAGGATCTACTTGTGGGACAACAGGAACCATTTGGCCAGAGCTACCTATCATGAGCTACGTTCTGTCAGAACCACAAAGTCATAAGATCAGCCACATCTATAGCAATTTATTGTTAGAAGAGGTGCATCCAGGACGGCATGTACAGGACAAGAGCTACATGAACATGTGGCCCACACTCCCAAACCATATACCACTGCAATACTGCTACGTCTCCCTCAACCGAACTATATTCACAGGTGGGTGTCCTATTATCTGGCTGAAGGAGGACGAAAAAGGATAAGCTTGGTTCACAAAAGTATTGGTTTGGCTTACTTTGTAGTGCAATCCAAAAATAAAAATAAAAAGGACCACTCTGCACTACAGGCTCACTCAGGATAACACTGAAAGATGGTAGTGAGAAGACAGCCTCCAATTAGGCAGGCAGAATTCTTCAGGCAATACAATTGATACTTCACTTTTTGCGGTAAGAGAAATATTTCTTGGTAAGAATATACACAGATTCGAGGATAGTGGAAAATGATCAGGATTCTGGAGGAAGATTAGATTTGAGAAAAAAGAGAATGGGAGAGAGACATGTGGATGAATCTGTGGGGATAGGTGCAAAATATGATCTTTGGATCACATGTTAATGCCCACCAGAGAACACCCACTGTGTAAAAGGCACTAAACAACCAAATAGGCCATTGACATCAACAGTAAGTACAATTTATCTACAGTTACCGCTGCAGCTCAACTCAACTCTTGCAAGTAACTGATTGATCTGTATCTTACCCTAATTGCCAAACAGGAGAAAGAATATATGTGTGTGTGTGTGTGTGTGTGTATATATATAGTGTGTATATATATGTGTATATATGTATATATGTGTATACATACACACACACACACCAACTGGAATTTAATAAAAAATTATTATACAGTCAATGAAGCAGAAATATGTGACCAATAATCAAAAGAAAAGTTTAGAGAAGCAGACCTACGTATAAACCAGACCTATTTATTGGAATTAGAAGATGAAGACTTTAAAATAACAGTTAAAAATGTGGTAAAGCATTTACAGGTAAAGACGGAATGAATGAATGAAAAGCTGGACCAGTTTAAAGAGATAAATGAGAGTTGTAGAGAAACAACCAACTAGAATGCTTATAACTAAAAGACGCAATACTTGAAATTAGAAAATTCATTGAATGGTGTCAATAGCAAATTGAACAGTCAAAAAGAAAAAAAATAATGACCTAGAAAACAGGGTAATAAAAATCACCTAAACTACAATGGAAAATAAAGAAAAATTATGGAGAAAAATTAGTGCCCTGGGAATTAATATCAAATGGTTGTAATCGAAGTCTCTGAAGGAAAGGAGAAATTGGAAGATAAAAATGTATTTTAAAAATAATTGTGTGAAAAAAAATTTCAATTTGATTTTTAAAAAAATGCACATATGTAAGAAGTAATAAACCCAAGCAGAAAAAATGCAAAGAAAATCACACATATTCAATTACTTGCCTAAAACCAAAACTACAGTGAGCATCTTAAAAGAGGCCACAGACAAAGGAAAAGTAAAGAAAACAAAAAAGGAAAACATATAATGTATAGGGAGACAGAGACATAAAAACAGTAGCCTACCCTTATTCACAGTTTTGCTTTTCGAGGTTTCAGTTATCTGCAGTCAACTGTGGTCTCAAAATAGATTCATTTTGAAATAAAGCTAATTAAAACAAAAAGTCAAGTTGTGATTTTTTATTTGCTGAAAATATTCTTCACAAAATGAAGGTGAACTAGTGTAACTGCCCAACGGGTTCACCTTGCCTGCTGCCTAGACAGAGCCAATTTATCAAGACACGGGAATTGCCATGGGGAAAGAGTAATTCCGACAGAGCTATGAGGGACACTGGAGTTTGATTATCACTCAAACCAGTCTCCCTGAGCATTTGAGGATGGGAGTTTTAAAGATCATTTGGCAGGTAAGGGCTCAGGAAGTGGGGAGTGCTGATTGGTCAGGTCGAAGAAGGAATCAGAGGGGGTCGAAGTGAGGTTTTCTTGCTGTCTTCTGTTCCTGGGTGGGATCGCAGAACTGATTGAGTCAGATTACTGGCTTGGGTGGTGTCAGGTGTTTGATGGAATGAGGGTCTGCAAAATATCTCAAGCACTGAGCTTAGGTTTTACAATAGTGATGTTGAAATGACCTCATTGTCGAGAGTAACACCCAGGGTTCGTTCTTTCACGGCCATGGAGAACAAGGACATGGACACACAAAGAGTGAGGTTGAGAGCAGAAGTTTAATAGGTGAAAAAGAGGAGTCCCAGAAAAATGGGTCGTCAAATGCAAGGGGTTTTATAGATGAGCTGGTGAGGAGGTGCCGTCTGATTTACATAGCGCGTGAAAGACTGTTTAGACCAGGTGTGCCATTTGCATAGGGCCCAAATCCCTGGTAGCCCCCACCCTCATGTTTTATTATGCGGGTGGGCTGTCTGTCTGAGCTGTGCCATGTTGCCCATTTCTTTATTACTGTACACGTGGTAACAAGAAAAGGAAAGATGGAGCCCCCAGTTGGACATATCTGGCCCCCAGATAGCCCTTTTCTCTTAGCACAGCTGCTGGGATTCCCCCATGCAAGTTTCCAGCTTGCTCATCTATGTTTACAGCTCAATTTTTCAGGCTGCTCTTTGTTAGGAAAAAACATAATTTCTTGAGCTGCTTTTTGTTAGAAGGGAAGCTCTGCCGAAGACTCTTTTGCCCTCACTCTCTGCCTAAATAATTTCTTTCTACCTCCTGTATCAATGTTATCTCCAGGAGCAATTTGGGGTTATGCAGACTTTTGCAGCCAGAGGCAGCATGACCTGTAAACCATAATTTCTAATCTTCTAGCTAATTTCTTAGTCCTACAAAGGCCGACTGGTGCCAAGTCAAGCAGGGAGTCTTTTCAGGGAAGGGCTATTATCAATTTTGTTTCAGAGTCAAACCATAAACTAAATTCCTTTCTTTGGTTAGTTCAGGCTACACCCAGGAATGAACAAGAACAGCTTACAGGTTAGAAGCAAGATGGATTGGGTTAGGTCTCATCCCTTTCACTGTCATAATTTCCTCAGTTACAGTTTTTGCAAAGGCACTTTCACTAAGGACTAACTGGGATAATGAATGGTCAAATGCCCAATTGCTAATGGGCATTTTATAAACAGTATAAAGACTGTGAGCTCTCAGTGCCTGTTGAGTGACTAACACATAGTGGGTGCTGGGTAATTACTGACTCAATGAAAGAATGAAATCATCTTATTACATTGAAGTGTTCAAGTTTCTTTGCTGTTTATTTTAAAAGCCTAAAATAAAGACATTTTAACATCAATAAAATTGAAGGAATTAGTTCCCAGTAAACCTACACTAAACATAATTTCTTAAATTCTTAAAAAATAATTTTATGGTTTAAAGCAAATACAGTAACAATGTATTATGGAGTTTATCACATTTAATAATAGCACAAAGAAGAGTGGGGGTAAATATGTGTATATTTTTGTAAAGTTCTTTGTAAGTGAAGTACTGTAGCATTATTCCAAAGGTGACAATACTAATTTAAGAATGCATATTATAGTCACTAGAGCAACCACATAAAAATAAAATAAAAGTCAAAACAAGAAGAAATAGACAAAATGGCAATAGAGGAAACTAAATTGAACTCTATGGAGAAAAAAAAAAAGCTAATCCAAGAAAAGCAGGAAAGGAGGAAAAAGAGAACAAAGAATAGAATGGGGAAAAAAATAAAAGAATGCCAAGATGTTGGCTGATGTTCAACCAAACAATTACATTATAATTAATTATAATTATAATTAATAATGTAATGGAATATAATATGAAGGGACTGAAAACTCTAGCTACATTTTGTTCTTATCACACTCATCCTCCCTATTTCAACTCTGCTATTACACCAGCTGAGTTTCTTATTATCTCTCATTTTGATGATTGAGAAGACTTCCTAAAATGGTCTTCCTGCCTCCACTCCCTCACATGTCACACCAGATAAATCTTTCTAAAACCCAAACCTTGACATGAAACTCGGCTCGTGCAATCCTTATTGCTTTACTAGTTTCTCTCCTACCTACATGTGAGGTTTCAGGCCTCCTCTCAATAAAAGAAGGACTGGGGCTGAATTTGGAACCTTAGGAAATGTTTCTATTTTCCTCCCGGGAAACAGTTTATACTATTTTAGAGAATTTTGTACATCTTCTGCCTTGGACTAGACTTCTACTGTTTGTTGTATTTCTTTGGGTGTCTATATTTGGTTTGCAAAATTTCTTTGTTTCCTGCCTACTTTGCTCTAAATAACATAGTCAATTTCTTTTTTGTTCTACAGTTTAAAGATCAAAGGTCAGCCAAGCCTCAGTGTCAGCGCAGCCCAACCCAACATAGCTTCAACCAGCCCAGTTAAGAAGCCCAGCCCTAGCCAGAGTGTCATCTTGGCCAAGAGAAGCATTCAAATACCTTTCAGTGCCAAAACTCGAGATCCATGTTTCTTCACATCGAGCCTCACAGCTCCTTTTAAGACATAAGTTCTAGTCATATGAAATTTCAGAAGTTTCTGGACATTTCTTTCTCTTTAATATGTTTGCATCTTTAGACCTGCCTTTCTTCTTTATGAAATATTCTAACCATTTTCTCTGCTTTGGGAATTTATCCTCTAAGACCTGGCTCAAGTCTTTAAAATACTCTGTGAAACGTTTCCCAAGCAGAATTAGTCTGCCCTTTCTTCTTCAGTGCTGCCATGTTACTTTGAACAAGCACAGATCACATTGTTGTAAATATTACCTGTCTGACTCAATCATTGGACTGTAAGGAACAGGATTTTATTTGATATTGCATATCCTCTTTGTATTTAGTACTAATGCTAACATTTAAAAGCTTTTCACTAAGTGATAGTTGACTAAATATACAGTTTTTTTGCAAAGTAGGATAAGAAACATCAAAAAATGAAACATTATATTCATTTACCTTTAGAAACAACTGTAGGATTGCAATAAAGCTGCACTGGATTCGACTGATTTAATTCAATTAGAGTTTACTAAACACCCACATACAGCTAGAACTCAAACATATGTGGAAGAAACTGAGTGACAATACTCAATAGGCCTTAAGAGAGTCAAATTTGGAAGTCCTTCATGCAAAGTGTGTAATGTCTGAATTTAAATGTTAAGGTCATTTGTCCAGAAGTAAAAGAGATGATAATTTTTATTCATCAAAACTTTTGCCACAAATAAGACAAATTACAATGCAAACAAGATCGCAATTGCAGGAGGTGCTTAAAACACTTGAATGACCAAATGGTAGCATTTTCCAGTCATTCACTTATATACAGAAAACAAATGCCCTGATTACAAATCATACTATGCTATAAGAAAAGTTTTTTAACTTGAGTAAATATATGTATCAAAGCAATAGAATATCAGAAAGCCCAGAATGAAGGCTTCTGCAATTTGAAAAATTTTATTCTTTAACAAAAATAATAAATTAGGTTTCAGTAATATCCTGAACTATGAATATTTTTCAAAAGAAAGCCTCTCATTTAGGAAAATTTACCCAATAATTGGATTATATCTTTCAATAACTACTGATGTCCCTCCAAGGGTAACAATGGGAAGAAACATGGTCTGCAGCAGAATTGGATTGAATGAAAAAACTATGTTCATTGAATTTCAATTTAGGCAGGCTGGCATGATGGGCCAGGTCATTATTAGTTGTCTAACACAATATTAGCTTGTTGAAGTCCTGAGCAATGAATGTCAGGTCATCATTTGTTGTCTAATACAATATTAGCTTGTTGAAGTGCTGAGCAATAAACTTTTTTTTTTAATTTTGCAGGGAAAGTTTACTGTGGAGATGATGAAATCTTGGGAAGAAACAGCCAGCTCTTATTGCAAAATCCTACACAATTTGCAATCATCCTACAATTGCTGTTATCCCTAGTGATGCTTTTGCTTTCCAGTCTACCCTCTGTGTGTGGTAGAGAATTCGCAGAGTGAATCTTTCTGTCTGACTGATCCATGTGTTTGTACTCAGAAGAGACGAGTCTGATTTTTATTCCACTTGAAGTATTCAGTTCTATGTGGCATGCCTCCTTGAAAGTTGTTGAACTGGGGAAATGAATGCACTCGTGATTAGATATTCTTTTTACATTATTAGAGAAGACATGCTTTATAATGCATGCTTTATTTCTAGTATCCTTATAGTAACTCTCAGCAGCCCTTATTATGACATAAAATTCACAGAGTCATACTCTGGGCTTACAGAAATTTGAGGCAAAAAGAGAAAAACAAAAGCATGTCTCCTAAATCACAAACCAAATTACATTTATTCTTATTTGTAGAAGAAACATAAAGAGGAAAGAGACCAGAGTTTAAGATCCAGATTCTTTCTTTTTCTTCTTTTTGTAATGCTGCTTATCCACCAATACATGTCATATTTAGAATCCTATTCTATATACACGTATTGAAGTCCTACTACCAGACCTCTGTGCTAGTTCCCATGACCTAGGGTAATACAAAAATATGAAAGTAAAACAAACAATCTCTCCCGTGAAGGAATTTACAAATTGTGGCAGAAAGACACTTATCCAATACAAATTAACATGTAACAAGGACCATGAGACTAGTCTGAAGTGCTGGGGGATTGTGGAGAAGAAAATGTAACTGACACAGACTCAAAGATGGCTTTAGGCAGGCTGTGGTTTGATTTTACAAGCATAGAAAGATTCAGGAACAGCAAGAAAGAGGTACATTTGCAATCTGGGCTGATGGAAAATCATGAGTAAAGCACCAACGTGTGAAAGAGAAAAACACAGTCAACATACCAAGTATGCAGGGTGTGGTGTAGGAGTAAGAGAAGTAAGTTTAAATTATTGTGGGAAGAACTTTGAGCATCATGCTGAGGAACTGGACTTTAGTCTCTGGAAAATTGGAATTCCTTAGAGGTCATTTTTGAAGGTTAGAAAGATCCCTCAAGTGCAGAGGTGAAGCACCGAAGAGGAACTAGAATGAGGAAAGGAAAATGAAGGGAGATGAAAGAAGAGTTAAAGAGTTGTTATGTTAATCCAGGCAAAGATAGAGTGCTTGAACCAAAGTATTGGCTCTAAGGAGAGAGGACACAACGAATATGAGAAAATTTTCAAACCAAAATTACAAGTTCTCAGTTAGAGAAGGGTCTGCCTTAATGACAGATTCAAGGTTATGTTTTTCTAATCCTGGATCTGCATAGTTTTAGAGAAGTTTTATATTTTAGAAGCACATCTACAGAATTCTGCCAAAATTCTGTATTAGGACACACTCATAGCAGGATATTAATTCTGTATGAACATTCCCTGTAAAAATGAAAACAACTTCTTTTTGAGTTCCAAAAATAAGGACTGTGATTAATTTGAGTACCTTTAAACCTTTAAAGTGTACGTAATGACATCTACTTTGAATATATCGGTAATAATCCATAGGAATTTTAACAGTGAACATTAATTTTCATCTTTTGAGAATGTAAAATGCAAGGCTGTGTATAATCTACATAGTGACTTATATGCCAACTACATTAGAATCTTTGTATATTAATTCACATGGGATAATTTTGCAATTTGAAGGCAATATTACATAACTTTTAATAATTGAATAATAAAATATTTTCAACCTAAATAATAAATATGATATCTGCAATCATTATGCCTCAAAATTATATAACTTATCGACAGTTGTAATAATAATTCTTTCTTTTATAGCATGGAATATTTATTTCAGCAAGACGTTATGGTATAAGGGAAAGATAAAACTTTATTTCTTCAAAATAGAGAGTTACCTCAATATCACCCATTGAATATTATATCCCTACTGCTTTTAAATGCCAGCTTTATCATAAAGTAAATTATTTTATATGTTTTAGTATGAATAGCATTGGGTTTTAAATCAGATTGAGGAAGGGCTATCTAATCATTTTAGATAAACATGCCTTTGGTTTACCACAGACAGGTAATTTACCACAGTGGTATTTGGGTCTGGCAGTTCAAAAATTTTCCATCAACATGCACATTAGTCTGAAAATCTACAGATTTGTCCAGACATGAGTATGTATGCTCCATGTATACAACATTTTGTTACAAACAAGAATCATCTAAATTTGAAAGTTATGACTTTCAGATCTTATCTTATTATAGCAGTATTTTTTCAGAAATTAATAGGATAGTCTGAAAAAAAAATGAAGAGACATATTCAAGCTTGTTTTTTGTTAACTCCATAAAATGCAGGATAAAAATAATCTAAAGATGTCATTACTTATATATTACTTACACTTTCTTGGTATAAGAACCTGAAAACAAAGAGTGTATATGCTTAGCCTACCAAAATGATGGCTTTTATTTCTTTCAGCAAAAATCATATTGATTTTCCTCAATTTCCTCTTCACCCTGAATTTCAAGAGGAAATTAAGAGTCACTAAATCTGAACTGCATCTAAAGTAATTTTAGGCTCAGTTCAGTTTTTAGTGACCCTGACTTTCTTCATGTTAAAGACTCTAAAAAGTAAAAATTGACCAATCCAGGTATATTTCACAGGAAGTTAAAAAAATAAAACAACCAACCAACAAACAAAAAACCCCACAGAAATGAGAAATCAAAATATGGACCTAAAAAAGGCTTCACTTTTTTCCTGATCTAAGGTATATCAATAATTAATTGTACTGCTATTTTTCTTTTATATGGGTAATCTGGCATTGGCTGTGTGCACACCACTAGAATCTCAATGCAAGCGAACATTCCATTAAAATGCCCTATATTGGTTCTCACAAGATTGCAAAGAAATTTTTCTTCTAAAAACATTGTTAACAACGTAAATGTTTATTACTAGAATTACTAGAGAATGACATGTAAAGTCCATAAATCACATATTTTTCTAATAATCTGAGATCTGATGTTTTGTTTTAAATTCTTATGAAGTTTAAATTATCCTAGAGAAAAGGTGGGTCTTTCTACAAAAGTATTTCTCAAGTAGTTTTTATTAGAAAGTTTTCAATAAAGAAAAATAGAATCCATATACTCTTGCTTTTGCAGTCCAAAATCAAAAGTTTGAAGAGAAAAGAAGAGAACTTGGGGATTTTTAACAGGCCAATCATTGTTCAGTATTTGGCTAAGGTGGAGGTAAAGAAAAGTCACAGAAATCAATATTTTGGTGGGAATTAGAATATATTAAAAAAAAACAAAGTTAAAGACATCAACAACCAAAAAACAAATGATTCTTAGTCTAGCCACGACAAACCCTGTTTATCATAGACATTTAATTATCTCTAAAAGTATATAATAATGGTGTGAGAAAGAGAGACCAGATTACCAGGAGGGTTTGTTGTGTGTAAGTGTAATTTGAACACAAAGGAATTCTAAAAATAACTTTGAAATCCTTTTTGTGTGTTAGACATTTTTTAGTTACTTTTCTTCAGATGAATATAACAGTGCCAAGAAAAGACCATCAGGATAATATTGATTTATTGAACTAATACTTCGACCTTTTCTGTGAGCCAAACCACTTGTTAGGCACTTGACATGGTAAGCAGAGCTCTTGAAGGTATATAAAAACACAGTCACTCTGAGCAAAAGGAAAGATTTTATGAGATCACATTAAAAAGCAGAGATATCAGAAAGTGCAGGAATAGATCTAATCTCACGGACATCCAAGTTCAGGGTATTCAACCCTTTAGGGTTTCCCATCTCCTCTCTCTGCTTCTCGCTAGCTGCTTCATTCTTTAATTGCAGAAATACCACAAAGCCTGAAACCATAGGGTTTCAAGTAGTCCTAGGCTTGGCTCTGAATCTCTTCTTGTGAAATGTTCCCCATAATCTCACAACCAATAAGAACAAAATTTTACCCACTTTGCACCACTTTTAAAAAGTAGAAATGTATCTTCTTGGCCAGACTGGATCACGTGCCACCACAAAAACTGTGGTCCAGGCATCAGAATATGATGATTGGTTCACCTGTCTTGCCATCAAGAGAACACGAAGACAACACAAGAGTGTCATAAAGAAAACAGTGTGTCTTCAAAATCCCATTTTATATAAAATAATTCAAAATGAAATCCAACATATGAGAGTTCCATTCCCATACAAGGGGAAATTAATATACAAGGTGGGGCCACCAGGAAGTGATATCTTGGGAATCATTTCTGAATTCTACCTATCAGACCTTTATTAAACATTCCTGCAAAGAAACTGTGGTTGACAAAATAATAGTTCCCTAAAAGATATTTGCATCCTTACTCCTGAAACCTCTGAGTGTTAATATTATATGACAAAAAAAGACTCTGCAACTTTGATTATCAAGATGAGACTTAAATGCAGTCACTAGTATCTTTATGAGAGAGAGAGAGAGAGAGAGAGAGAGAGAGAGAGAGAGAGAGAGAGAGAGAGATTGATTCAATACAGACATAAGAAAAGGCAACATAACTATTACCAGCAGAGACTGGAGTGATGTAGTCAAAAGCCAAGGAATGCTGGCAGCAAGCAGAAGCTAGAAGAGGCAAAGAAAGGATTCCTTAGACCTTCTAGAGAAAGTGCAGTTCTCAAACACATTGATTTCAGCCCAGTGAAACTGATTTGACTTATGGCCTTCAGAATTGTGAGCGAACAAATTTCCATTCCTTTAAACCACCAAGTTAGTGGTAACTTGTTACAACAGCCACAGGAAACTAGTACAGAAACCATGAGTTTAAGGGAAGATGAATAATGTTAAGAACAGGCAAACTCCATGAGGCAAGGAGAGCTATCACTTTTACTACCAGAACCGCTCTGTGTCAGCAACTTATCAATAAAAATGATGACACAGAAAGGTCTGGTAACGCCAACTATTGATAAATAAATGAATTAAATATAAAGAGGATGATTTAATATCTCAATTGTTTGAATGACTCTTAAGCGTGTATTGTGCCATGAATAATAGAGCCATGAAGAAAACCTTTAAAGTAGTGTTTATTTCATCTTGATCACAACTTCATTTAAGGTTTAATAAAACAAATTTGTGGTCCATAGACATAACTAAATAATTAAATATACATATTCCTGGGGTACATGCTTTACTCATTTATTTATGTTTTTATTAGGATTGGGTGACCAAATGACTTTGAAAGCCACTGCCATAAACAATGGGAAGCTATTGGAGGCTGGGTGCACTCATCATGATAAAATTTATATTTTAGACAGAATAACTTTGGTATGGTGTGGAAAGTAGGTTGAAGAGAAGAAACTGAAAGCACAGGGATCAGTTAAGGTGTTGTTAAGGTAAATTACTCACAGCAGGTCACTCTGAATTTTGGATGAAGGTGGCATAGTCTCACAGTTAATAATATAATAATAAGCAACTACCAGGATTGCTGACTGGGTGGCAGTCTCTGTAACTTTGTGCTAATGCTCATGATAACTCTTTGGAGTAGGTATGATGTTTATCCCATTTTACAAAATCACTTACTCAGCAAATATTAATGAACACTTACTATTGGCTGAGCATTTTATTAAGAGCTGAGGAGGAAATTAAATTGTAGTTAAGGGCCATAAAGCTTCTAGATACTGAGTTGGGATTACATTCAAGTCTGTTTGACACCTATTTATGAAGGGTAGAAGAATGAGGAAAGGGAAATATGAAATAATTTAGCACTATCATAATTGTTTAAAACCAATCGTCTACTCACTGCTTATATAGTTGGTGTAAGAAAAGAGGTTTTTTTATTTCTTTTTTTTTTCTGAGAAAACAACAGAGCCCCGATAAATTCTATGAGATTCTCATTGGAGGCCCTGAACTATTCTGAAAGCAACTGCAATATTTCAAGGACTTTTTGATGTTCTAGAATAGTGGCTTTTGCTTACACTAATGAGACATGGAGAAAAAGAAAATTGTCACAGTAAAATACAGCAGTTTGCTGTGCGACTTTTCTCAACCATAGCTACTTTGATTTCTAATTACATGATTAGTAGCTAACCTGATTAGCTCTGCCTGGGATACAAAATTCAAATAGCACTTTGCTACAGAAAGTGGAATTTACCGTTAGAATAAACATTTCAAAACAGTGTCATAAATATTCCTAAAGCTGGAAATGACCTGGCATGTTAATCTTGTTTATCCTTCTACTTTAGGGCAGATCTAAATAAAGATGATTCCAATCACATATTCTATTTCTGAGCTATTCCAATATAATTAAATACAACAAATATTTACTGAGAATTTATATGTACCAGGCACAATATCTAGAAAAAGAAAAACTAAATTCAATTGGCAATCTTTTCTTACTCTTTAACATTTTTAATTTTGTTTGAAGTTGAAAAAAAGCTATCCTGAACTCCCTTCCTTTTTTTTATTGTTTTACTAACTTATTTGTCTTTAAAAAAAACAAAAAAAACAAAACAAACAAACAAAAAAAAAACCTCACTCCTTCAATTGCCCTCTAGTTTCGGACAAATAATATTTAGAAAAGCATGATCCCAAACTTATAATCACTATCAAATTAAGACCAATAATTACCTGTGTGTTCTCAACCTAAGCAAAATGCAGAATATATGCAATTACTTTGATAATTCAAGCCGGGAAAAACATGTTGCTGTACTTGCTAGAGCTCTCCCTGATATTCTGATTTATATTTGGGAGAAAATGGCCCAGTTTAACTTGAATACTCTTGAATGTTTCCACAATTAAAAGAGGATATTTCCCAATGGCCCTATAGTCAATATTACCTTTCCTTTTAGAATGCTGATAGATAAAATAACCTTAAATTTTTGTGATTTTTGACTCCAATATTTGTATTAATTATTTACATAGTTTGTTTCTTAGTTATTTTGTTTTCCATCTGTTTACCTCTGTTTCTCCCCAGCAACAGACAATCTTTGGCCCAATATCTGCTACTATGTTTCATGATTTTGACTTAAAAAAAGAGAAATCTTAAGAAGTAATAAAAACAACAATAATAAAATGTTCTATTAATTAATTCAGTGTTACTAAGTGGAAATCACTGTACAATTTTGCTTTAAATTCACTGGTTTGTTTAAATATTACTACAATCCTATGGACTAGGTTACATTTTACACATGAAAAAACTGAGACTCAGAGAGGCTAGTGTGTTAATCTGGGTTCTCAAGAAGCAGCTCTCAAGATGGGATTAAATGTGTAAATTTAAGTAAAGGAAACACTTATGCAGAAGAAAATAGAAAGAGAGCTGGAGAAGGCTGGGAAAAAACCAGACTGTTTCAGGCCCTTTTGCATTGCTATAAAGGAACACCTGACACTAAGTAATTTATAAAGAAAAGAGGTTTTTTGGCTCATGGTTCTGCAGCCTGTCCAGAAAGCATGGTGACAGCATCTACTTCTGGTGAGGGCCTCAGGAAGCTTCCAATCGAGGTGGATGGTGAAAATGAACAAACTTACCTATATGGCAAGAGAGGGACCGAGAGGGTGGACTACGCATGTGACCTTACTGGGATCTTGATCTCAGACTTCTGGGCTCCAGAACAATGAGAGAATAAATTTTTTTAAGCCACCTAGTTTGTGTTAATTTGTTGCCACACCCCAAGAAGCTAGTATAGTTGTCGTAAATAATAACTAGGACAACTTACATAAAGAATGTACAGTTTTGGCTCTAGTAGGCATAAAATAAAATGTAGTTATTATTTTAATTTCAGTATCATTATGATTCTAGATCAAAACTGTTAAAATGCAAATATGACCAGGTCATGAATTGTTCATAGAATAGAGACCAAAACTTTAAAACAGTTCAAAATTCCCCGTAGCAAAATCTGGTCACACACCCACCTCTCTACATGGTACTTCTTTTTCCTTCATTTTTTTTTCCCTTCCCTAACCAAACAGAACTTCTTTCGAATTGTTATTCTCTCTCACCTCCAGGTGTTCTAACATGTGGTTCCCTCTGTATAAAACACTTTCTTTTCTGTTTCTTTCCTTTGGTCTCTGCGTAAATTCCTTCTTCAAGCGAGTTCCTTCCTGGTTAAGGAAGATCCCTCTGGCTTACGTGCCATAGGACCCTTCAGTTCTGTCCTTAGCTACTTCCATCACACTTCTGAATGCTCATATGTATTGTCACTTACATTGCAAGATCCAAAAGGACTGGCTAGAAGAGTCTTGTTATTTGTGTTTAGTCCAGTCCCCGGCATATACTCAGCACTACCTCAATAAATATTATGTATATTACATAAATCAATGAATAAGATTATTTCAGTACAATGTAATCAATACGGTAAGAAACATACAGTTGTTACTTTAAAGGAGAGAACAGATGGATAGACTGGCAGATTACCCGGGACAAACTAAAAGTCAGAGTTTTATGAGAAGGAAGGAAGGCTGCCAAAGTGTGTTTATTTTAGCCTCTTCCTGTATTTCATGAATGAATAACTGGAAGCCCAGTGGGGTAAAACATTTCAACAAAGCTGAACACCTATCAATGGCAAAACTAGAACCAGAATTCCTTTTCCTCACCAAAGAGTCTTTCTAGATAGCATTACACCGCTTCTGATAAAGAGAGACAGAGCTAGGCCTGTAGAAAATAAATATGAGCTAACACGACTGAAAGAAGGGGCTCAGGAAAAACACTGGGCTTGTTTACAGAGGAAAAATAATAAGAGATGAGATGAGAGCATTTTCAAATAATTCCAGGATTGCCAAATAGGGTGATTCAAACCTGATAGGAAGTAACTCAAATTCCGTAAGTGCAGTGAGACAATGTGTAACTAAGGGAGGAGAAGTCAAATTCCTGAGGTGCAGTGAGTGTGTGATATGAAGAGGGGAAGAGAAAGTCCCTAAACTGAGAAATATCACAAAATGAACAAAGAGGTTGTGAAAGTCCTTTTATCTGGTGGTATCCATCCGAGCCAAAATCCTGCCTGCCTGCCCCTAGAAGCTCTTGCCAGCTCTCTCCCTGGTTACTATCAAAGCTGGTAAGACAACAAGAACCAGGAACTTAAAATGTAGCTGAATACAGATTCAGCTGTCAGGACTGCGTGTGTCAGGACTGCGTGTGTCAGGACTGCGTGTGTCAGGACTGCGTGTGTCAGGACTGCGTGTGTCAGGTGGAGGGGGTGTCTTTAGTCAAATTACTTTACCCTTTAAATCTACAAATTTCAGCATTAACACTGGTATTAGCTTAACTCTTCCTCTGTCTCTGAATTTTGTCTATTTTTGCCATACTCTTCTAAGTAAAAGTCCAATCTTCTTATTCATTTATTTACACTTCTGGGTAAATACAATTATTTCCTCTGAATCGATCTGTCTGAAAATACAACTACTTAATCCTTCTCTGCCAATATTCAATGTGTCCCTAAATCCCAACCAAATTCCTAGCATGAGCAAGAAGACCCCCTTTACACCGTGGCCTAAGTTAATTTTTGCAACTCTCTCTCCAGACATTTATCCTCCTTTATTCTATAACCTAATCACATGATTCTCTGGAATCCTTAGTTATTTTTTTACATTTCCACAACTTTCCTTATGCCACTTATTTCTGGAAGACAAGGAAAATTTAGTGATTTAATTCATAATGTTTTGCCAAAATAAAATAAAAATGTCAGCTAAAATTATACATATATATAATTTTAATATTTAATATATTTTCACATTTATAAAAATGCATTTACAGAATACATAGTATATAATACAGTATGCACTATGTATAATTATGAATTATATATAACATATGATTCACTACTCTATAATACTTATATGAAAATTAAGAACAATTTATATGCACATCAAATCTATCAAATATTAATGACTGTTTAAATAATATTTAATAGCAATTTATCTGTGGTACTTTTAATACCAGTATTGAATATGATTAAGATAATTAAAGCTTCTGGAAGATGCATGAATAAAAATCCACACGTGGCTTTTCTGGGAATTTTAAGAAGTTATTCAGAGATGTTTAGGTAATATAAGCAATTTCTTTGAGGACGTTATTTAGTTACAGAAATTTGGCAACTCTATTTTATAATGGTAGACTGATGGCTATTCTTTATATGTGCTTTCAAAGGCATTTTCAAAATTATTTTTTATATTTCATTTCCTTAAAAAATGTATTGTGCACACTTAAGTTATACAACATGATGTTATGATAAATGTATATAGTAAAATGGTTACTGTAGTGAAACAAAATAGCATATCCATCATCTTACATAGTTATTCATTTTTCGCCCTATTGCATGTGAAGGTATAATTTCATTTAGCAAAAATCTTGACTACAATACACTATTATTTACTGTAGTCTCTATTTGTACATTAGATCTTTCAACTTGTTCACCCTACGTTTCTACTTTGTATCCTCTGGCCTGTATCTTCCCATTTTCTCCCCTAAACCTGAACTCTGATAACCACTGTCTTATTTTATATCTCTTTTTATTGATTTGACTCCCCTGCCATTTTTTTTTAAGATTCCATATATAAGTGAAGTCACGTGATATTTTTCTTTCTGTGTCTGTCTTATTTCACTTAGCATAATGCCCTTCAGATTCACATATGTTGTGGCAAATAGCAGAATCTCTTTGTACTTAAGGCTGAATAATACTTCTTTGTATATACACACCACAGTTTTTTTTATCCATTCATCCACTGATGTACACTTAGGTTGTTTCTGTATCTTCTTAGGTATTGTATGAACAATGCTGCAATGAATATGAGAGTGAAGATATCTTTATGAGGTGGTGATTCTATCTCCTTTGAGTATATACCCAAAAGAGATATTGCTGGATCATATAGTAGCTATATTTTTAATTTCTTTAGGAACTTCTATACTGTTTTTTATAATGGCTGTACTAACCTACACTTCCAAAAGTGTACAAGGTTTCCCTTTCTTCCACACCCTGGCCAACGCTTCTTATCTCTTGTCTTTTTGATACCAGTTATCCTAAGAGGCGTGAAGTGGTATAGTAGCTTGTGACATATTTTCCTGATTATAGTAATGTTGAGCTCTTTTTCATACACTTGTTGGCAACTTTTATGTCATCTTTGGAGAAATGCCTATTTCAGTCCTCACCCAGTTGTAAGTGGGTTATAAATTTTCTCACTATTGAGTTGTATGAGATCTTTATAAATCTTTTATATTAACCCTTTCTCCGATACATGATTTGCAAATATTTTTCCAATATGTAGGTTGTCTTTTCATTGTGCTGATTATTTTCTTTGCTATGCAAAAGCTTTTTGATTTGATGTAGTCATAGTTATTTAATTTTGCTTTTGTATCTTAAACTTTTGGTGTGATATTCAAGAAATCATTGCCAAGGCCAATGTCAAGGAGTTTTTCCCCTATGTTTTATTCCAGGAGTTTTATGGCTTCATTTCTTATGTTTAAGTCTTTAATCCATTCTAAATTAATCTTTGTGTGTGCTGTAAGGGTCCAATTTCTTTCCTTTGCATGTGGAAATCCAGTTTTCTGAGCACCATTTATTGAAAAGACTATCTTTTTCCCATTGCATCATGTTGATATTTATGGTAAAAATTAGTTAACTGTAAATGTTTGGATTTATTTTGGGACTCTCCATTCTGTTCCACTGGTCTACTTGCCTCTTTTGTGCCAGTACCATGCTGTTTTGTTTACTATAGCTTTGTATTCTTTTCAATTTCTTTCATTAATGTCTTACAGTTTTCAGTGGACAGGTCTTTCACCTCCTTGGTTAAATTTATTCCTAAAAATTTCAATTGTTCATGCTATTGTAAATCAGATTGTCTTTTTGCTTTCTGTTTAACCTAGGTCATTATTTGCATATATAAATCCCACAGATTTTTGTATGTTAATTTTATATCCTGCAACTTACCAAATTCTACCACTATGTGAGACACACTTTTCACCTTCTGCCATGATTGTGATGCCTCCCCAGCCATGTGGAACTATAAGTCCAATAAACCTCTTTCTTTTGTAAATTGCCCAGTCTCAGGTATGTCCTTATCAGCAGCATGAAAATGAACTAATACAGTAAATTGGTACCAGTAGAGTGGGGCGCTGCTGAAAAGATACCTGAAAATGTGGAAGCGACTTTGGAACTGGGTAACAGGCAGAGTTTGGAACAGTTTGGAGGGCTCAGAAGAAGACAGGAAGATGTGGGAAAGTTTGGAACTTTCTAGAGAATTGTTGAATGATTTTGCCAAAAATGCTGATAGTGATATGGAAAATAAAGTCCAGGCTGAGGTGGTTTCAGATGGAAATGAGGACCTTGTTGGGAACTGGAGCAAAGGTGACTTTTGTTATGTTTTAGCAAAGAGACTGGCAGCATTTTGTCCCTGCCCTAGAGATTTGTGGATCTTTGAACTTGAGATGATTTGGGGTATCTGGTGAAAGAAATTTTTAAGCAGCAAAGCATTCAAGACCTGACTTGAGTGTTGTTAAATGCACTCAGTTTTAAAAGGGAAGCAGAGCATCAAAGTTCAGAAAATCTGCAGCTGACAATGCGATAGAAAAGAAAATCTCATTTTGGGGGGAGAAATCCAAGCTGGCTGTAGAAATTTGCATAACTAATGAGGAGCCAAATATTAATCACCAAGTCAATGGAAAAAATGTCTCCAGGGCATGTGAGAGACCTTTGTGGCAGCCCCTCCCATCACAGACCTGGAGGTCTAGGAGGAAAAAATTGTTTAGTGGGCCAGGCCCAGGGTTCCTCTGCTGTGTGCAGCCTGGGGGCTTGGTACCCTGCATCCCAGCTGCTCTAACCATGGCTGAAAGGGGCCAACATAGAGCTCAGGCCATGACTTCAGAGGGTGCAAGCCCGAAACCTTGGCAGCTTCCACCTGGTGTTGAGCCTGCAAGTGAACAGAAGTCAAGACTTGGGTTTTGGGAGCCTCTGCCCAGATTTCAGAGGATGTATGGAAGCACCTGGATATCCAGGCAGAAGTTTGCTACAGGGGTGGGGTCCTCATAGAGAACCTCTGCTAGGGCAGTGCAGAAGAGAAATGTGGGGTTGGAGCCCCCACATAGAGTCCCTACTGGGGCACTACCTAGTTGAGCTGTGAAAAGAGGGCCATCATCCTCTAGACCCCATAATGGTAGATCCAGACAGCTTGCACTGTGGAACTGCAAAAGCTGCAGATACTCAATGCCAGCCATGAAAGCAGCTGGAGGAGAGGCTCTACCCTGCAAAGCCACAGGGGCAGAGCTGCCCAAGACCATGGGAGCCCACCTCTTGCATCAGCATGACCTGGTTGTGAGACTTGGAGTCAAAGGAGATCATTTTGGAGCTTTAAGATTTGACTGCCCTGCTGGATTTCCGACTTACATGGGGCCTGTAACCCCTTTGTTTTGGCCAATTTCTCCCATTTGGAATGGCTGTTTTTACCCAATGCCTGCACCCCCATTGTATCTAGGAAGTAACTAACTTGATTTTGATTTTACACAGGCTCATAGACAGAAGAAGCTTGCCTTGTCTCAGATGAGACTTTGGACTTTTGAGTTAATGCTGAAATGAGTTAAGATCTTGGGGGACTGTTGGGAAGGCATGATTGGTTTTGAAATGTTAGGCCAAGACTGGGAGTGGCCAGGGGGAGAATGATATGGTTTGGTTGTGCCCCTACCCAAATTCGTCTTGATTTGTAACTCCCACGATTCCCACATGTTGTAGGATGGACCTGGTGGGAGGTAATTGAATCATGGGTGGGAGGTCTTTCCTGTGCTACCCTCTCATGATAGTGAGTCTCATGAGATCTGATGGTTTTAAAAATGGGAGTTCCCCCGCACAAGCTCTTGCCTGCCACCATGTGAGACATTCCTTTCATCTCTGCCATGATTGCGATTGTGAGGCCTCCCCACCACATGGAACTGTAAGTCCAATAACCCTCTTTCTTTTGTAAATTGCCCAGTCTCAGGTATGTTTTCATCAGTAGGATGAAAACGGACTAATACAGTAGGCATCCTTGTCTTATACCAGATCTCAGAGGAAATGCTGTCAGCTTCTTCCCATTGTTCATGCTAGCTGTGGGTTTTCCGTAAATAGCCCTTATTAAGTTGAGGAACTTTCCTTCTATACTAAAGTGTTAGAAGTTTTTGTCAAGAAAGGATGTTAAACTTTGTCAAATACTTTTTCTGTGTCAATAGATATGATCATGTGGCTTTTTTGACTTTATGTCTGTTAATATGATATATCATCAACTGATTTGCTTATATTAAACCAACCTTTTATTCCAGGGATAAATCCCACTTGATTATGATGTATAATCTTTTTGATATGCTGTTGAATTTGATTTACTAATATTTAACTGTTGACTTTTGCATCAATGTTCATTGGAAATATTATCCTGTAGTTTTTCTTGCTTTCACACCCTTTTGCTTGTAATTCTAGTATAAAATTTATTTTTTGACTTTTATAACAACTATCAAGATAGTCATGATTCACTATTAAGACTACAAGCTCCTTAAGAGTAGTAGTAATTTTTTTTACATATGTAGTAAAATAATAATTGTTTAATAAGTTTATAAGGCAATATATGTGGTTTCAATTCTCGTAGGAGGTTAGGACATATTGATCCTTAAATCAATTTTACTGCTGACTTATTTTACAAATTTACCTAATGTCTGCTACCTCCAATGATTATTACACTTCCAGCCCTTTTCAATTATTTTCTAGATTATTGCCATAATCTATGAAATTATATTTTTGCAGCTAGACTTGCCTTTCATCCATTCTATCCTCAACACTGCTGCCAGATTGAACTTTCTAAATGTTAATCTAATCATATCACTCCCTGCTTGCTTCTGCTCCATTAGTCAGGATTGTGACAGGAAACTGATGTCACACACGAAAGAAGAATAATGTATATACAGGAAATGACCACTAGGTGAGACTGTGGTTCTCCATAAAGAAACACAGCCATTGCCACATGTAATTGAGTTAGGCCCAGAAGCCTAGAAGCAGAATATGAGACAGAGTCTTGTGCAGGTGATTTCTTGAAGGAATACTCTTAGAAGTCTTTAAGGAAGCAAGAAGAGCAGGAAAAGATGAAGGATGGATGGAGTTAGGCAAGAATATGATTTCAGGAGAAGTTTAGGCTCAGTCTAATCCCATAGGTAGCTCTCTAGAACATAGATTAAAATCAGATATTTTCTTGGCCAGAGAAAACAGAGCTGCACTGTCTTATCCCTGCACTGGTCAGTCTTTGGAGAGAGAACAGTGTAACTTCTCAGGCATCTCTGGGTGAGGTACCTTCAATCAGCTAAGGACAACCCTACAGTTGACAACCCTGCCAACTTGAGCAGTTATCAGCCAAAACCTGCAGGGGCATGGGTGTACCAGCCCAGTCAAAGAGATCTGCAGAAGTGCCAAGAGCCACTTCCAAGTCTGCCACTCGCACTTCTCAAATCCATTCACTTCTCACAGTAAGTTCTTCCCATCTGGTCTTAGCTTCTTCAGAATTTGAGTTGGTCTCAGTTTCTAGGAAAACTTGTAAGAGGAGCATTTGTAGGATGAATTACAGTCTTCTTTGCTGCAACTGATCTCAACGCTGTCAACAATACACATTATCCTTGTCAGCTACAATTATAGATTCCTTTTACACTCAGCTAGGACTTCAGATCATCTAGATGGCTTGTCTGGTAGGATGTCTCAGACACTCATCCCTGAGAGCCTTGATTCCCTAGTTACCATGCACTTGCCAGGCAATACTTGCTATACTTGTTAATTTATAATTAAATTTGGGCATGAGGGTACCAAGAGATAACCTGCAGCTCACTTGAGTATGAAAAGCATTTCTCCATGCCCCTATTAAGAAACAGCAGCCCTTTTCCTTAGGTTATCGGGCTAAAATACCCCACTACACATTCAGATGCCCTAGTGTACACAATCTTGGCAGTATGATAATTCCTTTTCTTGCTTGTTGGTCCACTTGAAGAACTAGAAGTGATCATGTATCAGCTGTATCTTTAAGTTTCGTGACACTCTTGCTGTGTCCCTGAGTGAAAGCATATCTTTTCTGGAACCTCTGGATCCACAGGTTCTAAAGTTGAGTAGACAGGCAACACAATGTCTCCTAGTCAATTCTTGGAGTGTAGTGAAGTAGGGCTACTATTTGCTCCATCTCTTGGTTACTGAACTCATGTACTCTACCTACTGGGGACCCTGGCACCATGTAATGGCTGTTGGTTTAGGATGAATGTACATCTTTCTGAAGTACAGTGTCCCCATCTACGGGCATCATCTCCAAGGTGGTACTACAGCCATACTTTAAAAGGGGCCTATGCTCTATAGGCTCAGCTGCCACTAATTGATTCAATGTATCATAGGATCAGAGGATATCTTTGCCATGTTCCCACTACCATGCTTCCTTTACCATAAAGGGGTTCTCTTGATCTGAAGTGATGTTGTATGAGATGCTATCCAACATATCTCTCCATGAACCTTTCCATATAATGCTGACTGAAATACTACTGGTAGAAAAGGCAAACACATCCTTGGAATGTGTGTCACTACTACTTAGGATTAATTGTTGCTTTTGTCAGGATGAGAGGAGTCCAGTTTTATCAACTTGCCAACAAAATGTCTGGCTGGTTTTGTCAAAGAACATTATCATATAAGGAGCTCAGTTCAGAAATGTGTTGGTTGATGGGTTGGACATGACATCGAGTATATCAGCTTTGGTGAGAGGAGAACGCATTCTTACAGGTCCATATATTGTCTCCATCTACGCTGCCATGACTTCTACATTCATGAGGCCTTTCTGCTAGCTAAGTTGGCTTCTAATCTATTAGACCATTCTCCACACTTGGTTGCTTTGTGTCTCTAACCCGAGGAGGCTTAATACATAATGACAAGTTCTTCTTACTTTCTACCCATTTCCATATGTTCATCCACATGCTTCTTTCCTGAAACTTCTTGTCCCTAATACGAAAACATTGCTTTGTTCAGGCCAAGCCATCCACCAATGCCATCCATTTGTGAATAGCCTTCTTTTAAGCCATTTGTCTCTCAACAAAATCGGATTACAAGTAACACTAACCCAAATCCTGCCTCCTATTCCTATTTTCCCATGAATACTGTCTTCTAGGACTTCCCAAATGGGGCTATATTATAACAGCAGTCCATTGTCCACACCAACATACTGAGCTGAACAATCCATGGACCACGCCTGTGTTGTTTTCTTCCTCTATTAGCTGCTCATAAGGATTCTCCCATGAGGTTACAGGTGTGAGCTGATTGAGTGGTGTCAGGTGAGACTGTGCTGGTGACAAAGAAATCTGGAATATTTGTTCATCCAGTTTACATATGCCCTTTGGACATTTTAAGGGTGATCCATTCTGTAACACTTCTATTTTATAAATAGTTGCTGCTGGGGCTGCTGTAGTTTATAGTTTATTACTTGGTCTGCCAACCCCCAGTTCATGGTGAACAGCTTTTGTCTCATGTCTGGATGCAACTGCATTTTAAATCACATGCTCTGCTGCAGATGGCATGGCCTTGCTCCAGAATCTCAGCAGTCTGTTATGAAACCCTTCTGCTGGGGCTTGTCAGAGACTCCACACAAAATCTTTATCTCCTAGAGATAATTTTTAAGCCACTGTAGGATCTGTTGGGCCACATAAGCCATGTGGTAGGACAGCTTGTACTATATGGCCTGGACATGCCCCTTCTTGTTCAGGGCCTCACTGAAAACTGGGAGCTTTCCACAGCACTTGCTAAATCATTCAGTGCAGTATTCCCAGGTGTTGTATTTGCTATGCTTTACTTCTTTTCTAATGGTAGGATACAAAAGATGCCATAACTTTGCCCTTTACCGTGGAAGGGATGTCTCAGTATGCACCAGACCACTGGATCCCTAAAAGCATCATATATGTGGCAAGCCACTGAATCTTTGCATGCTTAACTCCCACTCTCTGAAGCACATCTGACTTATTATGGCATCCAGAGTCTTACCTAGGCATGAATTTAGGCTTTTCTGAAGTTCTGCTGTTGTCACGACTAAGGCCGATGGTTCACCAGCTCAACATGCTCCCAAGCTTCGAGTGAGAAGGGTCTCTTTAAAGACTTCCCAAAAATAACCTCGGACTTTTGCACTTAGTTTTAAATTAATGATTAGTCATTTTTTTTTCTCCCAAGTAACCAAAAGGCACACAACAACTAACACCAAATTCCACATTCCTTCATCTTGTTATTTACCCCACTTCTCTCAAATGCCAAAGACACTGTAAAAGCTAAGGCATCTCCAACACTTTAGCAATTGTACTGTTAGAACATTCAAGAAACTGTAAAAACTCTACTTACCACTAGGTTTGGGGTCGTCAATACTACCCAGCTGGGGTCTGATTCAACTCCAGAATTAAATCTTTAAAGTCTGCTTTATGGGACAATTTCTGGCAATAACTATCATTTATATTGAGCTCCCTAGAAGCTGTGTTCTCTAGAATCAGTGTCTGAGACAGATAATTTTATGTAAGTCATTTATTCAGGGCATGCCCTTAGGATAAGTCTTTTTTTTTTTTTTTTTCTTGGTGGAGTCTTGCTCTCACCAGGCTGGAGCGCAGTGGCACGATCTCGGCTCACTGCAACCTCTGCCTCCCAGGTTCAAGCGATTCCCCTGCCTCAGCCTCCCAGTAGCTGGGGCTACAGGCATGCGCCACCATGCCCAAATAATCTTTTGAATTTTAGTAGAGATAGGGTTTCACGTGTTGGCTAGGATGGTCTTGATCTCCTGACCTCGTGATCCGCCTGCTTCGGTCTCCCAAAGTGCTGGGATTATAGGTGTGAGCCACCGTGCCCAACCAGGATAAACCTTTAAAGAGGCAAGAAAAGCAGAAGAGTACAAAGAAAGAAGCTAGATAAAGATGTGATTTCAGAAGAATTCATCCTCAGGGCCGGGCGCAGTGACTCACACCTGTAATCCTAGCACTTTGGGAGGCTGAGGCACGAGGATCACCTGAGGTCGAGTTTGAGAGCAGCCTGGCCAACATGGTGAAACCCCATCTCTACTAAAAATACAAAAATTAGCCGGGCATGGCGGCGGGTGCCTGTAATCCCAGCTACTAGGGAGGCTGTGGCAGGAGAATCGCTTGAACCTGCGAGCCAGAGGTTGCAGTGAGCCAAGATGGTGCCACTGCACCCTGGCCTGGGCAACAGAGCAAAACTCCATCTCAAAAAAAAAAAAAAAAAAAAAAAAGAAAGAAAGAAAGAAAAGAGAAGGAAAAAAAAAAAGAAAAGAAAAAGAAAAGAAAAGAATTCATCTTTAGACTGAACCCGCCAAGAGCTCTGGAGTGTAAATTGTTTACAGAGGTTGTACCCCCTAGATGCAAGGGGACAAGGCCGTTACACCATTGCACAGGTCAACCACTGGTTACCAGCCACTGGTGAAGAGGAGAGCTGCATATCTTCCCAGGCATCTCTAAGTGAGATGGCTCTCACTAGCGAAGGGCTTTCCTCATTGCTGCTAATAATATAATTTGTTAGTAGCCAATACCTGTAGCACCTGGGAGATGGGTTATCCTCCTAACAAAGAAGATGAAGTGGTGGTTACCAACAAAATCTACCATTCTAGCTTCACTTTTCTCCTGTGCTCTGACTTTCTAAAGGTGCTTCTCTTTGGCCAAAGCCAGAGAGCAAGAGAGACTATGAATGCAAGTAGAAAGATTCACTTGCTGGGAACAGACTGAGTGGAAAAGATTGCAGAATGGACATAAAGGGGCACACACACAAAATTGCCCATTGCTTGTACATAAATCATTCAATGATAAATTCATTCAATGGTAAATCAATTCATTTATCATTGAAAATTGATTTATCATTGAAAATCATTGAAAATCATTCAATGATAAATCAATCATTCTTAGCATATAACCTAAGAGAGAAAGCACAAAGTCTTTAGCATAGTGGGCCCTTCTCAGTCTCTTTATTCCATTTTGCAGCTTCATATTCCATGGCCCCCTACCTGATATAGCATATACTCCAGTCAAATTTCTTATCCTTCCACTTCTCACTTTTCCTCTTATCTGATATTCCTCTCCCTAATCTGAATACAGCCTTCTGCTAGCCCACTACAACTTCCCTCATTGTGCTAAACACACACGTATAGTTTTATCCTTACAACAATCACTCTGTACTCTAGTTTGTTATAAGTTATTTCTCAAATAGATTTTTAATTACTTGAGCACAGGAATGGCTTTGTTTTTGCATCATTTTGGCAGAGTAGCAATAAATGAATGAATGGAAGAAATAATGAATGATTCATTCATGTCCTTCAAGATTCCATTTTAAGCAACATCTTTTTAATGGCAACTCTAGCCCCTCCTCCTTGTCCCAAATTTTAGGTGCCACTCTACCCTGATTCCATAATACCCTTTACCTAAAATTTTCATAAAATTTACATGGTTCTGTGACAGTGCTTCTGTCGGCTGCATTTTACCCCTCACCCCACTGAAGTATGTGCCTTTTATCACAGTATTTCCAGTGCCTTGCAAACAATACATCTTTGAAGAATACGAAAGATTAATAAATGATTGAATGAGTAAATGTGTGTAATAGAGAGTGAAAAACCATAGAATTTCAAGGAGGGACAGCACACTTTTCTTTTTTATTATCAGAGAAAGCACTCCAAATTATGATAAGATTTTAGTAAGTGTGGCATGCACAATGGGCTGCTGAACATTAGGCAGAATATCATAGAAAGATGAAAGATCAGCAGATTTATAGAAAGATGATAGGTAGATAGATAGATAGATAGATAGATAGACAGACAGATAGATCATAGATTGATGATAATTGTTTTAGCTACATAGTGTTCAATCCCTATAAGGGAAAATATCCTACTGGTATTATATAAAACTTTATCCATAGTTTTTGAGTAATAGTGTATATACTTAAAGTACTTTAAGGCACTCAACATGGGTAATTTGTTAACATACTTAGAGTGCCATTGGCCCAGATATTTCTAAGAATCTGAATAAGTCTTAGAATTAATACCCTTTTAGGGAAAATAAGTTGTTTTAACACACCTTGATCTGAAAGTTGTGGATCCTCAGAGTTCCTAAACCTGAGGTCTGTTTCATTTAGAAAGCTTCAACTTGCCTAATTTTATGGAGAAAATGCCTTTGTCTCACTCTTTGACTTACTGCATAACACACATGCCAATGTCTACAACAAAAAGAGTCTCAGTTGTTTATCAACCTTGTTGGGTGTAAAGGTTTATTTACGTATGAGCCAATAGCTTTTGACAGAGATGTAGGTCTTCTAATGGCAGTAATATTCTCCTTTTTCCCTAAACACCTGGCTACAATAAAGCAGGGGGATAAAAAGTTGCTTAATCATGCATATGACTAATAATTAATGTCAGTCTAGCCCAACTGGAAATACAATGTTCCCTTAGTGTTCCTCCTTCAATCTCAATTCTTAATAAAGCAAAGTGTCTTGTAACCAAAAAAATAAAATCATGCTCTGCTATACATGATTAAATAATCTTTCTTTATCTTCCAAGACATATTATCTTGTTTAATTTTCCAGTAATACACAGCAATTCTGTATTACTCAATATTGTGCTTTTGCATAATCTTATCTTACTGCTAACTTAATTAATAGTGGAAAAATTAAGTGTTGGATGAGACCTTAGAGATCATTTTAATCTGTTCTCCTCCTTTTATCTACCTGAAAAATTTAAATCCGGCCGGGCGCGGTGGCTCAAGCCTGTAATCCCAGCACTTTGGGAGGCCGAGACGGGCGGATCACGAGGTCAGGAGATCAAGACCATCCTGGCTAACACGGTGAAACCCCGTCTCTACTAAAAAATACAAAAAACTAGCCGGGCGAGGTGGCGGGCGCCTGTAGTCCCAGCTACTCAGGAGGCTGAGACAGGAGAATGGCGTGAACCCGGGAGGCGGAGCTTGCAGTGAGCTGAGATCCGGCCACTGCACTCCAGCCTGGGCTATAGAGCGAGACTCCGTCTCAAAAAAAAAAAAAAAAAAAAAAAAAAAAAAAAATTTAAATCCATAGAAATTACACAGGTGAGTAAGTGGCTATGCCAGGAAAAGAACCCCATTTTCCCGATTAAGATTCCATGTCTTCATTTATCCCACACTACTACTTAAGGTGTTATTAATGTCTCTCTTTACTCCATCATGAATTCATGCATATAAGCTCTTAAAATCTCAGCCCTTACTGTCTGGTGCATATTAAGTAAACTATTAATATCTTATTTTTGTTAATTGATTTCATTATATATAATCAGAACTTTTGTTAAATTCAGAATTATGTGAATAATTACCTGCAATATATTTACATAGCCCCTTTCTACAAGGAAAACCAATGTACTTTATAAAATATTTACTCATCATGGGAGGTAGAATAATAACCTCCCTCTGCCAAAGATATCCATGTCTTTATTCTTCAGACTTAGAAATAGGTTATATTACGTGGCACAATGGGAATTAAGATTGCTCATCAATTGATCTTGAGATGTGGGGATTATCTTAGATTATCTGAAGGAGCACAATGTTATCACAAGAGTCCTTAAAAATGTCAGAAGGAGGTAAAGAGAGTCAACCAGAGAACTGGCTTTGTGAAAACCATTTGGCCCATACTTGCTGGCTTTGAAGATGGAGGAAGATGGCCATAAGCCAAGGGCTATAGATCCCTCTAGAATGTATCGGGACAAGGAGTGGAGCCTCCAGAAAAGTACGTAGGCTCGTGAACACTTTAATTACAGTCCAGTGAGATCCCTTTCAGTTTTCTCAACTACGGAACTGCAAATAATACATTTGCTGTTTTAAGCCACTAAATTTGTGGTAATTCATTACAGTAACCACCGAAAACTAATAGAGTAATTTTAGAGAGATATTTAAAAAATTTTAACAGAGACTATCCGTGTAGTCAAATCCATTTTAGGACTGTGACAAGAGCACTCTAGTAGTGATGAACAGCATAAGCATGTGAGGTGGCAGAATGCTCTATATCTGCATTGCCAGTATGTAGTTACTTGAAATTGTCAAGTACTACAGAGAAACTGAATTTTTTATTTTCGTTAATTAAAATTTAAATAGCTATGTGTGACTAGTGGCTATCAAGTTGGACAACACAGTTAGTGCCTAGATTATAACTAAATGCTTCTTCTTATATCCTGCCTAGGATTCCAAAGACAATTTTTACAAACTATTACTGTAGCAAACAATAAATAAGCCTTTGGCTGTTCTAAATCCTGGAGCTGTGTTTAGTAAACTGTGTACTCAGTAAATATTTGATAAAGCTTGGGGGAATATGGTGGCAGCCACCATTAACGTCAACGGTAGAGGAAGAAAGTTGCTTGGGAGAAGACATCCACGGTTTGCTGTCAAATTCCAGCCAGGATGGTCTCTGCGGCACGAAGGGCAGGCATAATCAGACAGCAGATCACGCTCATCTATCGACCCTAACCTCGCATAGGTATGGTAGCAAAGGTCAGAGTAACAGCAAATCAGTTTCAAATTCATTCTTAACTGGGGGACTTTTGCAATGTTGCACTCTGTCCTCTTTCTATTTCTCACGTTTACTCATTGATTCTAGTTCTACCTGGTTTAACCTCTACCTTGTGCAACTGTCACAGAATAAGCAGTTGTTCCTGAGGCTATCTTAGGTAGGAGAGAAAACAGGATGGGGTATAGGGCTGAAAGAGTAGCAGATTTTATTTTAAGACTTTAGTTTTAAATTTGAAGATTAAAAATTACATAGACACAGGCATGCCTTTGGAAAATTAATTTTACTTTTGATTATTTTTCTAGTGGTTATGGCATGTTAATTATTTATAATTCATCTTATGACACAATAAGGCAGCTTGTTCCATTGTAAAATCTCTCACTTCATCCCATACTCTATCCTTAGGGTCATGTACTGGTTCAGATTCTCACATCTTTCTCCTATAACAGTTATTATAAGAGATAAGATTTATTGAGCAGCTAGCATGTGTTGGGTTTTTTGCTAAGTAAGTTATGTGTAATAACCCACCTTTTACCACCACAAGGTGATGAAAGTAGTACTAGTATTCTTATTTTGCAAATTAAAAAAACAAAAACAAAAACAAAAAACGAAGCATCCAGAGGATGATAAGTAACTTACCTAATATTACACAGTGAGCAACCAGCAAAGCCAAGATTGGAATGCATCAGTCTGAAGCTACAAGTCATGCTTCTTGCTACTTTTACCATATTGACTTAAACAACTTCATTATGATACACAGAGAGGGAGCTTCAGTTAGAACATGGATCATAATTAGTTACTATTATTACAAAACAGCATAATTTAGTATTTTAATAGTTTATTCCTTAGAACCAACATTTCACAGTGAAACAATAGTTTTTCAGTAAACAAAAGGTAATTCAAGTTTCTGTCTCTAAAATCTCAGGCAGCACGCTTAGAATAGTGAGCACACAGTTGGAACTCAGCAAATATTAGGTACTATATTCTCAATTTTGGAAACATTTCTAGCTAGCGAACTTGAAATTGCATATAATCTTGTATTCGATCATGTATATGATTAAGTGATGCTGGGGGGAAAGGTTGAGATACTTCTTCTACAATATTTCAATAGTCCCCAAATTAGACAGCTAAGTGGTCTCTGTACACTAAGAATCCAATCCCATCATACTTTTTCAACTGTTTCTTTTCCTGTTTTTCTTTCGATTCGGACTTCGGTCCCGAACTCCATTCCTCACCTAGATAATACTAACATCCTTCTAGCTGGAATACACTGCTATACTTCTCCAAGATCCCTCTCGCCAAACCATTCTTCACTCTTCAGAGTAATGTTAAAATGCAAGTCTTATCAGGTATTGTTCCTCCTTTAAACCATTGAATGTCTTTCTATTCTCTTGAGAAAAAATTTAAATAACCACAGGTTAACTTAATCATTTGCATGAACATATTAATTAAAACTAATATCTAATACCCAGTCTTCCTCATCAATCTTCCTGGTTCTAAGTCTTATTATTCCTCCTAAGACAATACAGCCAAATTGCATCTTACAGGCTAAAATCACGCATAATATCATTGTTCTTGAAAATCCCTCAGGAAAGAGCCATAATAAAGATTGACATACGGTATAAGTCCAAAAGATTGAGCTTCTCCTTCATCTCTGAAATGGCTAAAACTGAGAGAGGAATAAGAGTCATTCTTCCTATCCAATGTTTGTTCTCCTTTAGGAACACAAGTAATGTCTTGTCCTGTGTTGACTGGGTAAAATCCCCAGAAGCTTTTGAAATTGTCATGGCTCTTAGCTCAGAATAAATATGAAATCACATAAAGGTATAAATATTCACTTTCACCTGTCTCTGGTAGATGCACTCATCTCTCTATCTGCAATGTCCCGCCTTTGGCATAGTTCAAAGCCTCCCACCAACCCATCTCTAAACTATTCAGCCTGTTCATTAAATTCACTTCTATCTCTTACTTCCGCCTCCCAAAAAAATAACAAATTTGCTCAAGTGTCTTCTGAAAATTCTATGATTGCTCCTTATTGACCACTAATGTGATAAAGTCCACACTTAGCCTGGCATGCAAATCCTGTAAATTAAACTATTTATGTTGTGCGCTACCTATGCATATGTTGCACCAAATGCCTACAGGGCCCAGAGAAGTAACATAAATGAACAAAGTAGAAATAGCAGATACTATGGAGAAATCAGAAACCATAGAGCTGCACAGTATTGCCATCTCTTTTGATTATTCTAAACAAAAGAGAATCTAGATTTTTAGGGAAATCTTTCAATTTTTCAAAGTTAAAAGCTAATTTAGTTTTTGGAAAATTACTGAGCACTTCAAACAAAATGCATATTCAGGTCAAACTTGAGATGCACCTCACTGGTTTGTAACACTGCTCTCTATTTATATGTATATATGTGTTTTTTAACCTAGAATGTTCTCTCCCTTATGTAGCTGGGAGTTTAGTTCAAATATTTTGTTCAGCATGATCAAGTCACAGTCAGCTTACCTACATTCTACTCCTTGGAAATGGAATCCTCACCCAGGTTCTCAAAGTACTGCTATCATTTATCAAACACTTTCCAAGTTCCAGATACAGGATTTAGCATTATCCATAAGTTACCTCAATCAATTTTATTTACTTCTCACAACACTGTGAGATACACATACTTATTTTCTTTTACAGATGGAGAAAATGAGGCATAGAAAGATTAATTAACTTGTCTAACATCATGTCTAATGGAGAGAGAAAGTAGTATCATATCCTAGATTCTGTCTTATCTCAAAGATCAAGGTATTAAAAATTAAGATCATTTTTGCATGTGTGACAAGTCTCACTCTGTCACCCAGGCTGGAGTGCAAGTGGCATGATCACAGCTCACTATAGCCTCCATCTCTCGAGCCAAAGTAATTTTCCCACCTCAGCCTCCCAAGTTGCTGGGACTATAGGTGCATGCCACACATGTCTAGCTATTTTTTTTTTTTTTTGTAGAAATGGACTCTCACTATGTTGCCCAGGCAATTCTCTCACCTTGGCCTCCCAAGCTGTTGGGTTTATAGGGATGAGCCACCACACCTGTCCAAAAAATTATGATCTTCATTGTATTGCTACTTATTTCTGCTTTGATATGTTCTCCACACAAAAAAACAAGGAAGATCTCCTTGAGAGTCAAAACTGTTTTCACTCACTACAGTGTTCCTAGCGCCTTGGATTATAATAAAGATGAGCGATTCTTCCTCTATCAGTTCATCCATCTATTCACTCATTCAATTAGTTACCCCTCACTTACTGAGTACTTCCTATTCACTCTGATATGACTCTGATTTGGAGGCTTGGTGAGGATGCAGTCTTTGGGTATCACTGTACTAGGTAGTTGTAACCTTGGAGAGTTACAAAGGAGGTAAATGATAAACATTTGCTTTGGGTGTAGGATAGCGCACCACATAAGCTTTCTGGATCAAGAGTCAGAACAATTGAGTTTGGAGGCCAACCCTGCTTTTTGCCACCTGTGTAACTTAGGATAAACTACTTTACTTACTCACACCCCACTTTTCTCATCTGTATTGACAGTTATCTAATTCAGTGGCTTTTTTGAGCACTAAGTAAGTTTATACAAGTAAAGCCCTTAGAATCTAAATGATCAGTGAGTGTTAGTGAGTGTGATGATTGATTTTATGTGTCCACTTGGCTATGGCGTCCACATGTTAGCTTAACACCAGCCCAGATGTGGCTGTATTCTTTAGTTGTGATTAACATTTAAATCAGTAGACTGTGAATAAAATGGATTACCCTCTGTAATTTGATGGGCTTAATTCAATCAAGGAAATACTGAGGTTTCCCAGAAAAGCAGGAATTCTCCTGAAGACTAAAAAATTTCAGACTCTAGACTGCGAAATCAACTCCTATTCAAGTCTTCAGCCTGCTGGAACGCTCTATGAATGTTGAATTTGGCAGCTCCCACAATTGAATGAGCCAATTTCTTATAATAAATCTCTGTCTCTCCCTTTCTCTCTCTCTCTCCCTCTCTCTTCTCTCTCCACAAACACACAAATACACATATATAGTCTATTCATTGGAGAACCCTCACTAATAAAGCTAGTGTTATAATAAAGAGATTTCAAGTAAAATATTACCAATTTGACCTTGACCCTTGTTCAAATAAGTTGAATGTTTCTAGCATCTTTAAGATAAAAAAGATCTTCCCCAAATGACACAAGTAAAGGAATAAAAGGAATAGTCCTTCACTAATTTGTTTCAAAGTAACCTTTTATGACTGAAATAGAAGATTTTTATGGCTAAAATGTCATCCCCTCCCAAATTCTCTGAAGAGATGGACCTGCTAGGCTAGGAGTTAAGGGGGGAACCTATGGGGGAAGTTTTATGTTCCATTAAAACAAGGGAGATACTTGATAATAAAAATATCAAACTGAGGTTTTGTTTGTTTTTCTCTCATTACCCTCTAAAGATTCTTGCAGGCCTGTGAGAGTCATTTGACATCACATCGCCATTCTTCCTCTTGACCAACCCCTCCTCAGAAGAACCCCTCAGGCATTAGTCCTAACCAGGAAACCTATCCAGGGCTAGGAGGGAAAATGTTGCCAGGCTTGGAGAGGGGACCTAGAAATCTCATTTAAAGCTCATATCTATGCCATTGCTGCCTTTTCTTTTTCTGAACACAACATTGTGTCATCGTTCTAGAGAAACTGCATATCTTTTCACTATGATTTAACTATGACATTAAGTGAGATTGTAACAATTGAAGCATGAAAGAGTCCTTCCGAACAAACATGAGGATCATTTGCAAATGGCAGGATTAGAAACTAAATGTATCTGATCTGCTTGAAATAATAAGTACTGTTTCATGTATGCTTGCTATATCCCAGCTACTATTCTAAATAATGTATATGTATGAACTTGTCTAATGTTCATAACAGCACTAGGGTCTGAGCCATTCAAAAGAAGAAAAATTGTGAGTCACAAGAGGGATGTTATGCAAATTTCTCAAGGTTACTTTAAGTGGCAGAAACGGGATTCAAAAGGTTTGTGCTTTTGACCACTACCCCTCACTACCCTCTCAAAGACTCTAAGGAGTTTCAAAGGGCCATTTTAAAAGGTTGTGTCAGTCACACAGCAATGTATTTTTAGTAACCTGTATGTTTTAATACCAAAATTCATGTCAAATTTTTATAATATTCATACTCTGATCCTTTTCTCAAGCCCTAAATAATTATACAGCAGATTGCTCACTTAGTAATGTGTTCATTGGTTTTGCTTTTACCACTTACGAAGCTCTGAAAAGTCAACATTAACATATACATAACACTAAGCAAAAAAATTTATATCCCAATGTCTTTCTTACTGTCATCATTAACCATTTCTGAGAGTCTGCCATGCTGCCTCTTAGAGGCTTGGTTCTTTGTCTACACTCTCTTCTGACACTCGTAGTCTTACCTTTGCTTCTATCTTTTCTGCATGTATCTCTTCTACTTATTACTGGTTCTCGAGATCATGGCGAAGCCCAAGCATCAGGCACATAAGCACATGGAATAAACCAGTAGGCTATTTGCTGTTTTTACACATATCTTCCTCCTCAACAGCAACAACTTTCTGCCACATGATTCTAAATCCCCAGGGTATAAATTCTCAGTGGGCTGCAACAGATATTGAGAAGAGACAGTCACAGAGTAAAATATCTTGCCACTGCCTGGAGCAAGAAACACATGATAAGTATGTCTAAGCTCTTCCAAAGAAGAAAAAAAATATTGTCCTCAATTGATTTGGGTCACACAGAGAAATACTATAGGAGAGCAGTTAAAGGCATGGACACCAGGGTCAAAACACAGAGAAATACTATAGGAGAGCAGTTAAAGGCATGGACACCAGGGTCAAAACACAGAGAAATACTATAGGAGAGCAGTTAAAGGCATGGACACCAGGGTCGAATTATACAGTTTGGAATTCCAGCACTGTCATAGTCAATATGACTCTGGATAAGCAACCTGACCTCTCTGTGCCTGTTACCTGCAAGTAGAGATAACATATACAACTCTGACCTCAACATTGATGAAAATAGACAGCAACAAGTGCCAGCTGTCATTACTTAGAGTCATAAAGCTTCAGACCTGGGTGACTTTCAGAAATTAACCCCATAACTTTTATTGGTAGGGAAACTGAGGAAGAAAATAAGTAATTTGTCTGAGGGTACATAGCAGATTTTACTACTCAACAGGCTAGGACACTTACCATACCATTGCCAGCCTTTCTAGAGCCTTCTGGGTCTCAGTGCTGCCTTTAGTGTGTATGTTTCATATACGAAAGGCCAGTGTTTGTAAGCTGTTTTCCTGTTGAGTTGATAGATTTATGCTGAGCCATTATCTCACCTGTCATCTGCACTGAAGCCAGGAGCAGAAAACTAGACAGGATTAAGGCTGCCTAGAGATGAGCCTGAATCACAGTGAAGCAAACAGGATTCACCTCAGCCTCACAAACATGGTTGAGGGCAGTGAAGTAATCCGTCTCACACAGACCCGAAATACCAAACAAAAACACAGGACCCTACTGACCACAGAACTCATCCCTCCAATTCCCTGCTAATTGTAGGTTGATAGAAACAAGGCCTAATGCAGATTAAAAGGGCCTGTGCACAAATACATTTACTGGACTCAGATAATGTCCTTTATTTGTTTATTTATTTATCAAGATGGGGTCTTGGTCTGTTGCCCAGGCTGGAGTGCAGCGGCACGATCTCGACTCACTGCCACCTCTGCCTCCAGGGTTCAAGCGATTCTCCTGCCTCAGCCTCCCAAGTAGCTGGAATTACAGGTGCCCACCACGATGCCCGGCTAATTTTTATATTGTTAGTAGAGACAGGGTTCACCATGTTGGCCAGGCTGATCTCTAACTCCTGATCTCAAGTGATTCGCCTGCCTCAGCCTCCCAAAGTGCTGGGATTACAGGCGTGAGCCACTGCGCCTGGCCTGAGCCACCGTGCCTGGGTGTTTAATAACAGTTTTAATTCTTAAATGTTTGGAACAAAAAAAGGAAAATGAGATTATGTGATTCACATGGTACTGGTCTAGTCCTACAGCAAATTCTAGTGCCTTCTCTGATCAGGGAATTTTTACAAAATCAAATGTGATTGATACATCTTCATTCACACTGACAGGCACCCACAGAACATCCACCGAGACCTAGAAAGTAGTACTGACTGCAGGCCCAAACCCTGGGATACAACAGGGACATGGTCTTGCCCTAAACAGCTGATAGGAGAAAGACAGCATTCACTGTGTTAATCTTAGTCCAAATTAAATGTCTTCATCTAACTCCTGTTTTACATTCTTCAGTGCTTGTCCCCAAATCCTAGCACGGCCAAGTCCTTTAGTGGTAAGCCTACACGAAAGGCATCCAGGGAGAGCCAGGTGGAAATGAAGGTGGTGGGGCTTGGCCTTTCCTCCCATTCCCTCCTTGAGCATTTGCACCTTTCCTTCTCTGTCACCCACTAGCAGTTGCCATGGTATATAAGAGTATATCTTGTTTTCTCCTTAATATGTTTATTTCTGCTTCCAAGGTGCTTCTGTTTTTACTAAAACCATAGAAGCTTCCCCTCCCACCACACTCGCACCACGCACAAAAAGCAGTGGGAAAACACTTCAATTATTCCTAACCACAGCAGCACTTCTGACTAACTACAAAGAAGGAAGCTTTAGAGAAGCATAGAGGGAAACTACAGTCCCAGCGAGACCGAAACCGGAGGGGTGACATAGCCAGTCACAGCAAAAGCTGGAACCAGAGCCCAGACTTCCTCAACTCCAGCCCAGTCCTTCTTCCACTGGGAAACGCTGTTTACATGCCCTCACCTGTGACGAACAGCATGTGATAACTCACAAAATTAACATCTTTCAGGGAGAGCGGGGCACCGACCAGGTCTCTCTGATAATGAATTGCTGCCTAAGACATAACTGCTGTGGGCAGGAGGTTGGTGTTTGGCGGGGGAGGGCTAGGCTGCATTTTCGTAAGGACAATAATACATCAAAAAGGACAATCAGAGATCAAAGGGGGTATTTTTGGGTCAACTTGATATGTAGTGGAAAGCAGATTGGGAGGGGAGCCAAGTACTAGATATGCTGTGTGTGTGTGTGTGTGTGTGTGTGTGTGTGTGTGTGTGTGTGTGTGTAAATCATGTTCCTCTCTGGGTCTGTTTCCCAATTTGTAGAGTGTAAAGATCTCTCTCTTGCAGAGACAAGTAATGGAACGACCTTGACAGAAGGGAGCAGAGAGATGAAAGGAGAAGGGGGAGGAAGCCAAGTAAAGGAGAGAGAAATGTGTGTGATGGGGGAGGAGATGCGGAGTTGGGTGGAAATGCCTTTTAATAAAACAATAGGAAAAAGGTATTAAACCTAAAACTGCAGCTCTTGAGGGCTCATTTTTTCATCTTTGTTTTTTGGATTTACAGGTACAGTGCATAGTAATTTTTGGATAATTGGAGTGAATGAATGAAAAGCGCGAAACGCCTGACAGGAGCGGGAAGATCCACCAGAGAAAACGAGCAGGGACGCAGCTATAGTGCCTGGTCCTGCGGGATGGTCCCCACGCCACCAGCCGCGTGTTCCCCCAACCCGGCGCTCCCGGCGCCCTCTCGGTGAGCCGCCCTGAAACCGCCAGGGGGCGCTCCCCGGCTGCCGGGGCCGAGGCGGGCGGAGCTGCTTTAAATCGCGGCGCCCAGCGGTTTGGCGTCTCAGTTCCTGAGCCTGGGAGCAACCGCAGCTTCTAGTATCCAGACTCCAGCGCCGCCCGGGCCCCGGACCCCAGCCCGGACCCAGAGCTTCTCCAGCGGCGGCGCAGCGAGCAGGGCTCCCCGCTTTAACTTCCTCCGCGGGGCCCAGCCACCTTCGGGAGCCCGCGTTGCGCACCTGCAAACTCTCTGCCTTCTGCACCTGCCACCCCTGAGCCAGCGCGGGCGGCCGAGCGAGTCATGGCCAACGCGGGGCTGCAGCTTTTGGGCTTCATTCTCGCCTTCCTGGGATGGATCGGCGCCATCGTCAGCACTGCCCTGCCCCAGTGGAGGATTTACTCCTATGCCGGCGACAACATCGTGACCGCCCAGGCCATGTACGAGGGGCTGTGGATGTCCTGCGTGTCGCAGAGCACCGGGCAGATCCAGTGCAAAGTCTTTGACTCCTTGCTGAATCTGAGCAGTGAGTGCACCCCACCTCCCAGCCGTCCAGAGGCCCCAGTCCCCCTGCAGCTCCCTTACCGTCTCATTCTGTCGTGTGATTCCATGGTTATCAGTCTTTAGTTGATCAAGTCTTCTGATCATGTGCTCTGTCATAAGGAAATGAAGAGAATCCTGGTCTGAGAAAAGGGACGCCCAGGCATAAGCTCTAGTTTTGCCTAAAACTCCCTGGGTGATACTTTTCTGCCACTCTAGGTGTGGCTTCATCCTAAATTCCTATGCCGGGGGGTCGAGATTGAGGGAGTGAAGGCTAAACTTGAACTTGAGCTCTGAGACCTCTCCTAGGCATTCTGAGATCTGGGGTAAATTGAGGATTGGTAGGGTTCAGACAAGAAAAATGGGATGGCTTTAAAAGTTTGGAGCCTGGTAACTTCTCAAGTGTGCAAGCTTAAATAAATAATCCTCAAGTATGAGATATAATTTTTGTAACCTTTACTATGATTTTGCATAGTAAAATTTACATTCCTACTTGAAATGTCCGAAGTGTCTTCTGCTCATACTTGAGGATGATTCTTTTAATGTGTAAGATCTAGTTAGTGCAGGGAGGCCCCTTGCAAGACTCTGGAGAAGCCGCTTGAGATTCCCCCAAAGTTTGAAGTTTTACACCCAAGGTCTTCGGTGGAGGCTGATGGTGTAGTTCTATTTTGGAAAGAGAAGGTTGGTGGCAAGTGGGGGAAGGCTGACAACAAAGGTTCTAAATAACCTGCCCAACATAATACAAAGGGAAAAGTAAAGGCACTGAAGGGAAATGCAGCAAAATAGTCATAGCTGATGAAATCAGAGGTCAGCTGGGAGTGGAAGGCAGTGAGAGAGAAAGAAGAGGTGGGTCTTCCTTAGGTTTCCATCTTCCACAAAGGAATTTCTGTGTAATGGATGTTCAGTGACCCCTTGTCACGTTGGAAAGGATTGTATAGAGAGACATATTTCTAAGGATGGTGGGAAGAAGGATAATAGGATAATTTTTTACTTTTTTTAACTAAAGGTTTTGAGTGCCTTGTCAGAAAAATCATTAAATTCCCGTTTACTTAGGTAATAATGATTCATGGCTGGAGTATCTTCCTAGAGAAATCACATTACTTGTCTTATATCATGTGTCTGTTATGCCCTTTAACTCACTTGAAGAAAAGGTCCCTTAGTCTTTGCCTAGATAAACGTGACTGCCCACTAGCCCCCATTGTGTGCTAAGGGCGGAAAGTGTTGGCATTGTTCAAGTTTACTTAACTTGTTTTGTCTACCTCCTATCAATGGACAACTTTTAATAGTGTATATCAAAAGCCATATAGTTTAGAGCTATTAAACCTGTTCCACATCTGTTTAAACACCTTGAATACCTGTGGCATTGGCTCAGTCAATGTGCATGGTCGTTTTGAGTGTTAGGATTTCAGCTTCTGAAGGTTCCCATGTTAGGACTTCTTTACACCAAAACCAATCTCTAAGTTTAGTAATTATGTGTTGCTCATTGCCCTCATGGGTTATATTTGTGCTTATAAAGTGAAAAATTAGGTAATAATTATTGAATTTCTCCATGGAAAGATAGATATATTTAAGGAAACGGTGTCAGGCATTTTAGGTGGCACGTTAAGGAATTGGCAGACGGAGGTTTCTAAGGACAATTCCAGAGAGGCCTCACTGTCAGTTTTGTTCCTCTGATCAAAATAGTTCCTTTCAACATCTTTAAATAGGTTTTCTTTTAACTTTCCTGAAATGACCACATGAAATCAGATTGATCCATGTTGTAAAAACTCAAAGGGATCACCCTTACACACGATAATGTGTTAAAATGTTTTCCTTTCATTTTTTGGTTAATGTAGTTATCACAGTTTTTGAAACTGCGGTGAAAGGACTAAATAGCTATTCCCCCACATACGCTTTAGAGGTGTCTTCTTAGTTGTTTTTTTTTAAACTCCAGATCAGAATCCACTTTTGTTTTACTTAAAGCCATAGTTTATCCAAGGTGTGGCTTACACCTTTCTCTCAAAACCCATTCTCAGAAGAGGGACCCTGGACTCACAGGTTTTCTCTTCGAACCTGCCATGACTCACGGCATGCTTTTGGATGGAGTCCAGGAAACCTCACTCCATTTCTCTGCCTGAGCAGTGGCGTTTACGCCCACCAGCTGTAGAGATCTGGGATGGTGATTCATTGGCCGGTTTTGGGATAGTTTTGTTACATGTGGAGACGAAAAGGGTTATGTGTGTATATCTAAGCAGTATCCCTCATAAAAAAGCTGCATTTCATTAAGTGTGTTTAGGTGAAAAGCTTAGCTGTGGGTTTCCTGAAATTGTACCTTGCTGTCTTTCCCAGTAGAGAACACTTGTCTTCGAGCCCAGATGCAGGGCTTTGCCAAGGCTTTAGCACTGGAGGTATTAAAATCTCTTGTTTCCCTGGTTTATGTAGGGTAGGTTGTAAAAAGCATATGACCTTCATAAAGTAGCTGAAGGAATACAGTGTGCTAATAGTGTATACAGTAAATACAAAATGAGATACAGCAAGTCTTCTTCTTTTAGGTAGTTCTTGGCAAGCAGTTTATGAAAATGTAACTGAGGAACTTCCTGGGGGAAACAAATGTCACATTGTGTATTGTAGTTTTACAATGGCTGATACAATTTCCATTTCATCCAAAGTATGAGATTTTATTGACCCTGGGCATTCTTGTAGCTGAAAGTTGGAATATACAAAAAAATGCCAGATACAGTTGCAGTAGACGTTTCTGGAGTCACCTGTACCTCTTGCTTGTTTTCATCTAATTCTCAAACTTTTAGGAAGCTAGCACCAATTTTATGTGCTTGGTTAATTGTTTCTTCTTAGTTGACTTTAATAGCTAGAGCTGTCCAAAGACTGGGTTGCTGTAGGAGGCTGCATGGTGGGAGGTGTGCAAGCAGAGAATAAATAAGCATTTTGAAGGAATGTTGTAGGGAAGATCCAAGCACCAGACAAATGGGAGGTTAGGCTAGACTCTCTCTCAATCTCAGCGAACACTGAGATTCTGTAATTTGTTTATAAGCTCCTCTAGCCTGTTTAACTTGCTTTGCATGAATCCACATGTGTGTAGGTGTGCTTAATGAGTATTGGTGGCTGTGAGGTTTCCCAGCACTCTCACCATGATGTCAGGCTCAATCAGAGAAACAAAATCACTGACTTGGACAGTCTTTGAAGCCTAAGTGGAGAGGAGGGCACCTATTTATGCTTCTCCAGACGCTTTATGCCTGCTGAACCGAGGGTACTCAAAGGACCATTGGTGTTCAGATATACTTCATAAATCAGTTCTGACTCTTAGAATAATGGAAGTTGAAACAAAAATCCAGGCTTGAGATCAGAAGTTCTCTATTCTTACTGTGGTTTGGCACTAAGTAGCCAGGTGTATAATGGTGAACCACGTGATCTCCCTGGTTTCAAGTAGTTACCCCACTTATAAAATAGGGCAGAGTGGGAGGAATGGGGAGATGAATCTATGATTCATTTATCCATTCAACAGATGCGAGCCAGGCCCTATTCTTGCAGCTAAGGATGGTGCAGCTGAGTTCTAAGATGCCTTCCAGTGCCAGCATTCTTTGTTATCACTTCAGTGATTGAAGAGGAAGAGACAAGTCACATAGCTTAGGTTTCCTTAATTGGAGTGATTAAGGAAGTATAGTGGAGGTAATATAGAAGCATCAACTTAATTCTGAGAAAATTTCTCGAAGAAACACACAAACGAGAAAGGTAGCAAAACTTCTGAGGACATCCTGAAAAGTGGTACATCCTGCCTCATCCAGGATCATTTTCACCCCTGATTTTGCTGATGTTCTGAGGTCACATCTGGTGACCACCACCTCATGCACCAATAAGCGAGAAATGCTAACGATTAGGACTTTTATGAAACGTTGAACTTCAGTAAGAGCAAAAGATTTAATATGGAAAAAAAGCCAAGGGAGTACACTTCTGTGACGGTCTGTGTTGAGCTCACTTAATTGCAGGGGAGAAGGAAGTATAGTATTTTTGTTCTAGTCACCCAATCATCAGTTCATTTATTCACTTAATACTAATTAAGCAACTATAGATGCAAAGAGAGACGATGTGGGAATGAGGTAGAATTGGAATCTGCAGTCAACATTTGAACAACACAGGTTTGAACGGCAAGGGTTCACTTATAGGTGGATTTCTTTCAACCTATACCGATCAAGAATACAGTATCTGAGGGTCCAAAGCCTGCATGTAGGGACGGTTGACTTTCTGTATACAAGGCTTCCACAGGATCAACTGTAGGACTTGAGCATGTGCAGATTTAGTTACCTGTGGGTGGTCCTGGAACCAATCACCCTTGTATACCAAGAGATGACTGTATTTTGTTTATGATATATAGAACCTAAGGTAATATGGCTAGAAAATAGCATAAACAATGTCTGGTATTGACAGTAGCTTCTACTGCTTGTATAGCAAGACTTTAAAGCTTTAGAAAAATTCCATATATGTCTTTCTACACATTTGTTGATTAACCTAACTGTAGCAGATCAGTAACTTCCAACTCACTTCTTGTCTCGTAAGTAGAGATCTTCATATTTACTTTTAATTATACTTTCAGGTTGAAAATGATGAGAACTCCTTAGGGGGTCTTTAATCTCAAGATTATCAGTCTAGCTAAATGTAATTAAAAGACTGCCTTCTCTGTTTACTGCTGAATAATGATGAGAAAAAATAGTGTAATCTTTTTAATGTTTGTTAACCAGGTTCTCCATAGACAACTTTAGTCATTGGTCATAATATTGCAGAGTTAGCTGCAAATTTAAGAGGCGAGAAAAGGAATATGTTTGTTCATAGGTTTGTTCTAATCAAACCAATTCAAAGTTAATATTGCAAGGCTATACTGCATCTATCTCATCCAAAATGTTGTTTTATAGCTTTCAAACATCCCTCTTAACTTCTCTGCTCTGCCACTCATCATTCCATTAGGGAAAAACAAAACAAAACTTCAGCTTTGAAGCTCGTTAGACGCATACTTTAAAAAATAGATCAAACTAAGCAAAAAGTACAATTTGTATTATCTGCATGAGTTTCTAGTTTTTAGTGACCTAAGCTAAGTCTGGCTTTTGGTAGCAAGATTTTAGCATACCAGGCTCTCAGGGGAGGTGTTTCTCAGCATTATTTCAAAAATTAAGCTAAACAAAAGAGAATAAGTATTTTTACCTATCATATTGGTACAGTTTTTAAAGCATAAAGACATGTTCTAATTTAAATTTATTGAAATTTGATAAATCCATGTGACTTTTCCAGTACTGTGCTTGGTGCTTTAGATGGAAATAGGAATAAATATCTGATTCAAATCATCCAGGAGTTCACAATTACATACTTTACAACTCTGATTTAAAACACTTCTATGATGTGAAGGTATTCATCTGGTTCCAGCTTAAAACTGTGCAATTTAGATTTGATCTGCACATAAAACACTTGTAACTTGTAACACAATAGTTGCTTCACTTTGACTTGTAATCTATGATTACCTATGCCTTGCTTGTGAGTTTTCGTGCTGTTTTAATTCTCAGCTTTTTGTGCGTGACTGCATGTGTATATTATTTTTGCATTTTCCTCACATATCACTATACTTAAGAATTTATCCAAATGTCTCCAATGAAGTAAAGTAAGATTTTGGGTTTGATGCAAATCTAATATTGGAACATACAAATAAATTTTATAAGTCAATGGTTGACAGGATGTAAGTGAAAATATTACTTTGCAAAATGACATTTTAAAAAACAAAACAGGATCTCATTTCTATGGTTTATGCAATTTTTAAATACTGTGTTTTCCATTCTCTCCATTACTTTTTGTGTATTATGCAAATAATATATTATTCTATAGAGAAAGGAAACCTGGTAGGTTTATTAGCAATCACAGAACAGAATATTAGTCCCTAGCCCCTTGGAAAGAACACTTTGTAGACGAAGTGGCAAGATAGATTTGACATGCATCAAATGTGTTTTCTTTGAGAACTTAATGGGCAAAAACTTAGAGATTAAAAATGTGAATATTAGATATTCCAGGTGGGTGCAGTGAGGGCCCTGGAGTAGTTTATGCACATGTGTTCCTTGCCTGGGAGATCAGTAGTTTTACACAGTCTGACTCATGAGATTGATGCCCGGTTAGACTTCTCTTGAAGACTACCCTGTCATCTAAGTGCTCAGACCTGCTGGACGAGTGACCTTCTGTTTTTACTTGAAGAAAAGATCAGTGTGATTATTATATAAACTGGGTCCAGTTTGCAGCCCCACAACTTGAACAAAGAGAAAAACTTGGAGCAAGATCAGAAAAAACACCGAAAATGATTAATAAAAGGTTGAAAAAGAGTATTTATGAAAAAATAAAATGGAGGAGGCTGTGAAATATAAGATGCTGGATGCTGGAAGAGCTATCATAGAAATAATATTTACTGATTGTGTGATCTCTATACTGACAGTAAAAATCATGTCGCCCCTTTCTCAAGACAATCATATGACTTCTGATTACACTTAGAATAGAATCCAAACTTCTTACCCTAATTTGCAAAGCTCTGCATGACATATGCCTTCTGCCCACCTTGCTAAACTTCGTTTTACTTTACACATCCTATCATCCTACATTAGGGTGACCAGCTCTCCCAATTTGTCCAGGACTGAGGACCTTCTAAGGATGTAAGACTTTCAACTTTAGAGCTAGGATTGTTCCAGGCAAACTGAGATATGTGGTTTCCCTATCCTCCAGACATGGATCATCTTTGTTACTTTCAGCATCTCCTCTTCCAGCATATCTCTGCCTGAAATATTTTCCTTCCACGTGTAATCTTAGGATCACATCTGGAATCTGTGTTATGTATGGGTTATTTCATTTGTTATTTTCCAATAATGATAGCCTTTGCAAAAACCATCCCTCAGAAAGAGGAAATACCTTAACCATGGAGTCCTTGGTACTTTCCTCTTCATACCACAGTACGGCTTGTGATTCCAAGCAAACGGTTGTGTAATAACCTTACAAGCAGCTTCAGTTCCTTCCTGATAAATCTGTGGTCCATGGAACATGTGTTTTGATCCAGCAGTCCCTCTGCCACCTGGAGTCTTGATATAAGTGTGTGGGTCAGTGTGCATGTGCGCCCATACATGCTTATGAGGAGGTCAGTGTGTGAGGGGAATCAGGAAGTCTCTTTTTTATTTTTAAATGAAATCAAGTAAAACTTTACCTTGGCTTCCAAAATCTCTCTCAAATACTGTAAACAATACCTTTGATACTCTAGAAAGAGATTATGGCCAGGCGCAGTGGCTCATGCTGGTCATCCCAGAACTTTGGGAGGCCGAGGTCGGTGGACCACCTGACCTCAGGAGGTCGAGACCATCCTGGACAACATGGTGAAACCCATCTCTACTGAAATACCAAAAAAAAAAAAAAAAAAAAAAGGCCCGGCATGGTGGCTCCTGCCTGTAGTCCCAGCTACCCAGGAGGCTGTGGGATGAGAATCGCTTGAGCCCCGGAGGCAGAGTTTGCAGTGAGCTGAGATTGCACCACTGCACTCCAGCCTGGGCAAGACCAGACAGAGCAAGACCCTGTCTCAAAAAAAGGAAAAAAAGAAAAAGAAAGAGATTACTATAATTTTATCATAGATTGTCTGGTTATAGCAAAGATGGATAATCAGTAAATCAAGATTTAATGAAGTTTTAGAAATATGTAGCTTCAGTTATGATTGGTAACCTAAGTTCTCAATCTTGATGATATTAAGGCTAAGCTTAGGCCTAATTAGACATTGAGATACAAAACCTTTCCAACATCTCAGTCAAAGACCATCAAGGAGTCAATTGTTCCAATCCACTGGATAAAGATATAATTTACATTTTATTTATATAATTGAAATATTATTCCAAATAATACTAAGTTTCTTGCTCAAGATAGCATAGTTCGTTAAAGCTGAAAAATACTTACATATGCAAAAAGTACTTGTCACATATTATCACTGTCAATGATATAGTGATCTTTAATTAAAAGAGGACATAAATCTAGAATTTAAACAAAATCTTCTAACCAGCACAGTTTCAGTTCATATTTAAAAGTCCGTGCCTTTATGCCACAATGAATCAAGCTTTTACTCTTTAAGAAACATATTGATAATCTCTCAAACTTGACCCTGTTTATTTGCTCAGGAGTTAGTGCACCAAAAATAATAATGGGGAATGAGAAAAAAATGGAATCCTGAGAAACACTACATTGAATTATTGCGTGTGTTATTTTACAACATCACAGCTTAAATAGCTTTAAAAACTGGTGATGTCTTTGAATAAGAATCTACTACTATGTTTCAAGGTAACATCTCAAAGGTTATTTTGTTTTGTTTTAAGAAAATGACTTCTATATTCTCCCCTACTCCTCCTATTCACATCACTGGAGATACGAATATTGCTTATCCAGCCATGATAATCTATAAAACATTTATTTTTTATCCTCCAATTCACCCAGTTTTTCTGAAGCTTGCTGATTGGGGTGTAAAGCTGGTAACTAATATCAAAGATATACTGAAAACCATTTTGATTACAAATAGTTAACATCCAGGATCATATATATGATTGCTACTTAAAATTAAAATTATCTTAGCAAGGATTAAAATCCCTTAGTAAAAAATAAATATGTATTAGTTCAGCTAACCCTATTCAATTAGATCATTAATTATTTTTCCAGTTGATTTTGAATTTAATGTTGAAAACATAAAATCTTGGAGTGGAGGGATCTCTTTTTCATCATCCAGTCCAGCATTTGTTTTTCTGGAGAAGACAGTGTATGTTGGGTTACCAGTGGAAATACCAGTATGACTGGCGTCTCTAGATTCCTAGTCCAGTTTTCTCTTTTCCATACAACAGTGACATATACTTGGTCTTCTTCCATTTTTCTCTTGTTGGTCCAAGCATATTTCACATGTTTTAAAATGTTTTCTGCCAGGCACATTGCAAGCAACCCGTGCCTTGATGGTGGTTGGCATCCTCCTGGGAGTGATAGCAATCTTTGTGGCCACCGTTGGCATGAAGTGTATGAAGTGCTTGGAAGACGATGAGGTACAGAAGATGAGGATGGCTGTCATTGGGGGCGTGATATTTCTTCTTGCAGGTAATAGAGGCTGTGCCTTGCTTTCACCTTACTAATCTGTTCCTAGTATGATTTGAAATCTATTACGTTGGATTCATTACACTTGATTTCAGTCTCTAAGGCAAACTGCAAACATAGACCTGAAGTCCAGTTGACTTTCATGTTCTCAAACACGAACCAAATGAAAATTTGAGAGCTCTGCTCACATCTGACAGGTCTGTTGGTTGAAGTTTCAAGTGGCAACTGGTTTGTTAGAACCAGTCTCTTACAGTGAAGAAAGTTGTTCACTATTTAGCAAACGCTAAGGAGGAAGTTCATGTAATTCAGAAAATTCCTATGTTGTCTCCACAGATTCTATGTGGAAAAGATGGGGAATAGTGAGAGAAAACACAAGAAAATATGTGAACCCTTCAGGTCTGTGAGGGATGGAAGGATTGAGTTTATTGGAGAAAAATAAGGATAGCATTCCAGCTGGGCAGATCGAATTCAAGAATAAACAGGATGTACCCATAGACCAATGAAAAGAAAGGCCAACTGGAGTAGAGGTGGCCTGTTGGAATGGTCAGTTTAAGGCAGGAAAAAAAAATACAGAAATACTTTTAAATTTTTTTGGTAAAATAATGATATTATATTTTCCATTGAAAATAAATATGTGTTTTTTAGGCCAGGTATGGTGGTTCATGCCTATAATCCCAGCACTTTCGGAGGCTGAGGAGGGCGTATCACCTGAGGTCGGAAGTTCGAGACCAGCCTGGCCAACATGGTGAAACCCCATCTCTACTAAAAATACAAAAATTAGCTGGATGTGGTGTTGCACGCCTGCAATTCCATATACTCCAGAGGCTGAGGCATGAGAATCACCTCAACTAGGGAGCCAAGATCGCGCCACTGCACTCCAGCCTCAGCAACAAAAGACTCTGTCTCCAAAAAAAAAAAAAAGGAAGGAAAATATCTGTTTTTTAAATCAAGTGTTGATTGATAAGTTACATTATGTGTCATTTCAGAAAATCAAAGTCAGAAAACATGGACAGCATTATTTCAAAGCTTTATAATAATGCTTATTTAAAAATTATAGTGTATGTATATTATGTATGTGTATATATACATATATATAATCTCTGTGTGTGTATATGTTTTTTATATCTGTACACTGTATTATATATATAATCTCTGTATATATTATACAGCTATCATAGATTACTATATATTCTCTATATTAGGTATTATATGCATATATTATATATGTAGTATATTATAGTATATATTTTTAAATAACAGATATAATTAATGATATAAATCTACTAATAGGAAAAACTAGAATAGACTTTATTTTCTTGTTTTATTTTTGACAGAAGACTTGTAGGGGCTTTTGCTCCAGTATAATATATCAGTTTAACCAGTAATTGAGGAAGAGTATCTGTGGCTTTGCTAAAGATATGGTCAGTTTAAAATGACCAGTCTCTCAGTTTACCCAAATACAAATTGTCTCCTGTCCGAAAAGGCATGGATAGTGTTTTATTCCCAATAATTTAATCTTATATCAAAGGCTGTGAATAGTAATCTTTGTGGCCATCGTTGGCATGAAGTGTATGAAGTGCTTGGAAGACGATGAGGATGCAATGCATTGCATTCTTCTTTTGCTTGCCTTCTTGTAACTCCCGCAGGTGACTGCATCACTCCTATTCCAGTTTCAAGGACTTCTCTTAGGAGTAAGGGTCACAAGTTCAAGACCATTCACATGGTCTATTTGAGCAGCCAAAAGCAATAGTGTTTTCTGTCATGTCTAGAGGCAATTACACTGGACTATGTTTTTGGTTGGGGAGAGAGAGTAGCATAGAAACGTCTAATCTGTCTATATTGATTAATGCTTAAAATTACTATAAGAAAGTTATTTAACTTTTCTGATAAGAAAAAATGAGGTATTTTATAAATCTTATAAATGATTAAGGGAATGATTTTGACTAAATTATGTATCTGCTATCATTGAATATAAAATGCCATGGGAAATTGAGATTGGGTTGCATAAATTGGTCTGATGTGGCACCCTCAACAAATCTCAGGTCAATCTATACCTGTGCCAGGTATTCCCTTGGCCAATGGGGCAGTAGTAATGCAGGTATTCTGGTCCATTCTGAGACATGTCCTAATCTCACTGCTGTCTAGCTGCTTGCATTCCTTTTGATTCTGCAGAAATGTAAATTTTGAGTTTGATCAAGAACATAGAAGAGTTTTCATCTTCCCCTTTTGCAAGTAATTCCATCTGTACTAATAATGACAATAGTTTCATCAAATGTAGTTTAGTACCCTAATATATAACAGTATATTTAAAAGAGATTATGTACAACATACACCTGACTAATTGTTTCCAAAAAAGCATTATTTGTGCCAAGATGTCATAAAAAGTATAAATTTTGTCTAACTCCCACCTAGTATTTTTTATATTTTAATAGGAACTCAGAATAAATCATATCTGGACTTCTAATCTCCCTAATATCAAAATAAAAATGTCAACACTGTTGATGAGATTTAATTCTTGCAAAATATGTTTTGGTTTAACAGCTTGTGTATTTAGGCTCAGTGTTCCATGGTGATTAACAGTCTTTTGTTCTGAATTTCTGTAGGTCTGGCTATTTTAGTTGCCACAGCATGGTATGGCAATAGGATTGTTCAAGAATTCTATGACCCCATGACCCCAGTCAATGCCAGGTAATGCTATTCATGCGTAAAATAGTTTGTTTTCTGAGAAAATACCCTTTTTATGTTCTACAAAGTCCTTCTAGTGCCATCATTTCCCAGATTTGCTTTCAAGAATTTTATGTCAAACCTACAAACAATTTAAATGATCTGTGACTTATGTTAAAATGAGTTTGATAATTGCTTTAACAGCCTGAATTGATGACAAAATACCTTCCAAAGTAGAACAGTTTCAAGTCCTAAACTTTTCAACTGTATACTGGACTCTTTTTTTTCCCCTTTTTTTCAGGTATTAATAAAGATGTTAATATACTTGAAATTTCCTTTTTGAAGTGTATTCTGATGTTTACAGCACCTACTGTATGATTATTTGTAACTAATGCACAATTTATGATTGATTGAGAAAAATTGTACTACTCTAGGGCTTAATGAATAATACTTCATTCCCAACAGTTCATTTTTACACATAAAGCTATGATATATGTTTTTAGTATGTTCAGACACCACCTTGAAATTTTTTGTTCTTTCACAACTATAAAATTGGCTTTACAAAGGTCATCTTTCTTAATACTGCAAGTTGTGCAAGTCGAGCTGATTCTTAGCTCTCATGTGACAACATTCTTTAATCAGAGACGAGGCTCTTCATCTCACTGTCTTCACATCTTTAATGCCTAATAACTACATTCAGTCAGGATGTTAAAATATAATTATTGTTTGTTGAGTGCTTGGATGAATGGATGAAAAACCTCAGTGTTTGGAGAGATAAGATGTGTTTTTCTTTTTATATAATCACCCACATATGGGAGAACACGTACTCCAATGGTTGTGTTGGAGCCCATCCCATAAGATTTACAATGTAAGAACAGAAACTGCTAGAGGTCAGTAGTCTAAAATTTCACCAAGGTCATAATACCAGTAATGCACAGGAAAGCACTTTATAAATTGCCAGTCATTTTGCAATTATTATTTACATGATTGCATGTGATCCTAAAAGCAGTCTATTGAGGCACGTGGGATTATCCTGCTTTGAGAGGAGGAGAAACTGAGGCTGAGAGGTGAAGTTGCTCTCCCCGAATTGCAGCAGTTGAGAGTTGGCATCAGGATTCAGACTTGGCCTTATAACTAATAGAACCAACCCTTCTCTACTCTTCCATACTGTCCATAATCACTCACAGATACCCCACCCTAAGTGTCTGCTTTAATTCATCTGCCTGGATCAGCTTAATCCAGAATGGTTCATGGGCTGCTTAGAACTTTTCTTTACAAAACCATAAAATTTGGATTTTAGATTACATAGGTGCCTGGGATCAATAGATCATCTGTTCAAAACTCTGATTATCTCCATTATGCTCTATCAGTTTCTTTATAGAATATGATTACTACTTAGTGATATAGCTTCCTTTGCTAAGTTTCAGCCTAGGAACCATGATCCAAACCCTACTTCTAAAACACATAAACATGCTTTACAAGTATCCTACATATGGAAAAGTCTTTGGAATTATTTGTGTACTGGCATTACATGTGTTATTTCCTGACCTACTATTGCAAATTGTCAACAATTGCAATATAAACATTCTTTTGTGTATATGTTCACAAATCTTAAAGTACTTCCCAAGGGATATTGAGGGATTATTTTCAATGAAAAAAGTATAATGAGTATTGATTTTTTTCCTTTATTGTATTAGAAAAGTTGCCAGTAATTCACTGATTAACAAGCACGTGGGTTTTTCCTTTTAGGTACGAATTTGGTCAGGCTCTCTTCACTGGCTGGGCTGCTGCTTCTCTCTGCCTTCTGGGAGGTGCCCTACTTTGCTGTTCCTGTCCTCGAAAAACAACTTCATACCCAACACCACGGCCCTATCCAAAACCTGCACCTTCCAGTGGGAAAGACTACGTGTGACACAGAGGCAAAAGGAGACAATCATGTTGGAACAAACTGAAAATGGACATTGAGATACTATCATTAACATTAGGACCTTAGACTTTTGAGTATTGCAATCTGAAGTATGGTATTACAAAACAAACAAAGAAACCCATGTGTTAAAAATACCTATTGCTAAACATGGCTTAGTCTTATTTTATCTTCTTTCCTCAATACAGGAGGGAAGATTTTTCCATTTGTATTACTGCTTCCCATTGAGTAATCATACTCAAATGGGGGAAGGGGGTGCTCTTAAATATATATAGATGTGTATATATACATGTTTTTCTATTAAAAATAGACAGTAAAATACTCTTCTCATTATGTTGATACTAGCATACTTAAAATATCTCTAAAAATAGGTAAATGTATTTAATTCCATATTGATGAAAATGTTTATTGGTATTTTTTTTTGTTTATGTATACATATATAATAGTCAAACATCATTTACTCTTCTTCATTAGCTTTTAGTGTCTTTGCCATAAGACCTAGTCTAATCTACCAAGAATGAATTCTTTCAATTCTTCATGCGTGCCCTTTTCATATACTTATTTTATTTTTTACCATAATCTTACAGCACTTGCATCGTTATTAAGCCCTTATTTGTTTTGTGTTTCATTGGTCTCTATCTCCTGAAGCTAACACATTTCATAGTCTACATTTTAGTTTCTAAAGCCAATAAGAATTTATTACAAATCAGAACTTTGGAGGCAAATCTTTCTGCATGACCAAAGTGATAAATTCCTGTTGACCTTCCCACACAGTCCTCGTACTCTGACCCATAGCATTCTTGTTTGCTTTGAAAATATTTGTCCAATTGAGTAGCTGCATGCTGTTCACCCAGGTGTTGTAACACAATTTTATTGATTGAATTATGAAGCTACTTATTCATACTTATATATCCCACCTAAACTACCTTTTTGTTCCCCTTCCTTAATTGTATTGTTTTCCCACATGTAATTATCATGTAGTTTATATCTTCCTAATAAGGTGTGGTCTGTTTGTCTGAACAAAATGCTAGACTTTCTGGAGTGATAAGCTGGTGACAAATATTCTCTCTGCAGCTGTAAGCAAGTCACTTAATCTTTCTACCTCTTTTTTCTATCTGCCAAATTGAGATAATGATTTAACCAGTTAGAAGAGGTAGTGTGAATATTAGTTTATATTACTCTCATTCTTTGAACATGAACTATGCCTATGTAGTGTTTTTATTTGCTCAGTTGGCTGTTTAGAAGTCACTGAACAAAACCTACACACACACCTTCATGTGGTTCAGTACCTTCCTCTCTCTATCAGTCTATTTCCATTCTTTCAGCTGTGTCTGACATGTTGTTTGTGCTCTGTGCCACTTTAACAACTGCTCTTACTTTTCCAGTCTGTACAGAATGCTATTTCACTCAAGCAAGATGATGTAATGGAAAGGGTGTTGGCACTGGTGTCTGGAGACCTGGATTTGAGTCTTCGTGCTATCAATCACTGTCTGTGTTTGAGCAAGGCATTTGGCTGCTGTACACTTATTGCTTCATCTGTAAGAGGTGGTTTGTAATTCCTGATCTGCCCACCTCACAGTGATGTTGTGGGGATCCAGTGAGATAGAATACATGTAAGTGTGGTTTTGTAATTTAAAAAGTGCTACACTAAGGGAAACAATTGAGGAATTAACTGCATACGTGTTGGTGTTGCTTTTCAAATGTTTGAAAAGAAAAAAAAAAAATTAAGAAATGGGTTTCTTGCCTTAACCAGTCTCTCAAGTGATGAGACAGTGAAGTAAAATTAAGTGCACTAAACCAATAAGATTCTAAGGAAGTTTTATCTTCCGCAGTGAGGATGGCCCAATGTTTTTCGTGGCTGAGCAGATGTAATGGGAAGAAATAAAAGCCTAAGTGTTGCTAAATCCAACAGCAAGGGAGATTTTTGAATCATAATAACTCATAAGGTGCTATCTGTTAAGTGACGCCCTCAGAGCTCTTGCTGTTAGCTGGCAGCTGACGCTGCTAGGATGGTACTTCACAATAAACTACACAAGGAAAGTCAGCCACCGTGTCTTACGAGGAATTGGACCTAATACATTTTAGTGTGCCTTCCAAACCTGAGAATATATGCTTTTGGAAGTTAAAATTTAAATGGCTTTTGCCACATACATAGATCTTCATGATGTGTGAGTGTAATTCCATGTGGATATCAGTTACTAAATATTACAAAAAAATTTTATGGCCCAAAATGACCAAAAAAATTGTTATAATAGAATTCATCCAATTTTGATATTTTTATATTCTTCTACCACACCTGGAAACAGACCAATAGATATTTTCGGGTTTTATAATGGGAATTTGTATAAAGCATTACTCTTTTTCAATAAATTGTTTTTTAATTTAAAAAAAGGATTATTGGCTTGTTTTCTAATCATTTATTGTAAGATTGCCATTCTTGGTAGAGGAGGTGGCTTGGGATAGGATCTGACTCACCATGTTCCTGGGAAAGAACTATGATGCCTCTGGCCCATCTATCAAATTTGAGTGGTTCCACCCACTAGAATGCCCTATTTCTCTCAAATTGAGTTCCTCACCAAGGGTGGTAATAGAAGAGGATGCCAGGAGATGTTACTTAATACTTTTTCTCATCTATAAAAAGGGGACATACAATAATAAATGATAAATGATAAGATATGAAGGTATTTTGTGAACTGTAAAGCACTGTGCAAACTGAAGTGGCTTTGTTCCTCACAAAGGTGGAAGAGTGAAAGACAGCCATTGGAAACCCATTGTTGTCTCTGTAATGATGATGATCAAAACTACTCCTTAAGGATATGTTGGAACTCATTCACTCATTATCTTAAAGTATCAATAACTGACACAACCTTAATGTGTGGCCTGTTCCTGGACAATGTTCATGTTGAGACCAGGCTTGTAAATAAAGGCTTGCAGCTCTAATGTGGAGTCTTAGACATCAGCATGATGGGTGAGGTGCAAAGATCATTGCCAGTCAGTTTAACTTGAATTCTCCTTAAATTAAGCAGATGCATCAGAATTCTCACTCTGTTTCTACAGAATTTAAATATCTGAAGACAGGCCGGGCGCGGTGGCTCAAGCCTGTAATCCCAGCACTTTGGGAGGCCGAGACGGGCGGATCACGAGGTCAGGAGATCGAGACCATTCTGGCTAACACAGTGAAACCCCATCTCTACTAAAAAATACAAAAAAATCAGCCGGGCGAGGTGGCGGGTGCTGTAGTCCCAGCTACTCAGGAGGCTGAGGCAGGAGAATGGCGTGAACCCGGGAAGCGGAGCTTGCAGTGAACTGAGATCCGGCCACTGCATTCCAGCCTGGGCGACAGAGCAAGACTCCGTATCAAATAAATAAATAAATAAATAAATAAATAAATAAATAAATATCTGAAGACAAGGCCAAGGTCAGCGGAAGTTTGAAAGGCAATAAAATACCTTGGTGCTCCCGAAAAGAACTAAAAGAAAGCTTGGATTGCGAATCATACCAAGTAGGCGCTCATCCTTATCTGAATGCCATTGTTCTTCAAGCCTTTCCTCCTCTTGTTTAGCACTTTCTATATTTGCCCAGATCAAGGGAAAACTTCACTTTGTCCCCATATTCCCACCTTTTTCAGCCTGTCATTATTTCTAGTATGATCTGGTTGTGTACATTTCCTTCATTTAAATGTGGCTCAGGAGTAACATCTCTGAATTTCCTTCTTTCCTCATTTCCCACAAACCCCACGATCCCCAGCCTACCCTAAAACCTCTTCATTTAGCTGGTACCATGCAACTTTGATAGAAGTCATCGCAGCTTCTAGGGTTATGTGGGGATGGCTTGTTGAGTCCTAAAAATAGGCAATCAGAGAGTTTCTCATTGCTGAACCTCTGGAGATCGCTTGGCAGTTTGCACACTCCACTTCTACTGATAAGTTTTCCAATGTGGTCATTATCAGCAATTGAAAACTAGATATGAATTTATTTAATTAATATTTACTGAATACCTATCACAGGGTCAGCCTCATTAAATGCAGGCAGGGTAAAGTAGCTATAATGAGACCTTGTCCTGGGCTGAAGCAGTATAAAGGATATTGGGTGGAAAGAGAAGTAAGCTCGAAACAAAGCACTGGTTCTGCCACTGATGAGCCAGGTGAGCCATGGAGATTTCCACCCACTGTTTCTTCATTCATAAAATGAAGGCGTTAGACCCGTGCAGTGGCTCTTAGCCATAACAGCATGTTAGAATCGCCTGGGAGCTTTTGAAACTTCCCAATTCCAAGGCCCCACCCAAATCAAAGGAATCAGAACCTCTGAGAGGACAGTCCCAGCAGGAGCTTCCCAGAGGATTTCAACACACTGTGTGGATTGCAAACCACTGGCCTATGTCATCTGTCAGGACCAATCTTGTCCCAAACATTTTCTGAGTAACACACATCCAGGCACTTAATAGATTTGCTGTCAGTTCACCTTTTACCTAATGTTATTGCTTTATTTTCTGGTTCAGGATTGGGGTTTTTTGTTTGTGTTTTGTGGGGAAAAGGAGGAGTTAAAAGCAGGTGGTCCTTTAGATGCTTTTGTCACGTTTCTTTGGCAAATAACGTTCTTTCTTGCCATTCTCTATTATTTTTAATTTACTTCCAAAGAATAGTCAATAATACAAAGTAAATACTGTTTAAAAGAACAGGCTTCTTTTTAACAAACAATGTGAGTTCAAGAGGATAAGTGGTTACTTATAAAGTGGAGCCTGAGTTATTCTCTTTAATGTGCAATTTTCAGGAGAGTCCTTAGCTAAACCTTAAGCTTGCTTCGTTTATTTTTAATTGAATAGCATTTCTGTGATTTTAGTTCACTTATTTCATTATTTTTGTAATTTATTGCTTTGTTCCCCTTTTCCAAAATAGAAAAAAAAAAGTGAACACACACCCACACTCCCACACACACCAATTTAGGAAAGATAAAGTTTGAAAACTGTTCAGATCTCTTAACTGAGCTGACCTGGGATAGAACACATTGCTATGCTGAAGAGGCTTTTACTTATTTTTGGAAATAATTTTTGTCAGTTAAATTTCCTGTTTCTATTAATGCTGTGCTTTTTCTAAGTGTCTATTGCTGCTTCTTGACTCTATTAAAAAAATCCAGCAGCCTCTAGGTGATCTGAGTCAAGCAGACATCTAGATCAAGGGTGAGGAATAGCAGAGAATACTTGCTGGAAGATGAGAATGAAATACAGCAAAGAGATATGAGCTTCAATACAGCAGGGCAGTGGTTTTAAAATGATTTTTTGTGATAATTTTTACCACAATATTTATTTATTTGATAATAAAATTAAAACTTATTAATGAAGTAGAAAAATATAGAAAATTGGAAATAATTATTTTAAATAATATAATAGTCATATTACCAAAAGGTAGAACTTTCTAAGAATTTGATGTGATTTCTCTAGCCCTTTTTCCTTTCCCAGAGATAGGCTTTGGGGTTTATTCTTATTTTTTATTATTTTACATAGCATCATATAAAAATAATTTTGATTTGTGCTTTATTTTCCATTTAAGTATATGGTAATATACTCTTACCAGACATACTTTCTAAACACAGACTGATTGATTGATTCATATATATATATATATATATATATATATATATATTTTTTTTTTTTTTTTTCAGACAGGGTTTCACTCCTATTGCTCAGGCTGGAGTGCAGTGACATCATCTCGTTTCACTGCAACCTCCACCTCCCAGGCTCAAGCAATTCTCCTGCCTAAGCTTCTCAAGTAGCTGTGATTACCCACACATGCCACCACACCCAGCTAATTTTTGTATATTTTTCGTAGAGATGGGGTTTCTCCATATTTCCTAGGCTGGTCTCAAACTCTTGAGCTCAAGTGATCCACCCACCTCAGCCTCCCAAAGTGCAGGATTATAGGTGTGAGCCACCACACTGGCCTCACATAATATTTTTAAGAATCTAACATTTTCCATGTGTTTTCTGAAATAATGGAAATGGTGGCTCTGGAGTTGTGCAACCCAGGAGCCATGAATAAAATGGACAAAAATTCCTTTCATCCAGGAAGTTACATTATAGGTGAGGAATGCAGATAATAAAACGGATATACTAATTATATAGCTTATTAAACAGTGATAAACCTAAACTAAATAGTCAAGAAATATTGAGAACGTTGGAGGAAGGTAAGAGTTTAAAATAATGTGGCAATGGAAGTCCTCAATGAGAAGGTGAAGTTTAAGAAATAATTTAAGAGATGAAGCAAATCAAGTGGTACCTGGTAGGAAAGTATTCCGGAAATAGCACGTGCAAGTTCCCTAAGGTAGAATCACGTACAAAATGTTCAAAAAAGAGCAAAGGGGCCAGTGCAGCTGCAATGAAGTAAGACAGGAAGAGAGTATTTTAAAATGAAAGCATAAAGGGTAAGAGATTTAAAATGTATGGAATATGACAGACCATTATAAAGACTTCATCTTTTACTTTGAATGAAAGAGAAAGATATTGTTAAGTTTTGATCAAAGGAAACAAAGATCTAAATTGAGACTTAGTAGGATTAGTCTTCCTGTTGTGTTGAAAAATAGACCATAAGTGGATAAGGAGAGAAGCAATGAGTTCATATGGAAGGTTATTACAATAATCCAGGCAAGAGATGGCTTGGTGATTGCAATCTGTCATAGGAGGAAGTGGTTAGAATCTGGATATTATTTTAAAGTAGAGCCAACTGGTTTTGCTGATTGACTAGATGTGAGGTATGAAAGTAAAAGACTAGGCCGGGCGCGGTGGCTCAAGCCTGTAATCCCAGCACTTTGGGAGGCCGAGACGGGCGGATCACGAGGTCAGGAGATTGAGACCATCCTGGCTGACACGGTGAAACCCCGTCTCTACTTTAAAAATACAAAAAACTAGCCGGGCGTGGTGGCAGGCGCCTGTAGTCCCAGCTGCTCGGGAGGCTGAGGCCGGAGAATGGCGTGAACCCGGGAGGCGGAGCTTGCAGTGAGCTGAGATCCGGCCACTGCACCCCAGCCTGGGCGGCAGAGCGAGGCTCCGTCTCAAAAAAAAAAAAAAAAAAAAAAAAAAAAAAGAAAGTAAAAGACTAGTCAAAAATGATTCCAAAGCTTTTTGCCTAAGAAATTGATAGGATAGAGCAGACGTAAACCAAAAGTGGAAAGACTGAGAGCAGGTTTGAAAAAGAAAGTCAGAAATTTCATTTTGGACATGGTAATAATTTCTTCTTCTTCTTCTCTTTCTCCTTCTCCTTCTCCTCCTCCTCCTTCTCCTCCTCCTCCTCCTTCTCCTCCTCTTTCTTCCTCTTCCTCTTCTTCTTCCTCTTCCTCTTCCCCTTCTTCCTCTTCCTCCTCTTCCTCTTCTTCTTCTTCCTTCTTCTTCTTCTGTCTTCTTCCTCCTCCTCCTCTTCCTTCTTCTTCTTCCTTCTTCCTTCTTCTTCCTTCTTTTTCCTTCTTCCTTCTTCTTTCTTCTTCCTTCTTCTTCTTCTTCTTCTTTTTCTGAGACAGAGTCTCATTCTGTTATCCAGGCTGCAGTGCATTGGTATGATCTCAGCTCACTGCAACCTCCACCTCTCAGGTTCAAGAGATTCTCCCGCCTCAGCCTCCGGAGTAGCTGGGACTACAGGTACAAGCCACCACACTCAGCTAATTTTTGTATTTTTAGTAGAGACTGGGATTCACCATGTTGGCCAGGCTGGTCTCGAACTCCTGACCTCAGGTGATCCGTCCACCTCAGTCTCCCAAAGTGCCGGGATTACAGGCATGAGTCACCGCGCCCAACCTGGACATGATAATCTTAACATGCCTTATTGTACATCCAAGTAAAGATGTACAGTAAGCAATAGAAAAACAGAGGCATGTGAAGAACTAGAATGGAGAAAAGGATTTCAAGAGAAGAGAGTAACAAAACATCAGTTTCACAGGATTGAGTCAAGTTGAAAATATGCTCCAGTCTTTGGATATTTAGATTGATTGTTACATATCACTAGGCTAGCTGGTTAATAATGGGAGAAACCAAATTTATTTTTCTCATTACTAAATCCATCTTTTGTTATCTCTCAAAAATTTCATTCTTTTTTTCTCTGTGAGAGTATCATCAAAGAAATCTGGTGTGTTAGGGTCACAGACCAGCCCTGGATTCTGATCCTGAATCTGCCCTTTTAATAATTGCATCTTTGTAATTTAATGTGATAGAAACCAAACGTGTCAGTTTAAGTGTTCTGGGAAGGAGGATGCCAAGTCAGAGTTAGACTTGCAAAAGCATGATGGCTAATACCTGTGGAGAAAAAAAAAAAAATAGGAAAAGGCAGCAGGAGTAGATAGGAAAATCTTTGCCAGGGATCGGAGGGATGAGCAAACTTTTTTCTGTAGATGACCAGATAGCAAATATTTCAGGCTTTGTGGGTCACATAAATTGTCTATAATGTATTCCTAATATTTTGTCACTTGTATCATTCTTTGAAATATGTAAATCATTCTTAGTTTGTGGGCCACACACACACAAAAAAGGCTGTGGACCAGATTTAGCCTATGGGCTATAGTTAACAAATACAGCCTGGTCTGACACCTGCGAATGGATAATAGGACAGCAGGATAATTGTGTCAGAAAAACTTTAGGCTGTTGAGTGTTCTTATAAAGCCTTGTGGCCAGCCCATGAGGACTCTTGTTTAAAGGATGTCCATGAGGTAGTCCTGCATTGGGCAGCAATGGTCACTTCGTAATACCCCCACTGTACTTACTCATTATCTGTGAGCTGTTAAAAGTGTGACTTTAACTAGAAAGTTGTAGCAGCTGCCAACAGCACTGCAGAGAAAAGCTGTCAGCAAACTGCCCACCACCCCACCCCCTCCATTCCCACTCCACGAAAGATTCTTACTTGAAGAGCAGCATACCTCCTGAATGTCACATGAAAGTACAGAGAATTAGCCAATAGAGCTTTGGTTTTCTCACAGACCAAGTTGTCCCAAGGTAGGTAGTAGACAGATGATTTGATGAATTTGTAAAATCATTGCTCAGTCATCTTCTCTCTTTGTCATTCTTAGTGTATGGCTTCCGTTCTCATGGCTATTTTGGTTCTAGGAAGGCTACTCTACCTTCACTCTTATCACCTTATTCAAGTCAAGAAGATGAAGAAGCAAAAGAAGAATAAGGCAAACAGGAGAAAGGAGTGGTACCTATATATCAGAAAATCAAAACTTTTTCATAAATCCTCAGTGGGTGGAAAACTGAAAAGTGGGATAGAGAGTACAAATAGAGCTAAGCATGTATGGAATTGTGATATAAGACATGATAGTATTACAGATCAACAAAGAAATGAGGGATGCTTCAATATATGCTGTGGGACAAGTGGATATTTACAGGGGAAGAAAACAAACAAACATGGTCTCTAACCCATATAATACACAAAAATTAATTTTACATAGGTTAAAGACTAAAATATAAAAAAATTCAGAAAAAATATGGAAGAATAAATTTCTTACCATAAATTAAAGAATTTTTCTAATTAAATAAGACACAAAAACAAAATCTTAAAAAATAGTTATATACAACTGTGTTAAAATAAAGGGCTCTGTTCATCAAAGACATAATAGAAACATCAGAAGGCAATCCAAAATTAGGAAGAATAACCACCGCATAGCATATAATAAACAAAGACTTAATATTCAGAATATTTTTAAAAAACCAATAAATTATAACAAATACAACCAAATAGAAAAAAAGCAAAATTCATGCAAAGGCATTTTGCAAAAGATAAATGATATAAGCTTATTAAAATATGAAATTATGCTCAATCTTATTAATAACTTCAATAATAAAACCTTATTAATAAAATAAATGAAAAATATAACTTTAAACCAGACTTATATGTTCACCAGATTGACAAAATGTAAGATGTCTGATATGCTTACAAGTGTTGTAGGATATTTGGATTAATGATGGTCTCCAATTGATCTAACAAATTTTGAAAGGAATACTAACATTATACTGTAAATTTAAACATCCAACTTCACATTAAAATGCACTAGTAAGCATATACTTTTGAGAAACTCTTATGTGTATAACGGGGTACATGTATAAGAATGACAATTGTAGCTATAGTAAGAAAACTGGAAACCTTTAAAATTTTCACTGGTTTAATGATAAATAATTTGTGGTGTGTTTACACATTGAAACACCTTATAGCAGTAAAAATGAAAAAATAAATAGATACAGTTATATGTAAAATAAATATTTCCTTAGAAACAATTTTGAGCGAAAAAAGCAACTCCCAGGCTCACACCTGTCATCCCAGCACGTTGGGAGGCCAAGGTGGGCAGATCACCTGAGGTCGGGAGAAACATGAAGAAACACCGTTTCTACTAAAAATACAAAATTAGCCAGGCATGGTGGCACATGCCTGTAATTCCAGCTACTCGGGAGGCTGAGGAAGGAGGATCACTTGAATCCAGGAGGCAGAGGTTGCCATGAGCAGAGATCACGCCATTTCACTCCTGCCTGGGCAACAAGAGCGAAACTCCGTCTCAGAAAAAAATAACAAAGCAACTCCCAGAAGGACTCATTGCGCATAATATCATTTTTAACTCACAACTAGCAAACCTAAATAATATATTGTTAAGGGAGGTGTGTGTGTGTGTGTAAAACATACATGTGAGATCACACTATTGTTACATGTATTGTAACATACATGTAAAGAAAAGGCATGGACATGAATAACAAAATTTAATACAATGTTTCCTTCGAAAGAAGACAAGCAGTAGGATGGGTAAAGGAGTCACAAGTATATGGTGATTGTTGGTAACGTTCTAGTCCTTGGGTTAGGCAGTGGGTTTATAGGTATTCATATGTAATTATTATTCTTTAAGACTTACATATATTACACACATTTTTTGTTTATATCAAATAGCATATGGAAAAGACGATTAAGAAATATGTTTTTTAAAAAAAATATTCCTCTATTTTGATGTCTCATTTGATAGAATAGTTGTCCATGGTCGTATTCGGCAGCAAGTGAATTAGGTGTTTAGTTTCATAGATGGGCATGTTGCTGCCCATCAAAACCAGCTTTTGCCTACTTCATTAGCTATGTAGCCTGGACAAACTTATCTTTCAGTCTCAGTCATGATATATGTCCAATTTAACTCACAGGACTTCAGTGGAAGTCAAATGACATATGTAAATGTCCTTTGTAAATGAGAAATACTGGATAAATAAAGGTTTTTTTTTCAGGTATGTATATGTGTGTGTGTGTGTATGTGCATGCATATATATATATATATATATACACACACACACACACACACCTGAAAAATAAATATATGTAATATCTATTTACATATATGTGCAAATAATATGTATTTAATAATATACACATATACACATATATGTGTAAATATACATAGTATATATATATTACATATATGTATATTATGTATATATGTATAATATACATATGCGTATATGTATATTATACATATATGTGTAAATATATACTGTGTATGCATATTTATACATATATACACATATATGTGTAAATATACTAAATAATATATATTAAATATATATTTACACATATATGTAAATAATATATTAATATAGAGAGAACATAATACATATATTTACATATATATGTAAATTATATATATGTAAAATGAAAGCCTATATCTTGCAATTTGTTTTTTATTTTTTTTTATTTTTTTTTAAATTTATTTATTATTATTGTACTTTAAGTTGTAGGGTACATGTGCATAACGTGCAGGTTTGTTACATATGTATACTTGTGCCATGTTGGTGTGCTGCACCCATCAACTCATCATTTACATCAGGTATAACTCCCAATGCAATCCCTCCCCCCTCCCCCCTCCCCATGATAGGCCCCTGTGTGTGATGTTCCCCTTCCTGAGTCCAAGTGATCTCATTGATCAGTTCCCACCTATGAGTGAGAACATGCGGTGTTTGGTTTTCTGTTCTTGTGATAGTTTGCTAGAGAATGATGGTTTCCAGCTGCATCCATGTCCCTACAAAGGACGCAAACTCATCCTTTTTGATGGCTGCATAGTATTCCATGGTGTATATGTGCCACATTTTCTTAATCCAATCTGTCACTGATGGACATTTGGGTTGATTCCAAGTCTTTGCTATTGTGAATAGTGCTGCAATAAACATACGTGTGCATGTGTCTTTATAGCAGCATAATTTATAATCCTTTGGGTATATACCCAGTAATGGGATGGCTGGGTCATATGGTACATCTAGTTCTAGATCCTTGAGGAATCGCCATACTGTTTTCCATAATGGTTGAACTAGTTTACAATCCCACCAACAGTGTAAAAGTGTTCCTATTTCTCCACATCCTCTCCAGCACCTGTTGTTTCCTGACTTTTTAATGATTGCCATTCTAACTGGTGTGAGATGGTATCTCATTGTGGTTTTGATTTGCATTTCTCTGATGGCCAGTGATGATGAGCATTTTTTCATGTGTCTGTTGGCTGTATGAATGTCTTCTTTTGAGAAATGTCTGTTCATATCCTTTGCCCACTTTTTGATGGGGTTGTTTGTTTTTTTCTTGTAAATTTGTTTGAGTTCTTTGTAGATTCTGGATATTAGCCCTTTGTCAGATGAGTAGATTGCAAAAATTTTCTCCCATTCTGTAGGTTGCCTGTTCACTCTGATGGTAGTTTCTTTTGCTGTGCAGAAGCTCTTTAATTTAATGAGATCCCATTTGTCAATTTTGGCTTTTGCTGCCGTTGCTTTTGGTGTTTTAGACATGAAGTCTTTGCCCATGCCTATGTCCTGAATGGTACTACCTAGGTTTTCCTCTAGGATTTTTATGGTATTAGGTCTAACATTTAAGTCTCTAATCCATCTTGAATTAATTTTCGTATAAGGAGTAAGGAAAGGATCCAGTTTCAGCTTTCTACTTATGGCTAGCCAATTTTCCCAGCACCATTTATTAAATAGGGAATCCTTTCCCCATTTCTTGTTTTTCTCAGGTTTGTCAAAGATCAGATGGCTGTAGATGTGTGGTATTATTTCTGAGGACTCTGTTCTGTTCCATTGGTCTATATCTCTGTTTTGGTACCAGTACCATGCTGTTTTGGTTACTGTAGCCTTGTAGTATAGTTTGAAGTCAGGTAGCGTGATGCCTCCAGCTTTGTTCTTTTGACTTAGGATTGTCTTGGAGATGCGGGCTCTTTTTTGGTTCCATATGAACTTTAAAGCAGTTTTTTCCAATTCTGTGAAGAAACTCATTGGTAGCTTGATGGGGATGGCATTGAATCTATAAATTACCTTGGACAGTATGGCCATTTTCACGATATTGATTCTTCCTATCCATGAGCATGGTATGTTCTTCCATTTGTTTGTGTCCTCTTTGATTTCACTGAGCAGTGGTTTGTAGTTCTCCTTGAAGAGGTCCTTTACATCCCTTGTAAGTTGGATTCCTAGGTATTTTATTCTCTTTGAAGCAATTGTGAATGGAAGTTCATTCCTGATTTGGCTCTCTGTTTGTCTGTTACTGGTGTATAAGAATGCTTGTGATTTTTGCACATTAATTTTGTATCCTGAGACTTTGCTGAAGTTGCTTATCAGCTTAAGGAGATTTTGGGCTGAGACAATGGGGTTTTCTAAATATACAATCATGTCATCTGCAAACAGGGACAGTTTGACTTCTTCTTTTCCTAACTGAATACCCTTGATTTCTTTCTCTTGCCTAATTGCCCTAGCCAGAACTTCCAACACTATGTTGAATAGGAGTGGTGAGAGAGGGCATCCCTGTCTTGTGCCAGTTTTCAAAGGGAATTTTTCCAGTTTTTGCCCATTCAGTATGATATTGGCTGTGGGTTTGTCATAAATAGCTGTTATTATTTTGAGGTACGTTCCATCAATACCGAATTTATTGAGCGTTTTTAGCATGAAGGGCTGTTGAATTTTGTCAAAAGCCTTTTCTGCATCTATTGAGATAATCATGTGGTTCTTGTCTTTGGTTCTGTTTATATGCTGGATTATGTTTATTGATTTGCGAATGTTGAACCAGCCTTGCATCCCAGGGATGAAGCCCACTTGATCATGGTGGATAAGCTTTTTGATGTGTTGCTGAATCCGGTTTGCCAGTATTTTATTGAGGATTTTTGCATCGATGTTCATCAGGGATATTGGTCTAAAATTCTCTTTTTTTGTTGTGTCTCTGCCAGGCTTTGGTATCAGGATGATGTTGGCCTCATAAAATGAGTTAGGGAGGATTCCCTCTTTTTCTATTGATTGGAATAGTTTCAGAAGGAATGGTACCAGCTCCTCCTTGTACCTCTGGTAGAATTCAGCTGTGAATCCATCTGGTCCTGGACTTTTTTTCGTTGGTAGGCTATTAATTATTGCTTCAATGGCTGAGGAGTGCTTTACTTCCAATTACGTGGTCGATTTTGGAGTAAGTACGATGTGGTGCTGAGAAGAATGTATATTCTGTTGATTTGGGGTGGAGAGTTCTATAGATGTCTATTAGGTCTGCTTGCTGCAGAGATGAGTTCAATTCCTGGATATCCTTGTTAACTTTCTGTCTCGTTGATCTGTCTAATGTTGACAGTGGAGTGTTGAAGTCTCCCATTATTATTGTATGGGAGTCTAAGTCTCTTTGTAAGTCTCTAAGGACTTGCTTTATGAATCTGGGTGCTCCTGTATTGGGTGCATATATATTTAGGATAGTTAGCTCTTCCTGTTGAATTGATCCCTTTACCATTATGTAATGGCCTTCTTTGTCTCTTTTGATCTTTGATGGTTTAAAGTCTGTTTTATCAGAGACTAGTATTGCAACCCCCGCTTTTTTTTGTTCTCCATTTGCTTGGTAAATCTTCCTCCATCCCTTTATTTTGAGCCTATGTATGTCTCTGCGTGTGAGATGGGTCTCCTGAATACAGCAGACTGATGGGTCTTGACTCTTTATCCAGTTTGCCAGTCTGTGTCTTTTAATTGGAGCATTTAGTCCATTTACATTTAAGGTTAAGATTGTTATGTGTGAACTTGATCCTGCCATTATGATATTAACTGGTTATTTTGCTCGTTAGTTGATGCAGTTTCTTCCTAGCCTTGATGGTCTTTACATTTTGGCATGTTTTTGCAATGGCTGGTACCGGTTGTTCCTTTCCATGTTTAGTGCTTCCTTCAGGGTCTCTTGTAAGGCAGGCCTAGTGGTGACAAAATCTCTAAGCATTTGCTTATCTGTAAAGGATTTTATTTCTCCTTCACTTATGAAACTTAGTTTGGCTGGATATGAAATTCTGGGTTTAAAATTCTTTTCTTTAAGAATGTTGAATATTGGCCCCCACTCTCTTCTGGCTTGGAGAGTTTCTGCCGAGAGATCTGCTGTTAGTCTGATGGGCTTCCCTTTGTGGGTAACCCGACCTTTCTCTCTGGCTGCCCTTAAGATTTTTTCCTTCATTTCAACTTTGGTGAATCTGGCAATGATGTGTCTTGGAGTTGCTCTTCTCGAGGAGTATCTTTGTGGCGTTCTCTGTATGTTCTCTCTCTATATGTATATATATGTAAATTATATATATGTAAATTATGTATATGTAAAATTATATATATAGATGTAAAATGAAAGCCTAGATCTTGCAATTTGAAGCACACATTCAGGTACAGTCCTTTCCCCAGCTCCAAATATCATCCTACCTCATGTCTGTCTGTCAGAATAATATACGGACTCAGCATTGAGAATTCCATATTACAGAAGTAATGGAATAATATGGGCTCAGCATTGAGAATTAATTCCATATTACAGAAGTAAGGACATTTTCTGTTGATGTGACTTTTTATTTAAAAAGAATAAAGTGAAAAATGAGTCTGAATGCAGCCACTTTGCTATTTTAGTTCTTCATAAGATATTGGAAGCAAAGCAATTTTACTGAAATGTTATTGGTGAAACTCACTCTACAATGAAACATTTGTGTTTAATTTTGTGTTTATTTATTTTGTGTTTAATATGTGTCAAATCTTGATCTAAACAGAAATGGTACAAAGAGATGAGTAAGACACAGTCTGTGTCTCAAGGCTACTTTGTTGTAAAAACCCAGAGTGGCACCGTTCTCACTGTGGTCCTACTGTTTATTCTCTATCTAGCAGCAATATCTTTGGAAGACATAAGTTAGATAATTATCTTATCACTCTAGTGTTCACAATCCTCCAAGATTTCCAGCTCACTTAAAATTAAATCTGACACTAGCTACTTTCCCATCCTTACACGTTACTACTCTCCTTACAGATCATCTTGACCTGGCCACACTGGTCTCTTTGCTATTTCTGAGATGCAACAAGTGCACATCTTAAACTTACTGCTTTTTTCACATCATCCGTTTTCTCCCAAAAGAATTTTCTTATCAGAAAAGACCTCTCTGATCACCCTATATAAAGTAGCCACCTATGACACTCTATTCTCTTTCCCTGCTTTATTTTTCTTTGTAACATGAAAAGAATGACAGAATATTATATTTTTATTCATGCATTACTGTATTGTTTCACGAGAATGAATGCTTTATAAAAGTAGCTATTTTATATGTTTATGTTTGTGTATATTATGTTCATCTTTGTATCACAAATGTTTAGAACAGTGCCTATCACATAGTAGAGCTCAAATAGTAACTAGTAAATAAATTGATAAACTAATGAATAATGATTAAGGTAGAGTATACGACTCAAGTCAGATCAATGAGGCTCCATTTCAGATCTTTTATTATAACTACCAGGGAAGAAAACTATTTATCTAGAAGATGAAATAAAAAACCCTAGAGCCAATAAAAAAAAATGAAAGCAACTCTACAAAAAAAGCAGAACTGAGCCAGAGGAAAAATGCCTGATCACATAAATCAAGCCTCTTGATCCAGCCCTACGTAGAGTTTTTATGCACATATAAATTTCATATTTTCTTAATGTATTTTGACTTGTATTTCTATCATTTACTTCTGAAAGAGTCCTGATTAATATATTCACCAATCTCCTTTTATACAACTAGTTAGATTGAGACCTGGAAAAAAGAAGCGTTTCACCCAAACTCACAAAAATAATGGAGGTAAGATGTAAGCTTGGATCTTCTGAGTTCTAGTACTGATCTTTTACTTCTATATTGCTTAGCCAGCTGCACAAGCAGCCTCCAACGCTCCATGATCTCAGGTTGTACACTTACAAAACAGTCTAGTATTCCAGCCAGGAATCCTAGGAAATTAAGTAGGTTGAGATTAAGTTTCCTATGCTGTCTAATCGTTTTAAGTCTAAACTGTCACCTCACTGTGAGTGAGTCCAACTCTGAAAAAAGAAAAAAAATCCCGCAAAGAAAATGTTAGGATTAATCCCCTCTGTCCAACCTAAGCCATAAGTTTGTTAAGGAAAGAAAATTTGCTTTTATGAAGATTCTCTTTTCCTCTAAAACTGGTATCATTCATGCTTTTTTTCTCTAAGTTTATTGCAGGTCATAGATATTTTAATCACCGCATCATGATGAATGTAACCAGTTATTGTTTCTGTGTATTATTGTGTACCTGACAACCCCATAATCTCATCTCAAGACTGTCAGAGAAATGAGAAAGTATCTTGCTTGGTACCTGGCACTTAGTAGGCATCTGATAACTTATATTCATTAAATATGAACATGAGTGTGTCTTGTCTATAATACTGTAAAAACTTACAGGGAAATTGTCTTAATTTTTATAATTTTCCAGCCCTGAGATAATTCCTCTATTGAATTCCCATGTTTTCAGCTTATCATCTGTTAGAACATGGTTAAAATAAAGCTAGAAAAGAGTAAGAGTCTCTACATTATATGTTGAGTTTACTGGAGAAGACAACAATAAAATGTGGTGATAACTTTATGTTTTAATCCTCATATTTATTACTTTCTTACTAATTTTGCAAGATATTTTCAAAAACACCTTTTAATCCAGTTTTTATAAGTCACATGATTTATAGTTTAAACTATTTAATATAGTAAGAACAATGTAAATTGTCAGAATCAATAATATGGTTTTATGGAAAAGATTAGGGTAAAAAATGTTCTTCAGAAGAAATTGTTCTTAAGTTAAAATATAAAAGTTTTGTTTATTGAATATATTAATAATTTGTGTAAAATGATAATTTCAAACTTTCGCAGAAAGTTTATTTTGTTAATTGTTTAAACAGGACATGTTTTGAAGCTTGTTTTTTATTATTAATGTCTTTTAAAACTCTCCTTATTTAAAAAAAAGTAAGTAAAAGCATGCACTGTCCAGAAAATTTAAAAATTAAATTAATTTACATTCAATATTAAAATTTTAGACAAGGCTTATTCACTTTGACTGTTAATACATTGTCTTTCAATGTCAGCCTCTCATTCAACCAAAAGTATGAATTAAATGCCCACAGCCACCAACTACATGTGGTGCGCTCTGAACACTTATTTAATACTAGCAGCTTAAATTGTTCCTTTTTTTAGTCGAACTAAGTGTCTACTTTGACAAAGTCATGAGGTCAGAACTTAGCTGTGTAAAGATTATGAGACATGGTTGAGATTTGAAGTAGTTTACAAGGAAGCGTTTTAAGTTAAATTCAAGCACAAAAATCTGCCCTAGCTGAAAAATCCCCCAGATTAGGGTAAACCCCAACAGGAAGCAATTCTCAGGACAAGAGACAGCCTCTGGTTTCTCCTTCCTGACATTCTGTCAAGCCTTTTCAATCAAAACTCATCTAAAACTGTCACAAATTTAAAACTCTAGACTCATTTGTTCATTGAACTCCACACTTATTATACAGTACTTGCTCAGTATTTCCACTAAAATGTCTAATAGGAATCTCAAACAAAACATGAACAAAACCAAATTATTGATCCCATTTCTCCCCCTTTGTCCTCCCTCTTTTAGCCCCTTTATCCCCTACCAACAGCAAACAAAACAAAAACCTGAGATTCTACTTTTCTGTTTAACTGTTTCTCTGTTTCTTTAGCCAGTGAGCCAAGGTCTTCACAATATGCTCTTGAATACATTCTTTGTCTTATACACTATGTCCAATCCATTGTTAAATCCTGTTAGCTGTAGTTTACAATTTACCCCATATCTGATCCCTGCTAACTTATCCATTAGGTATTAGTCCAAATCCCATAGTCTCTCATTTGGACTACTGATATTTTATTGGACTTTTTCATTGGTCACTGGACTTTAATGCTTGTCCACTCATGGTCTAATTTCCAGACAGCAGCATGATTATCTTACAATTCGATTCATAATTGTGTTTCCCTTCTGCTCAAAACCATTTAAGGCTTTTACACTTAGAATAAAATTCAAATTCTGCACCTTGGAGCATGATCTACAAGGTCCTATATATTACATGGCCTGATATGGTTTGACTTTGTGTTCCCACCCAAATATCATCTCAAATAGTGATCACCAGGTGTTGAGGGAGGGACGTGGTGGGAGATGACTGGATCATGGGGGTGGTTCCCCCATGCTGTTTTTATGATAGTGAGTGTTCTCATGAGATCCAATGGTTTTATAAGGTGCTCTTCCCCCTTCACTTCCTTCACACGTTCTCTTGCCTGCTGCCATGTAAGATGTGCCTATTTCCCCTTCCACCATGATTATAAGTTTTCTGAGGCCTCCCTGGCCATGTGGAACTGTGAGTCCAATAAACATCTTTTCTTTAAAATTTATAGTTCTTTATAGCAGTGCTAAAATAGACTAATACAGTAAATTGGTACTGAGGCAATGAGGTACTGCTATAAAGATGCAGAAAATGTGGAAACGACTTTGGAACTAGGTAACAGGCAGAGGTTGGCACAGTTTGGAGGGCTCAGAAGAAGAAGGGAAGATGTGGGAAAGTTTGGAACTTCCTAGAGACGTGTTGAATGGTTTGGACCAAAATGCTGATAGTGATGTGGACAATGAAGTCCAGGCTGAGGTGGTCTCAGATGGAGATGAGGAACTTACTGGGAACTGGAATGAAAATCACTTTTGCTATGCTTTAGCAAAGAGACTGGTAGCATTTTGCCTCTTCCCTAGAGATATGTGGAACTTTAAACTTGAGAGAGATGGTCTGAAATTGGAACTTATGTTTAAAAGGAAAGCAAAGCATAAAAGTTTGGAAAATTTGCAGCCTGATGAAGCAATAGCTAAAGAAAAACCCATTTTCTGGAGAGAAATTCAAGCTGGCTGCAGAAATTTGCGTAATAGGGAGCCAAACATTAACAGCCAAGACAATGGGGAAAATATCTCCAGGGAATGTTAGAGATCTTTGAAGCAGCCCCTTCTATCACAGGCCCAGAGACCTAGGAGGAAAAACTGGTTTCATGGGCTGGGCCCAGGGCTCCACTGCTGTATACAGCCTTGCAACTTGATGCCATGCATTCCAGGTATGGCTAAGAGGGGCCAAGGTACAGCTTGGGCCATTGCTTCAGAAGGTGCAAGTCCCAAGCTTTGGTGGCTTCTACATGCTGTTGTGACTGTGAGTCCACAGAAGTCAAGTATTAAGGTTTGGGAACCTCCACCTAAATTTCAGAGGATGTATGAAAATGCCTGTATGTCCAGGCATAAGTCTGCTGCAGGAGCAAAGCCCTCATAGAGAACCTCTGGTGGTACAGAAGGGAAATAAATGTGGGGTTAGAGGCCCCACACAGAGTCCTCACTGGGGCACTGCTTAGTGGAGCTGTGAGAAGAGGGCCACCAACCTCCAGATCCCAGAATGTTGGATCCACCAACAGCTTGCAATGTGCACCTGGAAAAGCCACAGGCCACTCAATACCAGCCCATGAAGGAGCTTCCCAAGGCTGTGGGAGCCCACCCCCTTAATCAGTGTGCCCTGGATGTGAGTCATGGAGTCCAGAGGATTATTTTGAAGCTTTAAGATTTATTAACTGCCCTATTGGATTTTGGACGTGCATGGGGCCTGTGGCACCTTTGTTTTGGCCAATTTCTTCCATTTGAAATGAGTGTATTTACCCAATGCCTGTATCCCCATTGTATCTTGGAGGGAACTAACTTTTTCTTTTTATTTTATAGGCTCCTAGGTGGAAGGGACTTGACTTGTCTCAGATAATTAGTTTTGAAATGTGAAAGATGTGATATTTGAGAGGGACCATGAGCAAAATAATATGGTTTTGCTTTGTGTTTCTACCCAAATACATCTGAAATTGTAATCCCCAGGTGTTGAGGGAGGGACCTGGTGGGAGGTGATTGGATCATGGAGGTGGTTTCCCCTATGCTGTTCTCATCATAGTGAGTAAGTTCTCATTTGATCTGATGGTTTTGTAGGGGGCTCTTCCCCCTTCACTTCCGTTATACACTCTCTTGCCTGTGGCCATATAAGACGTGCCTCCCCTTCCACCATGATTGTTAAGTTTTTTCCTGAGACCTCCCCAGCTGTGTGGAGCTGTGAGTCAATTAAACCTCTTTTTTAATAATTTACCCAGTCTTGAGGAGTTCTTTATAGCAGTATGAGAACAGACTAATCCATGACCCTTTGTTTCTCTGATACCATCGCCTCTCCTTGACACATTCTTCAACAACCACATTGATCTCCTTGCTCTTCCTCAGACATCAAAGGGATAGTCCCACTGCAGGCCATTTGCATTTGCTGTACCCTCTGCCTAGATTGTTTTTCTCTGGATATCCACATGCTATGACTCCTCATAGAATTCATTATGCTCAAATGTCACCTTATCCAAGAAGCTTCCCATGACCATCATATAGAAAATAGTACATAACCCAGCCCCTCATTACTCTCTAACATCCTACTTGTTTTTTCTTCATAATTCTTATCACAAACTGACACATAGTTATTGGCTTACAAGCATATTTTTTATATTCCCACAGATATGTAGAATTTTTTTGTTTTCATTTACTGCTATATCTCATTTCTAGAACTCTGCCTAGCCCAAAGCTAGCATTTAATAAATAATTAAAAAGCAATTAACTCCTCTTCATTTCTTTCCCTACTTTGATATAATTTTCTTTCACATATCCCTAATAAATCAGAATTGTAATAATTATTTATCTCTGATCTTCCTACATCCTTTCTGTAAGATAAAGGTTATATTACCCCTCTATTTTAAGATACTCATTGCTAAGCAGGTGAGATAGTTTGCAAAAGAAGATAAATTGGTTTTATCAGTTACCTCTTTGTAGAATTTCAGAGATGAGCTGATGCAAGGAGGACAATTTATGGAAATGAAAATGGTGAGGTGTGAAAGAGTAGGTTTTTTTTTTTTTTCTTAAAGTTGTCTTCCACCTAGGACTGAAAGAGATCCTGGAGGTCAAATGATACAATTTAGACTAAACCTAATTCTTTTTCAAGTATCCTCGACAAGTTGCCATCCTTTTAGCCTCCACAGACAAAAGCTCTCTAAAATGCAAGGTGGCAGATACTATAATTCAGAAACTTCCCCCAAGTAAGCTCCCCTCTTTGGAGAATCTTCCAGCACATTATTAGACGTTATTCCATTTATCACTAGAGGATATTTTTTCTGTGAAGTCCCCCAAAAACCACCTTTCGGATTCTCTGTCTTGATGCTAAGCAACTGTGAAAACTGTCATAATTGCTGAAGTTCACCATCAGGCCCTCAGAAAGATTGTCAGCCTTTCTGTAACCATGATTCAGTTCACAGATCCCAGCAAAGAGAAAGACATCTGTGTCTAAAGACCTTTCAAAAGAGACTTTTGTCATAAACTTACACCAGTGTCAGATTATGTGACAAGCTTGTCAGTGTTGATAAACAGTAATACCAGCTATAGTTCTAAGAATAGGGAGCCACCTACTTTGACATGAACAACCTCAACTCTTTCTGTAACCAGTTTGTGAATTCACCATGACACTTGAATAGCCTCATGATTAAGTACCCTTCCACTTACTACCTCTGTGACCTTGATGAGGTCATTAATCCTCTGTAATTTTCAATTTACTCAGTTTTAGTTGAGAGTAACGAGTACATAGTTATTTTAATGATTAATTTTGAATTATTGATCATTTGAATCAAATTTTTAATAAAATATTTTTAAAACATACTGTTTTAATAATAGATAATCAGACACTTTAAGACTTCCTGCTCAATAACTAAGAAAATAAATGAATAAAACATTTTTATTGAGTTGTCCATAGAATTTGATAGTTAAAATTTACATTCATCTTTTTTGGTATTATTTTCAACTTAAAACCTCCATGGCAACAGTGGGTCTCTCAGATACAGTGAGATTAAATTTGTTGGACAAATGAGACAATCTTGCAAATATGATGAAGAGAATCATAGAAGGACTGATGTCACCAAAATGGTAAAATAGAAGGTAATCTGCTAACACCCCCTAAAAAACACAAAAATTCTGCATCTACCTAGAATCAAAAGTCTCTCTGTGAGAGCTGCAGGATTCAGGTAGGAGTTTGTGAAACCCTGGTAGAGCTCAAGTCCTTGGAGGGTTGTTTCAAAAGTGCAGATCAACATCCGGGTGGCTGATCTGCTGAGCTTGCTTCTAGGTTCAAGTTTAGTAATAGTTCAGTCCCCCAAGGGGCTTGGCTACAGCCCTGTTTGGCTTTGAACCTGCAACCAAAATCAGCTGCCATGTGGTCCTGAAGAAATTGGGCACCCCAGTCCCTTGGCAGAAAGGCTGGTCTGCTCACTAACATTGATCTTGGCAGTAGAACCCGAAAGTTGCCCTGTGGTGCTGCGCAAGCCTTCTTCAGGTGACCTCCCAGCTCAGAGCTGCTCAACAATGACTCAGAGGAGACTTGCCCATATTTCCCAGCCTGGGAATCTAACCCTCCTAGACAGGCACACCAGCCAACTTCTTTCTACAGCAGATCCCAAAGAGGCACAGTGTTAGATCTGGTCCCTCTCACTACAAACAGGAATCTATCCCACCTGCACAAGGACTTGCTGAGAACTATGTACCTGTCTGGACCAAAGAGATGGGCTCTTCAGTCTGTCCCATAGCCAGTCCCATGGGGTTCTAGTCACATCTTCAGCTCTTCTTGTTGTAGTTGGAAACCATTTCTGCCTGTGCAAAGACCTACTGGGGGGCACACCTATCTATGTCACTGGGATAGCCTTCCAGACTCAGGTACCTGGGCAGCATTCCCACACAGTCTTAGTACCCTACTTAGATCTTCCCCAAGTCTATCTAGGCTGGAAAGCCATGTCAAACTCTGAACCTTTGTGAGACTCTTGACAACCCTGGGCTTAGAGAATCCACTAGGGCTAAGATGACTACTGTGGTCACAGGCTCAGGAAACACAACAATCGGTCAGTTTAGAATCTCCAGAAGGCCCTCTGAAGGACAGGCACATAAAAAGCCACCCTGTGAAGACTAAAATACTTACCTAAGCACTCAATGTATACACAATATCACACTCTACAAGTATCAAGAATATTCAGGAAAATATGACCTCATCAAGCAGACAAAATAAGGCACCAGAAACTAGCCCTAAAGTAATGGAGATGTATAATCCCTCAGACAAATAATTCAACAAAGCTATTTTAAGAAAACAAACGTCAAGAAAACAGAGAGAATCAATTTGAAATTTATCAGAGAAACTTAACAGAGAGATGAAATAACTAAAACAAACAAAAAAAACCAGAAATCCGGGAACATAAAAATACAATGAATGAAATAAAAAATGCAACAGAGCATCAACAGCTGAAATGATGAAAAAAAAAGAGAAGAATCATTGAGCTTGAAGACAGACGATTTGAAAATATATAGTCAGAAGAAGAAAATGAATAAAGAATATAAAGAAAAAAACAAAGTGTATGTGATCTATTGGATGACATAAAAAGAGCAATATTTAGGTTATTGGAGTTAAAGAGGGAACTGAGAAAGACAAAATGGTGGAAAGAACCATAGAAACAATAGAAAACTTTTCATACCTGCAGAAAGATATAAACAGTCAGGTACAGGAAGGTCTAAGGTCATCAATCGGATTCAACCCAAATAAGAATACCCCAAGAAATATTACAGTCAAATTCTCAAAGGTGGTAGACAAAGAGAGGATCCTGAAAGCAGTGAGAGAAAAGAAGGAAAAAAACATATAAAGGAAGATCTAATATGCCTGGCAAAAGGCTTTCAGCTGAAACCTTACAGGCCAGGAGAGAATGGGACAATATATTCAGAGTTCTGAGGGGAAAAAAATTGTTAAACAAGAACACTGTGCGAACTTATCCTTCAGAAATGAAGAAGAGATAAAGACTTTCCTAGACAAACAAAAGCTGAGAGAATTTATCACTACCAGACCTATTCTACAAGAAATGCTAAAAGCAGTTCTTCAAACTGAAAGAAAAGGATGCTAATGTAATTGTAATATTAATATTGTAATCGTAGTGTTTACAGCACTTGTGTCTTTAGTAAGAAGACCAAACCACAAAACTATTAAAAGTAAGAATAACTACAAAAATTTGTAAAACAACAAGAAATACAAAAAATGTGAATTGTAACACAAAAAATTCAAAATGTAGAGGAAGAAGGAAATTAATTCACAATGTATATATACCAGGTTTTTGTTCGGGAAGTTGTTTGATTTCTTTTTTGTTGTTGTTGTTGCATTCATAGTTAAGTCAGTATTAGTTTTAAATGTTTGTTATAAGTATAGAATGATTTTTTTTTTCCTTTTGAGACAGAGTTTCACTCTTGTCACCCAGGCTGGAGCACAATGGCATGATCTCGGCTCACTGTAACATCTGCCTCCTGGATTCAAGTGATTCTCCTGCCTCAGCCTCCCAAGTAGCTAGGATTACCAGTGCCAACCACCATATCCGGCTAATTTTTTGTATTTTTAGTAGAGATGGGGTTTCACCATGTTGGCCAGGCTTGTCTTGAACTTTTGACCTCAGGTGATCCACGTACCTCGGCCTTCCAAAGTGCTGGGATTACAGGCATGAGTCACTGTGCTGAGCCACTACAGGATGATTTTAGTAAGTTTCATGGTAACAAAAAAGCAAAAATGTATAAGACACTCAAAAGCTGAAAAAAAATTTTAAATATACTACCAAAGAAAATCACTTAACCACGTATAAAGAGAGTAATAAAGGAAGAGAGGAACTACACAAAAACTAGGAAACAAGTAATAAAATAGTAGGAATAGAGCCTTACCTATTAAAGATCATATTGAATGTAAATAAACTAAATTCTACAATTAAAAGACATAGAGTGTCTGAATAAATTAAAAATAAAACCTAACTAGGCTGCCTACAAGAAAATCACTTCCCATATAAAGACATACACAGACTGAAGGTAAAGGGATGGAAAAAGATACTACATGGAGATGGAAACCAAAACAGATCAGGAGTAGCTGTACTACATTGGAAAAATAGACTTTAAGTCAAAAACAAACAAACAAAAGACAAAGAAGTTCATTATATAATGATAAAGGTCATTATATAAGCATTATATAATGATTCCTTAAGAGGATCTAACAATAATAAATATATTATCTACTCCATACAAGAGCACCCAGATATATAAAGCAAATATCAATAAATCTAAAGGGAGAAATAGATTACAATACAAAAATAGTAGGATACTTCAATACTCCACTTTGGATAATGAACAGATCATCAAGGCAGGAAATCAATGAAGAAACATTGGAGTTAAACTATACTCTAGGCCACATGGCCCTAAGAGACATTTACAGAACATTTTGTCTGACTGCTGCAGAATATACATTTTTCTTCTCAGCATTTCCACCGTGTAGACCATATGTTAGGCCACAAAACAAGACAAAAAATTTTAAAAATTCTTAATCATAACAAGTATATTTTCTGACCATAATAAAGTAAAAACAGAAATAAATAACAAAAGGTACTTTGGAAACTGAACAATACTGGGAAATAAAGCATCAAGTTTATGAACAACCAATGGGTCAATGAAGAAATTAAGAAGAAAATTTAAAAATTTTTTGGAAACAAAAATAGGAACACAACATAACAGAACCTAGGGGATACAGCAAAAGCAGTACTAAGAGGAAAGTTTATAGCAATAAATGCCTATATGAAAAACAAATGGAAAGACTACAAATAAACAATCTAATGATTATCTCCAGGAACTTGAAAAGCAAAAACAAAGCAACCCAAAATAGTAGAGGAAAAGAAACAATAAAGTTCAGAGTAGAAACAAATAAAATTGAGACTAAGAAAAAGATCAACAAAACAAAAACTTATTTTATCAAAAAGATAACCAACGAACTTTTATCTCTCTAGACTAAGAAAAAAAGAGAGAAGAACCAAATAAATAAAAAGGAAAAAGGAAACATTACTACCGACACTATAGTAATACAGAGAATCAATAGAGACAATTATGAACAAATATATGCCAACAGAATTGAAAGCCTAGAAAAAATAGATAAATGTCTGGAAACATAAAACCTACCAAGATTGAACCATGAAGAATTAGAAAACCTGAACAGACAAGTAAGTCATAAACTCAAAGCAGTAATAAAAAGAATCCCATCAAAAACAAGTCTAGGAACTGACAGATTCACTGCAGAATTCTTCCAAACATTTAAAGAACGAATACCAATTATACACAACCTATTTCAAAAAAATAAATAAATGAAGAGGAGGGAATACTTCTGAACTTATCTATAAGACCAGCATTACCATAATACCAAAACCAGATAAAGACACAACCACCAAAAAACATCTTATTCCTAACCCCACAGAATTGATATATGCACCTAGTCATAGTCAGTGAAGTTAGAAAATGTCAGGAGTGCTTTGCAAGGGACAGGCCTGTCCCAGAAGCCTTACCCATAGAAGGATGCTGGAGCAAAGGCAAAAATGTCTGCAGCCTGTGTCTTCAAGGCCCAGAAAAGAGCAAAGGCAAGGATGTAGATGTGCAGTGACCCCTTCCCCCAAACTCACCAATCGGATTAGTCTTCTGTCCATCTATGTATAGAAAAGAGTGAGAAAAATAGAGAAAAGGCAGACCTTGTTCCCACAAAATTAAAAATAAAAACATTCTTTTGATACATACAAGCAAGACAATAGAAAAAAGTGACTCTCCATCGTATCTTTCAGTGTCTATCCATGCACAGATAATTTTTTATTACTCTAACCGAATATATATGTGTATATATATGTGTATGTGTGTGTGTGTGTGTATATATATATACCCTTAATTTAGTGAATTTTGTTGTTCCCATTCAACATTTTCTATTGACATATTTATGGTACTGCTTAGTAGCTATAATTATTATTTTATTACATAGGCAATAGTCCATTGAATAGATAAGATCTATTTTACTGAAATATTGTCTTATAATTGAACATTTTAATTAATTTAATTTGATAATAATCTTCTTGCATACAGGCCCTTTCTTTTACATTTTCTTTGGCACTTTTCAATAAATAGGATTACTAAATTTTTTATGACATTTCATATGTATTGTCAAATTGCTATCCAACGGATGATGCCCAACTGCACTGCCATCAGTAATGTTTGAGTTTATAATAATCAGATGAGTCTTGTATTTAACTTTGCTTTGTTAATATAGTCCATATAAATTTTTCTATTTAAAATTCCATATTTTTTCATCATTAATGTTTTATTTTCCTAAAAACATAATTGTGTTTCTCTGTGGAATACAGATGCTCCTTGACTTAAAAATGGAATTGCATCTTGATAAACAAATCACAAGTTGAAAATATCATAAATTTAAAATATATGGCTGATGGGGAACTGTGGCTCACTATCACTGCCCAGCATTGCAAGAGAAATACAATTTCTACTGAATGGGTATTACTTTTTTACCATTGTAAAGTTGAATAATTGTAAGTCAAACCTTCAGAAGTTGGGGATTATCTGTGCATGCATTCCTTAGGGGTCTGAATTTTGGCAAATTGTAAACTTGTGAGCCAATATACTATCCTTAGTCAAAAGGATGATTCTGAATTTTTCCCTTCATAATTCTGAATTTCCCTTCATAACTCTGTTAATGACATATTAACAGAGTCATTGAGTAGCTGACATCCACAATATAAGGTGATAGTTTACTTTGTAAGAGATAGAGAGGCTAAAGTCTAATAGACGGGGAAGACATGCTCAGCACCCATAATGACCACATGGCCAGTACTCCGTGCAACTGAGTTGATTTTGTGGTCATGCTTTTCTACAGTTCGAAACACCACTCAGTCGTCCATGACTCCAACTTATTTCTGGGCACAGGAAGCCACTCTTCAACACAAAGTAAGTAGAAGATTAATTCCTATCAGACGTACCAGGCTTTGATCTAACACTGGAAATTAGAGCTCTAACTTTCAAAACAATGATTTTTAAAGAGTCCTCTCCCAAACCAGTAAATCCTCTACACCTTCCTTTTGCCATTCTTATCCCTCCCTATCAACCAGATGAGCAAAGCTCCAGAACAGATGCCTTCCCTTGGCAGTCTATGGAGTTGAATGAAGCTGAAAACTCAGGGTCAAGGTCAGGGAACTGTTCAGTGAGGGAGAATTGCACAATACTCTCAGTGTGCTCAGTAGCTCCACCATTTCCTTTTTCCCTCGATCCTGTCTCGCTGCAAAATAAATTCTTTCAATTTGAGTCCCTGCTTCTTTCTTCTTTAGGTTGCCAAAATTTCTGATTGAACCCTAAAAGTAGGTATCAAGTATCTTAGGCAAAGGCCTGGTTTTATCTCTAAGGCTTTCCATTGTCTTCCAATGTGATTCTATTGTTTCTGCAATGTAGAATTAAAGTTGGATGTTGATTAACCTCCACAAAATCAAAGATCACAAGTTCAACAGTTTGGTAAACTTGCCCTTCATACAGTTTCTATCGAGACATTTACATCTTGCTCTTCAGTTTTCTATCTCTGGCAAGTCACCTGATTGTTTGTTTTCTTGATGATTTTTTTAAATTATTTTTCTGTGAAAAAGGCCTGATTATAATGTAATTCCTGGCACAAAAAATGTATCTTCCAGAATTATTTTGTTGATCCTCAGAGATTGTGTGCTTGTCAGAATGGCATTTTGAGGCTTTTCCAAAACAAACTACCTGTTTAATAGTGCTTTTGTCTACCTCAAACACTTCATGTCATTCTTATTTGATAATGTCCACAGGATCTTTTCAAATCCTATGGCTTTTATACATACACATTAACTTTTCTGATCCATAAAACAGATTTTCTTTCACATGAATTTAGATTGAGGTTTTATTATATGTGAGATTGTAGTAGGTATCTAGTAGGTGGATACTAGTAGGTGGATTTGCTTGGAATTCAGTGTTGCTAGAGCTAATAAATTGTGTTACTAAAATTAAAAATGAAAGAATCTTGCTGTATTGGTGCTGAAATGTGCTCTGTATTTCTTTGTAGCACAAAGCCATGCATATGTTAGGCACTTAATTAATGTCTCATTGAGCCATGGAAGTAGTGCATCATCATATAGCTGGGTTATTATTGACAAAATTGCTTTAGCTATCTTTTGCTTACATTATTACTAAAGTTAAAAATGTATAAATTATTATAAGTGGAAGCATGGTGTGTCAAGGTCCTGACTCTCCCCCGAGGACTTACGAACCAGGCAAAAGCTGTTGAGAACAGGTCTAATGACTACTAAGCTCTCTTGTCCACTCCACCTCACCCACTTAAATGCAGTTGCAAATGCACAGGATAAGTTGGCAGCCATTCATGTTTTGGCCCATGAATTCTTCTATGCCACAGCTTCATCTTCACCTTTGTTCTGATGCCTTGAGAGACTTATTTTTTGGACTACCTACATGGCTTTTTGTAGAAATTCTCAAGATATTTTTCAACTACTTCACCACATACACACACACACACACACAGAGCCCTAGCATTTATTATCATATCTGGTATGGTATCTTTTAAATTTCTGTAGTGAGTTGGTTTTTATTATCAGTAAAAGAGATATCTGGGAGATCTATTAATATTATTCCTCTGTTCCTCAGTTAATAGAACTTGCTGTTCTCTCCTGTGCCTCCTGGTGACAATAACAAATGTTTCCATGGTAGCAGCCAATCTCCCTCTTTCTCTGCTGCATGCCATCGAGCCAATTGCTGGCTACCCTTTCTTAGTATAACTTGGAGTAGCAATTTGGTTAAACACTCAGGGATTATTTTTGAGTGACAGCTTTATAGTTCTGCAGAAACCACAAAACTAACCCAATCAAAGAAAATAGTTGAAATTTTTTATACTTCATATTTCCTTAATTCTCAAATTTAATCCGTCACCAAGTCTTACTGATTTTTTCTTTTAAATATGTCTTAAATACACTTCTCCCCATTTTCTCTGCCAGTAGTTTAGTATAAGCTGCTGAATTATTTCAATACCTCCAAATATGCACCGCCAACCTCACCATTCACTCCTGCTCTTTCTGCTAGTTCTAGACTGATTCGGCCTTAGATCAGACCCTCATTCTTCCTGTGTGCTGCTTGACATTGTAGGGAGATTAACCATTGCACACTTTGATAACCCAGATATGTGTCAGCTGGCTTCCTGATGATTCTGCCAATGAGAGATAGTGGCAGGATATTGGAGGATGGTAGGGACGAGCCAGCTATTTTCATGGCACTGTTTTCTATCTTTTCTGTGATATAGAGCTTACCTTTTATGATTCCAGCTTCCATTAGAAAACCATGGGCCCTGGACACCAGTCCATCGCCTCTTTCCTTTGCCCTCCCAGCCTGGGCATGTTAGGGACATCAAGCTGCTGCTAACTCTGGTTTACCTCACTTTGACTTTTTAATCCACTTCATAAACTAGGTAACTAATTCCCTGAAATTAATACTTTGAGTCATTTCTGTAATCTTAGTTACAAACTGCCAATTCATTCTCTATTTTCCTGCAACCAAAGGCATCTTTTCAAAATAGAAGTCTAAGTATCCTCATCTTTAAAACATTTAATGTCCTTCTATTCTTTTAGAATAGAGACAAATATTCTTAATGTTAACCTGCATTGTTTGGTCCCCACCTATTTTTCCAACATCATATGCTTCCATGCTTATTTTTTTCCTGGCACTCTAGCTGCACTGGTCTTCTTTTTGTTTCTTGAATGTGTCATATATATTCCTACCAACGGGTGTATGCACATGTTCTTCTTTCCGTTTGAAAGCTCTTCCCACAAAAACAGACACACAGACCAATGGAATAGAACAGAGAGCCCAGAAATAAAGTCACACACCTACAATCATCTGATCTTTGACAAAGCTGAAGTTTTTTTTCCCAATAGGGAAAGGACTCCCTATTCAATAAATGGTGCTGTGATAAATGGCTAGCTATATGCAGAAGATTGAAATTTGAACCTTTCCTCACACCACATACAAAAATCAACTCAAGAAGAATTAAAACTTAAATGTCAAACCCAAAACTATAAAAACACTGGAAGGCAACCTAGGCAATAGCATTGTGGACATAGAAACAGGCAAAGATTTCATGATAAAGATGCCAAAAGCAATTACAACAAGAGCAAAAATTAACAAATGGGATCTAATTAAACTTAAGAGCTTATGCACAGCAAAATATACTATCAACAGAGTAAACAGACAACCTACAGAATGGGAAAACATTTTTGCAAATTATGCATCTGACAAAGGTCTAATATCCAGCATGTAGAAGGAACTTAAATTTATAAGAAAAAAAATTTTAAATGGGCAAGTACATGAACAGACACTTTTCTAAAGAAGATATACATGCAGCCAACAATCATATGAAAAAAACTCAACATCACTGATCATTAGAGAAATGCAAATAAAAATCACAATGAGATACCATCTCACAATAGTCAAAATGGCTATTACTAAAAAGTCAAAAAATAACAGATGCTGGAGAGGTTGTGCAGAAAAAGGAACAATTATACACTGTTGGTGGGAGTGAAAATTAATTCAACCATTGTGGAAGACAGTGTGGCAATTCCTCAAAGACCTAAAAAGAGAAATACCACTCAACCCAGCAATCTCATTGCTGGGTATACACCCAAAGGAATATAAATCATTCTGTCATAAAGACACATCCATGTGCATGTTCACTGCAGCACTCTTCACAATAGCAAAGACATGGAATCAATCTAAATGCCCATCAAGGACAGATTGGATAAGGAAAATGTGGTATATATACACCATGGAATACTATGCAGCCATACAGAGGAACGAGATCATGCCCTTTGCAGGGACATAGATGGAGCTGAAGATCATTATCCTCAGCAAACCAATGCAGCAACAGAAGACCAAATACCACATGTTCTTACTTATAAGTGGGAACTAAATAATGTGAATATATGGACACAGAGAAGGGAACAACACACACTGGGGCTTACTGGAAAGTGGAGAGTTGTAGGAGGGAGTGAATCACAAAAAAATAACCAGTGAATACTAGGCTAAATTCCTGACTGATTAAATAATCTGTAAAACAAACCTGACACAAGCTTACCTATATATTATAACAAACCTGCCCATGTACCCCTGAACTTAAAATAAAGTTTAAAAATAAAGAACACTTTTCTTTAAACTTAATTAACTCTTACAGTGCCTCAGATTTCTACTCTATCATTACTTGTTAAGAAAAGCCTTCTCTTCTCCCTATTATATGCCCTGAAACTATCTTCCACTTCTTTCTACAGCACTTATCAAAGTTTCACTTGATCTTTATTTGTATGATTTTGCATGAATTTCCTTCTCTGTCACTAGACCTAAACTCTATGAGAGCAGGAACACTTTTTTCTAAAATTGAATATAATGCTCAGCAGTACTCACAACAGTGGCATAGTGCCAACTATTTGGCTGAGTGAATGTCTGACTAAATTAGTGAAAAATAAGAGGGCAAATTAGGAAGAAAGATAAAAGGAAGAAGGAAGCAAAAAGGAAGGAGAAGAAGAATGAAGTAACCAACTGAAAATTGAAGGGAAGGAGAAAAGACTGTCACAGAGGTTATAGTTTTTATATTTATTATTTTAACCCAGATATAGTTGTGATATCTCATTGTCAGACTGGCAGCCCTGAGAATCTTTCTTAGCTGAGTTCTGCAGAACTTAGTCTGGGCGTCCTCATACCCACATAGTTGTGGTAAGAATGGGGGATGTTCTGTGAGATGCTGACATTTCTAAGTTATCCATGAGCTCAAAACCAGCTCTGTCTAATGCTAAATGGTCTTCCAAGGATAAGAAGTATCATTTTAGCTAACTATAAAGTATATTTGGATGAAATGAAAGAATTATTATTTTGGCAAACACATAAGAGAAAAATTCACCTAGACAAGAGTAGCTTGACTATGTCAGATTCTAAGGATAAGAGAGAAGTAGGCAGGAAATGGAACGGCAAGAGACTACGTAGATTCTTCCTTTGTGGGTGAAGGCTAGGGAGTGCCAACACACACTCTTAAGTCCTTGGCCTCACTTAATAGTTAATGTCAATGCATTAGTGCCTAATGAATATATATTATAGGTTAAATATATATGTTTCTCCCAAAATTCATAGCTTCACATCTATTCTCCAGTGTGGAAATATCTGAAAGTAAGGCCTTTGAAAATTGATGAAGTCATGAATGCAAAGCCTCCACCAATGGAATTAGTGCTCTTATATAAGAAACACCAGGAAACCCCTCATCACTTCTACCACATGAGGGTGTAACATGAAGACAGCCATCTATGAACCAGAAAGCTAGTCTCACCAAATCTACTCATGCCTTATCTTAGACTTTCCAGACGCCAGACCTGTAAGAAATAAATATCTGTTGTTCATAAGCCACCCAATTTATGATATTTTATTATAGCAACCAAAACAGACTGGCTTAGACATCCAGCCCAAACTTAGCATCTTGGAGGACTCCTCTGCTGGTATCATCTTGTTAATTCTATACATCTTTGGCCACCAAAATTCAGTTTCTTTTGAATCTCATGAATGATTTGATGTACATAAGAACAGCGACAAACAACTTCAACTCTTCTTTTTTACTCTTTCCCTTTCACTCCAGGTAAATCCTTCACCCTCCTCTCAGTCACATTTTTTCCCCAATCTTCCTTGCTTTCTTCATCAACCCTCATCTACTCATTTCTCATTTCCTATCTCTTTAGTTCCAAACAATTTTATTCCATTTAACTATAGTCAGGGTAATTATACTCATGACATTATGTACAAGGATAGACATATTTTCAAGACACAGCCCAGCTCACAGCAACATGTATAAAGCTGGAAGCCACTATTCTAAGGGAAATAACTCAGAAAGAAAATCAAGTGTCACATGTTCTCAGTTGTAAGTACTATTCTATATATCACAATATTTCCATACATTTGTATGGTAATTCACAATATACAATGTATTTGTGTATACATTATGTAGAAAGCACCCAGCAAAATGCTTGCTATATACTCTGTATTCACTAACATTTTATAACATTCCCTTGAATTGCGTTGTAAGTTCTTCCTAAAATTTTGTGATACAGACAAAAGGGACCTTATAATGCAATTATATTAAAGAAGAAATTGCTGTTCACAGAAGTGATCTGATTTGTGTAGAATCATACCTTTTTTAATAGGAAAAACTAAGATAAAAACCCAATTCCACAAATTTCAGGTATATTCCTTTTACCTTGAACACTAAATTTCAGTTCTGTTTTTACTGGTTATATTAATATATTATTTCTCAGATGTCATTGCAAAATAATACATCAATATAGTCTCATTTTTTAATTCTGTAACTGCCTGTTTCAACAATACTGTATACCAAAACAAAGCCTCAATAAACCTCGTATTGTTTCTTAAACCTCTATACAGCAAGATAAAATTAAGCTGTATCCTTCTTTAATTTTTATCCCTTTCAGTTAAATAATTCCACTGCACTCCAATATATATGAGCAATAGCAATGGATTATCTGTCACACCTGAGTAGAGCTTACATCAGCCAAATGCCATTTTAAAGAAAAGGACCTTTCTGAGCTACAGTCTCTGCCAGACTTTGTAAAGAAGTGACTGGAATAAGCAGGCCTGAGCCCATGGGGTTGGACAGTAGCTGGCCTGAATTTTTCCGAAAGGGTATTAACAATGTGGCAAGCTTTAATATGCTAAACAAAGACTTCCATAATTTCATGCACTATAATTTCTGTAGATCAGGTATGCATGCAATAGTTTTCTAAAAGTGATGAGGTAAAGAAAACCCTTGGTGATATGAATATCAGCTAACTGTAGTACTACTACATGCTAAAAGCACAAACAGGTAGATATTCCCTTTGGAATATTTAAAGACATAGAAAGCCTCTTTCTTTTTAGTTTATCGTTGTTTTTAAAAACCAACTTACCTTTGACAACTGGTCAGATAAATAGAGAAATTTTAGCTCTGAAAAGAATGATAAAATTGAAAAAGTTCAATGCATTCTAATTGTCGCTAATGCTGAGTGCATAGTGCCTAGCTCTACTTTAATAGCATTTCCTAAAACACCCTCCAGGAAACACTAAATATTATTTAAAAACAGATAAAAGCAATACTTTTCATTTATAATTTAATTTGAATACTATATTAGTAATATATCAAATGCATTTTGCATCTTTTTATTGTTTAGAAAATGTAATATACTCTATGTATACTTTGAACAACCAAACTATACGAAACGAGTTCTGCGGTTAAGTGGGGAAAAATATTGAGGTTCTCATATTGTGACCAAACGATATAAGCAAAAATCCAGTGAAATTAAAACAACCACAACCTCAAAGTAAAATTAAATAACAACAGTCATTGTTTTAAAAACTGGTGGTAGAGATGGTGATGAGCTTTTCAAGATGTAAGCATTAATGATGTTTGGAATAGCTTAATTCAAGACTATCAGCTTAGTTACTGTGGAGTTCATTTGCTTCTCTTTATTACAACGAATATGTATAAAATAGGTTTTTCATATTAAGTGGCAATCACAATAAATTACAAAATCTTATTATGCAATAAACTTCTGCTTATTCTTTGAATCTCTGAACATTTTCTGTTGGGTTTCTATTAATACATTATAACCTTGAAAGTATCCCTAGCCGGGCGTGGTGACTCACGCCTGTAATCCCAGCACTTTGGGAGGCCAAAGCGGGTGGATCAGGAGTTTGAGACCAGCCTGACCAACGTGGTGAAATCCTATCTCTACTAAAAATACAAAAATTAGCCGGGTATGGTGGGGCATGCCTATAGTCCCAGCTACTCAGGAGGCTGAAGCAGAAGAATCGCTTGAAGCCAGGAGGCAGAGATTGAAGTAAGCCGAGATCGTGCCATTGCACTCCAGCCTGGGCAAAACAGCGAAACTCCGTCTCAAAAAAAAAAAAAGAAAAAAGTATCCCTGTGGTCTGATAAATTAGGAAAATGCCCTGAAATACTGGGAGGCATTTACATATAGGAGGAAAAGAAGCAAATAAAAGCATGTACGTTGGAATCAGACAGCCCTAGATTTAAATCTTAGGTCTTCCACTTACTAAGTATGTGACACTAGGAAAATGTACTAATTTATCTAAGGACTTTTATCTTTGGGAGGAACACAGAGATGTTACAACTAGCAACATAGACATGGATTCTCAGGGTAGAAAGGAGCAGCAATACGGCTACTCCAGTACTTTGGTGTTTGAAATTTTTTTCATAACATCCGCATTTCAAGCAATGCTGCTTGTAGTTCACTGGTAGACGCTTGTCAAGCATCTATTAAACTGGAAGAGGTGTAAAGAGGAAAGAACAATTACGTGTCAAACAGTGAGATAGAGATCAAATATATCATAATATTATCCAACTATCAGAAAAAGTAATATGAAATACATTTTGTTATTATATCCTGAAGTTCAGGAAAGCCAGATGACAAAAATCACAAAAGTGAGATGCTGAATATACAAATGAACAATGGCTGGAGGAAATATAAAAATAGAACTTTGAACCACAACTTGCAGCAACCTGCACAGAAAGTCCACCCCCTTCTGTACAGTAAACAGACCAGGAAGCCAGCCTGCTATAAGAAGGCTAGATGGCTATCTTTAGTATCAATCCAAAAAGCTCAAAACTAACTTTTATAATAACCAGCCCCAAATGGGCAGGACTTGATTAATAACTGACAGTTTCCCTAATTTTTTTCACCACTTTTAACTTAGGACCAAAGAGACAAAGCTAAATATATACCCCTAATAAATTACATAGGATGTCCCACTTCTAGAGCCCATCTACAGCTGCCCTGTGACCACAGCCTTCCATCGGAGCACACTGGAAGCCTTCCCCTTTTCTACTACAAAGCTTTCCTATTCCTCTACCCGCCTTTGAGTCTCTGCCACTCTGATGATGGCTGACTTCCTTGGTACAGCAATCTCTGAGTAAACAGCTTTTACTTTTCTCATTGGGTTGATCTTTGAAAAGCTAATAAAGAATAAGACTTGAAATTATTGCAAGTTTGCAACAGGCTATATGTACAAGACTATTCACTGGGACATAGTTTATGATAAATAATTGTTCATCAATAAAAGATAGATATTTAAATTGTGCTATTATCACACAATGGAAAGTCTTACAACAAAAAACGAACAAACCACATTATAGATAGTATATAAATAAATGTGACTAACATAATATTGTGTAAAAAAAAGCAATCCAAAAATATATACAGTTTTAATCAATTTTAATAAAGTTTAGTAACAACAAAATTTAATTACATCTCAAGGGCATATATTTACATGGCAAAACTGTGAAGAAAGCAAGGAAATAATTATCCCGTAAGTTACACAGAAATTACCTTTCAGGGAGAGGGTATTTGTGATTACTAGAAAAGAGCATACAGAGAACTTGTATCATGCCAGCATGTGGTATTTATTTATCTGACTGGAGATTACATTAGTCTTTGTTGATTCCCAATCTAGACTCTTTTGATATAATATGTTCCTTTCCTAGAATAAAGGTCACCAATATTTTTTCAACTTGAAGTGTGAGTGCAAAAGGCATTGGACATTTCTAACTTCTGTGGGATTGGTCTTGCTTTATAGTGAGAAAAAATCTCTCTCCTGGAAGAATAAACTCCCTTTAAAGTTTGCTCCTAAGTTGTTTCCTCAAGCCAGTTTTTTGCATTTCCTACAGTTACAGCCAGACTTTTTCCTTCCACAGCCGCTGGGAATGAATGACTGCTTAACATATGTTCTCGGGGACTTTACTGGATTCCTAATGGAATGCTTCAGAGATGCAGTGAGGGGTCATATCTTAGATTCCGTCCAAGTGTCTTCTTTCTATTGATGGGATTTAGGACATGCTATCCCCCAAAATGGCACCTTGGCATTTGAGAAAACAAACGCAGGAGGGTCTCTTTGACCTTCTCATGCTCTTCTTCCCAGAAGATGGCCATAAAAGAACAATCTTTCTTTCTTTAAAGTAACAATAAGACACTCATTTAACAGGTACCCTCCTAATACCCCAAAGGAAGGAATATTCTTATCTCTGAAGACACAGAAGAATCTTGACAAAGAGGCTTTACTAAGTTCCTCCCCAAATTTATCACCATTAGATCATGCCCTCTTTGTCCATTCATACTTTTGCATGACCGTCCACTTTTCATCGAGTCTAAGCATAAAATTACACAGGTCTCCCTATTTTTGGGGGTATTAATTTCTGAACGTCCATGTGTCACATAAAACTTATAGTGTGTGTTTTTATCTTGTTAATCTGTCTTTTGTTATAAGTGCCTCTGCCATGAGCCTAGCAATGGGTAAGTAAAGAAATCTTTTCATCATTCTACCATAAAGACACATGCACACATATGTTTATTGCAGCACTATTTACAATAGCAAAGACTTGGAACCAATCCAGATTCCCATCAGAGATAGACTGGATAAAGAAAATGTGGCCCATATACACCACAGAACACTGTGCAGCCACAAAGAAGAAAGAGTTCATGTCCTTTGCAGAGACATGGATGAAGCTAGAAACCATCATTCTCAGTAAACAAACACAGGAACAGAAACCAAACACTACATGTTCTCACTCATAAGTGGAAGTTGAACAAGGAGAACACATGGACACAGGGAGGGGAACATGACATACCAGGGCCTGTCTGTGAATGGGGGGGAAGGGGAGGGAGAGCAATAGGACAAATACCTAATGCATGCAAGGCTTAAAACCTAGATGACGGGTTGACGGGTGCAGCAAACCACCATGACACATGTATACCCATGTAACAAACCTGCACGTTCTGCACATGTATCCCAGAACCTAAAGTATAGCAATAATAAAAGGAAGAAATCTTTTCTCCCCTACACTCTCTACACTGTTTCTGAACCCATCTGTTAAAAATCAGAAAAATAACTCTGAAAGTATATTAGAAATTTAATCTTTGTATGAAATTTTCTCTTTCTCAGACATTATTCTCACCATCAAAATCTTTGTTTCCTGAACACTCAGAAATGTATTATCTTGAATACTTAAAGTTGGAATGGACTGGGTTAAGATCTGTTTCCTTTCTCATGATCTTGGCAGCATCTAGGATGCCCTCTGCCAAAATTTCAGGCAGCTGTATAAAATCTGGTGCTTGGGAATGAGCAGACATATGAAGTAGGTGTGTGGGTGCTATTGTTTGTTGAAAATTTATAGGTTTCCCTTTTAAGTTTCAGATTTATAAGCAGTGTGAATAATTACGTGCTGTGTCTAAGGTTGTAATTTTATTCAAGAATGCAGGCACGCACATCTAACACTGCAAAACATTATTATGCTTTTTAAATTTTACAAGTCTCTTCTATAATTTATGCAATTAGTATACTTGGAAATCTTTACTGATTCTGCTGATTAACTGAAGTGTAGCAGTTTTCTGATGTGTGAGACAGTTTGTCTTTTTCTGTTGACTCGACACTAATGCTTTGCAGTATATTGAGCCTTAACTCTATTCTGCCCTTCCCAGAGCTGAATGTGAGGTTAAATAAGATACAGTCCATATATTTCTCATTCTTATGCCATTCCACATCCAACAATGTTAGACTAATCAGGAGGGATTCAGAGTACTTTTGGTTTCAACTCTGACCAAGAAGAGCTTGGAAGTCATCACTCCTGCCCCTATGACAAGAAAAAGTTGAACAAGTTGAAAATCAATGCCTTTTTTTAGATCTATTAGAGAAGTGAGACTGTGGACAAAACATTACATTACCCTGAAGAGACAGATGAATTCAGGGAGACACAGCCAAGATCAACTTACCGGGGGCAGAAGCTACTAAAGCTATAAATGGATAGGAACAATTAAATGGGAATTTTGATGAACTGCTGGAAGCTGAATAGCTCTTCATATTGTCATAGTTGAAACCAAAAGTACTCTGAAAAAATTGGGGGAACTTTAGTCAAGGGTATCCCCACACTTCTGTGGATTTTACCTTCAGGAACCCTACCACGTTCTTAAACCGAAAAACCTCTCACGGCTGTGGCAGAGGGAGGAAAAGAGTGATCATTTGAAATACACAAGCATTCCGCATCAAAGTGAGAGACAAGTTCGAAAAAGGTCAGGAGAGCGGTTGTGAAAAGCCACATGAGTGACATATTTCATTATGATGGCATGGACAAGAACAAGCCAGTGGAGATGCTTGCGTGACATCAAGCACCAATGTGAAGGATGAGTGAGAGGGAAGAGGCTGGAGGTAGAGACAAAAAGCCTTTGCAGGATCTGAGACATGCAGTGAAGAGGACTAGCGCCGGGGGGAAGTTAGAGAGAAGTTCATATTGGTCATGGGCACACGACATATATTTCTACACCTCAGTGTCTCATCTGTAAGAAGCATAGTACTTGAAATTGCAATAATTTAACAAATACTTATTGAGCACATATAAAATATTAGACACTGTTTTATATAACACTAAAATGAATCAGATATCAGTCTTTCCTTCTAGAACCTCAAATCTAATTGGAAAGACAGACCCATATGAATAAATCAAATGTAAGGCAGAGCATGAAACCATTTTTATTAGTGATAGAGTCCAGACGTTCCCTTCTGAGACTTCAAGTCTTATCTTCTTTTAGCCCATTCTAACAATGGTCATTCAAATACTAGAATAAATAAAGATAAAAAGATTTGTCTGACTATTTATTTATTTATTTATTTATTTTTGAGACAGAGGTTCCCTCTTGTTGCCCAGGCTGGGGTGCAATGGTGTGATCTCCGCTCACTGTAACCTCTGCCTCCTGGGTTCAAGCAATTCTCCTGTCTCAGACTCTAGAGTAGCTGGGATTACAGGCATGTGCCACCATGCCTGGCTAATTTTTGTATTTTTAGTAGAGACGGGGTTTCACCATGTCGGTCAGGTTGGTCTCAAACTCCTGACTTCAAGTGATTCACCTCTTTGGCTTTCCAAAGTGCTGGGAATACAGGCGTGAGCCACTGTATCGGGCTGGATCATTTAAATACTGGTGGGTGAATATTAAATTTTAATATTGGTTTTTAGCTTGAACCATTAGAAATATGGTAACAAAAATGATAGAAATGTATAGTTGCCAAGAACATTGGAAAAACTGTGAATTTCATTTGAGAGAATCTTTTACTCTGAATTTAAAAAGCTTCATTGAATTTCTAAATAATTTCTTCTACCACCTAAGTCAATTTGTGAAAAATTGAGATGCAGACCAAAGGAGAGACCTTCCAAATTTGTGCACGTGGTATGCAGAGCAAGACAAGGCAATGAACTGATGACAGAGCATCTACAAAAAGGTATGTTGCAAACATTTGTAAAACTGAAACTAAAGTAGAGGCAGGGATAGCCATGGATAGACATGCTCACTTCTTGAACACTAATGTAGTTAAAGTCTTGAGAAGAGATTGAATTACTAAAGGGGAAATTGTTTAGAGAACAGAAATAAGAGTCAAACACTGAGCCATGTGGTAAATAATCTTGTCTTGGTGAGAGGAGAAAGAAACCTCAAAGTAGTCACAGAAAACGTCCACCTATAAAGTAGAATACCAGCAGATAATGTTCTCATAGAACATAAGGGATTCGAGATTTCAGAAAGAAAGCAACGGTCAGCAAATATCAATGATCTAGATAGATCAGGGAAATTGTTGACTGAAAATTGGCCAAATATGCCCCCTAATACAATTTGGAAGATACAGTTTTGGAAGAAGCCAGAATTCCATGTACTTCAGTTAGGGATTGAGGCTTGCTTCTCATATTAGGAAGTGCTATCATTTATCTCTTTGGGCAGGGTAACTAGAAAGACTGGAGTGGTGTCCTTGTCTTGCTGCCAGCAGTGACGCCTCCTCTTTGGCTCAAGGAGAGAGCTGCAGCATTGAAGGAGCTTCATGCTACTCCGGGCTCTGCCTGCCAGGTTTCACAGTAGTCCTATATTACAATATCTCTGATTATCGTCCTTAAAGTTAATGTATATTCATTTTCCCAGAAGTTTAGAGCAGGACACGGATTTTCGACCACTAACTGGCAATAATTTTTGAACCGGAGATACTTTTTAATCTGTGCTATTGTACTCACTTAATAGCCTTATGCTGAGTTGTATGCAATGACATGGTTTGTCATTAAAGATACAGAAAAATGAGACACATTTCCTGCCTCATGGAGAAAGATATGCAACACAGATCTGATGCGTTGTACAGAGGCATGCAAAGTATTGAAAGATCACGAGGTGGAGCCTAACAGACTGAAGGTTTGTCGACAGAAATATTTTCTGCCAAGAAGCTCCCAGTCCCGGGCCTCGTACTCCCTCCTCCTTGCTCTTATCTATCCACATCATGCTTAATTAGTTTGTGGACAGCAAGTGTTGTACCTTTGCAGGTGGAAAGACGTCACTTCAGTAGTGCGCCTGGTTCTCTTGACTTGCCAGTGAATGCCCCATCTGACTCATGGTGCCACAGGTATTTATTGCTCAACAAGCCAGGTGTGATAGCTCTGGGAGAGCCAAATCCCACAGCCATAATGAAGGCTAGAATTTTCATTTAGTAAACAACTTGGTCCATAATTTTGGCTTTGTTTTCTTATTTGATTGCTCTGTTGCCTGAAAAATACAGGTTTGTAAAACTACATATTTTACTTTGAATTTATTTCTAGAAAGTGTGTCAGTTCAATAGCAAAATTTGGGAGAATTTTTTCATCTCTATTTTTTTTAATGTTTCATTAGATTTTTTTTTTTTTTAAGAAACATCCCATATCTGAATAACAGGAAACGTTAAAAACGATCTGATCTGGGGCTTCTATCTGCTTCTTGAATCAGATGATTCCTCTTGCCATGTGGACATCAGCTTTTCAGTTACCCAACAGATGGTGGCACGTAACTATACTTACCATCAGTCCAAAACAATGAAACTTCTTTATGAGATGGCCTATTATTTCTTTACTGTGTTATCTTTTCTGGCTTTCAGAACAGAGGCCTCGTAACAATTCTATTATCTGCACAGTGTTGTACAAGTTTCAAATTGCTTTCACTTGCATTTCCTCATTTGATTCTTACATTCCTTCGGGGGGAAAAAGACAGAACTGCAGAGCTGGTATTGGCCCTGGACACCAGAACAGACACTCAGATGGCTGGGTTATATTCACTAGCTCATATGATGACTGTCAGAATCTTTTTCAACACGTCTGCATGACTGTCTCAAAAACCTTTATTGGCACAGAACTTATGAAACTACAGATTCCTGAAGGACAAATATCCCATGTCCTAGTGTTCAAATTAAATTGCTATTCTTCAGTGTAGTTGGTTGTAGTGATGGGGAAAAAACACAAAAAAACTCATTATATCATTGTTCTTTGCCATTATTGTAAGGAAAATAATGCCATTATTGTTTGTTAAATTTAGGAATAAATTTAGAGACTTCAAGATGTAAAGCCTTGTAAGAGTTGCTATAGTTTATGCTTGAAGTTATATCAAATGATATTCATCATGGATTTTGTGCCTATTATGTGGCAGTCACAGAACCAAAATCACTATATACCTAGTGCCCCTTAAAACTTACACCACCACTCTGAGGTGTCACTATTCCCATTTTATAGTTGAAAAAAAAATGTTGAATAAAATTTGTAGGAGGCCATTGATTTGGACTAAGTTCTTGTACTAGGCCCAACAGATCAAACCAATATGGAGTCCTTCATGCTAATAAAACCAATTAACTTGGGAGGATACTCATATATTGATAGCTGGATCCTGGTTAGTTACAGTAGCTGAGCTTTCCTCAAATGTAGGGGGCCAGCTAATTCAAATAAACTGTAACGATTAAGTTATCCTTTTTGCCTCACTTCTATTTTCTATCCATAAAAACCGCCTAAACACGTTGCAGATCAGGAGTTCCTAGAACCTTTTGCTTCTGAGGGCGACCTGATTTGTGAATCATTTTTGTGTGTTTGTTGAATGCTTTCCTTTTCCCCTCAAATAAACTCAGTTAAATTTAAATTTGTCTAGGTTTTTTTTTTTTTTTGCCTTATAACAAAACTAAGGCTTAAGCAGGTAGAACAACTCGCCCAATGGTTAAGATCAGAGAATCGCAGGCTTTTGGATTTAAACCTAGATTTTTCTGACTTGAAATCCTGAGCTCCTAGATCTCATGCTAGTATTTCTTTTCTTTTTTCCTTTCTTTCTTTCTTCTTTCTTTCTTTTTCTTTCTCCCTTCCCTCCCTCCCTCTCTCCCTCCCTTCTTTCCTTCCTTCCTTCCTTCCTTCCTTTCCTTCCTCTCTCTTTCTTTCTTTCTTGTTTTTGCATTTTGTTATTTCAGTAGTTTTTGGAGTACAGGTAATTTTTGGTTACATGGGCAAGTTTTTTAGTGGTGATTTTTGAGATTTTAGTGTACCAATTACCTGAGCAGCATACACTGTATCCAATATGTCATCTTTTGTCCCTCACCTGCCTCCCAATCTCGCCACCTCCCAAGTCCCCAAGATCCATTATATCACTCTTATGCCTTTGCACCCTCATAGCTTAGCTCCCACTTATAAGTGAGAACATATGGTATTTATTTGGTTTTCTATGCCTGAGCTACTTCACTTAGAATAATGGTTTTCAGCTCCGTCCAAGTTGCTGCAATGACATTATTTTGTTCCTTTTTATAACTGAGTGGTATTCCTTAAAGCATGGTATCCAGACTATCTGCATTAGATTTACCTGGGATATGTATTAATAAATCGGTTTCCTAGAACCTTCCCCAAGGCTACAAAAAAAAAAAAAAAAAAAAATCTGGAGATAGAGCCCAGCCATCTTTACTTGGAACAAGTTTTCATTTGGATCACTAAGGTGTGAGAGCCACTACACTCTGCCACCACCCTCCCTCTCAACCACTTTTATAAGAGTGAGGGAAGGGTGTGGAAAAGCTTTAGGCTTCATTGCATACCAATGGTACCCCCACATGAGGATGATTAAAACCAGTGTTTACTGGGGCTTATAGCCATCACGGGGGATGAACCTGGCTATTTTAATATGCTTGGGCCATGTTTTATGCAGAATTGCAAAATGGAGAGTTTTTGCTATCTCCCACTTTTTTGTTTAGAGATAGTGATGATAAGTGAAGACTTAAAATCTCAGAACTTTGTGTAGAAAGGCAGTATATATTTCTAAATAACACCTCTTCTCCCTGTTTCAAGGTCTCTGCAGGTAAGCTATTACCATTCTTTTTCTCTATTCTTGCCATAATACTTCCTTCAAAAGTGGGATGGGGGAAATAATAAATAATAAATAAATAATAAAGCCACTGAGGACTGTTGATTGGAGACATGCCAGGATGAAACTTGCCATTTTGATCTGTCTGGAAGAGTGTGCAATGTAGGAACCATGAATGCTCAAAAACTCCTCTGAAATATGTAAAAGGAGGTGTTTATGTGGAGAATCATGGGAGGATATATTGTCTTCAGGGTTTCAAATTGAGCCCAATATCAGACACGAGGAATCTTCACACTGAAATATCAATATGAGTTTGTACATTAATATTGCTCCAACCTGCCTGATTCTTGTGTGAATGTCCTGCCTCTCCAGCTAGTCTGCCGTACTTCTTTGCAACTACTCCAAGCTCTAGTGTAGTGAAAAATACTTATTTGGTTGTTTTGTTGATGTTGATTATGAAAATCCAATTGCAATTTGGGTAAGCTGTTCTGTAGAGAGTCTTGGTTTTCTAAAGTAGAAGAAAAATAAGTTGTTACTCTTCTATTTCTGTGAGATTCTTCATGACTTTTGCAAAATAAACATCACAGTACAATTTAATTTTTCCCATTTTTCAGTTTATCAAAGTGTGATATAAATATATGATTAATCAATCATGAGGGCTGCCCTGCGTAGACAGTATTCATCTCATCCTCATTTTTACTGATGAGAAAATATGACTCCAGAAGTAAAGGTAATTGTACAAAATGATAGAGTTAATGCCAGAGTCAAAACAGTAATTTAAGTCACTCCAAACCAAGGGCATTTTCGTCTTCAAGAAACCTCCGTGGGAAAAACTTCTTCAAAGAAGGATAAAAAGTATAAATTACTATTGTTATTGTCATACACTATTGATACTATTATGCCTCAGGTAGGTTTAGCTTTACTTCTTTCAGAACACTGATGCCTGTTCTAAGGGCTTCATGACAACAAACTGTAAAATATTTCCTGCTTCTGAATGTTTTGAGATTATAAGTGCAAAACCTGCTTGAAGGGCTAGATGTTGTGTTCATTTATTTTCTTTGTGGGTGGTCTGCTGTGATTCCCAAGACCACCACCATTGTAGAGCTGGAACACTGGCTGATGATACCCTGGGGAATTTAGAGCTGTTGTTCTGCCTTCCAAAACAACAGCTGAGCTAGCCAAGCCCTGGTCAGCACACTCACGCACACATACACACTCACACACCTGCATAAAGAGATTAGCTTCCAACCTCAACTCCACCCACTCAATCCCTTCATCTAAGTGTTCCTTTTGCCTTTCCAAAGCATCCACTCCCACCTACAGACATCCAGAGATCTAGGCATACAGATCTCAAGATCCTAGGGACAGGCTTCCCAATCCAGTGATTCAGCTTTCTCAAACAGCAACCTGAGCATTCATTCAGGAAATTCTTATCTCAGTGTGTGTCTCATCTCGAAAATGCATCTACCTCAGCATCAATTTCCTTCTCTCTGTCCTGAGGCTCCCTGCATGCATTAAAAGCAAAAAGCAATTCCACCCCCCGTAATGTTATGCTTCTTTCTGGCCCTTTTACGTGTATTCTGTAAATCAGACGCAGGCCTGGGAGCTGCCCAGTCTTTGCCCTCTAACTTCTTTATTTCGCCGATAGTCTGTGTTGCTCTTTAGAAGACAGTGGTACCTGTAACCACCTACAGAAGTTTTGAAGTGTGCCACTTTAAGGCAATTCTCTCGGTAAATAATATGCCAGATTGATTGCTGGAGTTAGCCACATTTCAAGCGAGTAGTGAATAACCAAAGACTGGTTGGAGGTACTTCTGACATGTTGGTTTTAGACAACATTGAATAGAAAAGAAATGCAGTTGTATTTCCTTTATTTGCCCCAGTGAACTTTTGTTCCACCAGAACTGTTCTTTCTTTGGAATCTGGCATCTGCTGCTCAAACCACCCCCTCATGCTCAGACATGTTTATAAACTTTTCTCAGAAAATTCTGATATTACCTCTCTGGGAAATTTTTTTCGGAAGTTTTTCCCTGTGACCAAACTTCATAAATTCACAACGATTATTCTAGCCAGCAGGGCCTCCCTCAGACAAAGCAGTACTAGAGGCCAAATCAGTCAACCTTAGCTTAGAGAGAGAGGACAAAAATGATCTCAAAATATCAGACAAGTGCTCATTTCAAGGATGGTCTCCCATGAAAGGTGCAGCTCAGGGTGACATAACCTCATCCCAAGTTGTGGAAATTCCCCTGGAAATAGGCAGAAGAGGTAAGAACTCCAAAAATCATAATAGGAGGCTATAGGGAAAGATAAAGTTAGAAAAGATCACAGCAAAGAGAGAAAGAAATGAATGTTTGAAAAGGAAAGTTAGCAATAGGGATTGCATTGTAGAAAGTCAAGGAAACTCATGTTTGTTAAATACCTGTTGTATCTTAGATAATCCATAATATGCTTTAAGTATATAATCTCATCTAATCCTTACCCTATACAGAAGATGTTATGAGTGAAACTGTGTTCCTCCAAAATTCATATCTTGAAGTCCTATCCCGCAGTAGCTCAGAATGTGAGCTTGTTTGGACATGGAGTTGTTGCTGACGTAGCTAGTTAAGATGAGGTCAGACCAGAGTAGGGTGGATTCAATCCAACATGACCAGTGTTCTCATATAAAAGGGAAATGTGGATAATGAGAAAGACATACATAGAGGGAGGATACTGTAAATTGACACAGGGAGAAGATAGTCATCTACAAGCCAAGGAGAATGACCTGCAACAGGTTCCTCCCTCACGGCCCTAAGGAAGAAACAATCCTGCCAACACCTAGATTGTGGACTTTCAGCCTCCAAAACTGTGGTACAATAAATTCCTATTGTGTAAGTCACTTGGTTTGTGGTACTTTGTTATGGAAGCTCTAGCAAACTAAAACAGAAAGTAGTATTATTGTCACTTCTTAGCAGAGGAAACCAGGGCTCAGAGAGGGTTCACAAGTTCATTCATAGCCAGGGAGCTGTGGTCTTCTCACAGACCTGCCTGATTGCAAAGTTTAGTGCCCTTTCCTGTCATCTCCTTAAAGCTTATGGCTGGCTGTAATTCAGTATCTTCCCTTTTGAAAAGAACATGATAATTCTGTCATTTTCAAACATTTTGGCTAGAGATTCCTTTGTTCACAATATAATGAGGCTGAGTGTGGTGGCTCGTGCCTGTAGTTCCTGCAGCTGAGAAGGCTGAGGCAGGATTGCTTGAGGCCAGGAGTTTGAGACTAACCTGGACAATATTGTGAGACCCCCTCATCTCTATAAAATAATTTAAAATAAACATTAGCCATATGTGGTGATGCACATCTGTAATCCTAGCTACTTGGGAGGGTCAGATGGGAGGATCACTTGAGCCCAGGAGCTCGAGGCTGCAGTGAGTTATGATCAAACATTGCACTTCAGTCTGGTGACAGAGTGACACTCCATCTCTAAAAAAAAAAAAAAAAAAAAAAAAAAAAAAAAAAAAACCAACAACAGCAACAGAACAAGATAATGAAAAAATTCAATATGTAAAACAGATGAAGGTAGAGATATTCCAGCTGGAGCAGGAGCAGGGATGATGTCTATAGTCTGACTTATTCATCTCTCTTCCCCTAACCACAGTGATGGTCTCAAGAGGCCTGTGAGAAACTTCCAGTCTTCTACAGAACAGCGAACCCCACTGTATATAAAATGAAACTAGATAGGCACTAGCATAGTACCTACCTTATGCATAACACAAGGGAGCAAGAAACGGTCATTATTAAACGTTATTAAATCCATTTTTTAAAAGCAGAAATTATACCCCTTCCTCCAGAGTACATAAAAGATGCAAAACCTTAAAAATATTTTCCCCACTGTCAGATTGATGGGTTACGGCAGGGGAGAAAGAACACTGGTTGAGGGTAAAGGTGTCGCTTCCTAGCCATGCGTTTCAGGCCAAGCTCTCCCCTCTCTGACGTTTTTTCATCTCTGAGACCTAAGTCATCGTGTATGTCCTGTGTACCTCACAGGCTAAGTTAGCTGCTAAATGGAATAAAGGATGTGAAAAACCATGGAACAAGGTCCTACAAAATGATAAAGATTATGTCTTACTAAGTTCTCGTGCATAAGAAAAAAATTACAGAAAGAAAGATATTCAGTTAAACCTGCTGAGAAATCAAGGGAGGGATGTTGGAGTGAAGACTCCTGATTCTTCAGCCAAACCAGCAAAAGTCAGACTGAGCACCGTGTCTGGGAGAATCAGCACACCGTGAAATTATGAAGTGTGATCATTAACTGGGCCATTCTGCACAGGCCTTCATCTCTGCATTCAGCATTCTCTTTGAAGTCCATGACCTTCTCTGTGTCACTGAACTGCTGAATAACTACTCTGAACTGAATCGAGCGTCCCAGCCCACCCTGCTGATGTAATCAGACAAGGCTCACCCTGCGCAGCCGGAGTCACTGATTAGCATTCAGTTCAGCAACTGGAGTGCAGCACTCGGGAGCCTGTAAAGCACATAAGGCCTGCATTCAGGCATAAACCATGTCAACTTCAGGAATAAGAATGAGTGACCTGTGGTTCGTTTTTGTCCTGTTAGTTCTGTTGGAAACTTGTAAAGACTCGTTTATTTTTAATGGGGAGTTCAACTAATATTTCGCTAATAACAATGAAAGGACACTATTCGTTTTATAGCTAGATTTCATAAGACTCCAGAGTATAAGAGCAGAAGGGGAACCTGGAGGTCACTAGGCCCAATAATTTTACAGATGAAAGAAGTAAAACTCAGAGAGGGATATTGACTTTCCAAAGTTCAGTCAAAGTGTTAGTGGCAGAGCAGGTGTTAGAACTCAGATCAATTATCTTACAACTTTGTGTTTTACTTACTGATTGTCAAAAAATGGATATATTAGCATTAAAGGAATGCTAGGGAGGTTGAAGAGATGGGATCTACCTGTTACCAACATATTTTGAAGCCTCAATAACTACGGACACAGAAAGTGCTTCATTGTGTGGTTTTGCGCTATGCATAGATGAAGGTTACATTAGCTAAAGATACCTGCGAAATAATATTGGAATACACACATACATGTCAGGTGGATGCGTATGTTAACAAAGTTAAATTAAACTATAAACAGCTTGGTATCTGTGTGTATACTTCATTGGAAATCAAACTTTGATGAGACACATGGGTATGGCCTCTAGGTTATTACAGGCATTCTATATAAAGTAGATAAGAATAGGTTTCATTCTTGGCATTTATAATAGGTTCCATCTATCACTATAGTCCTTTAAAAACATCTTTATAAAATAAATTTCTATTTTTTCACATTTTATTTCAAGAAACTGAGAATTGAGATGACTTATACTCACTAGCTGCATAACTGCACACAGATTACTTAACTAGTCTGTGCCTCAATTTCTCCATCTGTAAAATGGGGGTGCTAGCACTATCTACCTTATAAGATTGTGGTGCCAAGTGAAATGATATATGTGAAGCACTGAAATATTCACTTCTATGATCATCATTCATAAATTCACACAGATAAGAAGCTGTGAAGCTGGGGCAAGAATCTGTGGTTTCTAACTCCAGTTTCTTTGCCCTGTTTTTCTTCCATTCTGCCCTTTGGTCTTTGCCCCACTCGAATATTTTAAATTCTCAGTACTGGCTGGGCACGGTGGCTCATGCCTGTAATCCCAGCACTTTGGGAGGCCGAGGCGGGCGGATCACCTGAGGCCAGGAGTTCGAGACCACCTTGACCAACATGGAGAAACCCTGTCTCTACTAAAAATACAAAATTAATCAGGCATGGTGGCGGGCGCCTATAATCCCTGATACTCAGGAAGCTGAGGCAGGAGAATCACTTGAACCCGGGAGAAGGAGTTACAGTGAGCTGAGATTGTGCCATTGCATCCCAGCCTGGGCAACAAGGGCAAAACTCCGTCTCAAAAATAAATAAAATAAAATAAGATAAAATAAAATAAAATAAAATAAAAATTCTCAGTATTTTGTGGGTATATCTTTCCTCAGAGAATTTATTTTCCTCAATTTGATGCACCAATTCCTTTCCAGTTCTCTTTTATCCCTTTTATTTTAAATTAAACTATATTTTAGGAGTAATTTGATAATTGTTCAAATAATTAAATTTAGGTATTTCCCACACTGATTTTGCAGTTATTAATCAATAATCTGAACTTTCACTGTTAAGAAGAAAATAATGTTTTACACTTTTAGAACACATTACCGATATAAGAGATGCTTTTATATCCATTATTTAATGTGAGACACTGCGAGCTTGTCACATCCCACAGTTTATGATTGAGTACCTGAGGCTCAGAGAAATTAAATGATAGAAAAATACCAAAAAATCATAAGTGGCAAAGTGAAGACTGGAATCTAGTTTTTGTGCTATGAACTCGAACGCCTATAAAGACCAGAGAGCGAAAATGCTGGCCCAATATTACTTAGCCTTCCTATTATTTAAGAGAAGCCAAAAGCATTTTTATATGAAATATCCTAATTTTTAAAACATTTTAAAGTCTAAAGAAAACATACTCTGGAACCACCTATTTACAGCTTTTGATCTAGACTAATGAACTTACTCCATATGTGGCCAAGGGGCCACATATATCTCTTTTGACTGTCCAACCTGAATTTATTTCAGAAGAAATTATGCTCAGCAAAATGTTTATTTTCATCTTTTCCTTTGCTAAACCAAGCAACTTTTTCTAAATTTAAAACCTAGACTCTGACGTATAACAAGCAACTCAAACTTAACATAGCTAAAACAGAATTATTGATTCCTCCCTTTCTTCCTTCTCCTTCAACGCTACTCTTCCTAAGGCTTCTTTATCTCAGTAAATGCCACCACACCCACCCTGTTGCTCAGGCCAAGATCCTAAGAGTTATTCTTGATTTCTCTCCTACCCTCATATCTCACATCCAACACATCAGAATGTCTCCTTTAAAACTAAATCCTAATCCAACTATGTCTTACCACATCACCACTACAACCTTAATCCAAATCACTGTGAGTTCTTGCCTATTTTATGACAGCAACATCATAATGGATCTCTTTGCCTCAGTTTTGCCCCCTCATAATCCATCTTTTGTACAGCACAGTGATCATTTGAAACTGGAAACCAGATAATACAACTCCTTTGCTTAAAATCCTCAAATAAAATCTCACACAGCCCTGCATAATCAGGATCCCGCCTACCTTTCTTGCTTCCACTCCCTCCTTGAAAGGCCGCATTATCCTTCTTTTGGTCTTTCAAATGTACCAGGTGCCTTTCTGCACTAAAGCCTTTGCAATTTCTATTTCTTCTTCTGGAATATACTGCTACCCTAGATTGTTGAGTGATGATATGGCATAATGGGGCGGGTTCTGGAGCTAGGCTTCTAAGTTCAAGTCTAAGCTCCATCATACCTGGGGAATGGTCTGCTGTTTCTGTGCTTCAGTTTTCTCACCCGTAATGTGGAAACAACAAATAATAGTACCTCCATCATAGCATTGCAGGAAAGCTTAAATTAGCTAATAAAAGTAGGGAGCCCACAAGTCTGACACATAGTAAGCAGTCAGGATCTTTTGATGTTTCCATGTATTACTGATGTCCTCTTCTTCGGGTCTCGAGTAAAATATCATCTTCTTAAATTAACCTTAACTGACCACCCCCTGAAAGAGCCTCCCCCAGGCTTTTTCATATTTCTCCACTTTTGTACAAATAGCACTTCTCAGTAGCTAACGTGTTTCTGATTTACTTACATATCTACACATGTACAGACCACGTCTCCCATTATAAACTAAACTCCGAGAGGAGAGGGATTCTATTTTGATCACCACCTGAAACAGTGACTATAAAATGCTCCCGTGCTGACAAGAGTGCCTGACACACAGTGGATAGCCAATAAGTATGTGTTTTGCAGATCCCCCACACACAGCTGACACCCAGGAGGTGCTTAGTGAGGATTGGCTCCAATAAATGACATCGAGTCTTTTATAGCGCGCTTTTCCACCTCCTGAGGAAGCTTCTATATACCTTGAGAATTTTATCTTTTTTTTTCTGGGACAGAGTCTCGCTCTGTCATCCAGGCTGGAGTGCAGTGGCGTGATCTGGCTCACTGCAACCTCTGCCTCCCGGGTTCAAGTGATTCTCGTGCCTCAGTCTCCTGAGTAGCTGGGATTACAGCACTCCAGCCTGAAGTGCAGTGGCGTGATCTGGCTCACTGCAACCTCCGCTCCCGGGTTCAAGTGATTCTCATGCCTCAGCCTCCTGAGTATCTGGGAGTACAAGCATGCACCACCACACCCAGCTAATTTTTGTATTTTTAGTTTAGATGGGGTTTCACCATGTTGGTCAGGCTGGTCTCAAACTCCTGAACTTGTGATTCCCCCGCCTCAGCCTCCCAAAGTGCTGGGATTACAAGCATGAGCCACCGCATCCTGCCACCTTGAGAACTTTATAGCAACCTGTTCTTGATTCCCTGATGAAGAACAATGGTCCTAAGAGAACTGTATCCTTCTTTATATCACTGTCTGCAATAAAACAAAGTGTTAAGTTTTTTCATATTTCAGACATGACTGCACCCTGAGTGTTTTCTACTCTGAAGAATTTCACATAAGAAATGATGCAAAGGCATAAAAACAATATAATGGACTTTGGGGACTGGGATGGAGGAAAGAATGGGAGGGGGATGAGGGACAAAAGATTACGTATCTGGTAGTGTACAATGCTCAGCTATTAGATGCACTAAAATCTCAGAAATCACCACTAAATAACTTGTTTATGTAACCAATAACCACCTGTACTCCAAAAACTACTGAAATAGATATTTTTTTAAAAAGGAAATTTGTTCTCAGGCTTGCTACTTTTGGCCGCAGGATTCTAGTCCTCCACAAACTTCAAAGAAAAATGCTAACATATTCATTATTGAAATATGAGCAATAAAAATATTTTCCAAAAAACTTATTCATGCACTTTTACCATCACCCAGAGATGTCCTAAATCAAATTTGGGCGCAATAGTTTGCTCTTAGAATTGGCAGGTGCTGTAATTGTTGAGTGATGATATGGCATAAGAGGGCAGACTCTGGAGTTAGGGTTCCTAGTTCAAGTTCCAGCTCTGTCACACCAGCTGAGTGGTCTATCATCTCCGTGCATCAGTTTTCTCATCTGTAATATGAGCTAATAAAATTGTGGATAAAGACAATCATCACAGGCTTACAGCAAGAACAACCTTATTCTAACCCCTCATTTGGTATATGAGGCAGCTGAGGCCTTCAGAGGGGATGATTCAGAGCCAAATCCAGGCTCATATGGTTTTATTTCCATGGCAGAGGTTTCTCCACTAAACAATCTGCCTTCGTGTATTCACTTTATTTTTCTTCTTACTATTCTATTTTTTACTATTAAAAATTTCAAGCAAAAGAAAAAAGAGAACAATGTGACAAGCACTTATGACCATAATTTAGATCGAACAATTGCTAATACTTTGGTATATTTGCATCATCTATTTTTTAACTAAAGTAACTTGAAGTAAATTACAGATCACATTCTGTTTTGTCCTTGTTATGCAGTTTTTTAAAAATAAAGATATTTCCCTTATCTAACCAGAATACTGTTACCACACCTTAAAAAATGTATATGGATCCTTAACATCATCTAATACCTAAACTGTGTTCAAATTCTATCACTGTAATTACTTCATTTTAGACTGGTTTATTCAACTGGGATCTAATCAAGGTCCATATATTGCCCCTGATTGTTATATCTCTGAAATCTCTTTTAATTTAAAACATTCTCCCTTTTAATGCCATAATGTATTATTTCATGTATTATTTTGTTTTCTTAATAATGACTTCTTGAAAAGACAGGCAAATTATCCTATAAAATGTCCACCTTATAGATTAGTCTGAGTCCTTGCTTATGGGTGCTTAATTTTTTTCTCTATCTTCCATATTCCCTATGAACTGGAAGTTAGACCTAAAGGCCTGAATATGTTAACATCAAAGTTCCTCTATTTTTCATGATAGACATTTGCAGTCATTTCTATATCATATTAATAATTAATTGAAGAAAGCCCTGAAAATTAGTTGGATTTTGAGTATGCTACAAGACATAGTAGACAGAATAAAGGAAAGACCAGCATGTGGGGTGTGGAGGAGGAGAATATCCCAATTATACAATTGTACTCCAGGATCTGATATTTATCTGTGGTACTCAGAACTAGTTAGCTTAGGACCCACAGAACTTGAATGGATTTAAGAGACACAAAAAAAGAGTATGAAATTTGAACCAGAATATTAATTTTTAAATGTGTAATGAGGAACATAGACATTAAACTGACTGGAATGTTAGAATCGATAAGACTAGTGCATTTTCTCCCATAGGCCAGTGGTTTCCAAACCTAGCTGCATATTAGAATCATCTGGGAATCAGAAAACACCACTCCCAGAAATTCTGGCTTAATTGTTGTGGATGGTGACTGGGCATTGGTATCTTTTTAAAGCTCCCTAGGTGGCTCAAATATGTTACCAGAGCTGAGAAACACTGCTGTAGGTAAGTATAAACCAGAAGCCAATTTATCTTCAAAAATTTGTTTTGGAAGCATGAAACTAGAATTGGGAATGTTAGTGATATAAACAAAGAAAGTCGGAGGAGTCCACAGTGGTATTCAAATATCTGTGTATACAAGAGTCACAGGGTATGTTTACTTAAAAAACAAAAGTAGAACTCTGGACCCCTGTTTTCCACTACACTCTCACCTTCTTTGTCCTTTTAGAAATTTTGATTAAGAAGTTCCAGGGTGCACCCTTAGATGTTTCTTTAATATACAACAATAGTGATTCTGGTATAGATAATCCATGGGTCTCTACACTAAGCAAATCTAATTTATGTCCTCTGAGATACACTTGCCTGAGAAATAGATAAGACCAATTTTGTTCTCAAACTTAAGTTGCATCAGAACAGCTGTTAAGACTTGTGAAAGCACAGATTGCTAAATCCCTCCCTAATGAATTTCTCATTCAGTCGGTTTGAGGTGGAACCTCATGCTTTGCATTTCTAACACTTTCTAAGGCAATAGTTCTAGCCAAGGGAGATTTTGCCTCCCAGGGGACATCTGGCAGTATCTGGGGACATTTTTAGTTGTCACAGCTAGGCTGTGAAGTTGGTACTGGCATCTAGTGGATAGAGGTCCAGGGAGGCTGCTAAATATCCTAAAACAGTTTGGACTAATATTACTACATTCAGCAAATGAAAACACAGGAAAAACAGATAAGTTTAAATTTCAGATAAGGAATAACTGATTTTTTTTTCATACAAATACGTCCCAAATATTGCATTTGTGTTAGGCCATTTTTGCATTGCTATAAAGGAATGCTTGAGACCGGATTATTTTAAAAGAAAAGTGGTTCATTTTGGTTCATGTTTCTGCAGGCTGTGCAGGAACCATGGCGCTGGTATCTGCTTCTGTTGAGGGTCTCAGGAAGCTTTCAATCACAGTGGAAGGCAATGGGAGAACAGGACCATCGCATGGTGACAGTGGGAGCAAGACAGAGGAGGGAGGTGCCACACTCCTTTAAACAGCCAGATTTCACATGAACTCAGAGCAAGAACTCACTGCTTACTTCAGGAGGGCACCAAGCCTTTCATGAAGGATTTTTCTTTCCTCATGACCCAAACACCTAAGAGTAGGCCTCATCTCCAACACTGGGGATTACATTTTATTCTGTTTTTGTTTGTTTGTTTGTTCGTTCGTTTGTTCGTTTGTTTTGAGGTGGAGTCTCACTCTGTCACTCAGGCTGGAGTGCAGTGGCACAATCTCAGTTCACTGCAACCTCCACCTCCCAGGTTCAAGTTATTCTCCAGCTTCAGCCTCCCGAGTAGCAGGGGTTACACATATGCACCACCATGCCCAGCTAATTTTTTCGATTTTTTTTTCTAGTAAGTAGAGACAGGGTTTCACCATCTTGGTCAGGGTGGTCTTCAACTCCTGACCTCAAATGATCTCCCCACCTCGGCCTCCCGAAGTGCTGGGATTACAGGCACGAGCCACGGTGCCCAGCCAGGGATTGCATTTTAACATGAGATTTGGGGGAGACCCAAAACCAAATCATATCTGCATGAAATACACTATGCTAAGCGAAAGTATCCATTTTCATCTGAAATTCAAATTTAGCAGGTATGATGGTTAATACTGAGTGTCAACTTGATTGGATTGAAGGATAAAAGTATTGATCCTGGGTGTGTCTGTGAGGGTGTTGCCAAAAGAGATTAACATTTGAGTCAGTGAGCTGGGGAGGGCAGATCCACCCCAATCTGGTGGGCACAATTCAATCAGCTGCCAACGAGTGTAAAGCAGACAGAAATACATGAAAAAGAGAGACTGACCTAGCTCCCGGCTTACATTTTTCCGCCATGCTGGATGCCTCCTGCTGTCAAACGTTGGACTACAAGTTCTTTAGTTTTTGGGACTCAGACTGGCTCTCCTTGCTCCTCAGCTTGCAGACAGCCTATTGTGGGACCTTGTGATCATGTAAGTTAATACTTAATAAACTTCCCTTTTTATATGTCTATATATTCTATTATATATATATATCCTAACATATAGATATAGATATGGATATATATCTCCTATTAGTTCTGTCCATCTGGAGAACCCTGACTAATATTATGGTACCAGGAGTGGTTCTAGAGGAACAGAATATTAAGGATGATGTTCTTTCGTTAATTTTGGGGTTTCTGGAGTAGGCTGCTTAATAAGATTAGAACCCAAAATGCTAAGGAATCTACTTCTAATAGTATGGAGAATACTGATAATTCTTGGCATGAACTGTTTAGAGAGTTATGCAAAATAAATGCATTTGACACTCCTGATTCACCACTTGTGAGAGGTAAGGAGTTTAGTGACTCTGTACATAATACCTTTGACCATATGTGGAAAACCAAGGAAAATAATGAAGCTGGTTGGTTCCTCCTAAGTTCAATGGACGAAGTGATGAAAGAAAATGATGAACTTAGGATTCTGTCTCAGTTTCAGAAGCAGATACTGAGCCTCACCTCTGCTAAGATTGCCCTGAGTGAGAGTCTTATCTCTCAGAAAGTCTTATCTTCAGAGTCTTATCTTCAGAAAGAGTTGAAACTGTTGAAAAGCAGACACAAGCTCTTATCATGCAAGGGGCTGATCTGCAACAAAAATGCATGCACAGCCTCGCCAGCTGTTTACTGTTAAAGTGAGGGCATTCGCATTGCCAAGACAATCCTAAGTCAAAAGAACAAACTGGAGGCATCACACTACCTGACTTCAAACTACACTACAAGGCTACAGTAACCAAAACAGCATGGTACTGGTACCAAAACAGAGATATAGACCAATGGAACAGAACAGAGTCCTCAGAAATAATACCACACATCTACAGCCATCTGATCTTTGACAAACCTGAGAGAAATAAGAAATGGGAAAAGGATTCCCTATTTAATAAATGGTGCTGCCAAAACTGGCTAGCCATAAGTAGAAAGCTGAAACTGGATCCTTTCCTTACTCCTTATATGAAAATTAATTCAAGATGGATTAGAGACTTAAATGTTAGACCTAATAACATAAAACCCCTAGAAGAAAACCTAGGTAATATCATTCAGGACATAGGCATGGGCAGGGACTTCATGTCTAAAACACCAAAAGCAATGGCAACAAAAGCCAAAATTGACAAATGGGATCTAATTAAACTAAAGAGCTTCTGCACAGCAAAAGAAACTACCATCAGAGTGAACAGGCAACCTATAGAATGACAGAAAATTTTGGCAATCTACTCATCTGACAAAGGGCTAATATACAGAACCTACAAAGAACTCAAACAAATTTACAAGAAAAAAACAAACAACCCCATCAAAAAGTGGGCAAGGGATATGAACAGACATTTCTCAAAAGAAGACATTCATACAGCCAACAGACACATGAAAAAATGCTCATCATCACTGGCCATCAGAGAAATGCAAATCAAAACCACAATGAGATACCGTCTCACACCAGTTAGAATGGCAATCATTAAAAAGTCAGGAAACAACAGGTGCTGGAGAGGATGTGGAGAAATAGGAACACTTTTACACTGTTGGTGGGATTGTAAACTAGTTCAACCATTATGGAAAACAGTATGGCGATTCCTCAAGGATCTAGAACTAGAAGTACCATATGACCCAGCCATCCCATTACTGGGTATACACCCAAAGGATTATAAATCATGCTGCTATAAAGACACATGCACACGTATGTTCATTGTGGTGCTATTCACAATAGCAAAGACTTAGAATCAACCCAAATGTCCATCAGTGACAGACTTATTAAGAAAATGTGGCACATATACACCACGGAATACTATGCAGCCATAAAAAAGGATGAGTTTGTGTCCTTTGTAGGGACATGGATGCAGCTGGAAACCATCATTCTCAGCAAACTATCGCAAGAACAGAAAACCAAACACCGCATGTTCTCACTCATAGGTGAGAACTGAACAATGAGATCACTTGGACTCGGGAAGGGGAACATCACACACTGGGGCCTATTAAAGAGAGGGGGCGGGGGGAGGGATTGCACTGGGAGTTATACCTGATGTAAAGGACGAGTTGATGGGTGCTGACGAGTTGATGGGTGCAGCACACCAACATGGCACAAGTATACATATGTAACAAACCTGCACATTATGCACATGTACCCTAGAACTTAAAGTATAATAATAATAATAATAAAAATAAAAATAAAAAAAGTGAGGGCATTGATTGGAAAATAATGGGACCCTGAAACTTGGGATGGGGATGTGTGGGAGGACCCTGATGGAGCTGGGGACAATAAGATTGTTAACTCTGATGAAACTTTTTAGCTAGAAGGAACAGTTTCCCCGTCTCCAGTAGTGGCAACATCCCCTCCCCGACCCATGCTGCCATCAGCTGTTCCATCTTTATCTGAGGAGAGAAACCCTGTGCTGCCTGAGCAACAGTGATGGCCTCCCCTGAGGCAATTGCCAGGCAAGATAATGTTGATTTTCCTCAGGAGCCACCCCCAACACATCTGTTTGTCTCTAGACCTGTAACTAAACTAAAGTCCCGGTGGGCCCCTAGTGGTGAGGTTCAGAATGCGACCCACGAGGAGGTGTGCTACACTTGAAAAGAACTGTTTTGAGTTCTCTAATTAATGTAAGAAGAAATCTGGGGAACAGGCATGGGAATGGATATTAAGGGTATGGGAAAATGGTGGAAGGAACATAGAGTTGGATCAGGCTGAATTTATTGATTTGGGCCCACTAAGTAGGGACTCTGCATAGAAAGAGCCTGTATATTCAAAGCAAGATTAAGCAAAAAGAACAAATCTGGAGGCATCACACTACCTGATGACAAACTATACTGTAAGGTCATAGTCACCAAAACAGCATGGTACTGGTATAAAAATAGGCACATAGACCAATGGAACAGCATAGAGAGCCCAGAAATAAACCCAAACACTTATGGCCAACCGGTCTTCAACAAAGCAAACAAAAACATAAAATGGGAAAAGGATACCCTTTTCAACAAATGGTGCTGGAATGATTGGCTAGTCACATTTAGCAGAATGAAACTGGATCCTCATCTCTCATCTAACAATAAAATTAACTCAAGATGGATTAAGGACTTAATCTAAAACCTGAAGCTATAAAAATTCTAGAAGATAACATTGGAAAAACCCTCCTAGACGTTGGCTTAGGCAAGGATTTCATGATCAAGAACCCAAAAACAAATGCAATAAAAACAAAGATAAATAGTTGGGACCTAATTAAACCAAAGAACTTTTGCATGGCAAAAGGGAACAGTCAGCAAAGTAAACAGACAACCCACAGAGTGGGGAAAATCCTCAAAATCTATACATTTGACAAAAGACTAATATTCAGAATCTACTATGAACTCAAACAAACAAGTAAGAAAAAAGCAAACAATCCCATCAAAAAGTGGGCTAAGAACATGAATAGACAGTTCTCAAAAGAAATATACAAATGGCCAACAATCATATGAAAAAATGTTCAACATCACTAATGACCAGGGAAATGTAAATCAAAACCATGATGCCATACCACCCTACTCCTGCAAGAATGGGCATAATAATAAATAAATAAATAAATAAACTGTAGATGTTGGCATGGATGTGGTGATCAGGGAACACTTCCACACTGCTGGTGGGAATGTAAACCAGTATAGCCACTATGAAAAACAGTGTGGAGATTCCTTAAAGAACTAAAAGTAGAACTACCAGTTGACCCAGCAATCCCACTACTGGGTACCTACACAGAGGAAAAGAAGTCATTTATACAAAAAAGATACTTGCACATGCATGCTTTAGCAGCACAATTCACAACTGCAAAATCATGGAACCAACCCAAATACCCATCAATCAATAAGTAGATAAAGAAACTGTGGGGTGTGTGTGTGTGTGGGCATGTGTATGTGTATATATGAGTTATATATATATATATAACTCAGCCATAAAAAGAAATAAATTAACACCATTTGCAGCAAACTGGACGAGATTGGAGACTACTATTCTAAGTGAAGTAACTCTGGAATGGAAAACCAAACATTGTATGTTCTCACTGATATGTGGGAGCTAAGCTATGAGGATGCAAAGTCATAAGAATAATACAATGGACTGTGGGAATTTGGGGGAAGAGTGGGAGGGGTAGCTAGGAATAAAAGACTACAAATATGGTGCAGTGTATACTACGTGGGTGATGGGTGCACCAAAATCTCATGAATAACCACTAAAGAACTTATTCATATAACCAATAACCACCTGTACCCCAAAAACTTAGAGAAAATAATTGTATTAATTCAAAACAAGATAGAAAGCTTCTAGAAACATTTCAAAAAGATGAAATTGGTAGACTATGTAATGTGTTTGGATACATTGAGGGAAATTGTATAATACTTAAAATGTGGTTTCAAATGAATAATAAATTATTAGAAAACAAGATAATTATTAATTCCCCAAAGAGAGAAAGGTAAGTATTATTTCTCCCAAGAGAGAAAGGGAATTATTAATTCTAGGAAAAAGTAACAAGTGGTATAGAAAAGGAAAAAGTAATCATAATTTGTACTAAAGGTACACAGTTATAACAGTGTAAGAACTGATCATAGATCCCAACAGCCTTGTGATACACCTGTACTGGGCAGATGGAGAGATCATATGCTGTAAAGGGATGATGTGGAGTACGAATAAATGTCAGCCAAGTCCTCATCTTCCCTAATCAGGAAGCAGTAAATAATACCCCAAATGAAAGAAAAAAAATCTTTAAGTAGTTGATATGGTTTGTCTCTGTGTCCCCACCCATATCTGATCCTGTTGCTCCCATAATTGTCACGTGCTGTGGGAGGGACCCGGTGAGAGATGACTGAATTATGAGGGTGTGTTTTTCACACGCTGTTCTCGTGATAGTGAATGGGTCTCATGAGATATGATGGTTTTAAAAATGGGAGTTTCCCCACACAACCCCTCTTTGCCTGCTGCCAATTACATAAGATGTGACTTGCTCCTGCTTGCCTTTCATCATGATTGTGAGGCCTCCCCAGCCATGTGAAACTGTAAGTTCAATAAACCTCTTTCTTTTGTAAATTGCCCAGTCTCAGGCATGTCTTTATCAGCAATGTGAAAATGGACTAATACAGTAAATTGGTACTAGTAGAATGCGGCGCCAAGGAAAAGATACCGGAAAATGTGGAAGTGACTTTGGATCTGGGTAACAGGCAGAGGGTGGAGCAGTTTGCAGGGTTCAGAAGGCAGAAAAATGTGGAAAAGTTTGGAACTCACTAGAGACTTGTTGAATGACTTTGGCCAAAATGCTGATAATGAGGTGGTCTCAGATGGAAATGAGGAATTTGTTGGGAACTGGTGACTCTTGTTATGTTTTAGCAAAGAGACTTTGGCATGTTGCCCCTGCCCTAGAGATTTCTGAGACTTTGAACTTGAAAGAGATAATTTACGGCATCTGGTGGAAGAAATGTCTAAGCAGCAAAGCATTTAAGAGGTGACTTGGGTGCAGCTAAAGGCATTCAGTTTCAAAAGGGAAATAAAGCATAAAGGTTTGAAAAATTTGCAACTTGACAATACAATAGAAAAAAAATCCAATTTTCTGAGAAGAAATTCAAGCTGGCTGCAAAAATTTGCATAAGTAATCAGGAGCCAAATGTTAATCACCGAGACAATGGGGAAAATGTCTCCAGGATATGTCAGAGACCTTTGTGGCAGCCCCACCCATCACAAGCCTGTAGGCTTAGGAGGAAAAAGTGGTTTTGTTGGCGGGGCCAGGATCCCTGTACTGTGTGAACTCTAGAGACTTGGTGCACTGCATTCCAGCCACTCCAGCCATGGCTGAAAGGGGCCAATGTAGAGCTGAGGCCATGGCTTCAGAGGGTGCACACCTCAAACCTTGGCAGCTTCCATGTGGTGTTGAGCCTATGAGTGCACAGAAGTCAAGAATCGAGGTTGGGAACCTCTGCCTAGATTTCAGAGGATGTATGGAAATACCTGGATATCCAGGCAGAAGTTTGCTGCAGAGGTGGGGCTCTCATTGAGTACCTCAGATAGGGCAGTGTGGAAGGAAAATATGGGGTTGGAGCCCCCACACAGAGTCCCTACTGGGGTACTGCCTAGTGGAGCTGTGAGAAGAGGGCCAATATCTACCAGACCCCAGAATGATAGATCCACCAAGAGCTTGCATCACATGCCTGGAAAAGCCATGGACACTCAATGTCAGCCTGTGAAAACAGCTGGAGGGGAGGCTGTACCCTGCAAAGCCACAGGAGTGGAGCTGTCCAAGACCATGGGAACCCACCTCTTGCATGAGTGTGACCTGGATGTGAGACCTGGAGTCAAAAAAGGTCATTTTGGAGCTTGAAGATTTGACTGCCCTGCTGGATTTCAGACTTGCATGAGGTCTGTAGCCCCTTTGTTTTGGCCAATGTCTCCCATTTGCAATGGCTGTATTTACCCAATACCTGTACCCTCGTTGTATCTAAGAAGTAACTAACTCTTGATTTTACAGGCTCATAGGCAGAAGGGATTTGCCTTGTCTCAGATAAGACTTTGGACTATGGACTTTTGAGTTAATGCTGAAATGAGTTCAGACTTTGGGAGACTGTTGGGAAGGCATGATTGCTTTTGAAGTGTGAAGGTATGAGATTTGGGGGTGGTAAGGGGTGGAATGATATAGTTTGGCTCTATGTCCCCACCAAAATCTTATCTTGTAGCTCCCATAATTCCAAAGTGTTGTGGGAGGGACCCGGTGGGAGATTATCAAATTATGGGGGTGGGTCTTTGCCATGCTGTTCTCATGATGGTAAATGTGTCTCACAAGATCTGATGGTTTTAAAAATGAGAGTTTCCCTGCACAAGCTCTCTTCACCTGCTGCCATCTTCACTCTCTTCTCCTGCTGCCATCCATGTAAGATGTGACTTGCTCCTCCTTGCCTTCTGCCATGATTGTGAGGCCTCCCCAACAACATGGAACTGTAAGTCCAATCAACCTCTTTCTTTTGTAAATTTCCCGGTCTCGGGTATGTCTTTATCAGTAGTGTGAAAACAGACTAATACAGTAGTGATTTCTAAAAGACCAGGATGGCTAACTAGTAAAAAGGAGAATTTTATTGGAATATCAGTTTGCAAACCTTAAAGAGACAGTCTCTGGTATAGGCTAAAGGTGCTTCCCTTGAAGAGAGAAAGGGCAGGTTGGGGTTTATGCTTCATGGTGTCTGCATCACACAGTAAGAGTCATTTTTATGCAACAGGTTTGGGGAAAAACCATACATATTTAAGAGGGAAGAAAAACACATGTGCAATAGGCAAACATACATTCTATGTTCAGTTTGGGGTGGAGATTTAGTAATAAATCTTCAAAAAATTGAAGTAATATTGACTTTTTATGAAAAGGTGAATTATAAAACACAAGGACCGTTTCTGCACACTCTTCTAAGCTGTCCAAAACTGGCTTAAGTTCTGCAGTTGCTTCTCAGAAACAAGTGATGGTAAAGCTAGTCCTCTATACGGTCAGAGTTGTAGTATTCTGGGTGGTATTAAATAAATCAAAGTTAGAAATTTGTCTGAAAGCTGCTATTGTTAGAGAGTTTAGAAAAAGTGTATTTTTTTTCTTGCAGGCATACAAAATTAGAAAGCTTCCAGGCTAGCCAAGCCTTGAACCCTCAACCCATAGGTAAGTTTTGTTTTCTTTAGTGTTCACTTTAGTTTATTAAGGGGCATCTATTTCCATATGTCAGATTATAGAGGCAATATAAGCATCTCGTAGGGAGAGTGGGAGGAAAAATGATGGAATCAGCTAAAAAAAAATTCCTGATTGTCCCCTTTCAGGAGTATAAAATAGGAAGGAATTGAGAGACCACATTTTTCATAACAGGCCTTGTCTCACTATAGGACTCTGGCAACAGGTTCATGCATAGTTTTATTAGCAGTCAAAATTAGATACAAATTTTTTAAAATGAGAAAATTAATGTGGACTCACATTTAAAACACATATTGACACTGGTGTTGATATGGTTTGTATATTTGTCCCTTCCAAATCTCATGTTGAAATGTGATTCCCAATGTTGGAGGTGGCACCTAGTGGCAGATGATTGGATCATGGGGATGGATCCCTCATGAATGGTTTAGCACCACTCCTTTGGTGAAAAGTGAGTTCTCTCTTAGTTAGTTCACATATCTAGTTGTTTAAAACAACCTGGAACCTCCTCCTTCTTTCTCTCTTACCCCCTCTCTTCTCATGCCATGTGCCTGTTCCGCCTTCACCTTCCACCATGAGTAAAAGCTTCCTGAGGCCTCACCAGAAGCAGAGTAGATGCCAGGGCCATACTTGTACAGCCTGCAGAACTGTGCGCCAATTAAACCGTATTTTAAAATAAAAAATTCAGCTTCTGGTATGTATTTTTTATAAGTATAGTATCCATTTTATTTATTTATTTTATTGTTGCCATAGTTTTGGGAAAACAGGTAGTATTTGTTTACATAAATAACTTCTTTAGTGGTGATTTCTGAGATTTTAGTATACCCATCACTGAAGCAGAGTACACTGCACCCAATGTGTAGTCTTTTATCCCTCAACCCCCTCCTGCCCTTCCCCCCAATTTCCTAGACTGCATTACATCATTCTTATGCTTTTGCATCCTCAAGGCTTAGTTCCCACTCACAAGTGACAACATACAATGTTTGGTTTTTAATTCCTGAGTAGCTTCACTTAAAATAATCATCTCCAACTATATCTAGATTGCAGCAAATGCCATTATTTTATTCCTTTCTATGGTTAAGTAATATTCTGTGGAATATGCATATATCACATTTTTTTAAACCCACTTATTGTTTGATGAACATTTAGGCTGGTTCTATATTTTTGCAATTGTGAATTGTGCTGCTATAAACATGTGTGTGCAAGTATCTTTTTTCATATAATAAATTATTTTCTTCTGGGTAGATACACACTAGTGGGATTGCTGGATCAAATGGTAGATCTACTTTTAGTTATTTAAGGAGCCTCCATACTGTTTTCCATAGTGATTGTACTAGTTTACCTTCCCAACAGCAGTTTAAAAGTGTTCCCCTTTCATCACATCTATACCAACATCTGTTATTTTTAATTTTTTAATTATGGCCATGTTTGCAGGAGTAAGGTGGTATGGCATTGTGGTTTTGATTTGCATTTCCCTGATCATTAGTGATGTTGAGCATTTTTTCATAAGGTTGTTGGCCATTTGTATATCTTCTTTTGAGAATTGTCTATTCATGTCCTTATTCCACTTTTTCATGGGTTCATTTTTTTCTTGCTGGTTTGTCTGAGCTCCTCATAGATTCTGAATACTAGTACTTTGTTATATGCATTGTTTGCAAATATTTTATTCAACTGTCTGGGTTGTCTGTTTAATCTGTTGATTATTTCTTTTGCTATGCAGAAGCATTTTAGTTTAAGTCTCATCTATTTATCTTCATTTCTGTTGCATTTGCTTTTGTGTTCTAGGTCATAAACTCTTTGCCTAAGCCAATATTTAGAATCATTTTTCTGATGTTATCTTCTAGAATTTTTATGGTTTGAGGTCTTAAATTTAAGTCTTGGATCAATCTTGAGTTGATTTTTGTGTAAAGTTAGAGATGAGGATCCAGTTTCATTCTTCTACATGTGGCTTGCTAAGTATCCCAGCACCAATAGGGTGTTCTTTCCCTACTTGATGTTTTTGTTTGTTTTGTTGAAAATTAGTTGACTGTAAGATTTGGCTTTATTTCTTGGTTCTCTATTCTGTTCCATTGGTCTTTGCCTGTTTTTATACCAATACCATGCTGCTTTGGTAACTATACCCTCGTGTAGTTTGAAGTCAGGTAATGTGATGCCCCCAGATTTGTTCTTTTTGCTTCGTCTTGCTTTGGCTATGCAGGCTCTTTTTCTTGGATTTATATGAATTTTAGGATTGCTTTTTCTAGTCCTAAGAATAATGACAATGGCATTTTGATGGGAATTTCTTTGAAGTTACAGATTGCTTTTGGCAGTATGGTCATTTTCATAATATTGATTCTACTCATCCATGAGCATGAGGTGTGTGCATAATATTGATTCTACTCATCCATGAGCATGAGGTGTGTTTCCATCCATGAGCAAATGGTTAAGTATATTTGGTTAAGTATATTTGTAAGTATTGTATTGTATTGTATTGTATTGTATTGTATTGTATTGTATTTGCAGCTGTTATAAAAGGGGTTGAGTTCTTGATTTGATTTTCAGGTTGGTCACTGTTGGTGTATAGCAGGGCTACTGACTTATGGACATTGATTTTGTGTCCTGAAAATTTACTGAATTCATTTATCAGATCCAGGAGCTTTTTACATGAGTCTTTAGGGTGTTTTAGGTATACAATCATATCATCGGTGGACAACAACTTCCTCCTTACTGATTTGAAAGTCCTTTATTTCTTTCTTTTGTTTGATTGCTCTGGCTAGGGCTTCCAGTATGATGTTGACTAGAAGAGGAGAAAGTGGGCATCCTTGTCTAGTTCCAGTTCTCAGGGGGAATGTTTTCAACTTTTCCCCATTCAGTATAATGTTGACTGTGGGTTTCTCATAGATGGCTTTTATTACTTTAAGGTATGTCTCTTTTATGCCAGTTTTGCTGAGGGTTGTAATCATAAAGTGATGCTGGATTTTGTCAAATGTCTTTTCTGCATCTATTGAGATGATCGTATAATTTTTGTTTTTAACTCTGTGTATGTAGTGTATCACTTTTATTGACTTATATATATTAAACCAACCCTGCATCTCTGGTATTAAGCCCAATTGATCATGGAGTGTTATATTTTTGATATGCTGTTGGATTTGGCTAGCTAGTATTTTGTTGAAGATTTCTGCATCTCTGTTAATCAGGGACATTGATCTGTAGTTTTCTTTTTTTGCTATATCCTTTCCTGGTTTTGGTATTAGGGTAATGCTGGCTTCATAGAATGATTTAGGGAAGATTCCCTCTTTCTCTACCTTTCAGAATAGTTTCAGTGTAATTGGTACCAATTTTTCTTTGAATGTTCAGTAGAATTCAGCTGTGAATCCATCTGGTCTTGGACTTTTTTTGTTGGCAATTTTCTTTATTACTGTTTCAATCTTGCTGCTTGTTATTGGCCTGTTTAGAGTTTCTGTTTCTTCCTGGTTTAATCTAGGAGTGTTGTATACTTGCAGGAATTTATACATCTCCTCTAGATTTTCTAGTTTGTGCACATAAAGGTATTCATGGTATGTTTGAATGATCTTTTTATTGCAGTATCAGTAGTGATATCTCCATTTTGTTTCTAATTGGACTTATTTGGATCTTCTCTCTTCTTTTCTTGGTTAATCTCATGAACAGTCTATTGGTTTTATTCACCTTTGCAAAGAACCGGCTTTTTGTTTCATATATCTTTTTTGTTTCAGTTTCATTTAGTTCTGCTCTGATCTTTGTTACTCATTTTCCTCTGCTGGGTTTGGGTTTCTTTTTTTTTTTTTTTTTTTTTTTTTTTTTCTTGTTTATCTAATTCCTTGAGGTGTGAGCTTAGATTGTCTATTTGTGCTTTTTCAGACTTTTTGATGTAGGCATTTAATACCATAAATTTTCCCCTTAGCACCACTTTTGCTGTATCCCAGAGGTTTTGATAGGTTCTGTCACTATTATCATTCTGTTCAAATAATTTTTAAATTTCCATCCTGATTCCATTGTTGATCCAGAGATCATTCAGGAGCAGATTATTTAATTTCCATGCATTTGTATAGTTTTGAGGGTCCCATTTGCAGTTAATTTCCAATTTTATTCCACTGGGTTCTGAGAGAATACTTGATATAACTTTGATTTTCTTAAATTTTTTGAGAGTTGTTTTGTGGCCTCTCGTATAGTCTGTCTTGGAGAATGTTCCATATGCTGATGAATAGAATGTATATTCTGCAGTTGTTGGGTAGAATGTTCTGTAAATATATGTTAAGTTTATTTTTTGTAGGGTACAGTTTAAGTCCATTTTTTTCTTTGTTGACTTTCTGTCTTGATGACCTGCTTAGTGCTGTCAGTGGAGTAATGAATTCCCCCACTATTATTGTGTTGCTTTCTAGCTCATTTCTCAATTTCTGCATTAATTACTTTATAAATTGGGAGCTCTAGTGTTAGGTGCATATATGTTTAGGGTTGTGATATTTTCCTGTTGCACTAGATCTTTTATCATTATAGAATGTCCCTCTTTGTCTTTGTTAACTGTTGTTGCTTTAAAGTCTGTTTTGTCTGATGTAAGGATAGCTACTCTTGTTCGCTTTTGGTGTCCATTTGCATGGAATATCTTTTTCCACTTCTTTACCTTATGTTTAAGTCAGTCCTTATGTTTTAGATGAGTCTCTTGAAGACAGCAGATACTTGGTTGGTGGATTTTTATCCATTCTGCCATTCTGTGTCTTTTAAACAGAACATTTAAGCCATTTACCTTCAGCATTAGTATCAAGATATGAGGTACTATTCTATTCATCATGCTAGTTTTGCCTGAATAACTTGTGCTTTTCTTTTTTTCATTGTATTATTATTTTATAGGCTCTGTGAGATTTACATTTTAAGAAGATTCTATTTTGGTGTATTTTGAAGTTTTGTTTTTAGATTTAGAACTCCTTTTAGCATTTCTTGTAGTGCTGGCTTGGTAGTGGTTAATTCTCTCCATATTTGTTTGTCCGAAAAAAGACATTATCAGTCCTTCATTTTGAAGCTTAGTTTTCTGGATACAAAATTCTTGGCTGATAATTATTTTGTTTAAGGAGGCTAAATATAGAATCCCAATCCCTTTTGGCTTGCAGGGTTTCCACTAAGAAATCTGCTGTTAACCTGATAGGTTTTCCTTTATAGATTATCTGATGCTTTTGCCTCACAGCTCTTAAGATTCTTTTCTTCATCTTGACTTTAGGTAACATGATGACTATGTGCCTAGGTGATGATCTTTTTGTGATTAATTTCCTGGGTATTCTTTGAGCTTTTTGCATTTGGATGTCTAGACTTCCAGCAAGACCAGGGAAGTTTTCCTCAATTATTTCCTCAAATAAGTTTTCTGGCTTTTAGATTTCTTTTCTTCCTTAGGAACACCAATTTTTCTTATGTTTGGTCATTTACCAAAATCTCAAATTTCTTGGAGGCTTTATTCATTTTTTTAATTCTATTTTTAGTCTTTATTGGATTGGATTAACTTGAAAGCCTTGTTTTTGATCTCAGAAGTTCTTTCTTCTACTTGTTCAATTCTATTGTTGAAACTTTCCAGTGTATTTGGCATTTCTCTAAGTATGTCTTTCATTTCCAGAAATTGTGATTGTCTTTTCTTTTTTTTTTTTTTTTTTTTTTTTTTTTTTTTTAAATTTATTTATTATTATTATACTTTAAGTTGTAGGGTACATGTGCATAACGTGCAGGTTTGTTACATATGTATACTTGTGCCATGTTGCTGTGCTGCACCCATCAACTCGTCATTTACATCAGGTATAACTCCCAATGCAATCCCTCCCCCCTCCCCCCTCCCCATGATAGGCCCCGGTGTGTGATGTTCCCCTTCTTGAGTCCGAGTGATCTCATTGTTCAGTTCCCACCTATGAGTGAGAACATGCGGTGTTTGGTTTTCTGTTCTTGTGATAGTTTGCTAAGAATGATGGATTCCAGCTGCATCCAAGTCCCTACAAAGGACTCAAACTCATCCTTTTTTATGGCTGCATAGTATTCCATGGTGTATATGTGCCACATTTTCTTAATCCAATCTGTCACTGATGGACATTTGGGTTGATTCCAAGTCTTTGCTATTGTGAATAGTGCTGCAATAAACATACGTGTGCATGTGTCTTTATAGCAGCATAATTTATAATCCTTTGGGTATATACCCAGTAATGGGATGGCTGGGTCATATGGTACATCTAGTTCTAGATCCTTGAGGAATCGCCATACTGTTTTCCATAATGGTTGAACTAGCTTACAATCCCACCAACAGTGTAAAAGTGTTCCTATTTCTCCACATCCTCTCCAGCACCTGTTGTTTCCTGACTTTTTAATGATTGCCATTCTAACTGGTGTGAGATGGTATCTCATTGTGGTTTTGATTTGCATTTCTCTGATGGCCAGTGATGATGAGCATTTTTTCATGTGTCTGTTGGCTGTATGAATGTCTTCTTTTGAGAAATGTCTGTTCATGTCCTTTGCCCACTTTTTGATGGGGTTGTTTGTTTTTTTCTTGTAAATTTGTTTGAGTTCTTTGTAGGTTCTGGATATTAGCCCTTTGTCAGATGAGTAGATTGCAAAAATTTTCTCCCATTCTGTAGGTTGCCTGTTCACTCTGATGGTAGTGTCTTTTGCTGTGCAGAAGCTCTTTAGTTTAATGAGATCCCATTTGTCAATTTTGGCTTTTGCTGCCGTTGCTTTTGGTGTTTTAGACATGAAATCTTTGCCCATGCCTATGTCCTGAATGGTACTACCTAGGTTTTCCTCTAGGATTTTTATGGTATTAGGTCTAACATTTAAGTCTCTAATCCATCTTGAATTAATTTTTGTATAAGGAGTAAGGAAAGGATCCAGTTTCAGCTTTCTACTTATGGCTAGCCAATTTTCCCAGCACCATTTATTAAATAGGGAATCCTTTCCCCATTTCTTGTTTCTCTCAGGTTTGTCAAAGATCAAATGGCTGTAGATGTGTGGTATTATTTCTGAGGACTCTGTTCTGTTCCATTGGTCTATATCTCTGTTTTGGTACCAGTACCATGCTGTTTTGGTTACTGTAGCCTTGTAGTATAGTTTGAAGTCAGGTAGCGTGATGCTCAGGAATGAACTTCCATTCACAATTGCTTCAAAGAGAATAGAATACCTAGGAATCCAACTTACAAGGGATGTAAAGGACCTCTTCAAGGAGAACTACAAACCACTGCTCAGTGAAATAAAAGAGGACACAAACAAATGGAAGAACATACCATGCTCATGGATAGGAAGAATCAATATCGTGAAAATGGCCATACTGTCCAAGGTAATTTATAGATTCAATGCCATCCCCATCAAGCTACCAATGAGTTTCTTCACAGAATTGGAAAAAACTGCTTTAAAGTTCATATGGAACCAAAAAAGAGCCCGCATCTCCAAGACAATCCTAAGTCAAAAGATTGTCTTTTCTTTATGACATCTATTTCTCTGGAGACTTTTTCATCCATATTATGTTTTTGTTTTTAGTTGGTTTCCTTTTCTTTTTTTTTTTTTGAGATGGAGTCTTGCTCTGTCACCCAGTCTAGATTGCAGTGGCACAATCTCGGCTCACTGCCAGCTCTGCCTCCTGGGGTCATGTCATTCTCCTGCCTCAGTCTCCTGAGTAGCTGGGACTACAGGCACCTGCCACCATGCCTGACTAATTTTTTATATTTTTAGTAGAGACAGGGTTTCACCGTGTCAGCCAGGATAGTCTCAATCTCCTGACTTCATGATCCACCTGCCTCAGTCTCCCAAAGTGCTGGGATTACAGGCGTGAGCCACCGTGCCCGGCTTTTAGTTGGTTTTCATCTTTCTCTGGTACCTCCTTGAAAGTACCTTAATAATCAATCTTCTGAATTCTTTATCTGGTAATTCAGAGGTTTACTCTTGGCTTGGATCCATTGCTTGAGAGCTAGTATGATCTTTTGGAGTTGTTACAGAACCTTGTTTTGTCATGTTACCAGAAATACTTTTCTGGATTCTTCTCCTTCTCCACTGTTTGAATGGAAACATCTGGAGCTCAAGGGCTGCCACTCCAATTCTTTTGTCTCCCAAGGTCATCCTTTGATGTAGTGCTCTCCTCCTTCCTCTAGGAATGAGGCTTCCTTAAAGCGAGAGTGCAGTGATTGTTATTGCCCTTCTGGGTCTAGCCACCCAGCAGGGTTACTGAGCTCTGGGCTGGTGCTGTGGAATGCCTACAAAGAGTCCTGTGATGTTTCATTTTCGGGTTTACAGCCATGCACCATGGCAGAGGAGTGAAGGGGACTCTGTGGGAGTCCTTGGTAGTAGTTTAGTGCACTGGTTTTCTCAAATGCAAATTATGCTAGCAGTGAAGATTTCATGTGGACAGACTCAGGTCTTCTGCTTAGCCAGAGTGTTGCAGGCGTGGAATTAGCTTTTGTTTCCTCCTTATTTGGAGCAAGGTTGTTCTGTTATGAGTTGCTGTAGTGGTTTCAGTTGGTTGGCCTCCAGTCAGGAAGCAGCACTTACCACCAGCTGCAGCGCCAGGAAGGGGATATAATCTTGCCCTACACTGGCCGGGATAAGTACTCAGATTTCTCAGACAATGGGCAGGGCCATAGAGGTCCCAAGAGTTTATGTCTTCTGTCTTCAATTACCATGGCAGGTAGAGAAAAACCATCAGGTGGAGGCAGGATTAGGTGGGTCTGAGCTCAGACTCAGAAGTGGCTTGCTTCAGCCACTGTGGGGTATGGGGGATGCTTCTCAGGCCAATGGAGTTATGTTCCCAGGGGATTATGGCTGCTTCTGCAGTGTCATACAGGTCGCCAGGGAAGTGGGGGAAAGCCAGCAGTGACAGGTCTCACCTAGCTCCCATGCAGATAGCAAGACCAGTAACACTCCTGTTGTGCCCTCCCCTCCCAACAGCACTGAGTTTATATTCAGCTAGCAGGTGAATGGGGCTGAGATCTGGTCCCAGGCTACAAGCCTCCCAACTGAGAAAGCAAGCAGGGTTCTCAGGTCTCACCTCCCCCCCACCCCACCACCTGCCCACACCATCAACTGTAGCTTCTGTGCTCATATCTGCCCTTCTGTTGACCCCCCAGACTCTGTTCAGGAAAATTTGTGCTCAGTCAAAATTATTACAAAGTTTAGCTAGGCGCTTCCTTCACTCTGTGGCCCCTCCCCAGTTTCACTGGCTGCCTTCCCTTCTCCAAGGATCCCTGTAAGATAAGGCCAGGAATGGCTTTCCTAGGCTCAAGTTGAGGACTGGGAGTGCCTGCAGGGATCTTCCTGCTGCTTCTCCTACTTTTATATTTCAGTTGGCTCCCTAAATTTGTTTCAGCTCTGGGCAAGGTTAAATGCTCTCCAGTGATCTGGATTTTCAAGTCCCCCAGTGGAGATGTGTGTTCAAAGATGGACTTTTCTCCATCTCACACTTTGGGAACTCAGTTTTTCAGCTGTCCCAGTTTGCAACAGCAAGCCTCTTCTTTCAAAGGCTCTGTGAACTCTTTAGGTTTTCCTGGTATGTTCCTGTGGCAATTGTTGGAGCAAAAGTCCACAATGTGAATCTCCATATGCTGCTCTTTCCATCCAAGTGGGAGCTGCACGTTAGTTCTGTCTCCTCCTGCTGCTTTCCTGGAAAGTCTGTGGTATCTCTTTAGAGTGACACAAGAACAAACTAACACAGATATCTTCAGTAGGCCTGTATGTTAGAACGTGATATGACCCGTACTTCATGTTTTCCATGAGTTATTAAAGATGTCTTGAGGGAAGAATGAAAGTTCTGCAATCTGCAGAGGAACCATAATGCCCTAACTCATTCATTTTTAATATATGTCTAAATAAACCCAGTTAAGGAAATAAACGGATTACATTATTCACTTTGGGGCTCTATAAGGTTCTTGCAAAAAAATTAACAATAATACTATAATTTATCAACTCTAAGACACATTTTTTCACACTTTAATATCTCTAAAATTAGAATTCTTCTAATAGTGTCACTTTATATTTAATTAGCAACATTTATTTTTAGTGTACATAAAAGAATGATGTGTTTTTTGATCAATGTCATCTTAAATTTGATTAAAAAGCAAAATAAAAAACACAGGTGACAACAGTAGCATCAACACTTCTAACTAAAGTAGGAGATCTTCATCAATCACCTTATGACAGGGAAACATTTATGATTGTGGGAGACCAAATATATGCTCCCTTAAAATGTGATAATAAGAAATTATAATACCCCACTTCAAAATATGCCTGTTTGGCACAAGCATTATTTTGAGATGATTATTTTGAGAGACTGCGGACATAGAAGAATCTCTGAAAACATGAGTAGATGTAACAGAAATTTATATCTATGAAGAAATCTCCATTTGTAAAGGTGTCTCCCTCTCTACAAGAGAGAGAAAGATGATCTAACTCACCGATACTCTTATATTAATAGAGGTGGCACCAACTTAAATGTAACTTTAGATTTAAATCTGCCTTAATTCTACCTACTAACTTAAAAAATCTTATTCTGTTTACCTTACTTTTCCTAGATGCTTCCTCATAACTGGCCTTCTCCCACACCATTCTTTCTTTGTTTCACCTGGAGATAAAATCTAAGTCTGAACTCAAAGCCATTTCTTTGAGATCTACTGGTTTCTCCTGGAGCTCCTATGTATACATGAGATATACATGTTATTAAACTTCTGTACATTTTTCTCTTGTTAATCTCTCTTTTGTTACAAGGGTTCATTCCAACTAAGAACTGTAAAGAGCAGAGAGAAAACTATTTCTTTTCTCTTACATCATCTTATTATAACTGACAAGCCAAAATAGGCTATCATAGTAGAGAACTTGATATATAAATTTAACTTTCACTACTCTTAGTAGTAGACATTGCCCAAAGTGTACAATGTGTCTTGAGATATTAACTGCTGATAGTATGGAACCATCATGTTTAGAAAGTGTCAAAAGACAAAGTTACAACAAATTTAGCTTACAGATCTTAACTGGCTTTATTTGCAAATGTCAGATCAAGCAACACTTCATTCCATAAAATAGAATGAGTGTTCTGATGAGCTGAGCAGAGTTTTCTTTTAAAGCCAGAAAAGGGCTGAGAAAAGCAGAAACAGAACACAAAAAGTGGGTTGGTCATTTCAAAGTTACTTTTTTTGTAAAAGATAAACAAAGGAGACTTTTTAAAAATCATGCTGGCTAAAACTGGCCTGTTTGGGGATTTGGCTATTATCCCTCTCTGTCTCCTGACTTCTTAGAAAGTCTGATAGACAACTTAGTTTCAGTTTGGTGATGTGGAACTTCAGCATGAGTGGCTCCATTTTGGTCTGTTGGCTTGGTGCAGCAGCCCAGTTCAAATCAATGGCCCCCTATAAATTTTATTTAATAGAAGAAGTTAAATACTAAGCATATATAAAATGAAAATATTCTGTATACTTTTTCTTTCAGTGATTGGAAAATGCATGTATGTTAAAGGCAATTAATTCTTGACCTGGTACTTTACGAAGTTTCATTCTATTTAATAATAATGATTGTGGCCTCTTTTGATGAATCTTAGTATTGTACCACAGAAGCATATTTAAATATTTTTACTTCTAGGATGTACAGTCAAAGAAGTTGGAGATTGCTGATCTAGATAATACTGCCATACTCTTCAATGCATAGTTTCTCTAAACATGACAAGCAATCACTTAGGTTTCTGCTGATTAAAATGACAATTACGTTTTCACACTGCCTCTCTACAGTAGCACACAGATCACCCAGATTGGAGTGTGAAACATTGCTAAAACTTTGAGACACACAGTTATACACATGGCTGATCACATCAATTTTTATAAGTTACATTTGCCAGAATAGCCTCATTTTCACTCTGAAAATTCTGTCTCCTAACAAATAGCTTATATCAAGTGATGTTATCCTGCCTCTGACCTTGGGGAACCTTCTTTTTGTTGTCACTCCACATTAAGCCCTGCATAAGACAGCATTGGCCACAAAGGATCCTACTCCATAGCAATGAACATATTTAGTGCGCAGAACGTGATTACTAATACAATTTTCCACTAAATGAAACCAGAGATACTAAGAGACATGGCTGATTTCAGGGCTAGGACAGTATCAGTGTGAGAGATGAGTCTGGAACATCTTATTGTATCATAATTATTAAAGTTCTAGAAAGGAAGAAAGAAGAGAGAGAAAAAGAGAAAAAATAAAGAAAAAGAGACAAAGAAAAAGAGAGGGGAGAGAGGCAAAAAGGAAGGAAGAAAGATCTTGCATGTTAGAGTTACACAGGAACGAAACTGAAGGAGCTCCCAAAGGCCAGACATAAAACAATTTTGAGCACTAAAATAAATAAGAACAATAATAAATTATAAATCTTTAAAATTAATATTTAAGATTCCATGTTAAAAATAGATTAATTGATTAACAAGGGATGGATTTCTTATTTACAATGGAATAACAAAGGCAAACTCGTAAATGTGCAGCAAGAGCTGGAGTCACACATTCACATCACAAAATATATCATTCTGTTTATGTACACATTAATGAGCAGACAGAAAAAGAACACATGAAAATTGCTTCACATACATTTATTTATTTAATAGGTTGACAGCTTTCTTTTAGATTTTTCCTTTATGCATTTTATGTTTCTATATATTCCAAATTCTGTATAATGAGCATTATATGAAACAAGGTTTTACAGCCATCATGGTAAAGATTAGCTCAGGCAAGAATCCTGAATGAATGCTAAATCTAGGGGAAAATTTTGACAGGAAACAGGATATTTGCATAGTCTTAACGTGTCTCCCTACAGACTGCTGATTAGTTACAAGGGAGAAAACATAAACAGTAATTATACAGTAGAGAAATCAACAGCATCATTACCATAAGAACAACTTTAACATCACCTATGACAGAAAGTTGGACATAATGTGCCTCCATATGTGTGAAGAAAAACACGGTATCACATATGCTGCATTCTAGCTGAGAATCTATAGCCTGAATCTTATCATGAGGAAAGATGACAAACACAAAATGAGTAACATTCTATTAAAACAAACAAAAAAGATGGAGAAGAGAGTAACTTCAAAAATGTCAATTGCCATAAAAGGCTATAAAATGTTCTATATTAAAGAAAGCTAGAAAGTGTTCTTCATATTAACTCATAATTTGCATCCTTCTAGTTACTACTCATGTGTTTAATTATAAAAATTTATTCCTCCTGTCTTTCCCTCTGGAGACAAATACACAAAGTCTAGATTTTCACAAGTCTGGCTGGTCTTAAAATGTTTATTGACAGAATAAAAGGAAACCAAAGAGAATGTATCCATTTTCTCTTAACTTTACAATATGCACCTCAAGCACGGACCATCATCACCTTAGAATTAGTTGGGGCTGGAGTGCAATGGTGCTATCTCGGCTCACTTCAACTATCTCTAGCCACTCCACTGCCTCCTGGGTTCAAGCAATTCTTGTGTCTCAGCCATCTAGTAGCTGGGATTACAGGCGTGCGCCACCACGCCCAACCAATTTTTTTATTTTCATTTTTAGTAGAGACATGTTGGACAGGCTGGTCTCGAACTCCTGATCTCAAGTGATCAGCCCGCCTCAGTCTCCCAAATTGAGTTAGGTCTTTAGAGTGCCTTTGAATATGACTATTGCAAAAGCCCTTTTATTTTGCGAAGAATCAATATCGTGAAAATGGCTATACTGCCTAAGGTAATTTATAGATTCAATGCCATCCCCACCAAGCCACTAATGACTTTCTTCACAGAATTGGAAAACACTACTTTAAAGTTCATGTGGAACCAAAAAAAGAGCCCGCATTGCCAAGTCAATCCTAAGCCAAAAGAACAAAGCTGGAGGCATCATGCTACCTGACTTCAAACTATACTACAAGGCTACAGTAACCAAAACAGCACGGTACTGGTACCAAAACAGAGATATAGACCAATGGGACAGAACAGAGCCCTCAGAAATAATACCACACATCTACAACTATCTGATCTTTGACAAACCTGACAAAAATAAGAAATGGAGAAAGGATTCCCTATTTAACAAATGGTGCTGGGAAAACTGGCTAGCCATATGTAGAAAGCTGAAACTGGATCCCTTCCTTACACCTTATACAAAAATTAATTCAGGATGGATTAAAGACTTAAATGTTAGACCTAAAACCATAAAAACCCTAAAAGAAAACCTAGGCAATACCATTCAGGACACAGGCATGGGCAAGAACTTCAATTTGCAATCTACTCATCTGACAAAGGGCTAATATACAGAACCTACAAAGAACTCAAACAAATTTACAAGAAAAAAAAAACAAACAACCCCATCAAAAAGTGGGCAAAGGATATGAACAGACACTTCTCAAAAGAAGACCTTTATGCAGCCAACAGACACATGAAAAAACGCTCATCATCACTAGCCATCAGAGAAATGCAAATCAAAACCACAATGAGATACCATCTCACACCAGTTAGAATGGCAATCATTAAAAAGTCAGGAAACAACAGGTTCTGGAGAGGATGTGGAGAAATAGGAACATTTTTACACTGTTGGTGGGACTGTAAACTAGTTCAACCATTGTGGAAAACAGTGTGGCAATTCCTTAGGAATCTAGAACTAGAAATACCATTTGACCCAGCCATTCCATTACTGGGTATATACCCAAAGTATTATAAATCATGCTGCTGTAAAGACACATGCACACGTATGTTGATTGTGGCACTATTCACAACAGCAAAGACTTGGAACCAACCCAAATGTCCATCAGTGACAGACTGGATTAAGAAAATGTGGCACATATACACCATGGAATACTACGCAGCCACAAAAAAGGATGAGTTCATGTCCTTTGTAGGGACATGGATGAAGCTGGAAACCATCATTCTCAGCAAACTATTGCAAGGACAAAAAAACCAAACACTGCATGTTCTCACTCATAGGTGGGAAATGAACAATGAGAACACTTGGACACAGGGTGGGGAACATCACACACCAGGGCCTGTCGTGGTGTGGGAGGAGTGGGGAGGGATAGCATTAGGAGATATAACTAACGTAAATGATGAGTTAATGGGTGCAGCACACCAACATGGCACACGTATACATATGTAACAAAACTGCACGTTGTGCACATGTAATCTAGAACTTAAAGTATAATAAAAAATATATATATCTCTCTAAAGAAAATACAAAAAAAAAACAAAAATAAAATAAAATAAAATAAATTTGCCATTTCTGCCCCATCAGAACACTTTACAGAAACTTTTTATGTTTTTTTAGGACCTGCCCTTTCAAGTCAACTTCCTTGTAACAGTCTCAGTCATGAAACAATTACTAGTTTTTGTCAGAATTGTTTGAAATATTTTTTCTGCGTAGTAATATAGGGAAATACTTAAAATATAGACATGTAGATAAATTGAGATTTATAAAACTACCCATTCTTTTAATTTTTTATTTTATCACTTGTGTCACAAGTACTAATTTCTTAAAAATAAGGGAATCTTTTTGGAGTGTACTATACATATCATGTTATATTATAGCAAAGCATTAAGTTTTGTGAAATGAGGAAGGGTGGAACTACTTTTGAAGTAAAGAACTCTTTTTCATGGAGGCCTGAGAGCAAGTCCTGCTGGTTTGGCCACACCCCCTGGATACAGTGGCAACCTCAAAGGACCACAGGGTTTGAGGGTTATAACCATGGCTGTCTACTCCACAATGGAGGAGTGGTCTCAAACTCCTGACCTCAGGTGATCCACCTGACATTTTTGGAGGAGCAAGGCCTGACATTTTTTTCTTAACTTTAGGAGAAACATTCCCCAGTCAAATGACGATTTATTAGTGCACCCATCTGTTTTAGAATGTATAATAAATTGGTATTACAAGAGCTTGTAAATTCATACAAACAAGTAAAACAATCTAGTAAAACAGATTGATATGTGGCCAGTAAGACAGGCTAACAATAACACAAAAAAAACTCTAAAACAGGCAGAACTTCCAAGTGCTCTAGGAAACACATAAGCTATAAATGCGGTGTTAGATTTAATGGTAGTAACCAAGGAAGGCTTCAGAGAAGAACTGCATTGAAAGGTTCCAGGGATTTAGAAAGGCAGAGTTTGTGAAGAACATTCAGGCTGGAAGAATCCCATAAGCAAAGATCTGTGAGCATCTGTAGATAAGAAGAATAAAAGTGCAAGAGTTAAATGCATTTTACATAGGGGGCTGGGGCTCCAGGGAAGGCTAGAAAGACTTAGTGGGGAATAAAATGACATTTCTCACTGTAATGCACTAAACAGAGACAATCATCTGGGGACTTGTTCCAATTTTGTGAGTGACTCTGAGTCTACCTACTCATTAAGGATTTCCATAGGTATCTCACCTTAAAGCTTTCTTGAACTTGTGGTGTCTTCTGTGCTACATCCTAGGGATGGAGATGAAGGAGGTGAGATATTTTAGGGCCACTGGTCTCCATCTGGAAAGCCAACTGAGCTAACTCATGAGGATTTTAAGGGACATGATACGTACCTCATCGCTAAGTAAAACTAAGGTTGGCACATCTGTTATGCCAGGAAGCTTCAGGGTATAATCATAGTATTTTTATTATTCGTTGGAGTTTTCACTTTTTGGTTTGTATTTTTTTTTTTTTTTTTTTTTTTTTTGCCCATATACAGTATGTATTTTACATTAAGTTGGGTGTGGTTAATCCCACAGTTCTCTGCTGTATGAAATCACTGATGATACAGTTTTGCCAACCACTGCCTGTTTACTGCTATCACAAACATATTTTCTGTGATAAGGCTGGGAATCTCTTAAGAAAGAAAAAGCTGAAGGACATCCAGCAGCATATTTCAAGCACTTGTAGTAAGCAAGTGAATCAGGCCATCACCTAAGAACAGAAATAGCCTCTTTGCTCCAAGTGGCCCTTCAAGTGGCCGCCTTGGGGCACCCTAAAGAAGTCTAGTCAGCTGCTAGGTTTGAGCAATTCCAGGGGTGGTACCTTATAATAGTGGCATTATGATGATGAGATCACTCAAGAATGAATTCACAGAAAGACCTCAGAAAGTCTGACATCATTTAAGGTCCTCAATTATCCAAGCAAAAGAAGAAGAACATGAAATGGGAACTTCCCCTGACATCTTGGCACAAACCCAAAGGGTCTGAATGTCCCACAGAAGGAAGCAGTTCTTCCTCTGCTTCTATGATGTTTTACTGAGTCATGAGATAGGGTTATATAAGTAGGGTATCTTAAATAAATTAGTGGATCTTAAAGTCAGAAAGGATTACTGGAGGTCACATCTGGTTTCAAGGTAGGTCCTCATAATGTAATATCCAAGAGAGATGAATTTAACAGAAGACATATGTATGGGAAAAACATAGGCTTTAGAGTCAGAAAGTCTACTTTCTTTTTTTTTTTTTTTTTTTTAGACAGTGACTTGCTCTGTGGCCCATGCTGGAGAGCAGTGGTGCAACCTCACTCAGCTCACTGCAACCTCCGCCTCCTAGGTTCAAGTGATTCTCGTGCCTCAGCCTCCTGAGTAGCTGGGATTACAGACATGTGCCACCACACCCAAATAATTTTTGTATTTTTAGTAGAGATGGGGTTTCACCATATTGGCCAGGCTGGTCTCGAACTCCTGACCTCAAGTATCTGCCCACCTCGCCCTCCCAAGGTGCTGGGATTATAGGTGTAAGCCACCACACCCGGCAGAAACTTTTAAATCCCTCAGCTACCACACTTGGCCATGTGGAAGGCAAGGTATTAACAACATTGTTTTTAATAAAATAGTCTTAAGAAGTAAGTGGCATTATGTAGCTGGATGTACCTCGTAGGCCAGCGAATCTCAAACTTGAATAGGCTGGGCATACAAACTATATGAAGATCTTCTTAAAATACAGATTGTAATTTGGTAGGTGTGGAGCAGGGCCTAGGAATGTGAACTTCTAACAAGCTCCCAATGGTGGCCCATGCACAAAGCACGTTTTGAATAGCATGGTGGTAGACAGTAAGATGTCACACAGAATTGGTTATTATTTACTTATTTTAATAGGTTTTCAGGAAACAATATTCTTTAGCCTTTATGTTTTAATTTTCCCCCTCCTTCACTGACTTCTACCCTAACTCTCCACATTAAACCATATATCTGGTAAGAATGCTCATGCTCACCTAACATAGTGAGCCCTACTAAAAACAACCACCAACAATTTCTAGACTAGTGGGCTTTGAAGACAGTGACTCTTTTTCACCAGTTTTTACATACAATACTTTCACAATTATCTCTGCATATATCAGAAATTTGGGAATTATACTGAGGCAAAAATATTTTTAAAGGGGTCGCTTGTTTAATTGCAAGAGAGAATGGAAGGGGTTTTATAAGAAGAATCCCTTGGAAATCATATATCATGAAAAATGTTTCAGGTATATTTGTACATCTGTGTAATGTTTTATATATTTTATGATTTTCAGGGCATCTTCACAAAATATGGCTTCAATCATTCTTCTAAAAGAAAAGGTAGGCCAGGCAGGTATCATTAGCCCCATTTTACAGGAGATGAAACTGGAATGTGGGGAGATGAAGTGAGTTGCTCAAAGTTACACTCATCCAGTTGCTACAACACAAAGACAAAATGCAGATCTGAATTCTAATCCACTGCCCTTTTCTTGGTCTCCTCCTTCACCATGCCTTCCATAATGGCTCAAAAAAAGTTATGGTTTGGTTTTTCAAACTCTGGTTATGAGTGAGGCTGCCAGTAGAAGAGTATAAAAGGTGGCAGACATCCCAGATTCAGTTACTGTGGGATACTCCGTCAGCAGGGAGCCCATTAATGTAGATATCTCTCATTCTAATCAGATGAAAACCTACTCCAACCTTGAATTTTTAGATGATTCATTTGTTTGTTTCATTTCCAGCCAAGAATTCAATGTCCTGTTCCTTCTGGCATGTTTACGGATGAGAGTTAGAGCCTGGAGGTGGAGCACAACTTGATTATTACAATCATCCAAAATGGGCGCCTGCTTTTCTCCTCTCTAAAAATATTCTTGCCTTTCTTCTTCCCTAATCTACAGTATGTCCCTGACCATTTCCACTCATAGTGATCTCAATCTAGTTCCCTGTTCATGTTTCACTCGACTGTGTGTGTGTGTGTGTGTGTGTGTGTGTGTGTGTGTGTGTTTCATGACCAATGAAATTGGGAATTCCTTGTGGGCAGGGGCAAACATGTTTCAGTTTCATTTTACATTGAATATTTGAAATGAGAAAAAAAAAAAGAGGCAGAGTAAAAAATATATTTAATTTGGAGTCAGATGATCTGGATCAACTACTTGTTAGCCATGTTACCCCAAACCACTTCAACCCTGAGCTTTTGTTGCCTCATCTGGAAAGTGAGAATAGTAGTACCTACATCACAGTATTGTTATGAAAAGTGAATGAAATTACTTTGCAAACTCATAAGAGCTGTATCTGTGTAAAGAAGGTATTTGTATTTATTTTGAAAATAATGTACATTAAATGAGAGGAGTGTGCTTGTAGCATCCATCCTAAATGTACTCACTCCCCTCAAAAGCAATGTGCATTTCTGTGTTCTGCTATGCCAAGAAATATAGACACATGAAACAATACTATTAAAAATTGATTTTCTCAATGTGGAAAAGATAAAAGTTCTAGGATATGCTGAAATAAGACATAATCCAGATGCTGAAAATGTTCACTACAAGCTGTCAACACTAGTTGCATGAAAGTCAGATACTAGGATTTAGATTTTGGCCTAAGAAATTTCTTTTTAAATTCTCAGTATTCTTCAGAAATCTTAAGTCAATACCCTGAGAGAATAAAAATGATTCATTTTTCAGACCGAGAATGCTGGTATAAGGAGAACACACATGCCTCCCACCTCCTCTGGAAGTGATTCTAAAAACCCAAACTCACCCATCCCTTCCTACTTATCCACTTCCTGATGGTACCACATCAGATGCTTCCCGTTCTTGGTCTTGAGACCATTCCACAGCTTTTCTCTCCTCTCTCTTGCTATAAATGAGCCCCCATCACACATATAACAATAGCTGACACATGTTGAATTACTATGAGGTGTCAGCAGTTGTATTGGTAATTTTTATTGTATTGGTAATATTGATATACATATCGGTAATATTGGTCTACATCTGACAAGAAGGTTATTCTTGTCCCGATGTTATAGAAACCAAGACCCCAAGAATCTAAGTACATTCTTTAAAGTCTTTCTGTGGATTGCAGAGGACCAGGATTTAACTGAGTCCCCGTGATACTCTGCTCTCGTCTTATCATTAAACAGCATTGTCTCTCTGTCAAAGCCTCACCTTTTCTCTTTCAAAAATATTTTACTTACATGAACTATTTTTTAAAACTGGTTTTAATCATTTGGATCTCTTCATGCACTCCTTCAAATGAAGTGAAACAACTTCCAGACAAATTTTTTTCTGAATCAAGTTGAAAACAACAAAGAATATATAAATAAATGTTTGAATAATGTTGAAAGTGTACAGCATTACCTGTATGTAACAAAATATTTCTTTTTTAAGGAGAAGGGAGAAGCTGAATTTTTTAAAAATCACTCAATTATGAAGCAAAGCCACAAGTTCTAGTCATTGCCCTATAACTAACTTCTTGTGTGATCCTGGGTAATTGTCTTCTCCAGACCTCAGATATTTCACTTACATATTGAGAAAGTTCTATGAAATGCCACTTACATAATGGCTGCCACCTTGTGATATTAGCTTTTCTAGTTTCATTCTCCATCTTTCCACACTCACATCCCCATCATTTCTTTCCTTGTCTTCCAATTTATCATTATTTGGCAATCAATATCTTGCTCAGGCATGTTTTATGTGTTTTCCAATGCAATATCCACACTATTTTTAACTTATCCATATACATGTAAAATCGTATATGTCACCACTTATAAACAAGCCACATTTTGAGGGAACGAGGTTTCCTGTTTGGAGCTGTCTGGAGTTCACAAGGAAGCCGTCCTCATAATAGGGAACGTGAACGAAGACCAACTGGAAAAGTCCAGCTGAGAATGGAGCCACAGGCTTAGCTGTCCTCATTCCCCAACCCTTAGGTTGCTCCCGGTTGAACCTGTCCGGTTCACTAGGTCTATCCGTCCAGGAACTGCTTCTGTCACTATCTGGGACCTCCTTTCTGAGGCCTCTTCTATGTTGACCAACGCGTGGACAAATTCATTTTCACCACCAAGTTGACACTTTATTAGAAAATTGATGGAAAATATAAACCAAACACAAAAGATAAAAAGCACATTAAGTGGTGAGGTAAAATGGCACAAACTCCTAATTGTGCTCCAGTCCACCTTCTTGATGAAGAAGATAATTTCCTATCTGGGCTGCATATTCATCTTCTGAATATCAGAACACCCTAAACTGCTTGGCATGGTCCATTTAATCACTCCTAAAAGTCATTCTGACTTTGGGTCCCTGGGCAGTGTTATGTAAAGTAAGACCTGTTTTTTCTCTCTAGTTTCCCGATTATGTGGAGAAACACACACACTTGGAAATCAGACTGAACGAATTGCAGCCCTAGATCCAATACTGCTGGTTGTGTGGCATGAATAAGTGAATTAACAAATCTGTGCCTCAGTAAACTTATATGTACTATGGGAAAACAATAGTTTCCTTCAGTGGGTTTTGTGAGATTTAAATAAAATAGCATGGGTGAAATATCCAGGATAGCATCCGGTAGAGTTCTATTTCCATTTTCAGTATATGAAACATGCTTACAAGCCAGCCATTATTGTTGGAAGTATATGGTTTCTTTAGTTATAATTAAATGATATTTCTATCTGTGCCAGTGAGAGGAACTATCCAATGGGTGCTTTTCTACTTCCTGTCAGCTCCGTTGGCAAGACATTCATATAAAAAACCTGACTCTCACTATGTTCCTGCTTCTGGTCTGTGGGGAGCCAATTTGAAAGCAGAACTCATCTGACTTGCCTGGAATGTTTAAATCCATCCTGGCTTAAAATACACCTTTCAAATGATTCCTGTCTGATAATCTGTTCAATTACACATCATCAGCAGAAGCCTAAATAATTTCTATATTTGGGGGCAATAATACCCATTCAAATGTTTGATAAAATATTGAAATTTGTCAGAAGGTAAGTAATAGGCACAGAGAGGTTCATTGTATTGTTTGTCTTTGGTGTAGGTTTAGAAATTTCTGTAATAAAATATAAAAGGAATTTCAAATTACTACTTACGTCATTATAACACAACATTAGTTCCTCTTAATTTCACTTACTTTTTTCAAAACATTTTGTCTCATGTGGTCCCAACTCATATCCTACACTCTGACTAGAAACAGCATTTACTTTCCTTTGTAAATGAGTAGCTGATTCGTCTCTAGAGCTGACCTGTGGTCCTTCACTTTAGCAGAGAACACTGCCCATGCAAACTCTGGACTTTCCATTCAAATTCATTAGTCTTCGCTGTCAATGAGTTGAGCCCTTTTTTTCCTGAACACTGCAAATCACCTCCCATAACTAGCCTTCCATAAAGGCATTTAACTTGGGGGAATAAATTGAGTCTATCTCAGGGCAACCACAATTGCATAAGGCTGTGTGCTGTGTTTCCATGAGAATCTTTGGGTCCTTATGTCTTTCCAATAGGGTTGGTTCCGCCTTCACTTTCATGTTCCTCAAGAACAAAGACAATGTGTTCTACTTCCATGATAATTTGCCACAAATACATATGCAATGTCTGTTGCAATCTGAACCCTCAGGATGTCACTTCAGGAATTTTTCTTTTTTGTATTTAGAGATCTGAAAGATTCTGACTTCTCTGGGAAACTAAAGTGACACATTTCAGGTAAGGCAGGCCAAAACTTAAGTGATATTGAGGTCCTAAAGTCTAGACAGCCTAAATGACAAAGGCCATTTTCTAATGCCCTCCCTCTTTTTAGTCTAAGTATGTAGATTTGTTTTTATTTTCTCTAATTCCTTTAGCTACCGTTTGTTCCTATCACATTGCTCAGTGGCATCAGCTCACTCCTATGCTGCTGCTACTTTAATAGCTGCTAGAAGAAAAAGCTGTTAGAGACAAATGCCCAACATAAATTGCTGGTGCCTTGAATGTGCTTAAAAAGTGTTTGTTGAGCAAATAATTGAACTACAATCATTATAACCCTACCCTCAAATTATTATTTTTTCTTTGAGGAAAGGTGAGCAGCTTGTGAGATAATTAGCATTGAGGAATAGTGCTATGATGTTTAGTATTCTTATTATGGAGAGAAAAACACTGTCTTGATGGGGCAGAAAGCAGCCGACTTATTTTGTAAAAAGGAGAGAAAGAAAAATAATTTTTTTCAAGGTTCTGGCTATATACCTAGTCAAATTGGAAAGCAAGGTTTTTGTAGAACCCTGAAATCCCTAAGATTTTGGTCCTAGGAACACATGCAGAAGGGACTAGACTAGAACATCACCAAAAACACCTTAAAATATAAAATTCTGATTCTGACAATTTGGTAGTAAAAGAACATATATTTATGTGATTTTTTAATTAAGAAAGGAGAAAAGAAAAATAATGAACAAATGAGAAAGGAAACAATGAAAGAAAAATAAATAACAAAAAATGGTAGAGAGAAATTGTTTTCTTGGGAAAGAAAAGAAGGAAAGAAGAAAGAGAGAGAGAAAGAAAGAAAGAAAGAAAGAAAGAAAGAAAGAAAGAAAGAAAGAAAGAGAGAGAGAAAGAAAGAAGAAAGAAAGAAAGAAAGAAAGAAAGAAAGAAAGAAAGAAAGAAAGAAAGAAAGAAAGAAAGAAAGAAAGAAAGAAAGAAAGAAAGGAAGGAAGGAAGGAAGGAAGGAGGGAGGGAGGTAGGGAGGGAGGGAGGGAGAAAGGGAGGGAGGGAAAGAAAGAGAGAGGAAAGCAAGGAAGAGAGAGAGAGAGAGAGAGAGGGAGGGAGGGAGAGGGAGGGAAAGAAGGAGAAATAAAACAAGAAAAAGATGTATCTGCTTGAGTATGATTTGAGATTAAATAAGTAACTCCATAAATTATTTTAAAATTGTGTATGTAGCTCCATCTATTGGCGGAAAGATTATCTTTCACATCCTTTCATTGAGGCCTTTCAAGTGTCAGTTGGTTTCTGACAGGTCAGGCCGTGGAACAAAGCTGAGAGAACTATATTCTTCCATGAAAATGTGTTCCACTCTGCTCTGAATAATGAGATGAACTACTTAGCTTGTAAATATTTGAGTTCTGTAAAATTACTACTGATTTTATTTTTAAGAGCTACATTAAGGACCCTGTATGGTTGAGACATGGTAATAAAAATTTAACAAGACCACACACTCTACGAGTCGTATTAAAATCCAATTTTGCTATGATTACTTTGGAGTCTATTTTCAGCTATGCTGAAATATGTGACTCTTGTCCTTAAGTAGATTAGCTGGGCTGAAACTAGACAATAACCATAAATATTTACAAAATAGACAATAACATAAATATTTACAACAAAATAATGTCTTTTATAGAATATAAATCTTATGAAGCCATTTTTATTAGTTAATCCTTCTAATAGGGCAGAATTAAAGCATTGCTCTCCTCTCAATTGGATCGATGTCAAAACCAAGACAGAAAAAAGGAACTGAGACCAATTTGAATGCAAATCAGTGGCTGAGGTTCAGGGATCAATCACATTGACATAGAGCTGAAAGATTTGCGGTTCAGGAATCAATCCCCTTAGTACTGCATAAGAATGCCTGAAATGTTTTCCTGGCATTTCGGCCTCTAAAAATTATGATGACACATCAAGGCTTGGGTAAGTTACATCCATTCCATCGATGTTTCTCTGATTTTCAGAGCCAAGATGTGCTCTTTTCCTATACTGTATGCCAAACACATTTCACTTGTACATCTTTAAGGTCCTTTTAATATTTATATATGATAATTATTGAGTTTATATCCATACTGTGATCTACTTGGGAACAAGTGCCACATATTTCTTATCTTTTTTATTTATTTATTTTTTTTTTGCTGTTCCTAATTTTCACTGGAATGAGGAAGGGTATAATCAACTAGCTATGTGTACAAAAATACACACTGCCTAGTATCAACACCGAACATGGTAAAAACCCAAATAATTGTTTTCAGATAAATGAATTGAATTGAGTAACTGTTGATGAGTGAATAAATACATTCATGAAGGAATAAACTCAGCAAAGTTCAAACAACAAGTCCGTACCTCCCTGAAACAAAGCTTGCTGGGACAACGAGCAATTGGAAATAATCACAGTTAACATTTTCATGATCATGCCTATAGAGAGTTGAAAACATAGATTCTGTAGCAAGAAACATTAAGGCTTGAACACTGGCTTTTTCATTTCCGAACAGCACAAATTCAGGTAAGCTACTTAAATTTACAAATTCTGTTTCTTAACCTGTAAAATATGATTGCAAATAGAGTCCATATAAAATTAAATAAATAAATGCATGTTAATAATTTAGGGCGAGTGGCCAAGACGGCCTACTGGAAGCAGCTGGTGTGTGTGGCTGTCACCGAGAAGAACAGAAAGAGCAAGTAAATACAACACCTTCAATGGAAACATCCAAGTACTTGCATTGGGATTAATCAAAAAAACAACTTGACCCACAGAGAATGAAGAAACGCAAGATAGGACAATGGCCCACCTTGGAGCAACCCAGAGCCAGGGGCTCTTCCCCTGCCCAGGGGAGCGGCAAGTAAATGAGCGACCCCAGGAAACCACGCTTCTCTCACAGATTTTTGCAACCCTCTGGTCAGGAGATCTCCTTGTGCACTCCCTCCACCGGAGCCTTCAGTCTTCAGTTTGACAAACAGAGCTACCTGGAATCTCAGCAGAGCCGCCACCCAGGCATGTGTGGAGACCCTGGAGCTTTAGACACTCGGGCTTTCCTGCAAAAATAGCTGCAGCTCTGGCAAAGTAGTGTATTAAACTCCCGTACATACCCCTAGGAAGGAGCTGAGCAGCAACAGCTCACAGGCCATACTTTAGGGCACCTCACAAGATAAGACCCACTGGTTTGGAATTCCAGCCAACTACTGGTAGCAGTGTTGCACCTCCCTAAGAAGGATCTCCCAGCAGGAGGAACAGCTGCCACCTTTGATGTTTGGGTGCCTTAGCCACTCCAATCTTCAGGCTTTGGAGAGTCTGAGCCAACCCACGGAGAAAGGGATCCCTCAGCACAGCACAGCACTGCTGTGCTACGAAAATGTGGCCAGACTGCTGCTTTAAGCAGGTGTATGGCCCTATTCCTCCTTACTGGACAGGGCTTCCCAACTGGGGCCTCCAGCCACCCCTGCCCAAGCTCTCCAGCTGACAGCAACCTGAATTCCCCCTAGGACAATGCTCCCAGAGGTAGGGGTGGGCCACCATCTTTGCTATTCTTGTGATTTACCCATTCTAGCCTTTGGGCTTCAGAGTGTCTGAGGCAACCAGAAGCTTAAGTGAATCCCCAGCAGAGCACAGATGCTCTACCAAAACATGGGCAGACAGCTTTTTTAAGTGGTCCCAACCTTGTTACCCCTCATTGGGAGGGACCCTCAACCAGGGCCTCCAGCTACTTCCTACAGGTACCTTTGGTCCAGCAACAGGTCCGTGGACAAAGCTTGCAGAGGGAGAGACAGGCTGCCATCTTTGCTGTTTCACAGCCTTCACTAGTGACATCTCCAGGTCCTGGAAAATCCAGGATGACTAGGGACTGGAGCAGGCCCCAAGCATATTACAGCAGCCCTACAGAAAAGTGGCCAGACTATTACATGGGTGCCCTTTGCCATATCTCATCCCCAGGCAAGTCCTACAGTTCTCGTTCTCCAGTCACCTCATGTCAGAACTATTGGGCCACTAACAACTCAGCAGCTCACTGAACAGAGCCTCCAGGGACAAATGAAAGCCTCTCTACCACTGCCTCTGCAATGGAACTGCCTTTGCCACTCTCAGACTAAGGAAAAAGCAAAGATCCTAAGTGCCTTATCCATAACTCCAACAAGCTGCGAGCTGACCCAAGGAGAGGGGGCCAGTTCATCTCCCACAGGTCTCACCCCACCCCCCGACACACACACACACAGCTTGTCACCAGACAAGGAACCCTTGGCTTGAGCCCACAGCACAAACCCTCCATCGGGGCTGAATGCACTGAGTGATTGCTGACCTGCATCTCTCTGGGGTGGAGCCCCTACAAGTCAAGCAAACGATCCTTGGCCACAGCCACTACTAAGATTTTTCACTCTGTTGCCTCTAAGCTAGGAAAGGAACATAAACACAGTGGGCAGCCCAGGAGTCCCAAGTAATGAACTACTGCCAGCGCTCAAGGGGCAGAGGAACCCCCACTTTCAGAGCACTGAGAGGGAACACAACTACAACTGTGAGGAAACACAGGAGAGCCACACAACCAAGCAAGCATCTACCCACTGATCAATAAGCCTAGGTGTCAACTGCTGGATCATATCCTAAAGCTCCAATGCCAAAACACCTCACTAACATAGCCCCCACTGAAACCAGAGACGAAAAGTCAGCTTCAAATAAAGAACCTACACAAAGCCTTGGCCCAGTGAAAACATCCAGAAAGGAAGTCTATTGAGTGGACTCAATCTACACTGCAGTAAAAGGAACACTCACACAGAGTTGAGAAAGAACCAACGAAGAACTCGGGTAATTCAAATGTCCAGAGTGTCATATGCCCTCCAAACAACAGCACCAGTTCTCCAACAAGAGTTATTAACCAGGCCAAACTGGCTGGAATGACAGAAATGTAATTCGGAATATAGATAGGAACAAAGATCATTGAGATTCAGGAGGATGACAAAACACAATCCAAGCAAAATAAGAATCACAATAAAATGATACAGTATCTGAAGGACAAAATAGCAGGTATAAAAAATAACAATATAAGAATTTTACAATGCAATTACAACAATTAACAGCAGAATAAACTAAGCTGAAGAAATAACCTCAGAAGTTGAAGACTGGGTCTCTGAAATAAGACAATCGGGTAAAAATAAAGAAAAAATAATTTAAAAAATGAACAAAACCTCCAAGTATAAGATTATGTAAAGAGGCCAAATCTATGGATCACTGGCATCCCTGAAAGGGAAGAGAAGAAAACAAACCACTTGGAAAATATAATTTAGGATATCATCCATGAAAACTTCGCCAACCTTGCTAGGGAGGCCAACAGTCAAATTCAGAAAATACATACAACTCCTGCAAGAATCTACACAAGAACATCTCCAAGACACATAATCATCAGACCTTCCAAGGCTGAAATGAGATGAAAGAAAGAATGTTAAAGGCAGTTAGACAGAAAGAGCAAGTCACCTACAATGGGATCGCCATCAGGCTAACAGTGGACCTCTCAACTGAAACCCTACAAGGAAGAAGAGATTGAGGGACTATATTCAACATTTTTAAAGAAAAAAATCTTCAGCCAAGAATTTCGTATCAAGCCAAATTAAGCTAAGTGAAGGAGAAATAAGATTATTTTCACATAAGAAAATGTTGAAGGATTTTATTACCACCAGACCTGCCTTACAAGAGATCTTGAAAGAAGTACAAACTACAGAAAGAAAAGACTGCTACCAGCTAATAAAAAAAACCACACTTTAACACACAGACCAGTGTCACTGTAAAGCAACCACACAAACATGCTGACACAATAACCAACTAACAGCACAATGACAGGATCAAATCCACACATATCAACAGTAACCTTGAATGTAAACAGGCTAAATGCCCCAGTTAAAAGACACAGAGTGGCAAGCTGGATAAAAATGCAAGATCCAATGATAGGCTGTCCTTCAAGAGACCCATATCACACATAATGACACTCATAGGCTCAAAACAAAGGGATGGAGGAAAATCTACCAAGCAAATGGAAAACAGAAAGAAACAGGGGTTGAAATTCTAATTTCAGAAAACAACAGATTTCAAACCAACAAAAATCAAAAAAGACAAGGAAGGGTATCCCATAATGGTAAAGGGTTCAATTCAACAAGAAGACCTAAGTATCCTAAGTACATATGCCCCCAACACAGGAGCTCTCAGATTCATAAAACAAGTTCTTAGAGACCTACAAAGAGACATAGGCTCCCACACAATAATAGTGGGAGACTTCAACAATCCACTTACTATGTTAGACAGATCACTGAGGCAGAAAATTAACAAACATATTTAGAACAGAAACTCAACATTGGATCAAATGGATTTAACATACCTTTACATAAGCCTTCAACCAAAAACAACAGAATATACATTCTTCTCATTGTCACATAGCAAATACTCTAAAATAAATCACATAATTGGACATAAAACAATTCTCAACAAATTTAAAATAACCGAAATTATACCAAATACACTCTCAGATCACAGCACAATAAAAATAGAAGTTAACACAGTGAAAATTGCTCAAAGCCGTACATGCAAATTAAATGACATGCTTCTGAATGACATTTGGGTAAATAATGAAATTAAGGCAGAAGTCAAGAAGTTCTTTGAAAATAATAAGAACAAAGATAAAACATAGCAGAATCTCTGGGACCTGTACAGCTAAGGCAGTGTTAACATAAAAATTCATAGCACTAAATGCCTTCATCAAAAAGTTAGAAAGACCTCAAATTAACAACCTAACTACACAACTGACAAACACACTTAAAGCTATTATGACAGAATCTTATTTATCTCTACCTGTATCCAAACCCCATGCTGATATTACCTAAAGGTGTAGTTACACCCTTGTCACTTAAAACCATTTCTTAGACAAAGAATATTTAGATTTATTAATCTTGTTTACTTATTTCCTTGCTTGCTCATCCTTAATGCATCTTAATATTTACTATTAACTTTTTTTTTTCTTGGTAGACGATGTTAGTTTTTTGCTCTTTCAGACAGGATCTGAGGATCATCAACTTTATAACCATTGTATATATAAAATTACTGACTCAGATAAAATAGGTTAGCTGGGTATAAAATTCTATATTCAATTATTTTATTTCAATTGTATAAAGATATTGCTACTTCGTCTTTTTGAATACAATATTACTGATATTGTTCTAGTTCTCATTTCTTTATGTTTATTTTTTTCTTCTGTGTAAAATTTCTCCTTAGAAGTTAAATTTTATTATTTCCTCAGGTTTCATTTTGTTATTTCTAGTTGTGAATATTTGTTCTTATGCTTTTTATTGATGGTGCTTGGCAATTAAAAAGTTCTTTAATTTTAGCCATCATCTTTCTTTTTAAAATTTTGTTAACTTGGCCAGGCAGGATGGCTCATGCCTGTAATTGCAGGACTTAGGAAGGCCAAGGTGGGCGGGTCACCTGAGGTCAGGGTTAGAGACCAGCCTGGCCAACATGGTGAAAACCTGTCTCTACTAAAAATACAAAAATTAGCTGGACATGGTGGTGGGCATCTATAATCCCAGCTACTTGACAGGCTGAGGCAGGAGAATCACTTGAACCAGGGAGGCGGAGGTTGCAGTGAGCTGAGGTCACACTACTGCACCCCAGACTGGGTGACAGAGCAAGACTCTGTCTCATAAATAAGTAATTGTGTTAACTTTATTTTGAAGCTTTCAAAATTTTTTTATTTTTAATTTTTATGGGTACATACTAGGTGATTATATTTATGGGGTACAGGAGATGTTCTGATACTGGCATACAATGCATAATAACCACATCATGGATAATGGGGTATCCATCCCCTTAAGCATTTATCCTTTATATTCCAAGCAATTGAATTATACTCTTTCAGTTATTTTTAAATGTATAATTAAGTTATTATTGACAATAGCCACCCTGCTGTGCTATCAAATAGTAGGTCATTTTCATACTTCCTAAGTTTTTTGGACCCACTAATCCTCCCATCTCCCTGGGAACCCCTCACTAACCCCCACAACCCTTCCCAACTTCTGGTAACCATCCTTTTACTCTCTATGTCTGTAAGTTCAATTGTTTTAGTTTTAGATCCCAAAATAAATGAGAACATGTGATGTTTGTCTGTCTTTGTGCCTGGCTTATTTCCCTTAACAAAATTATCTCCAGTTCCATCCATGTTGTTACAAATGACAGGATTGAATTCTTTTTTCATGGCTGAATAGTACTTCATTGCGTCTATGTACTACATTTTCTTTATCCATTCATCTGTTGATGGACACTTAGGTTGTTTCCAAATCTTGGCTACTGTGAATAGTGCTGCAACAAACATGGGAGTGCAGATATATCTTCAAAATACTGATTACCTTTCATTTGGGTATATACCCAGCAATGGGATTGCTGGATCATATGGTAGTTCTATTTTTACTTTTTTGAGGAACTTCTAAATTGTTCTTCATAGTGGTTGTACTAATTTACATTCCATTTTCTCCACATCCTTGCCAGCATTTGTTATTGCCTGTCTTTTGGATATAAGTCATTTTAACTGGGGTGAGATTATATCCCATTGTAGTTTTGATTTGCATTTCTCTGATGATCAGCGATGTTGAGCGCCTTTTCACATGCCCATTTGCCATTTGTTTGTCTTCTTTTGAGAAATGTCTATTGAAATATTTTGCCCATTTTTTGATCAGACTATTAGTTTTTTTCTTCTAGAATTATTTGAGCACCTTATATATTCCGGTTATTAATCCCCTGTCAGATGGGTAGTTTGCAAATATTTTCTCCCATTCTATGAGTTGTCTCTTCACTTTGTTGATTATTTATTTTGCTATGCAGAAGTCTTTTAACTTAATGTGATCCCATTTGTCCATTCTTGCTTTGGTCACCCATGCTTGCAGGGTATTGCTGAAAAAATTTTGGCCCAGACCAATGTCCTGGACACTTTCCTCAATGTTTTCTTATGGTAGTTTTATATTTTGAGGTCTTAGATTTAAGGCTTTAATCCATGTTGATTTATTTTTTTTGTATATGGTGAGAGGCAGGGGTCTAGTTTCATGATCTTGCATGTGAATATCTAGTTTTCCCTGATGGTCTTTTCCCCATGTATGTTTTTGGTAGCTTTGTTGAAAATAAGTTCACTGTAGGTGTATGAATTTGTTTCTGGGTTTCTATTCTGTTCCATTGGTTTATGTGCTTGTTTTTATGCCAGTACCATGCTGTTTCAGTTACCATACCTCTGTAGTATAATTTGAAGTCAGGTAATGTGATTCCTCCAGTTTTGTTCATTTTGCTTAGGATAGCCTTGGCTATTCTGCTTTTTTATTTTTATTTTTTTCTTGTGGTTCCATATAAATTTTACAATACCTTTTTTCTATTCTGTGAAGAATGCCATCCGTATTTTCATAGACATCGCACTGAATCTGCAGAATGCTTTAGATAATATGGACATTTTAACAATTTTATTTTTTTTAATCCATGAACATGGAATATATTTCCATTTTTTGGTGTCCTCTTCAATTTTTCCATCACTGTTTTATAGTTTTCATTATAGAGATCTTTCACTTATTTGGTTAATTCCTAGGTTTTTAATTTTATGTTTGGCTATTGTAAATAGGATTACTTTTTAAATTTCTTTTTCAGATTATTCACTGTTGGCATACAGTCATCTTTCTTTACTTTTGGAAAATTCTTGACCATGCATTTCTCTAAATATCTTTCCCCTTTAGTCTCCCCATTCTTTTTTCTGGGACTTCTTTTAGCTGAATCTTAGCAGTCTGCTAAGTTTTTTCTTAATATTTTTCTTTTTCTTAATTTTTTAAGTTTTTTCTTAAGTTTTTTTAAAAGTTTTTCCTTAATATTTTTATTTTTTTTCTTAATATTTTTCTCTTTTTTTTTTTGAACTCTGTCAGGAAATTTCTCAGCTCAGTTTTCTAGCATATTTTTTGTCTTTCTATTGAACTTTTTGAAATAAAAGTACATTAAAACACTTTTTGGAATTCTTAGTTTGTCATAACTGTTTTTTATCTTTTTTGTAATGTGTGGTTCTTGCTTACTGGAAGAAGTTACTTCCTTTGACTCTTTGAGATTATGAAATATTTCAATATTTCATTTTTTACTTTGTATTATTATCCCAACTTTCTTGGCCATAAGTTCTCTTAACGTTTGAGTTTATTGTGCTTCTGGAAAGATTTGGTATTACCTAATTATTTCAGTTTCTTAGTTTTTTGCAAAAGAAGTCCTATTTTCATACCTTATGATGCGAATTTCCCATAGTGAGATGTTATAATAGCACCAACACTAACCTTGAAGGCAGCTTAGCTTTAGACTTGTCTACTGGGCAAGGAAGCCTCAGAATTTGTTTCTAAGCAATGCAGCTCCAGTTTCAGATTCATGATAGTAAAGAAGCAGCCTTTGCTGTGGTGTTCACTTTGCATTACTATTTTAGAAATGCCTCTCCAATTCTTATTTATAAAGAGCTCTCTTATATGTTTTTGAGTGTGGTTAAGAATTTTTTCATTTTATTCAAATTATATCATTTTAATGGGTTTAGTTTTGATGGGAAGATATTTTATTATATTCTCTATCTGCATTCTTAAAACAAAGTAACAACTCTTATATTTCTAGCTTCCTAAAAGGTTTTATCAGAAATAAGATTATGTTTACCATATCCTTTTAGCAAAATTTGAGGTGATTATATTACTGTATCTTCCACTGCACTGATAAGCCATATTACATCATTGATCTCCAAAGAGATACATGAGCACCTCAGTAGCTGTTTGCCTACTTTATGTTGGATAATATTTTTCTAGTTCCTGTGAAATGTTTCTTAGTGTTTGTATTTTGATTTTCTTTATTTTATTTTCTGCTTTCTCATTCTTGTTTTGAAATGAGAATTCCTAGTTCTAGCATTAAAATGTATATTATATGAGTGTTTTTACCTAGATTCCTTCTTCTCTCTAATTGATTACTAGAAAAATCGTATTCTTTTAAATTAATCTGAAGCTTATTTTTAATATTTTCTGGCTTCTGGCTCATTTGTCTTTGTGTAGCAGAAAATATTTCTGGAAAACTTGGAGTTAATTATTATATTTCAGTTGAGTAATTAAGTCTTCAAAAAACGAAAAACTTAAAACTGTTACTGAAATGGACCACACTTGTTGGTCTAGGGTCTCTATATGTTACTGGGAGTATGATAGTCTACTTTCTATTAAATTCTGTCTTTGAAAATATGATATTTCTGTATACAAAGACAAATAAGTATGGCAAATACAACCCTACCTAGATACCTAAGAGTTTGTCCTGACCCTGGCCACCACACAATGCTTCGTAATATTTATAGTTCAGAAATGACTCTATTGCTTCTCTTCAGCAAAATTCCATATCTCTGAAGGAGCATGGGTAATGGCAGTGAAATTTCCTACCATTTTCCTGCTTGGCTTTGTTATCTTGCTTCATTGAAATTATATTAACTGCTGCCATTAATGATGTTCAATAACAAAATCACTACAGAACTCAAACACAAAGAAAAATTTTCTGCTTTTGTAAATTTCCACTTTGCTTTCACTTTGATAAATATATATATATATAAGCATATGCCCATATCACAAAAATTACATTCCTGCTTTTTTCTTTGACAAACATATCTGTTGAGATGACTCTGTCTGTCTCTCTGGTATGTTATTAAAATATTTTAAGAACTAGCTAAAGGCTTATTTAAATACCTTCCAAAGCATAATTTAATGAATTATATTTAATTATTAAAGAAAAAGCACCCAATCTCAGTCTTTGTTTTTGTTTTTAAACACCTTTTAAACTTCAAATAGCACATTAGAAGCCTATTAGACCAGCTGTTGGCTAAGTATTAAAGTTATCTAAGGATCTTCATGCTGCTAGGTAAATAATTATAATCTAATGCTTATCGTATCTATGACTGTGAATTTAGAAATAGGTTTTTTGTCTATGTGGACTTCTACTTCCCCATGTATAAGCTGAGTCTATTTTTTACTCATGGCTCTTCACCACAAAATACAGAAGAAAAGTGAGATAATGTCTGTAAATGTATTAAAATATCTAGAACGTACTATCCAATAACTATAGAATAGAACATTAAGCAGCAAGATAAAACAAAATTCATTTGTTAAATCAAGGAGACAAGAAAACAGGGATAAGCCATTCACTTCCATTGATTTATTCACTCATTAATTCCATCAAAAATTCATTGTAATCCACCTGTGCCCCAGGCATTGTGTGAAAGCATTGCAAAGTTGGAAAAGATGTATTCCTTTAAGGAGCATGTGTCTAGTGAGGGAGACAAATACAGGCACAGAGAACTGTAACAGAGCACATGATAAAATAACTATCAAACAAAAGTGAAAGAAAAATACCCAATGTAAAAAGGAAAGAGGGAGGTAAGAGTTTCTTGCAACTGATTTTCACTTTTGTAAAGCTATTGGTAATGTTTACATACTGCTCTAAGAAAATATTTTAAAAGTTGTTATCAACACTACAATATCAGAATCTGCTACATTTTTTTCTTAGTAGATTTTTATTTAATCTTAATTTTTCTTAACTAATATATGCCATTTTAAAAAATAACTTAAAATACAAAAAGGTAACTGAGAAAATTGTGAATCTCTCTTTCCATGTCCCCCAACCCATTCTTGGAGATACCCACTATCGATGGCTTTTTATGTCTCCTTGACTTCCCTTCTATGAACTGACATATGGGTGCATGTAGATTAAAAACATTTTTCAAAGATAAATGGGAAGCATTGTTATGCCACTTGCTTTTGTCAATTAAAATTGTTTCTTACCAATGGTCGCATAATTACATACAGATATACCCTTTATTTATTCTTGTTGCATAGAATTCCAGTTTATTTTTAGAATGAGTTGTGAGTGCCTGAGTATCCAGAGCTGCTCCTACACTTTCAAGGATTATATAGGAATGAAAATTTGCCAAGGAATTAGTTTCCAGATCTTCAACCTTCAAATTTACTTCTCCTTAAAACTGATTTGCTTGAGAATGCTCCTGTGGTCTGACTACTCTCCTTTTCTCCATTCACTTTTACAATCAGTCACCATTGCAGATGAAAAGCACACCTCTCACCAATCCTTAATATGACCTATGAGGCAATCGCTTGAGGTGTAAAAGATTTCAAAATGCAAATCAAGGGACAGTGGAGAATGCATAGCTCCTGGGGGAAAGGGCCAAGAAGAGCAAGGCACATACAGTTTTAACATATTGGGAGGTGACATTTATTTCATTCAGGCAATAGAAATAGCTTAGATTTGGAATTTAGATGTGAGATGGTTGCCACTGAAACCTATATTTATTTGAATTGAAAATGAAGTCAAATTTGTCTGATGCAAAGTTAGAACTGTCTTTGTTGTTTAAATTATATGGCATTTCCATAAATTGAGTAAGTAAATGTACAGCACCTAGGTTTTGATGAAAATATATTTAAAGAATGTGTAAATATTAAAAACATCGGAAGTGACACATTCTACAATATAGCATTGAAATTAAAATAAAGTAAATGTCATATTTTCACAAAACTCTTACAAGGAATATGTGAACAAAATTTTAAAGATCACTGTGTTATGATACTCTCCTAGTGACGAACTTACTCCTTCATTCAGCAGATACTTACTGAGCACCTAATGTGTTCCAAACAACTGTTTTAAGAATGGGAGGTACATTAATAAACAATAGTAAGCAAAAACCTGCCAATCAAACAAACAAACCAAAAAAAAAAAAACCTGGCCAAAAGAATATCCAGTTAGAGGAGACAGAAAATAAATGCACAGGCCGGGCACAGTGGCTCATGCCCGTAATCCCAGCACTTTGGGAGGCCGAGGCGGGTGGATCACAAGGTCAGGAGATCAAGACCATCCTAGCCAACATGGTGAAACCGCATCTCTACTAAAAATATAAACATTAGCTGGGCATGGTGGTGCATACCTGTAGTCCCAGCTACTCCAGAAGCTGAGGAAGGATAATCGCTTAAGTAGGGAGGCGGAGGCTGCAGTGAGCCAAGATCGTGCCACTGCACTCCAGCCTGGAAACAGAGCGAGATTCTATCTAAAAAACAAACAAACAAACAAAAATACAAAAAAAAAAAAAAAAAGAAATGCATAAAATATATACTATATCAGATGGTGATGAATCTTGTAATTTTTGATAGAGTAGTCATGGAAGTCTCAATATGAAGGTAATACTTGAGTAAAAGTTTAAAATAAGTGAGATAATGAGTGACAAAATACAGGCTGAGGAAAGAGGAAGAACATGGGCCCTATGTCTAGGCTATGCCTCCAGGTTGTGAGAATTTGAAAGAGCGCAGGCGACCGTGCCCGCTCTACAAAAATCAAACTACAGAGGGATAAGGGTGGAAATCAGGAAACCCGTTAGGAGGCTGTTTCAGTCATTCAGGTAAGTGATGATGGTGGTTCAGACCACAGTAGTAAGAATGGAGATGAGAGAGGATTGGATTCTTCATACATCTTGAAAGCACAGCCAATAACTGGGCTCTACACATTGCCAACAAATTTTGGAGGACATGAGAGAAAGAAATTTCAAATATGATATCTGGAATTTTGGCGTGGGCCACTGGAATGATGAAGTTTCTATTGACTAAGATCTAAAAGATTAAGGTAAGAACAGATTTGGAAGAGAGGATCAAAAATTCAGGGAGGTTCCAAGATGGCCAAATAGGAACAGCTCCAGTCTGCAGCTCCCAGCGTGAGCGATGCAGAAGACGGGTGATTTCTGCATTTCCAGCTGAGGTACTGGGTTCATTTCACTGGGGCTTGTCAGACAGTGCCTGCAGGCCATGGAGCAGGGCGGGACATCACCTCACCGGGGAGGCGCAAAAGGTGGGGGAATTCCCTTTCCTAGCAAAGCAAAGGCATTACAGACGGTACCTGGAAAATCCGGACATTCCCACCCTAATGCTGCGCTTTTCCAACAGCCTTAGCAAATGGCACACTAGGAGATTATATCCTGTGCCTGGCTGTGAGGGTCCCACACCAACGGAGCCTTGCTCAGTGCTAGCACAGCAGTCTGAGATTGACTGCAAGGTGGCAGTGAGGTTGGGGTAGGGGAGTCCACCATTGCTGAGGCTTGAGTAGGTAAACAAAGCAGCTGGGAAGCTTGAACTGGGTGGAGCCCACTACAGCTCAAGAAGGCCTGCCTGCCTCTAGACTCCACCTCTGGGGTCAGAGCAGAGCTGAACAAAAGGCAGCAGAAACTTCTGCAGACTTAAATGTTCCTGTCTGACAGCTTTGAAGAGAGTAGTGGTTCTCGTAGCATGGAGTTTGAGATCTGAGAATGAACAGACTACCTCCTCAAGTGGCTCCCTGACCCCCAAGTAGCCTAACTGGGAGACACCTCCCAGTAGGGGCCAACTGACACCTCATACAGCCAGGTGCCCCTCTGAGACAACTTCCAGAGGAAGGATCAAACAGCAATATCTGCCTTTCTACAATATTTGCTGTTCTGCAGCCTCTGTTGGTGGAATCCAGGCAAACAGGGTCTGGAGTGGACCTCCAGCAAACTCCATCAGACCTGCAGCTGAGGGTCCTGACTATTAGAAGGAAAACTAACAAACATAAAGGACATCCACACCAAAACCCCATCTGTACGTCACCATCATCAAAGACCAAAGGTAGATAAAAACCACAAAGATGGGGAGAGACCAGAGCAGAAAATCTGAAAATTCTAAAAATCAGAGCACCTTTTCTCCTCCAAAGGAATGCAGCTCCTTGCCAGCAATGGAACAAGGATGGAGGGAGGATGACTTTGAAGAGTTGAGAGAAGAAGCCTTCAGACGATCGGTAATAACAAACTTCTCCAAGCTAAAGGAGGATGTTCAAACCCATCACAAAGAAGCTAAACACCTTGAAAAAAGATTAGATGAATGGTTAACTAGAATAAACAGTGTAGAGAAGTCCTTAAATGACCCAAAGGAGCTGAAAACCATGGCACAAGAACTATGCAATGCATACACAAGCTTCAGTAGCTGATTTGATCAAGTGGAAGAAAGGGTATCAGTGATTGAAGATCAAATGAATGAAATAAAGCAAGAAGAGAAGTTTGGAGAAAAAAGTAAAAAGAAATGAACAAAGCCTTCAAGAAATATGGGACTATGTGAAAAGACCAAATCTACGTCTGATTGGTGTACCTGAAAGTGACAGGGAGAATGGAACCAAGTTGGAAAACACTCTTCAGGATATTATCCAGGAGAACTTCCCCAACCTAGTGAGGCAGGCCAACATTCATATTCAGGAAATACAGAGAACGCCACAGAAATACTCCTCGAGAAGAGCAACTCCAAGACACATAATTGTCAGATTCACCAAAGTTGAAATGAAGGGAAAAATGTTAAGGGAAGCCATCATTCTGAGCAAACTATCGCAAGAACAGAAAACCAAACACCACATGTTCTCACTCGCAGGTGGGAATTGACTAATGAGAACACTTGGACACAGGCTGGGCAATATCACACACTGGGGCCTGTCGTGGGGTGGGGGGAGCGGGGAGGGATAGCATTAGGAGATATACCTAATGTAAATGACGAGTTAATGGGTGTAGCACACCAACATGGCACATGTATACATATGTGACAAACCTGCACATTGTGCACACGTACCCTAGAATTTAAAGTATAATAAAAAAAAAAAGAAAAAATAAGTTTGTTTTTCAAGTAAAGTTTGAGATAAATATTAGGTATAGAAAAACAGATGTCAAGCAGGTAGGTAGATGTAAGAGTTTGTAAGTTAGAGGAAGAGTCTGAGAAAGAAATATCAACGGGGGTGTCATCAGCATAGAGTGAGTCAAGTGGTGAACAGTGGACGCTGAGTCATAGAACCAAGAGACCAAAGGATGCCACCAAGGAATAAGTATAAAGATATGAGAACTAAGCCTTGGGGAACTGTAACAGGAGGTGGGGAATATGAACAGGAACCAAGAAAATAGACTCAGTATGAGTCATTGAAGAAAGTCAGGAAAATATTGCTTTGGAAAGCAAGTGAAGAAAGTTATTTTACTTAAATGTATTTTCCACTTTTTCACTATTATCAAAAATAATGGAAACAATGAACATACATGTTTGTGCACGTATGTGAATGTTTCCTTAGGATTGATTCCAGAAGTAGAATTGCTATGTCAAAAATAAGTGCATTTTAAAATGTTATAGTTTCTGTCAAACTGCCTTCCAAAAATGCTTCACCAATTCATTACTGTACAAGAGTATTTGAGGGTGCCTATTTTCCCATAGTATGATACACTCCTAATATTACAAACTTTAAAAACAAATAAATATCTTATTTTAATTTTAATCTGCATTTCTTATCAGTATTAAGGTTGAATATCTTTTGTCAGTTTTTGGGCCATTTGTACTTCTTCAGTGAATCACAGTCAAAATAATTTGCCCATCTTCTATTGATCTGGTTTTTATTGATGTGTAGAACAACTTGTATATTCTGAACGTCATTTCCAGTCTGTCATTTGTTGTTTAACTTTGTTTATGGTGTCTTTCATCACAGAGAATTAAAAATTTGTATGTAGTTAAGTGTGTTAAACCTTTTCTTTATGGCTCTAGGGCTGTGTTTTGCTTAGGCTCTCCAACCATATGGTTATAAAAACTATTCTGCATTTTCTCCTTAACACTTTGTATTAGAGTTTGTTCTCATGCTGCTAATAAAGACATACTCAAGACTGGGTAATTTATAAAGAAAAAAATGTTTAGTGGACTCACAGTGCCACATGGCTGAGGACGCCATACAATCATGGCAGAAGGCAGAAGACACAACTAACATGGTGGCAGACAAGAAGAGAATGAGACCCAAGTGAAAGGGGTTTCCCCTTACAAAACCATCAGATCTCATGAGACTTATTCACTACCACAAGAACAATAGGGGGGAAACTGCCCCCATGATTCAATTACCCCCAACCAGGTCCTTCCTATAACACATGGGAATTATGGAAGTTATAATTCAAGATGAGATTTGGGTGGGGACACTGTCAACCACATCATTCTACCCCTGACCCTTCACAAATCTCCTCACATTTCAAAACCAATCATGCCTTCCCAACAGTCCCTCAAAGTCTTAACTCATTTCAGCTTTAACTCAAATGTCCACCATCCAAAGTCTCATCTGAGACAAGTCAAGTTCCTTCTACCCATGAGCCTGTAAAATCAAAAGCAAGTTAGTTGCTTCTTAAATACAATGGGAATATAGGCATTGGATAAATATACCCATTCCAAACAAGAGAAATTGGTCAAAATGAAGTGGCTAAAACCCCATGCAAGTCCAAAATCCAGAGGGCAGTCAAATCTTAAAGCTACAGAATGACCTCCTTTGACTCCAGGTCTCACACCCAGGTCACGCTGATGCAAGAGATGGGTTTTCACGGTCTTGGGGCAGCTCTGCCCCTGTGGCTTTGCCAGGTACAGTCTCCCTCCCGGCTGCTTTCGTGGGCTGGTGTTGAGTGTCTGCAGCTTTTCCAGGTGCACGATGCCAGCAGTCAGTGGATCTACCATTCTGGGGTCTGGCAGAGAGTGGCCCTCTTCCGGCCCTCTTCTCACAGCTCCACTAGGCAGTGTCCCAGTAGGGATTCTGTGTGGCAGCTTCAACCCCACCTTTCCCTTCCACACTACCCTAGAAGAGGTTCTCTATGAGCACCCTGCCCATGCAGCAAACTTCTGCCTGGACATACAGGCTTTTCCACACATTCTGTGAAATGCAGGCAAAGGTTCCAAATTTCAGTTCTTGATTTCTGAGCACCTACAGGCCCAACACCTCCTGGAAGCTGCCAATGCTTTGGCCTTGCACCCTCTGAAGCCATGGTCCGAGCTGTATCTTGGCCCCTTTTAGTCATGGCTATAGTGGCTAGGCTGCAGGGCGCCAAGTCTCTAGGCTGCACAGAGCAGAAGGGTCCTGGACCAGGCTCAGGAAATCATTTTTTCCTCTTAGGCCTCTGGACATGTGATGGAAGTGGCTGCTTGAAAAGGTCTCTGGCATGCCCCAGAGATATTTTCCCCATTGTCTTAGAGATTAACATTTGTCTCCTGATTACTTATGCAAATTTCTGCAGCTGGCTTGAATTTCTCCTCAGAAAATGGGTTTTTCTTTTCTTTTCTTTTCTTTTTTTTTTTGAAGCGGAGTCTCGCTCTGTCACCCAGGCTGGAGTGCAGTGGCACGATCTCGGCTCACTGCAAGCTCCGCCTCTCGGGTTCCCACCATTCTCCTGCCTCAGCCTCCCAAATAGCTGGGACTACAGGCACCTGCCACCACGCCCGACTAATTTTTTATATTTTTAGTAGAGATGGGGTTTCACTGTGTTAGCCACAATGGTCTCGATCTCCTGACCTCATGATCTGCCCACCTCGGCCTCCCAAAGTACTGGGATTACAGGCGTGAGCCACTGCACCTGGCTGGGATTTTCTTTTCTGTCACATTATCAGGCTGCAAATTATCCAAACTTTTATGCTCTGTTTCCCTTTTAAAACTGAATGCTTTTAAAAGCACCCAAGTCACATCTTGAAGGCTTTGATGCTTAGAAATTTCTTCTGCCAGATACCCTAAATCATATTATTCAATTTCAAAGTTCTGCAAATCTCTAGGGCAGTGGCAAAATGCCACTAGTCTCCTTGCTGAAACATAGCAAGTCACCTTTACTCCAGTTCCCAACAAATTCCTCATCTCCATCTGAGACAACCTCAGCCTGAATTTCATTGCCCATATCATTATCAGTATTTTGGTCAAAGCCATTCAACATGTTTCCAGGAAGTTCCAAACTTTCCCACATTTTCCTGTCTTCTTCTGAGCCCTCCAAACTGTTCCAACCCCTGCTTGTTACCCAGTTCCAAAGCCACTTCCACATATTTGGGTATCTTTACAGCAGCACCCCAGTCCACCAGTACCGATTTAATGTATTAGTCTGTTCTCATGCTGCTGATAAAGACATAGCCAAGACTGGGCAGTTTACAAAGAAAAAGAGAGGTTTAATGGACTCACAGTTCCACTTGGCTGAGGAGGCCTCACACTCACGGCAGAAGGCGAAAGGTACATTTTACATGGTAGCACTCAAGGAGAGAATGAAAGCCAAGCAAAAGGGGTTTCCCCTTATAAAACCATCAGATCTCATGGGACTTATTCACTACCATGAGAACAGTATGGGGGAACTGCCCCCATGATTCAATTACCTTCCACCAGGTCCCTCCCACAACACATGGGAACTATGGGAGCTATAATTCAAGATGAGATTTGGGTGGGAACACAGCCAGGCCATATCATATTTACATAGACTTTTTTCCACATCTACCTCTCAAAATGTAAGAAATTCATATCGGTATATAGCTTAAAGTTGAAAATAACTCTATTTTTTTCCTAATGCATGGTAAATTTTTAAAACATCATTCATGAAATACTTGCTCTCTTTTTCCCCCGCCAACTTAAAATGTCACTGAAATCATCAGCTGAGTGTCAATACTTTTCATGAGTTTCTTCCTGGACTTGTAATGCTATTCAATTGGCCTACTTGTTTGCTTTTGCATATTTTGTATCTTTTAATGACTGTTATGTTATGGTGCATTTTATATCTTAAGCAAGTCCTTTTTCTTCTCCTCTTTCTTTTTCATTTTTCTTTTGTTATCGTTTCACATATTCTCTTTCATTTGAACTCTACTACGAAGTTATAATATTCAAATACACAAACAACATTATTTGGGGGTTTTGCCTGTGATATTTTTGGACTTGTAGCTTACTTTGGAAGGTGTATGCATATTATAATAATAAATCTTCTTTTAACAATTACAATATATCCCTTCATTATTCTATGTTCGTTAGTAAGGTTCTATAATTTTCCTCATAAATATCTTGTTCATTTCATGTTAGGCTTATTCCTACTTAATTTATTATTCTTTTTCCTAGAACTTTATGAGAAGGAATATTCTGAATGGGTGCCCAATATCAACCTTAAGAGACGGATACACCTCATATTTTTATTTTTCTAGCTCTATTGCCTCCAAAATATACTTAGTATGTACTATAATTAAAATATACCTTCGGGTAAATTTTGGTTTGGTTTTCTTTTAACCCATTACTTCTCAAAGAACAGTGATAACATAATAAAACAAGCCACAAGATGGCAGAATAAGCCATCTTTCCTGGACTTATAGGAACATTTTTAGACAAGAAACTGATCACGACTTGCTCGTAGAGAAGAATAATTTTATACTCCACAATGAACCAGCATACTGACAATAATAGAGACATAGAGAAAGAGGCATAACAAGAACCAGCAACAGAGCTGTGATGTGTCAATTTAATTAGACTACAGTTCCCAAACACCAATATGAGTGTTTCTGTGGAGGAGGTTTCTTTTTTTTTGTTTTTTGAGACGGAGTCTAGCTCTGTAGCCCAGGCTGGAGTGCAGCGGCGCGATCTCGGCTCACTACAAGCTCTGCCTCCCGGGTCCATGCCATTCTCCTGCCTCAGCCTCCCAAGTAGCTGGGACTACAGGCACCCACCACCACGCCTGGCTAATTTTTTGTATTTTTAGTAGAGACGGGGTTTCACCGTGTTAGCCAGGATGGTCTCGATCTCCTGATCTTGTGATCTGCCCGCCTCGGCCTCCCAAAGTGCTGGGATTACAGGTGTGAGCCACCACGCCCGGCCAATAGTATTAATCTTAAAACAAAAACTTCACTATAAAAGAAAGAAAATATTTCTGACTCCAAAAACGATGATCATAAATGATACTTTACTAAATCCTTCATTCATATACATATACAAACACTATATATACAGTGTACCTTCTCTAATTCCTCTTCTGTACTCCACTGCAGAACTGTGGGTACTCAGTAGAGTTTAATTTTTCATCTTCTGCTTTATTCTTTTTGTTTTTCTCTCTTCAAATAATTTATCTACTCTGATGTCAAACATCGCCTCTGTGCCCTTAACCGCCAAACTGTATTCATGGCCCTAAACTCAATTTCATTCTAAAGCCTTATTTATTTATTTATTTATAGTTACATGTGCAGGATGTGCAGGTTTGTTACATAGGTAAACGTGTGCCATGGTGGTTTCCTGCACTTATCAACCTATTGTGTCCGGAATTGGCTCCTTCCAGTGGGTCTCCCTCTTTCTCGCTTCCCCTCTTTTCCTCTTGGTTGTCTGAGACCAGCTCCCTGTGGGCTGCTGGAGTGCCAGGGTTAGGAGCCGCAAAGTCCCGCAGCCAGTGCCAGTGAGAGGTGAAGCGGGCTAGGCTTCTGGGAAGGGCGGGGACTTGGAGAACTTTTCCGTCCAGCTAAAGGATTGTAAATGCACCAATGAGCGCTCTGTGTCTAGCTAAAGGTTTGTAAACTCACCTTCCTTCCGTGGGTTCTTGGTCTCGCTGACTCCCAAGAATGAAGGCGCGGACCCTCGCGGTGAGTGTTAGCAGTTCTTAAAGATGGTGTGTGCAGAGTTTGTTCCTTCTGACGTTCCGTCGTGTCCGGAGTTTCTTCCTTCTGGTGGGTTCGTGGTCTCGCTGACTTCAGGAGTGAAGCCGCGGACCTTCGCAGTGAGTGTTACACTATCACTTAGGTATTAAGCCAAGCCTGCAATAGCTGTTTTTCCTGATGCTCTCCCTTCCACCACCCCCACCCCGACCCCAGACAGGCCCCACTGTGTGTCGTTCCCCTCACTGTATCCTTGTGCTCTCATCATTCAGCTCCCACTTATAAATGAGAACATGCAGTGTTTGGTTTTCCGTTCCGGGGTTAGTTTGCTGAGTATAATGACTTCCAGCTCCATCCATGTCCCTTCAGAGGACATCATCTCATTCCTTTTTATGTCAAACCTCATATATATATATATGTACACACACATACATACACACACACATATATATACATATATATGAGGTTTGACATGTATATATACATATAGAGATGTGTGTGTGTATATATATACACATATACTTGAACTATGTTTGCAAGGTGAGTTTCTGTTCTTCTTAAAGATGTAGGCCAGGCAACTCTTCTTTTAAGAAATGACTGGCCAGGCGCGGTGGCTCATGCCTGTAATTCCAGCACTTTTGGAGGCCGAGGCGGGTGGATCACGAGGTCAGGAGATCGATACCATCCTGGGGGTAACATGGTGCAACCCCATCTCTACTAAAAATACAAGCCTGTACTCCCAGCTGCTGGGGAGGCTGAGGCAGGAGAATGGCGTGAACCCAGGAGGCGGAGCTTGCAGTGAGCCCAGATCGCACCACTGCACTCCAGCCTGGGCAACAGAGGGAGACTCCGTCTCAAAAAAAAAAAGGAAAAGAAAAAGAAAACAAAAGAAATGACTCCTGCTTGCTCCTATTCCTGAGGATATACATATATTCAGACTGCTGTTGCCCTTGTTGCCCAGGCTGGAGCTGGAGTGCAGTGGCACAGTTGTGGCTCACTGCACCCTCTGCCTCCCAGGTTCAAGTGATTCTCCTGCCTCAGCCTCCCAAGTAGCTGGGATTACAGGTGTGCCCCACCACGCATGTCTAATTTTTGTATTTTTAATAGAGACGGGGTTTCACCATGTTGGCCAGGCTGGTCTGGAACCCCTGATCTCAGGTGATCCACCCACCTCGGCCTCCCAAAGTGCTGGAATTACAAGTGTGAGCCACCACGTCTGGCCCAAACCTCATATTTTTAACAATCATCTAACATGGCCTGTACTTTACCTGAGTCCTTCTCTTCATCTAGGGCACATAGATTATCAGCATTTCGCTCTCTTAATGTTTTTTCAGCCAATACTTTTGAAATAGTAACTTATGGCCTATTACTGAGTTGTGAAACCAATTTAGTTCATTGCATTCAGCGATATAAAAAAAAATACTATATGGTAGTAAAATGTCAGAGTTTAACAATATAGTAAAGGCAAATATTACTTCTGTGAGATATTGTTTCAGCTAAATATGTGCATCTATATGTATACTAGGTTGCGATAAAAATGTGTTTCATACTGCAGGTCACACTCAAAAAAGTTTGAAGAAGAAGAAAGAAATATTCTAGAATCTCTCATACTATCTTGCCTAATGTAATGGAGGATTGGTCACCCTAACAGATATAATAACAATTAAAAAGTTTGAAAAATTGCAATAATAACCAAAATGTGACACAGAAAAATGAAGTGAATGCTTTCAAAAAAATGGTACCAGTAGACTTGCTCGATGCAAGGTTGCCACAAACCTTCAATTTATTTAAAAAAAAAAAAAAAGCAATATCTGCAAAACACAATAAAGCAAAGCACAATAAAAAGCAGAATAAGGTATGTAAGGTATGTTATATTAACAATATAATCTTTCTGTTAATTACTTAGAATTGAAATCTCAAAATAAGTATTACATTAGATGCTGGGAGATTCACTTTGGACTCAGAAGAATCTGTCTTCGAATATCTGCCTTACCACATTTTTTTCTCTGCCTTTATGCAGGTAACTCAGCATCTCTAATTCTCAGACTTTGTCATTTATAAAATGAATTTATGATCATGTCTACATGACAGAGTTATCAAGATGAATGCTACAATACTTTCGAACACTTAACACAGTGTCAGGCAAATACTAAGAATACAATAAACAGTAATTATTGTTTTCAATAGTAGTAGCAATCTTGAAACAAGTAAAGGGAACTTGCCAAGTCTTTTGGTACGATCTGGATTCTTCTGAGCTTTTTAACCTCCATTGTACTTGGCTTAACGTATAGTGCACAGAATAATAGGATGTAGATGTGGTAAACTGTCTATCTTAATGTTCTCTAATTGCTCATTTTAATAATTTTACTAATCTGTTAATAATATTGGCCTTCTGTTTGCCTTTTTACATGAAATAATTAATTTTTTTCCAAAAATTATATTTATGCTCCATCATTTCATAGTAAAAATTGTAAGGTATTAGTTTTGCTCCCTTAAAAAAAGGAGAGAAAAGTGTATGTATGCTTTGCTTGTATAGAGAAGAGATTAATAAAATCCACTTTTTCTCATGATGAAATTCACATTTGAAATATAAAATTAGAGCCTAAATGTCACAAAGCTACCATAATAGAGAATTGGAGGTCTCTTTTCCCAAATATTTGATGTGTTTTAGAAAATTTAAATTATCTGATTTCTTGACATTCTCAAGAAATTCTGGCAGGAACATATCTTCAGTGTAGTAGAAAAAGAAATATGATCTTTGAAATACTTTGTTCCCTGCTCTGTCTGTTCTCCTAGAGCACTACCTGACATGGTGTTCAGCAACATTTATTGAGGGAAGGAACAAATGAATTGAAAGAATCAAATCCTCACTTTGCTAATTAATATTCTGACCCTAGTCAAGTTATTTACCTGTGAACTTAATTTTACCTTTCCTTAAACGGAAATAGGCTACTTTCTAGGTCTGTCATCATGTAAAAGCAGAACTGTAGGAAAATCTATGGCAGATAGCAAACTTGTTATTAATTTCCTTCTGCGTATTATTGATGCTATAATAAAACATCTTTCTAAATGCCTAGACTAGACTTACTACGAGAGGTTTTATTGTTTTGGGAAGGTCGTAACTGTGCAGGATAGATTGTAATTAAAGACTGCCTTTTAAGCATTGCACACCACTACGTTAGCCCTAGATAGGATCTGAAGCTGCCTAATTCCCTGGACTTTCATTTTATAGATCAGAAAACCGAGGCATAGAGAATAGTAACTTGCTCAATTTTTCACAGCAAATTAGAGGCTGCAATTGAACTACATTCCAATTGTCTTAATTCTCAGCATGACACCACATAGTTTTCTATCTCGCTCTCTTTCCCCTTCTTTCTCCCTTTCTTTATCTCCGCTCTCTTTCCTATTTCTAATCCCCCTCTCTCCCTCCCTTTCTCTCTCTTTTTGTCTCTCCTGCTCTCCCTCCTTTGACGCTACCAGGAAGCTTTCCAAAGTTAAAGTTAGATGATCATTGGCCAACAGAGACCCATTAGAGAAGACAGTAAGACAGCAGGCAAAGCTAAGACACAGCATCTGTTAATGTTTTCTTCTCCTGTTAAACATCAGCTAGAGACTGAGGAAGAGCTCTCTGGGGTGGCCAGACTTGTGCCACACATGTGCAACACATTTCATCCACGCTGGCCTTTCAGACTCTGGGGGCACTAACAGGCAAGCGAGAAAGAAATCCAATAGTCAGCACTTAATTGAAGGGCAGATTTGGGGTATGCTTGAGCAATTAGGTCTCTCTCCTGAACAATCAGATGGTGAAATCTAGCTGGTCCCACTATGTTGTGTATCACTGGGACCTCTGTTTAATAAATATTTAGTCCTCGCATTCATTAAGCACTTAGCATTTCTTTAGGTGTTTTTTTCCCCAAACTTTTTATTTATTTTTGTTTAAGTTTATTTTTAAACTATGCATCCTCAGCTAATATGTTGAAACTTGCATTTTTTGATACATAAAAATAGAATTTACTAAGAAACAAGTAATTACATCTGTTCATTTAAAAGATTTTTTTCTTGTAATTGCATTGATCTCTCATTTGAAATATGCTCTGCTTATTTAACCAACTTCTTCAGATTATTTCAGAAAAAGTATGGCATCTGGTAAAAAGATGTTTGTAAAAATATTGCAGAAGGAGTTTATTAACTTAAGAATTAACATTGTCTTCAGATGCTAACTTTTTGTTTTAAAATAATCAATATATTATTTATCTTTCATTGATTTTGAATGAGTAGATAAAATACATGTCATGTTTTGGATAATTTTTAGTTTCAACTGGAACCGAAATTTGCGAGAGTCGAAGTAGAATTGATTTTATTTAGAGATGTAAGTCACTCATTCATTCAATTAATTGTTTATTGAGTATTTCCTGTTTTCCAGGTCATGCTAGCCCATTTCTGACTGTGTACTTGTTACAAAAAGGCTGAAGAGTAGGTATTAATATTATCACCCTCGTATTCCAGATGCGTTAACTGAGATTTAAAGTGGCTTAGGTCTCATAATAAGAAGCAATGCTGGGATTCAAATTCAGGGCGTTGGGTTGCATTGCATCTTGCATTGTCCATAAAGTCTGAATAAACTAACAATATGTTATATTTATTTAGCAGTGACCTTCGGCTAGATATTATTACAGATATTGTCTGTTCTCGTGCCAACTCACACAGGTAGGTATTACAACAATCTGAAACAGAATTTCGGAAAGCTTATATTAATGCAGTGTAGAAGGATGTTGATACTTGAATCTCAATCAGTTTGATTTTAAAATCCCAAACTTTCAGAGACATGAGGAAAGAATTCTATTCCACTAACCTGGATCAGGAAAAAAAGAAGTATTACTTTATGCTAATATTTAACTAAAATTTAGCATTTTCTTTACCTATGAATGATGACAAAAAATCACAGTAGTACTGGAGGTCCAAGGCAGCCAAAGGTGACCAGCATATAAAAATATTTATTTATTTATTTATTTTTTATTTTACTTTTTTTTTTTTTTTTTTTTTTTTTGAGACAGAGTCTCGCTCTGCCGCCCAGGCTGCAGTGCAGTGGCCGGATCTCAGCTCACTGCAAGCTCCGCGCCCCGGGTTCCGGCCATTCTCCTGCCTCAGCCTCCCGAGTAGCTGGGGCTACAGGCGCCGCCACCTCACCCGGCTAGTTTTTTGTATTTTTAGTAGAGACGGGGTTTCACCGTGTTAGCCAGGATGGTCTTGATCTCCTGACCTCGTGATCCGCCTGTCTCAGCCTCCCAAAGTGATGAGATTACAGGCTTGAGCCACCGCGCCCGGCATAAAAATATTTAAAATTCAAAAACTCCTAAACTCTTTACTGCCTTAAAGAAACATTAAATCCTTACGACGTGCCTGGCACTGGGGGTTTATACTTTAAAAGAAAAAATTACCCTTAGTGAGATCAGAGACTTGTGGAAGAAATAGATGTGTGAATATCAAATATAAATACAGCATTTAAAGGCCATAGAAGAGGAGGTGTGACAAAGGACAAAATTACCAGTGTACCAATGTTACCTCAGACAACTCCTCAGGAATAGGAGCAAGCAGGAGTCATTTCTGAAAAGAAGAGTTGCCTGGCCTACATCTTTAAGAAGAACAGGAACTCACCTTGCAAACATAGTTCAAGTAATAAAGGAGAATTCTTGGTAAAAAGAACAAAGTGGGCTGGGCACAGTGGCTCACACCTGTCATCCCAGCACTTTGGGAGGCCGAGGCGGGAGGATCACTTGAGGTCAGGAGTTTGAGACCAGCCTGGCCAAAATGGCGAAACCCTGTCTCAACTAAAAATATAAAATATTAGCTGGGCGTGGTGGCAGGCACCTGTAATCCCAGCTACTAGGGAGGCTGAGGCAGAAGGATTGCTTGAGCTCAGGAGGTGGAGGTTGCAGAGAGCCAAGATCACGCCACTGCCCTCCAGCCTGGGTGACAAGAGCGAGACTTTGTCTTAAAAAAAAAAAAAAAAAGAACAACTGTGCAAAAGTACTAAAATATGACAGCAAGGTGCGTTTCAAGGACTCAAAGTATTTTAGGATAAGTGGGCTGTAAGGTGTATATGAGGTAACGTTAGAGCCTGAGGCTGCAAAGCCCAGCAGGAGCCAGGTAACAAACACCACCCTGCCTCAATATGGAAGATGGGGAAAGGCTCGAGAAGTATTATCTCTAATAGTAGTATCTACCTAGTCATTTCTGTCTCCTAGGAGAATTAGCCATGTGTTTAACAACTAAGTGACCTAGGCTGATAGTTGCAAACTTTAATTATTCCTTATCTACAAGTGCTGGTTTTGGTCTTAAAACTGCTTTAAGAATTGAGTGGTTGACTTCTTAGAGTAGAGGTACAGTAGAGACAGCTGAGGCTAACTGAGATGCCCCAGATGCAGGACAGGGAGGAGCCTCTTCGTGTGGGGTCCTGGGCTCTGGAATTTCAACCATATGTTTTGACAGAGCCCCAGTTTGTTTTCCCTTTGAGTGTACTTTCACTTCATTCCAGTCACTGACTGCTACAGCTGGCTCTGGAGGCTGGAAAGGAGAGGGCGTGCATTGCCTGGGTTCTAGGAGACATGAAAGAAGGAAGATGAAAGTGATGGCACTTCAAATATTTGCGTCTATTCCAGAGATTAATGCAGATCTTTCTGCACTGTTCCAATAGAAGTCTACAGCTTCACCTAGAAAAAACAAATGTCATTTTCTAATGGGCTTGTGTACTAATGGGGAACAGAGATAAAATGTATTACAATAACAGTCATTGTGCCCTTTCGAGTATGTCAAGCACTATGCTAAACATTGTATTATACAAACATTAGCTCACTCCTTGAGGTAGGAATTACTTTTCCTATTTTACCAATTAGAAAGGTGTAGTAGTGAGGCTAAGTGGTTTCCCAGGCTTCACCTACAGTCCACCTGTGTAAGAACCAAGTTTTATATCAAAATCTGGCTGACTCCAAAGCCTGCACTCTATAAACAGGCGGTTTTATGTAATGAAAAGAGCACTGTTTGAGGAGTCAGATAATCTGGATCTAACTTCTTTCTCTGCCACTTGTTTGCTGTGAAATCTGCATTGTCATTTAATCTCTGTCTACTGACTTGCTTATATGCAAAATTGGATTTATAATCATTTTGTTTACTACAGGGATTTTCAGTAGAAATCAAAGGAATTCATATATATAAGAGCTTTTAATGCCCTATACTATGTAAAATTTAATTACTATTTGTATTTCTTTCAGAGCCTCCATTTTCTCACTTATAAATTTGGGATAATGCTGGTCCTGAATAGCTCACATGGATGTTGGAAGAAACAATCAAGATCCTCTAGGGATGACCACTCTATAAACTGGAAACTTGATGTACAAATGAGGTAGGATGCATACAATCACTGTAGATAGTAGCCCCCCTTATCCACAGTGAATATGTTCCAAGACCCCCAGTCGGTGCCTGAAACCTCAGCACCAAGCCCTTTGTATATTGTTTTCTTCCTATACATACAAACCTACGATAAAATTTACTTTATAAACTAGGTAAACACAACAGTAATAAAATGGAACAATTATGACAATATGCCAGCATCACTACTCTTGTGCTTTGGAACCATTATTAAGTAAAATTGGGGTCATTTGAATACAAGCACCTGACACTATAGCAATCTGATAACCAAAAGGGTGAAGTGACTAGTGAGTGCCTAGCATACACAGCACGGATACCCTTGACAAAAGGATGACTCACGCCCTGGGTGGGATGCTGTGAGATTTTTGTCATGCTACTCAGAACAGCTTGCAATTTTAAACTTATGCATTGTTTATTTCTAGAATTTTTTTTTATTATTATTTCTGGACTGTGGGTAACTGAAAGCATGGAAAGCAAAACCCCAGGTAAGAGGGAGCTACTGTAATTCTAATATGCTGTAAGGGGTTATAGTGATTACTGTTAATTCTTCTGAGACTAGTAACATGTATCGCGTTTTAATATCCTTCAAGTTTTATTAGGTTCCCTCAATTGCTTGTAGCTTATATTTTCCAAATGACTTGGCATAGAACTTTCTCCTAGCCGGCTCTCCTCCGCCCATCCCCTCTGCCACTATAAAACAAGATGATGCCATTATGAAAGTAGCAGCATGTTCTCAGAATGACCTGCCCAAGTCAGGGCCTCATGGATTACATATCCTAAGATCTGCACATGCATTAATACTATAAAAGAGGTTTTGTGAGAGAGACAAATACAAACACCATGAGGTCACTTCTTCCAGAGTATAACAGGATGCAGACTCTTGGAAGAAATTGTATAAATGTCCTCTTGGAAAATTTTGTCTCTGAGTACAGAGCACATTATAAATTTTTCCAAAGCTTTCCAACATACAGTACAGCAAACAGTGTGCCTTTTCTTTTCTTTCCTTTTCCTCTCATATTCCCTCTCTCTCTTTTTAAATACTTCTATTTTCAGAGAAAAGAGGAAAAGCTGGGAGGAGCTTTCAGTTACTAATTATTTCCAGCATCAATGTTTGCTCTTAAAGTCATAGTTCGTTTGTAGAGAGGACAATGTAATGGGTCCCGAAATCTAGGTCCTCGTCCTACTTGCCCAGTTGGGTGAACAGTTCAATTTTTTCAGCCATCTTCCTGTGCCAAGCAGGACAGCAGGACGTGCAGTTAAATGAACACTGCAGTGGAAATCAGAAGACCTGAAATCTATTAAACAATTCTACAAATAATGGTAATGTGATGAAATAAGTACTTTCAATCATGTGTACTAGTTTCCTGGTGCCGTGTGGTGGAGGCTCCATAAACAGCTGTTGAATGAATGACTAGGAAAACAATTATAAATAAATAAATGCATAGTATATATAATAGTCAATGAACAATGAGCAGAATTTCAAGGAGGCATTGTGATCACTGTACTTAAAGGCTGCAGGCAGTACTGATGAAAGTGTGTAACTTGTTGTTGGAACAAAGGGTTGACTCCAGGGGAAATACAAGGGCTGTGAGTTAGTTAACTCAGATCTGTTGCTGCTACTACATTATGCTGCCTGCTATTGTGAGTGAATCGCCCTCTCTGAGCACCAGTTTCTCTACCTATAAATGAAGTGCTTGGACTAGATAATCTCTAAGAACACTTCCATCTCTGTAGGTTTGCTTGTATAGTACAGCACAGAACAACTTAAGAACCCTAGACTTAGAATTTTCAGTTAACACTCAAAGCTAAGTCCTCATGCCAGGAAGACGATATCAGACACATAAATTGTACGGCCAAGTGCAGCGACTCACGCCTGTAATCTCAGCACTTTCCGAGGCCAAGGCGGGTGGATCAGCTGAGGTCGGGAGTTCGAGACCAGCCTGACCAACATGGAGAAACCCCGTCTCTACTAAAAATACAAAAAAATTAGCTGGGTGTGGTGGCATGTGCCTATAATTCCAGCTACTCAGGAGGCTGAGGCAGGAGAATCGCTTGGACCCAGGAGGCGGAGGTTGCAGTGAGCTGATATTGCGCCATTGCACTCTAGCCTGGGCAACAAGAGCGAAATGCTGTCTCAAAAAATAAATAAATAAATAAATATAAAAAATAAATTGTACAGTCTTTTTCTTATACACAGCAGTGCTATATTTCCTTTGGTGTTTCAGTCAAGGGTTTGGCTGCCTGGTTAACTGTTGATTCAATTTCCAGAAATACTATATTTATTTGAGATCTTTGACTTACATCCTAGCATCTAGATAATTAATTTTCTTTCATTAAGAGCCTCAAAGACGGTCATTGTTGGCCTTCAGTCTTTATTTTTGACCTACAGTTTTCATTCATGACTGCACATTAATGTCATCTGTGCAGCTTTTACAACCCATCCAGGCTGTATTCTCTGAGATTCTGATTTAATTGGAGTGGAGTCTAGACAGCATTTGTTTGTTTTTTAATGCTATTCAGGCGATTCTACTCCATACTCAGGACTGATTACCACCACTCTAGAACAGTGCTTCTTAAATTTTTGTGTACAAATGGGCCAGCTAAGAATCTTGTTAAAATGAAGATTCTGATTCAGTGGGTCTGAACTCAGGGTCTAAGGTTCTGTATTTGTAATAAACTCCCAGGTTACGTTGATGCTCTGACCTCTGCTCCTAGAAGTGTGGTCCATGGACCAAGATCATGTGGGAGGTAGATAGAAAGCAGAATCTCAGGTACCACCCCAGAAGTACTGGATTAATCAGGGTTCTCCGAAGAATTGGCTCACAAAATTATGTAGTCTGACAAGTCCCAAAACATGCTGTCAGCAGGCTGGAGACCCAAGAGAGCCAATGGTATAGTTTCAGTGTGAGGGCCTACAGGCTCAAGACCCAAGATGCTTCATTCAGTTTTAGTTCAAAGGAATACATCAATTGATATGCCAGCTCAAGACAGTCAGGCAGGAGGAAATTCACTTCTACTCGTGAAAGGTTCAGCCTTTTTGTTCTATTGAGGTCTTCAACTGATTGAATGTGCCCCATTCATGTTAGAGGGCAACATGCTTTATTCAGTTCAATTATTCAAATGGTAAAAGCACCCTCATGGACACACCCAAAATAATGGTTGATCAAATATCTGGGCACCCCAGTGTGCTAGTCAAGTTGACATAAAATGAACCATCACACCTAGAGAATCAGCATGTGGTTTGACGTATTATACATATGCAGAAATTTAATACACATACTAAAGTTTAAGAAGCACTGCACTGTAATAACTATTCTCAAACATTTTGGTCTCTTGACCTCCTTAAACTCTTGAAAATATTCAGGATTCCAAAGTGCTTCTGTTATTGTGGGTTACATCTATTGCTATTTCCTATATTAGAAATGAAAACTGGGGACTTTCCAAAGTATGTATGTATGTATTTATTTTATTTATTTATTGAATAAACCCATTATATGTTAACATAAATCACATTTTTATAAACAATAACTTTTTTTTTTTTTGAGGTCACGTCTCATTCTGTTGCCCAGGCTGGAGTGCAGTGGTGCGATCTCAGCTTATTGCAACCTCTCCCTCCCGGATTCAAGCGATTCTCCTGCCTCAGCCTCCTGAATGACTAGAATTACAGGCACACACTGTGACCGGCTAATTTTTTGTATTTTCAGTAGAGACAGGGTTTCACCATGTTGGTCAAGCTGATTTTTAACTTCTGACCTCATGTGATCCACCTGCCTTGGCCTCCCAGAATGCTGCGATTACAGGCATGAGCCACTGTGCCTGGCCAAAAAATAATTGTGTATATATATATATGTGTGTGTGTGTGTGTGTGTGTGTGTGTGTATATATATATATATATAATTTTTTTTTTTTTTTTTTTTTTTTGAGACGCAGTATCCCTCTGTCGCCCAGGCTGGAGTGCAGTGGCCGGATCTCAGCTCACTGCAAGCTCCGCCTCCCGGGTTTATGCCATTCTCCTGCCTCAGCTTCTCGAGTAGCTGGGACTACAGGCACCCGCCACCTCGCCTGGCTAGTTTTATGTATTTTTTTAGTAATATAATTATATTTTTATAAAATAAAATATTGTGAGAAGAGTGACGTTGTTATACATCTTTGCAAATCTCTTTTATGTCTGGCTTAATAGAAAGCAGCTGGATGCTCATATAGGCTTCTGAATTTAATTTGCTGCAATATTGCAAATCATGTCGACTCTGGAAAACTTTGTTCTAATCTCATAAGAAAATAAAAGTGAAACAGCATTCTAATATTATTACAAAAATGTTTTAGTTTTTAATACTGCCTAAAAGTGTTTCAGGATCCTCTAAGGGTGCCTGAATGTCTTTGAGACTGCTGTTCTAGAGTAAAGTTGAGAATCTATATAATTCATTCTAAAAAATTCAACCTCAAATCTCACGAGCAAATTTGTCACAATTCTACTAAAATTTGAAGCAATTAAAGCACTTTGTGGAGGAGTCAGTCCTTTCTTCCATCAGCAAATTATATAGTACTGCTAGTAATTTCAAAGACCAGTGCTTAGAATGCCAGTTCAAAAGTTTGCTGTACCCTCAGTGTAGACCAATAAATCTCAACCTCAGCACTGTTGACATATTGGGTCAGAATATGTGTATATTTGTTCCTATATAATTTATTAAACAACATAATATGTGGCTGCATTTATTAAAAGTACCTTTCCTTGTGTTTCAGTCATACCAGGAGAGGCAATATGACCATGGTGAAGCTGTGAAACCTAGTTTCTAATCTCAGATCTGTAACTTTCTAGTAATGTGGCATTTCTGTCCTGAGTTTTCACTTTTTTCTTTTGCAAAATGGGAATCAGCTATTGTAAAGGCCATGGAGATGCCTGTGCAAATGTAGACTCTTGTTAATAATCAGGCTATTATTCTGCCAAGTCAAAGGATCAACATGAGAATAGACATGAAATGAGAATGCAAAGGCATATTCAAATGAAGCACATAATCCATATTATCTCACAGGGCCTTGGGGTTTAATAGAAGATGGAACTAATGACAGAGTTTGAGCTGCGTGGTAAGTGGGTCTTAAATCCAGAGGGAGAAATTCCTGCTGAATTTAATAAATGTAATAGTCAATTCATCTCATTGTAAATTACTACTATTCATTTCTTTATACTGGAGCAAGAGCCAATATATTTGGGGAACTCTATAGGAACTGGCAGTATCAATGAAGCCTTTATAAATACCTATATCTTATGTCTTATTGTTTTCACAACTAATTCAGAGGCAATTTAAATATTTCTGCTATTTCCAAGATGCTTACTTTGAAGTTGGGCTCCAGAAAGCTATTTAGCAGATGTAGGGTACAGAAAGAGGAAAAAAAATAGGTTCCATTTAGAAGTATCTTAGGATTTTCCAGAATTTATAATTTTTAGTTTCAATTATCCAACCAAACAGCTTGTGTGTGCATGAGCAGATAGAGGAAAAAGCAGTCAAGAAAAAGAGAGATGTTACCAGGACAAAAATGTGGGCTTGAGGAGATTGCACTAATGTAGCACAGGACCAAGTTGAATGCCAGTGATGATCTTGAGAAAGTGATTATGAATCAAGAGTGTCTGAAGGGAATACTTTTACAGGCCCAGATGAAATAGTTGAGGTATAAACAACAAAGAAACCCACCCAATAGTCACCCATCTAGGCAATAATAAAGCCAATATTCAAGTCTCAATTCTCTGAAACAAATCATGGGATTTTTTTTTTCCTTCAAAACATCATCTTCAAATCAAAGTAGGAAAATAGGTCATTAAACAGAGGAGTATGTAGAACCAGTGGCCAAAAGCTTAGATATGCAGCAGCAATGTATGAAAAGTATTCTGCATTTCTAATCCCAAAGCAAGGTTTTCTTAGGTTAACACATTACCTGTTTTTAAATATGTAGATGGAATATTATATTCTCCCTGAGCTTGAGATGGCATGGCAAACACACAGTTTACAAAATTGTGTAAATTTTGGTGGGTACAGTGGCTCGCGGCTGTAATCCCAGCACTCTGAGAAGCTGAGATAGGAGGATTGCTTGAGCCCAGGAATTTGAGACAAACCTGGGCAACACAGTGAGACTCCACCTCTACAATTTTTTTTTTTTAAATTAGCTAGATGGCATGTCATGTGCCTATAGACCCAGCTACTCGGGAAGCTGAGGTAGGAGGAATGCTTGAGCCTAGGAACTCAGGGCTGTAGTGAGTTGTGACTGCACCACTGCACTCCAGCCTGGGTGACAGGGCAAGACCCTATATCAAAAAATATAAACAAACAAACAAAAGTCAGTAAAATTCAGGGCTTGTGGCTTCAAAACAGTTCCACAATGATTAAGTTTTGCAGATTAGGATTTTTTTAAAAAATTAAGTTGTGCAAGTTTGCTGTTAGGCATTTATAATCAAATTCAACTTTTAGGATGTTTTATATTTAATTAAAAAGTTTTTAGGTCAGCTGTGAAAAATAAGTTAATATTTCTCCCACTTCACAAACTAAAAAATTAAAATGCAGGTTATAGAGCAACACAAGAGCAGAGTCTTTGGTCTTCAATCTTTTCCTTGGCTCACTGAACGGGATAGTGGGACAAAAAGCGATGTTATTGCTAAGCCTCACCTTTGATCCAGCGTGCCCAGCACGCCCTTGCTCTGTGCAATGAAGCATATTCATTCAGAAATAGCATGGAAATTCAGAGGAGAACTGGTAGTTTCACAGTGCGTGTGTGTGTTTTTGTTTTGTTGTTGTTGTTGTTGTCTTTTGGGACAGAGTCTCTCTTTGTTGCTCAGGCTGTAGTGCGCTGGCGCAATCTCGGCTCACTGCAACCTCCGCCTTCCAGGTTCAAGCGATTCTCTTGCCTCAGCCTCCCGAGTAGCTGGGATTACAGGCACCTGCCACCACGTCCAGCTATTTTTTTTGTATTTTCAGTAGAGACGGGGTTTCACCATGTTGGCCAGGCTGGTTTCCAACTCCTGACCTCAAGTGCTCTGCCTGCCTCGGCCTCCCAAAGTGCTAAGATTATAGGCATGAGCCAACGCACCAGGCCCACAGTGTGCTTTTGAAGAGCAACAGGCTTACAGCTTTCAAATATGCTCTCACTTTGGAATTAAAGCAGGTCACTTAGTCATCACTGTCTCGAAACTTCTGTCCGCTTCAACCCTGGATCCCCACTGCACTACAACTCTTGAATTCCCTACGTCAGTGAACCCATACCCACTGTTTTCCCCAAGGCTGAACCTAGGCACCACCTTATATTCCACATCCAGTATACCATCAAGCTGTTGCTTCTTAGTACTTACCCTCTTGAGTCCACCTCTCTTCCTTCTCCATTGCAACTTAATTCAAGTCACCATTCTTCTATGTGGCCTCCTTGCCTCCAGTCTTCTCCCATTCCAATGTTACACACATTGTAGCCACACTACTTCTACAGCAGAAATAGACTGTAGCTATTTCACTGCTTTAAAACCTTTCAGTTCTTTCTGGCTGATTGCCACCCACCCACTCTAATCTCCTTCACTCCTTCTCCAGGACAAATACGGTTTAGAAGACTTTATTGTGGTTTGGGAGACTTTCACAATTTGGTCCTGTATCTCACCACCCTCATTTCTCCTCACTCCATTTTGTACTCTCTGTTTTGTCCAGCATGAACAACCTACAGACCCATGAAGGCACCTTGCCGCGGTTCCCACCCTGTTTTCTGGCTTATATTAATGTAATATCTTTTACTTGCAACATCCTTTTGCCCCATTCCCCACTTCATTCCTTCTCCTTGCACCCATCGCCTAAATAATTCCTACTGATGCTACTGGCCTCAACTAACCTACTAATTTTTCCAGGAAGCCTCTCTGAGCCTTCTAAACTGGGTTAGTGTTCATGTGCCGGGTGGTTTGACAGCTGCTATTTACTCCTAGTTAACACAAATGGCATTGTTTTAAAATTGCATATTCATTGTATGTTACCTCCATTATACTGTCAATGATTTAACTATGAAGACTGTGCCTTTTACTTATTTTTGTAACTCCACAATAGTTTGCACACAGATTACACATCACTGGCTCTCAATAAATATTAGTGGAAATAATAAATGATCTAATTAGTGAATAAAAGATTGATATTATAAAGGTTCCTATAAAATAAAATTGTCCTTTCTGTGAGGCTTAGCATATCAACACCTCCCTAGCTCTTGCCTAACACACATCAATACTATGCTACAGGGGAGTTTCATTATGTTGTGTGAACTTAGCAAGTGTTGATTTTTGCTACTTTTCATTGGGAGTGGAGCAGAACCCTACAGCTGGAGCCATCATAAGCAAAGCGACTTTAAAAAATTCTTGGCTTTTGTCCCACCTTTGCCAATACTCAGGCTTTATCTTGGCTATGTCTTAAGATTCTACCAACTAATGGAATTCCCAGCCTTGGTGTTTTGGCACTGGCTAAATAACCACATTTTTATTAAATGAAACATGAGTCAGCATCTTCCCACAATCTATAAGTTAGTTCCTGGTAATGGTTTAGGAATGTGCTTCTCAAACTTTGGCATGCATAACAATTCTGGAGACTTTTGGAGATTTCCTTATTCCCACTCGAAGATGCTTGGCATCCTGGGCCACATAGCTAGACCTCCATCTCTACTTTGGGATGAACAGGTCTTTGAATAATTATTAAATGACTACAACTAATTGGTCTGAAGCGTAGTGTGCCTAACTAAGATATCCATCTATTTGCCCTCTACAGCCTTCAAAGTGACAAGATTTGCTATTGTTATAGAACTGAAAGAGAATTCATTCTACTTTAACAGAAAGGCATTGCCCATTGGGATGAAGTAATCCCTGGTTCAATTAAGAATGAGTCAGGCTTATCTTTGCTTTCCTGGAATTATGTGCATGTTGTAAACATTCACACACTGCTAAGCATGATGGTAAGTTTCTATCATGCTCTATGTATTATAATTGAGGTATCTGATATATAAAATATGTCTTTAATAATTTGGGTACTTTGAAACCATTTATAGAATTTTTTTCCTTTGGAAAATTACAAAGTAAGTTAGAAATATACTACTCAGAAACTAACATTTAGAACATTAATATATGAATGTATTGGTAAGTTAGAAACTAAATACTTATACATGCTTTTATGAGTATATGCTAGAAGGTAGACAATATAATTAACTTAATTCTTCTAATTTGACAATCAGTAACATGCAGATCAAGATAAGAACTAGAGCTTGACTGGGTAATCTAAGAGTTCAGACATTTTCAGCATGCAGACTTATCTGTGGAGCTGTTTCATTTTTCAAAAATCTTCTGATAGTTAATGACATTTATAAAAATTAACAGTGTCAGTTAGATAGTCTATTTCCCAAGGAAGATTTAATTTAAAAGACAAAACCAGTGCTGTCAGTTTGAATATCAGTCTGTATCCAGAAATTTTCTTTAAAAGAAAGTCCTGGGCACAGTCCTTTGCCTATAATCCTAGCACTTTAAGAGTCCAAAGCAGGTGGATCACCTGAGGTCAAGAGTTTGAGACCAGCGTGACCAACACAGCAAACCCTGTCTCTACGAAAAATACAAAAATGAGCAGGGCATGGTGGCATGCACTACTTGAGAGGCTGAGGCAGGAGAATCTCTTGAACCCATGAGGCAGAGGTTGCAGTGAGCTGAGATCATGCCACTGCACTGTAGCCTGGGTGACAGAGTGAGACTCCATCAAAAAAAGAAGAAGAAAGAGAGAAAAGAAGGAAGGGAAGGGAAAGGAAGGGAGAGAGAGAGAGAAAAGGAAGGAAGGAAGGAAGGAAGGAAGGAAGGAAGGAAGGAAAGAAAAGAGAAGAGAAAAGAAAAGAAAAGAAAAAAGAGAAAGAAAGAAGAAAAAGAAATGCATAAATCACATGAACTTGCTATCCTTTGAATTTCCAGGCAAAGTCAAAATTTGAAATGATTATACAGTCATCCAAATTAATTATTTTACAAAGTAATGCTTCTAATTTTAAAATAAAAGTATAAAATTGATAGTAAAAATGCTCAAAGTACTTTTTTATCTGTCAAAAGTTTCTGAGGGAAGTGTCCAGGAACTCAACACCTACATGTTTTGGAATTTATACAAGACTGAAAATCAATTTGAACTCTGGCAGTGACTTGCACAGGTGCCTGAATTTGAGTCTTCTAGGCTCTCCTTACATCTTCATTAAGAATTAGTAGTTGAAGCAGCTCACTCTACTACAAAGTACTTTGGCCTATGCATTGAAGATCATAAAATCAAGCCCTATTTCTGCCAGCAATTGTCTCTGTGATTTTGAGACTCCTCCAGGAGTCTCAGAGACACCATATATTAAATGAGGGAAACCAACTGTGTTACTATTATGCAACATATGACCTGCAGAATGATGCCAGTTTTGAAAATTTTTGTTACTAATATGAGATTAAATGAGTACAGAAAGTGAGAGCAAATGTTTAAAAACCTTTCACAGCATTCTGACAGAGTAATTTTATTTCTGTTGAATTTAATAAAACATGGAGCTTAATTTTTAGTATCTTTTAATCTAATAACTCATTTTTTTTTCAAAAGCATTGATGTCTCACAGATTGGGGAAAAATACAACCAAAATCTAGTTATTTCCACAGAAACACAGGATGAAATTTATCCTCAGAGCGCCTTTTTTTGTTGTTCTACTATACCATTTTATGATTTTAAGAAACTTCATTAGAAAACGAGCAGTTGTACAACTCTCCATTTCCTCTAAGCTAGACAATTAATAACAGCACAGGAAAACACAGTTTTAGCCAAAGGTCTTACCATTTGCCAACCAATTTTGATTATGAAAGGCTGTCTGGGCTAGTCATGTAGTAGCTAATTTGAACTTGTCCAGACAAAATCAGAAAGGAATTATAAGGCTGGCTTTGAAGTGAAGCAATAAACAGAACACATGCTGTTTCCAGTTATTTGAGGAGAAAACTTTTTCTAATTCTAGTGCAGGACAAAATGCCAAATTTCCGAAGGAATCTACTCATTAATGTTTAATGCAGAAACAGTGGAAAGATATTCTTGACTAAATATAATAGACCAAGATGCTCACATGCTTTAGCATTCAAGAAATGAAAAATAAATGTTAGATATTTATACATTTTTGGTACTTGCTCTGAAACCCGTAGAAAATAATCACTCCTAGGAATATTGTGTAGATTTCTAGTTGGCCTAGATATTATTTAACAGAAGAATCACACAGGTTAGACATATGTTGAATGAGAGAATAATCAGACACATCAAAAATGCCTCATTTCTAACAATCTGCATTCCAATATTATCTTGTTTTCTGGTTCTAAAAGAGATAACATGTAATCCTCATTTTTACTAGACTTAAGCTGATGATTGACCTTTGAGCCATTAGAAAACCAGCATTGCTTTAAACAAAAAAAGTTTTATTCTTTTATTTTTTAATGTTTTAGACTTTGAAGCCCAAGATTAGAATACCTAAAAATGGCCCACATTTGTTAGTAACGATGATGTTACTCACCATTGCTCACAGGCTGGCTCCATGCTCTTTTTCATAGTGGGAATGGATTTAGGCTAATCAAGTTATACTTCTTCACCTCTTTCCTTTGTTATCAACAGTTTGGACTAATACAGATGTGGAATAAAAATGAAACAAAACCACCTAAGCAAAAAAAGAGGATTTATCTCTAATTTAGATTTGTGGAACAAGGTGATTGATATCACTGGACAAAAATTCTGGATCTAGGTATAGAAAGTGCTGGAATGTGTTTCTTTTTCTACTATTGTGATTAGTATTGCTACATTTTAAGTGATGACATTGTATTTGGAAAATCATGAAAGGAACCTATATCACAATACCCACATGCTGAAATTAAGAAAGCAATAATGACAATATTTTTTGGTTTATATAAAATTATCTTTTAAAAATGATTAATCATATACTTACATTGGAATGAACTATAAGATATTTCAATAAATTTTCAAACTGGCCAAGGTCTGTGGACCTGCTGCATCAGAATTCTTTGGTGAAACGTTAGAAAGTATAGACCATTTCTCTCTGCAATTTCCCTTCCCTTATTTTCAGAATTCCCGTTGGTAGAATCAAGAAGTGGGGTCTAGAAATTTGTATTTTTTAAAAGCCACACAAATTATCCTGAGGCCACTAATTTGTGAAACTTCAAATCTGAAGATTAAATTATCTGTGTTACCCACTCGTCCATGGATGTTCAGTGTGACTGGTTCTTTACTATCTGCCTGAACTCTCCCACATGTGGAGAATGCTTTTGTAGCTAGCACTGGGCCTGTTAGAATATAGTTTCTCAGCAAATGTGTGATAAATTATTGAATATCTACTGAGGAAGAAAAGAGGAAGGAGAGAAAGAAGGGAGGGAGGGCAGAAGGAAGAGAGGAAAGAAAGAAGGAAGGAAGTAAAAAATGGTTGGTGGAATGGAATTAAAAACTATCTCAAACTATCAATCAAGACTATATCATCTTTGGTCTGTTCTCTATATGTTAGAGCGTTCTTTTTGTTGTTCTTCTCCATAATTTTCACACATTCTTTTTATTTATTTTTTTTTAGTTTTTCTAGGTACACAGTAGATGTACATATATTTATGGGGTATCTGAGATGTTTTGTTACAGGTAAGAAATGTGAAATAAGCACAGCATGGAGAATGGGGTAGCCACCCCCTCAAGCATTTATCCTTTGAGTTAAAAACAATCCAATTATGCTCTTAAAAGTATACAATTAAGTGATTACTGACTATAGTCACCCTGTAGTGCTATCAAATACTAGGTCTTATTCGGTTTTTCTATTTTATTTATTCATTAACCATTCCCACCTCCCCCCAACTCCCATTACCCTTCCCAACCTCTGATAATCATCCTTCCACTCTCTATGTCGAGTTCAATTGTTTTGATTTTTAGCTCCTACAAATAAGTGAGAACATGAAGTGTTTGCCTTTCTGTGCCTGGCTTATTTCACTTAGCATAAATACAATGCAGCAATCCCACCACTGGGTACATATATCCTCAAAAGAAAGGAAATCAGTATCAGTATATCAAAGAGATATCTGCACTCTTATGTTTGTTGCAGCACTGTTTATAATAGTCAAGATTTGGAAGCAACCTATGTGTCTATCAACAAATGACTGGATGAAGAAAATGTATTATATATACACAGTGGAGTGCTATTTAGCCATAAAAAAGAATGAGATCCAGTCATATGAAACAACATGGATGGAACCGGAGATCACATATTCTTTTTATACTATGCAATAAATAAATTTTTAAATCATGTGGAGTTTTTTATATATAGTTTTGTATCCATTTTCTCATTAAAACATTATAAAGAAATATTATGCACCTATTACAGAAGAAAATGGAGGCTGCTCAGAGATCAGAATATATTGCCCAGAATTACAGATAATCAGAGAGCAGCGGAGCTAAGACCAGAATACTAATGTTCTCTCTACAAATAATTAGAACTAATGTAGATGTAACATTTACTATACGCCAGGCACACTTCTAAGATTTGTATTGGTATTAACTCCATAAAACATTACTTTATCTCCATAAGATAAAGGCACTATTATTATTTTCCCCTTTATGCATAAGAAAACCAAGGCACAATGAGGTTAATTGAGTCATCAGATGTCACTGAGCTAGTAAGTGACTAAGTTTGCATTATTAACTTCTAAGCATGGTATTCTGCTTTACAAAATACATATGCTGCCTCAGCTGTAGCTATAAAAACATTTTAAAATGACAGCCATTGAAACTATAAATGGTAGTAAAATAAAAAATTATAATGTTATCTTAATAACATTTGTTAATATCTTTTTCTTACTGCCGTCAACTCTCTTAAGATGATATTACTATTCTCCATCACCTGATATTCTGGCCAAGAACAATTAACACACAATGATCCTTTTTACAAGTATATTACCATATGGGGTAATTGAACATTTAGTCCTAGTTAATAAAGACATCGCTGCTACTTTGCATTCTAGAAACTAGGAGTATAATTGTTCACAATAGTCACTTATGATCCTTTGTATTTCTGAGGTATCAGTTGTAACATCTCTTTCATTTTCAGTTTCATTTATTCAAGGCTTCTCTCTTCTTTCTTGGTTAGTCTAGCTAAAGGTTTGGTAATTTTGTTTATTTCAAAAGAAACCAACTCAGTTTTGTTGATTTTTAAATTGTTTTTGAAGATGCCAATAAAGGACTTTTCCTGCATCTTTGTTTGTTGCATTCAAATTACACAATATACAGAGTAAAGTATACAACAAATAAAACCCCCAGCATCAAAAAAACAAACAAAACACAATACCAGCATCACATATTTCCTCTAAATTCACATTGCAAAAGCAAATTACGTGGATGATGAAGTAGGGAATAAACAATGACATATTTTCTTCTTCCTAAAGAAAGTCACAACAGTTATCAATATTTATTCTCCTATGAAGTCCATTGTTCTTATTTCCATTATTCAAAGGGGAAGTTCTGTTCAGGAGGACACCCAAAATTATACTATTATGTGGCAGCATCAGCAGCATCCTCAGAACTGGGAGAAAAAGCCAAGCAGTTTGTCCTTTGTATAACGTTGTTGCTCCATTTCCCCATTACCAGGCCTCCTGCACATGCCTCATCCAGTGAGGTTCTGAGGTCAATGCTGTCACAGGTGAGCAGGGCCTGGGCACTTCTAACTAGGAAGGCATGACAGCATGAGAGAAGTTTCAGATGAACTAGAAGTTGCCCAGAAGAAACTAAAGCTCCGTTATAATAGCTTCATCTTGCTCAATTGTTATTTTTCAGTGCTGCTTCAACTCTTAAACTCCAAAAGGCTAAGGAGTAGAAAAATGACTCGCATCTCTAGGATTTGAGATTCCAATCTTTCATTCACTCAGCAGATGGATAATGAAACCTGCTAGGTGTGGGGCTTTTCGCCTTCCCTGTCTTTGGGAGTTGGCCCGATGGCTTTAGTGGGAATAAGCTGGGAGCTATAGCATAAACATTTGCTTAACCTTATTTAACATTTTCCTTTTTTAAACTGTAGATTCAGGTCTGACTATGCAATTGCACAATTCTATGTTTTTCTTCTGCAATTCAAACCCTTAATCTGGGGTGGTATAGGTAAGAAATAGAAATTACAAAAAAGCAAATTGTTCTATTTTCATTAGAAATTTAATTTTAGTCCTGTTTCTATCGCAGAACTATTTTCACAAACCCTGAAACTATTTTACAAAAAGCTATTTCTAGTCTTTCATTTTCCCAATTGGTAGAACTTCCATGAAATTTTACCCAGTTTTTATCATACAGCTGTGACTAATGATTTGAGAGTACTACTTTTAGTTAAACTTCATACAAAAGGGCAAGAAAAGGAAAAGTATAAGAAAACAGATCCCTTTTCTGCTTAAATTCACAAATGGCAGATTCACAGTGGGCTGGAACAGAGAAAGAGCAGGGCTCTTCAGAAACTCCCGAGTTTTTTTAAGATGAACTCTCCCTGTTTCTCCCAAGCTGGTCTCAAAGTCCTGGGCTCAAGCGACCCTCCGGCCACAGCATCTCAAGTACATGGGATTACAGAGCATGTGCCACCGTGCCCCACTCAGATCTTTTGATTAAACTATCAATAAAGGCTGAGAGCATTCAGACTTATAAATTCCTTGAATGAGACCCCTCATTCTCTGTGATTTTCTCATTTCAAGGCAGCATGATGTTATCTCTGAAGTTGTTTCTGAAGATAAAGAGGTGGCAGACGGCCAGGGCCAGAACATGATTCACAAAAGGCTAAGTGAATGTGTGTAACCTGTAAGGCAGCAACTCTCTATCTCTGGTGGGCATCAGAAATATCTACATACCTTTCTAAACATACAAGGGCTTGGACCTCACTCCCTGCCTCCAAAGGTGGAGCTCTGGGCAGTTAAGTCTTACCAAAGTTTATTTGACCATTCTGATGTGTGCCACAGAAAACTCACTATTGGTGCAATGTTTCTGCCAGGCAAATTCACAGTCATTATTTTGCATAACTGGGGATGATTTATCATTGGTGCATTTTACAAGATCACCACTATAAGAGTTCCTTCCTTTGTCTATCCTGGCTCTTGATTACCCAGCAATAGGCAGCCAGAAGATGTCAATTCCCTTCATAACCAAAGTTAGAATTTTAAATGAACTCTTACTTTTCACACTCTGTGTCTTTTATGTGGTAGAGTTCAATGTACTTTTTTACTTCTTATTTCTAGCTAGTTTCACTGAAAATTCTTCTGGTTTTAGTGTGCTGCTAATCTCTTGGCTTAAAGTTAAAGAGATTTGTACATTCTAAAAAAAAAAAAACATGTGGAAAACATTCATCTTAGCAACTTCTAATAAAAATAAATCCTGATTTTAACTTGCCACTGATTTTTACTAAACTTTTAAGCTTTATTTTATGCTACGGATCACAATATCTTGCCCCCGTTACCAATACCCAGATTGTTTCAAATCCCCAAAAGGGAAGTCCAAAACATCATGCTGTAGAATTCCTATGCCTTAGCTTCTGCAGTGTTTCTCTGCAAAGGGGCAGGATGATCCCAACGTTCCTGTCTTCACTCTCAGAGCTGTACAAATTGTGCTTTTCAGTGTATTATTGGACAAGATCTGGTGCCAACTAGCAAATGCTCTGGTCCCTTCTGAGGACTCTCCAGATTTGTGAATGAGATGTCCTTAGTCATTCATTCATTTACCATATGAATGTTGCTCTGGTGTTTCCACAACACATCAGATTCATAGATGAATTTCTGAGCATCATTTCCAATTTAATCTGAATTTCCCGTGGTAATATATATCAAGTAATACATATGAGCTCATAATCTGCCATGATTTGGATGATATCTTCACTCTTCACAAACTGGGAACACCAAAGACTCCAAGAAATCTACCCTCATACAGCAGATGGACCTTTGGCGCACCTTTCATCTTTGGCTCTAGGGGATTCCTTTTGATCAGAATCTTGTCTTTGTTCAGTCCACTTCCTCTTTCATCCGGGCCTTCCTAGCACAGGTGAGTTCCGCTGGTGATCACAGTTACTGGCCTTCAGTTTCTCTTGATGGTGCCTTAGCACCTTAACAGTCTCTATCCACTCCTTCTGAAGACTTTCCCTTGTATCCACTTCTACCCATTTGGAATTCTGGGTGGCAAGTTCTGCCATGATGACCTGGTGATGGGCAGGAATGAGTCCTTTCTTCTTGTATGCATCGCCAACAAGAGAGATTATGCCTTTGACAACTCTTTATCTTCCTATTCCATTCATGTAGTCCTTGGCCAGCTCCAACAACCTGAGGTGCATGTTGGTGAGAGAATTAAAGGAACCACAAGCAAAGAGAACCACTTCTGTCTTCTCCGAATTTTCCATGGCAAGAACTTAAAGTTGTTGCTCTGAATGGAAAACTGTGACACCTCCCTTGCTGCTTTTACAAAGAAAATTCTTTGAATCTGAAGTGTCTTGCAAGGGAGGCTATTGAAACCATTTCAACTAGTGTGGCAACAGTCTTCTCTAAGGTGGGCTAGGAAAATGGTTTTATATCCAAATTGTAATTAACACCCTCACTGCCCGCCAGCCTGAGTGTTCCTGGAGACTAAGTTGTTTTTCTAATCTCTGTTTCCTTTATTTCTGCTCTAATTTTTACTTCTTTCTTCTTGTCAATTTTAGATTTATATTTTCCCTATTTTTCTAGTTTCTTGAGTATAAAGTAAGGTTGTTCCTTTCTTTCTTTTTTCTTTCTACCTTTCTTTTTCGTGACATAGGCATTTATCACTGTAAATTTCCCTCACAGGGAATGAAGTTTTTTGCTGCATTCCATAAGTTTTGATGTGTTGTGTGTCTGTTTTCACTGTCTTTTGATTTCTTCTCAGAACCAGAATAAGTAATTTGGTTATTGAGGAGTATGTTTAATTTCCACATATGTTTTAATTTTCCAAAGTTCCTCCTGTTATTGATTTTTAGTTTCATAACATTGCGGTTGGAAAAGATACTTGATATGATTTCAATCTTCCTAAATTTGTTAAGACTTGTTTTGTGGCCTAACATATTATCTATCCTGGAGAATGTTCCATGTAAACTTGAGAAGAATGTTTACTCTGCTGCTATTGGATGTGATGTTTTGTATTTGTCAGTTAGGACAGTTGATCTATTGTGTTATTCAAGGCTGCTGTTGCATTGCTGATTTTCTGAGTGAATAACTTATCCATTGTTGACAGTGGGGTACTGAAGTCTTCTACTATTGTATTGCTATCTCCTTCTCCCTTAAGTTCTGTTAATATTTGCTTTATGTATGTAGGTGCTCTGAAGTTGGATGCTTATATATTTACAATAGTTATATGCTCTTGATGAATTGACCTCTATATCATTATATAGTGACCTTCTTCATCTCTTGACTGAAAGTCTATTTTCTCTAATGTAAGTACAGCCACTTCTGCTCTCTTTTGGTTGCTATTTGCATGGAATATCTTATGCCATCCCTTCACTTTCAGGCTATGTTTTTCCTTGAGGCTAAAGTGAGTCTCTTGCAGGAATTATATTGTTGTGTATTGTTATTTAATCCATTCAGCCACCCTATGTCTTTTGATTGGAGAATTTAATTTATTCACATAAATAATAAAGTGTTTACTTTGGCAGCACATATAATAAAAGTAGAATCATACAGAGATGATTTCCATGGCCCCTGTCAAAGAATAACATGCAATTATGTGAAGTAGTCCATATTTTTAAAGTGTAGAGTTTTTATTAGTTTTCTCTTTGAGTCTTTGCTAGTTGTTTGTTTATATAATCAGTGCTAGGTTTTCTTCACTTTAATATCATGAGTTATAAGATATTATTTGCAAGCCTCATGATAACCTCAAATAAAAAACAAACACACACAGAAAATAAAAAGCAAGAAATTGAAGCAAACCTACTGAGAAAATCATCTTCACTAAAAAGGAAGACAGGAAGGAAAGAACAAAGGAAGAAAAGGTCACAAAACAGTAAGAAAAATAACAAAATGGCAGGGGTCCTTAATTATCAGTAACATTGAATATAAACAGAATAAACTCTCCAATTAAAAGGCATAGAATGGTTAAATGGATTTAAAGAATAATAATCTGTGGCCTACAAGAAACACTCTCCACCTATAAAGACACACATAGACTGAAAATAAAGAGATGGAAAAAGATATTCCATGAAAATAGAAGTCAAGAAAGAGCAGGAGTAGCTATACTTAGACAAAATAGATGTGAAAACAAAAAACTATTAAAAAACAAAGAAGGTCATTATACAATAACAAAAGGATCAACTTAGCCACAGGATATAACAATTATAAATATATATGCACTCACCACCGTAGCATCCAGATATATAAAGCAAATATTATTAGAGCTAATGAGAGATATCCCCAATGCAATAATAGCTGGAGACGTCAACATCCCACTTTGAGCATTGAACAGATAATGATAGACCAAATGGACCTGTGATGGTTAATACTGAGTGTCAACTTGATTGGATTGAAAGATACAGAGTATTAATTCTAGGTCTATCTGTGTGGGTGTTGCCAAAAGAGATTCACCTTTGAGTCAGTGGGCTGAGGAAGGCAGATCTGCCCTTAATCTAGTGGACATCATCTAATCAGCTTCCACTGAATATAAAACAGGCAGAAAAACGTGAAAAGACAAGACAGGCCTAGCCTCCCAGCCTACATCTTTCTCCCATGCTGGATGCTTCCTGCCCTTGAATACCAGACTCCAAGTTCTTCAGTTTTGGGACTTGGACTGGCCCTCCTTGCTCCTCAAGCTTGCAGACAACCTATTGTGGGACCTTGTGATCATGTAAGTTAATATTTAATAGGCTGGGCGCAGTGGCTCACACCTGTAATCCCAGCACTTTGGGAGGCTGAGGTGGGCAGATTACTTGAGGTCGGGAGCTCAAGAGCAGCCTGGCCAACATGGTAAAACCTTGTCTCTACTAAAAATACAAAAATTAGCCGGGTGTGGTGATGCATGTCTGTAATCTCAGCTACTCGAGAGGCTGAGTCAGGAGAATTACTTGAACCTGGGAGTGGAGGTTGCAGTGAGCCAAGATTGTGCCACTGCGCTCCAGCCTGGGCAATAGAGCAAGACTCCATCAAAAACAAAGCAAAGCAAAACAAAACAAAACAAAAAAACACTTAGTAAACTCATATATATATATATATATATATATATATATATATATATTTCCTATTAGTTCTGTTTCTCTAGCAAACCCTGACTAATATGGGATATAATAGATATTTGTAGATCATTTCATCCAATAGTTGCAGCATACTCATTCTTCTCCTCAGCAGGTAGATCACTCTAAAGGAAAGACCATATGTTAAGCCACGAAATGAGTCTTTAAAAATTCTAAAAACCTGAAATAATATCAAGTATCTTCTCTGACTACAATGGAATAAAACAAGAGGAATTTTGGAAACTCTATAAATACATGGAAATTAAACAGTATGTTCCTGAATGACCAATGGATTAATGAAGAAATTAAGAAGAAAATTTAAATATTTCTCGAAACAAATGAAAATGGAAATACAACATATCAAAACCTATGGAAGACAGTGAAAGCAATACTAAGAGGTAAAAGCATAGTCATAAGCACCTACATCAAAAAAGTAGAAAAACTTCCAACCGATAACTTAGTGATGCATCTTAAAGAACTAGAAAGCCCCTTTCTTACACCATATACAAAAATCTACTTAAGATGGATTAAAGACTTAAATGGGCCAGGTGCCGTGGCTCTTGCCTGTAATCCCAACAATTTGGGAGGCTGAAGCAGATGGATAACTTGAGGCCAGGAGTTCGGGACCAGCCTGACCAACACGGCAAAACCCTGTCTCTACTAAAAATACAAAAATTAGCCAAGTGTGGTGGCACATGCCTGTAATCCCAGCTACTCAGGAGGCTGAGGCAAAAGAATCACTTGAACCCAGGAGGTGGAGGTTGTAATGAGCCAAGATGGCATCACTGCACTCCAGTCTGGGCAACAGAGCAAGACTCCCTCTAATAAATAAACAAATAAATAAATAAATAAATTTTAAAAAGCTGGTAGTATTTTTGTCAGTACAGCTCTCTTAATTTTTTTTTTTTTTTTTTTTTTTTGAGACAGAGTCTCACTGTCCCTCAGGCTGGAGTGCAGTGGCATGATCTCGGCTCACTGTAACCTCCACTTCCTGGGTTCGAGCAATTCTTGTGCCTCAGCCTCCTGAGTAGCTGGGATTACAGGTGTGCACAACCACGCCTGGCTAATTTTTGTATTTTTAGTAGTGACAGGGTTTCACTAAAATCTGTTGGCCAGGCTGATCTCAAACTCCTGACCTCAAGTGATCCTCTCGCCTCGGCCTCCCAAAGTGCTGAAATTACAAGAGTGAGTCACCATGCCCGGCCTCAACTATCTTAAATTTTGTTTATTTCCCAGAAAACAGATTCGATATCACTACTTACCCACAAAAAAAGCCACGTCAATACTTTTTTTGAGAAAGATCTTACTCTCTGGAAATTTACATGTAAAACAACTATGAAATGATGCCCCTTATGAACTTAGAATCTTTGGCCTAACTGACAAGGCATTGAAAACCAAAAAAAAAAAAAAAAAAAGGAAGCTTATCAAAGCAGGAATAATGCACTCTGGTAATGCTGCTTCTGTTCTGAGTTAAATAATATAAAGACAGGGAACTGATGACTGGATTTGGTTCATGAGGCTTGTTGGTAACTGTGGTAAATGGATTCAGTGTAGAGTGGAAGGGATTCCTGATTAGAGTGTGTTTGGAGTTAACAGGAGGAAAAAGGTGAAGGTAGAATGTATGGACTACTTTCTGAAGAGCAGAAAGCATCATATCCATAAGGGTTTGTTAAAGGTAAAATATATTACAGCACATTTACGTTGATATAAATTATTTTAGAGAAAATATAACATTCATGATGTAAGAATAAAGTTCTTGAGAAGATAATAAGAAGTAGATTTCTTTCTCTCTCTTTCTCTTTCTTTCTTTCTTTTTCTTTCTTTATTTCTTTCTTTCTCCTTCCTTCCTTCCTTTCTTCCTTCCCTCCTTCCCTCCCTCCCTCCCTCCCTCCCTTCTTTCTTTCTCTCTCTCTCTCTCTCTCTCTCTCTGTCTTTCTTTCTTTCGTCTCACTCTGTCGCCCAGGCTGGAGTGCAGTAGCATGATCTCAGGTCGCCTCCAGGGTTCAAGCAATTCTCCTGCCTCAGCCTCCTGAGTGGTTGGGACTACGGGCACATACCACCATGCCTGGTTAATTTTTGCATTTGTAGTAGAGATGAGGTTTCACTATGTTTGGCCAGGCTGGTCTCAAACTCCTGACCTCAAGTGATCCAGCCACCTTGGCCTCCCAAAGTTATAGGAATACAAGCGTGAGCCACCGCACCCGGCCAAGAAGTAGATTTGAGAGCATAAGTGAAAATTCTGATCTTAATTCGGAAAAGGGATATAGCTCATCATTTTAACAGAAAGTACAGCACAGAATATGAATTCTGTTGTAAGCTCAGCTACAGTTTGCTGGAGGGAAGATGATGAAACTCTGTTCTAATCACTTCTATTTTTTTCAAGTGAGTATTTATGTAAAACAAAGTCCTATGCTGTCAGTGAGCAGGTAAGCAAGGTTTTCAGATATGGGGAAAATACTAAATAGGTGTCTAAAGAGAGGAGAATATATTAAATCATGAGACCTAGGTGAATTGCTTAGAAGCCCTGAGGTTATAAATCTAAAGTGAGTTGTAAACATAAAGTGAGTCCATGTTTTCCTTCAGCCATGTTTGGCTACTCAGGTGTAAACACAGAGTGATAACAAAGTTATCTTTTCATAAATGAGATTAATGGAAAGAGAAAGGTACAAAGCATCAGTTTGTGATGCATGACAGCAGTCCATCATGGTGTAGTTAGATGAGGAGATCAGTAAATAAGAAAGCTCTCCATCCCACCTCCCACTTCTACCCCGTTCTCACCTACTATAACCTATTCGCAACAATGTTACTCCTTGTCTTCAAAAGAAAACTGAAAGAAAAATGACTTACAAAAATTCAGTTTTGAAATTTGAAGTTTGAAATTTGAAATTTGAAATTAATTTGCTATTAATACTAAAATGCAATAGCACTTTTTTCTTGGTTGATTATCCTGAGCAGCCTAGTGACATGAACTACTGTGTACTGAACATCTCCTTTACTTCAAGAGCTCTTACACAAATTTTATCCTTCAAGTGATGATCGTAACAATTTTATAAGTGAGCATTTTGTCTCCGATTTTAGTTACAAATAAATTGAAGATCCTGTAAAGTAAATAATTCACCCCTGGTTTCACAGTTAATAAAAGACCTTTATCAACATTTTCCACATTGCTTTCCATCTCCCAAGCATAGAGATGAAAGCCTTTGGCAAGAGTGACAATGTGGATCTTGAAAAGACCTTTACATTATGCTTTCCAAATTATTTCTTTAAAGAGAAGCACAGACCTTACTTTGAATTGACTCACAAACCTCTGAGATGTAAGATGGGTAAAGCCTCCAACATCATCAAATGAGAGAAGATTATCTGATTGGACCAGATGTTAAAAATAGAACAAGAACCATAAAAATAGTTCAAGGTGGTAGCCAAGCACCTAATTTGTCCCTGAAGGAATTCTACAGGAAGCCTCTGCCCCGAGCAGTGTAGAAAAAGCCAGGGAGAGTCACTGGGACTCAAGATCTCAGACCTCTGGGGTCAGCTGAGCTGCACTCATCTTCATCTAACTGGGCCTTGAACTATTGCTCTTTCCCTACACTCTAAAAATCAGTGGCCATGTTTAGATCATCTTTCCCCTGAAATGCTAGAAGGTAAACAGCCGTGTTTTTCAGACACATATTTTTCAGAATTGTGCTTCCTTTGCGTGAATTAGTGGAAAGGATTTGAAAGGCCACTGAATCAGCATGCTGAATAAAATGACTGAGTAATGTAGTTATCATATTCTCTGCTCCAAGGTCAAGATGTAGTCAGTTGAGAGAAATTAAAAAAAAAAAAAATTTACTCTCAGATGAGGGCCCTGGAATCCTGAGAGGAGAAGCAATTTTCTAAAAATCTCGTGGGATGAAAAGGTATAAGTAAGACTAACTCAAAGGCCTCTGATATTCAGACCAATGTTATCTCCACAGGGTAAGGAGAGTGGGGTGAGAATGAGAGCAAAGAAAAAACTCTGTCTCCATTCAGAATGTCACTCCAGCAAATATGTAGGCCACTCACACAAATGCTTTCAGGGTCTTTGGTGGTTTATTGCAAATCCCTAATTTTCCTGTGGAGGAGCCAGTCTGCATTATTACTGCAGCCAAGGTGAACCACCCTTTGGCAGGTTCAACAGACTCTTAAGCATGTAGTGAAAAGGGGCTCTTGTTTACAGTACAACCATCCAAGAAAGCTGGTTTTTCTTCACAAATAAACCTTCTTTGCCTGGAGAGTGTGGATTATATATTTATTCTTTATATGAGTAATAGATGGTCAACAGAAAGCTTTCTCTATTGGGTAAAGAGCAGTTTTGTACTCAACTTTTCTGATTGTTTTGAGGCTCATATTAGCTTCTCTCTGAGGTTGCCACCAGCCATCATCAGGGTAATAATTCCAGTTCTGACCTTCAGTTCATTTCCGAAATGTTGAGACTATATTTGTAGTACGTGATGCAGAAGTGACTCACTAGATATTGACCATCATCTAGTAATGAATGATGGCTTTCTCTTACCTAGATTCCTGTGTTCCTTTCTCCAGACTCACATCAGTTCAATCATCCTCCATATCAGCAACAGCATTATTTTACCGAGATGTACATCTGTAGCCCAAACTCCTTAATACAACATTCTGGGCCTTTTATTAACTATCCCCAATTTCCAGGTCTATTTTCTGTCATTTACCTTTATAACCCATACCCAATTTATAATCCAATCACACAATACATTGTGTTGTTATTTAAAATGTCTACTTGTTTTATACCTCTATGCCTTTATTCCTGCTGTCCCCCATTCCTGAACATCCTACTCTTTCTGAGTGACCAATCGAAAATGGTTTTCTTCTTTGTAGATTTTCTTGACTTCCCTTTTCTAACAAAAAGTAATATCTTCTTCATACATGTTTTCATAAAAGTTTATACTTACTCTTGTAATTGCGTGTGTGTGTGTATTAGTGTGTGTGTGTGTGTGTGTGAGTGTGTGTGTGTGTCTGTCTTTAGATATCGGATGCTCCTTGGAAGCATGCACTAAATGTTATCCTTGACATCGTTAATACCCTATATAGCATTAGATACATTGAATTAATACCATTGATTAAATATCGTAAAAAGCACCATGTGATTTTTTTTCTGTTCATGTTTGTATATTTACTTTTGGTTGGTTTAAGACCAGCAAAAATATAAACAACACCTACAAGCCCACTATACTGAAATTATAAATGATAACATTATAACAAATGTACTTCATGTTTTAAAAAATAAAATATTATACATAGTTTTGTGTGATACCATCCCAAATCCCAATTCCCTCTTCAGAGGAAATTGTTTTTATTGATTTGGTGCATATGCAATCTATATTTTTATTCCTTTTCTAAATATGTATGTAAAAATAAATGAATTATATTACTGTCATTACTTTTTAGAGTCAAGGTCATGGTATGCTGTGGCTTATTCACTGGCATGATCATAACACACCACAGCATTGAACTCCTGGTCTCAAGTAGTTCTCCAAAATAGCTAGAAATGTAGGTTTGATACCCAGCCATGACACCCAGCTACCATTCTATATATTTGTGTATGTGTATATATAAATTTTGCCATACTGAATGTATCCTTTTTTGACTTGCTTTTTCACTTATTATCTATAAATGTCCATTCTTATAGTTATTTATTTAATGGACATCTGGTATTATCTTATTGAAATAAAACACAATAAATTTAGGTATTCTGTAACTAATATAACTATTTCTAAATTTTTGGTTTCCAATCAACATTTCAATGAGCATACTTGCAAATGTCCTCTCACGTACACATGGAAACATTTATCTAGAAGTTACACCTAGAAGTGAAATTGCTGGGTCATTTTCTGATTTAGTAAATGAGGATACATTCCTCTTGAAGGGCATTTTATAAACTGGCAGTATGTTAAATCGTTGTGTGTCCATGATCTTGACACACTAGTATTTGCATAATGTTTTTGGAAGGGTCGATCTATGGCTTCTCATCTTTCGTTCTAATTTTCCTCCTAGCCCATAAGTACTAAATCCATGGATTTGGTCCCCTTAGATTCCTCCTTGAGAACAATGTTTCTCTAGGTATGTCTTTTTCATTTGACTTAACTTTTTTTTTTTTGAGATGGAGTCTCACTCTGTCGCCCAGGCTGGAGTGCAGTGGCACCATCTTGGCTTACGGCAACCTCTGCCTCCCGAGTTCAAGCGATTCGCCTGTTTCAGCCTCCCGAGTAGTTGGGATTACAGGCACCCACCACCACACCTGGCTAATTTTTGTTTTGTTTTTTTTTTTTAGTAGAGATGGGGTTTCACCATGTTGCCCAGGCTGGTCTCACATTTCTGACCTCAGGTAATCTGCCCTCCTGAGTCTCCCGAAGAGCTAGGATTACAAGTGTGAGCAACCACGCCCTTCCTGACTTAATTTTTATTTTCCTGTTTTGGCTCGTTGTCATTGGGGAAAACACTGGGAGGTTGTCTCCATGCCCTTTATGCTACTAATCCTGAATTCTCTGCTTGTAGTGGTTGGTCATTGTATATAACACTTACAGTTCTGCTTTTTTCAAGTAGCCTGAGACCGAAGCACCACCAACAGCTGTACCTGGACTGGATCCTTTTCTTCCCTGATAATATGGGGCTAGATTATTCCTTGTGTTCTCCCTAGGGCCTCACTTTCAGTTCCTACTGGGCTTTCCCTCCTCAACCAAGAACGCTGTAGTATACTAGTTTAAATTCCTGCCAGTCCCTTCTCTGCACCAACAGGCCTCCAGCCTCTTCCCACGTCTGCATTTCCCTGATATTTCCAACAGCCTTTTCCTGACCATAATTTGACACTGCCACACCAATTAGCTGATTCATAATCTTTTCACTGTCTGTTCTTTGGAGCCTCTGGACCATGGCCCAGGAACAACAAGATCCCGTTTGCTGCCTCCACCCACTTCTAGTCATCAACAGTAGTGGCACCTGGTGTATTCAGCCTACACAAGCTCTAGACAGAGTACTCACGTACTGGCAATTTAAACCCCTATGATTTCCAAAGGGTGTTGGCCTTTTAACACCTGTATTAAAAATGTGGGTGGAGTGCACATACTGTGATTCATCCCAGACCAGGCACTCCCTAGAGACAATGAATACCTGTGATAGACACATTTTCAGTTTCCTGCCACTTCCACAGTCCCTAGAAGGAGTGATCTTATATATTACGTGCCTTACCTGACCCTTACCACCACCATTACAGATGGATAACTGATCAAACACACACACAAAAACCATTGGGTTATGTGGCCTGGCTTTAACTGTTGATTTAGGCCATTGGGTTGCTGCCCTGTCTGAATATTAGAGTCACCTGGGAAGCTTTATAAAAATTTACCAATGGTCGGCTGGGCATGGTGGTTCACGCCTGTAATCCCAGCACTTTGGGAGGCTGAGGCAGGCAGATCATGAGGTCAGGAGTTTGAGACCAGCCTGGACAACATGGTGAAACCCCGTCTCTACTAAAAGTACAAAAATTAGCTGGGCATAGTGGTGCGTGCCTGTAATCCCAGCTACTGGGGAGGCTGAGGCAGGAGAACGGCTTGAACCCAGGAGGCAGAGGTTGCAGTGAGCCGAAATCGGGCAACTGCACTCCAGCCTGGCAACAGAGCAAGACTCCGTCTCAAAAAAAAAAATTTACCAGTGGCCAAGCACCTCCCCTAAAGACAAAAATTTCATGTCCTGAAATGGGGTAAATCACAATATGTGTCCTCCCTCTGCCACACGATTTTAATAAGAGATGGCATTCCGAATTGAGAAAAGAAACAATCTAAAACATACAGCTCACTGAGTAAATTAACAGAACTTTAGAAAACTCTAGCCCAGGAAGAAGAAGTTCCAACTGACTTTATTGTCTGTTTTAAGAACTTCCTCCAGAAACCATTTCTCTGAACAATAGATACTCCTCTAGCTCTCCTTACCTGTTCATAGGACAATAGATCACTTTAGTAGGCTCATCAAAAGACTGTTTACTCTTTAAGACTCTGAGAAACCCTCACTTTCTTGTGTTGACCAGCCCTAAACTTTTCTTTCACTAACTTGCCCAATCCAAAGTTGGTTCCAGCATTGAAAGACTCACCTTAAAATAGACCTCCGAATCCTCAAATCCATGCCTGAAATCCATCACACCTTTGTAAGATGCTATTGAGATGGTCAAGACATTGTACTCCTTTATTACAGCAAGCAATAAACTGATTTGCTTTATCAAGAGATTATTTTGGTGACCAACAAGTTATCTTAATGGAATTTTCAGGGAGTGGGAAATAGATAGAACCACTAATCTGGGCCAAGCCAATTGCCTCTCTGATCTAAGAGACCCAGAGACTGTCACCAGTAGGTGCTGGACCTAAGAAGTCATGATGTATAGCAAGGGATCATAGTCATACTGGGTTAAGCGCAATATGAACATGCAGAGGAAGCTGGAGTGCAAAGAGAGGGGAATGGAGCAAACTTATGCAAAGAGAAGCAATGGGAAAAATGGTGTGGCCTCTGAGAGTTAAACTCTTCCATATCCGGTATTTCATCTCTGTTCTCTGTGAGGCCTGAGTATAGTACCTTATTTCCCAACTCAGAAATCCAGACAAATGCTGGTGGTGTCATAAGGCAGAGAAACTCTCTTGTGTTTGGGGAATTTATATACTTATTTATTTATGCTGCTTTACCAAGAAGCCTACTTGCCAACTGATCATGTATCAAGAAGGAAGTAAATCACTCTCCCTTTTCTCCAGCTAGAAAAGTGCAGCAGTTGTGTTCCTATGAATTTAACCCCCACACATTGAATGAGGGCATAAAGTGTATTTTATGTTGCTGAGTCATGCATTTCCATGCGATTGGGCCATTAAATTCTTTACGATTAGTCATTAAGCCCGAAGGACAAGAAACTGAACAGCAGTTTTGAGGAAGAAAGCCTAAGGAAGATGCGTCAAGAAAGCAGAAAGGAAGCAATGATGCCTTATAGACACCATTCTTTAAAGTGGACCATTGATGGTCTGCGTCATATAAACCACCAGGGTCTGAGGACCTTGACAAGGACCATTCAAGGGCCCAGAGCTGTGTTCAATAGAACTGACTCAATACCTTGACCAGCTGCTGATTCCTTAGGAAAAGCTGCTTTTGTATAAAGAGGAACATTGTTCTGCATGTACTTCAGAATTAAACATCTAGCCAAACTGTGAATGAATTAAATACATTCTCTACGCTTCAAGTTTTCATAGACCAAAATAAGTATGGTGTTACCTGGTGAATTAAGAGCTAATTCCCTCTAAGCTGGACTAGACAATGCTAGTATGTCCCAAGCTGAGAACAGAAGACAGTAGGCCCACTCCCAACCAACCATGAAGAGTATTATCCTTTGTTTAAAATAGTATCCCTTTATTTAAAATAGTTTCTGTTCTTTGCAAGAAAAAATAGGGCATGTAGAAACTTCTAAGGCATTTAATAAAAGTTGACTTTGTTGAGCTTCAAAATAACCCTGGAAAGTAAATGTACTCATCTCCAATGTACTAATAGCTAAACAGAGGTGCCATTTTACAACTAAAGCTGAGGTTGAATAACTTGCCCAAAGTTCAATAGCACATTGAAAGAAGAATGAGTCAAATCTAGGTCTTCATTCCCCATTGTACCATCTAAACTTTTGCAGGGCAGCTTATCTTACGAGGACTGAGGTAGGCAGGAAAATGATGACATATCCAAAGGGCCAGCATCATTTCCACATCTGTTGCTAAAACTACACTCTGAAGAGGAATCCAAGGAGAATTATGATGCCTAAGGTAATTTTATTTTTCATGGCTCAAAAAAAAAATTCCCAATGCTTCAGATTTTATGTAACTAAACAAATGGAAGATTTTGGCTTAAAAGGGGAAAACAAAAAAGCAAAAAACTTCACTATTATTTTCTCTTGATGATTACTAATGACTTTCATCTGCTATCTTCTATAACTATTGAAAGTTTCCATTTGAAAAATAACTTAATAGTTTTCAAATGCCAAAGAAATCAATTTTCTTTCTGTATAGGTGCCTTTTAGTCCCAATCAATATCATATTATTTTTAAAGAATGTATTTACTACTAAGACACATAAATAAAAAGAAAAAAATAATGTAATACTATATTTAACTTTATATAAATAAGAATTATTTCTAATTTTATTATACTTTTCAGTGTTAATACTCAACAGTTTCATCATCTAGCTAATTTAATCAGTTATAAATATCTATTTTTTCTCTTTGAGGCCTAAAGAATGATGAACAGCTAGAATTATCTACTAGCAATAGGAAGCCATTGGCCATCATTTTTTAGAACAATATTCCTTCAGTAAATTACTCAAATGGAATAATTATAAAGATATTTGCTTTTTTTTCTGAACACAGCCCAGTATCATTAAACATCTAGCAGAATCCAATGCTTTCTTAGTTTGTTTTTGTTACAAATACTTATGGCTTTAATAGGAAAACATTGGCACAGCTATGTGTAAACTGTGCATATTTCTGTGCTTTTTGAAAGCTTTCAGAGATTTGTTTGCTCTGCAAGCTTTACTCTTTCATTCATCTACCTCAGCAAAGTTGACCATCTATGGACACTCCTTTTTTTTTTTTTTTTTTTTTTTTTGAGATGGAGTCTCCGTCACTCAGGCTGGAGTGCAGTGGCGTGATCTCGGCTCACTGCAACCTGCGCGTCCCGGGTTTAAGTGATTCTTCTGGCTCAACCTTATGGACACTCTTAAGCAAATCGATTTATCTGTTCTCGAGTGTCTAGCCATCTAATCAGACCTGTCCATTTGTTCACTCCTCAAACACGATAAATGCTTGAGAAACAAAAATACATAGATTAAAGTCCCTGGCTTGAGAGGTTAAAGAGGGAAGACAGACATACACACTCAAATTTGTAGGAATTTGATACATAAATGTTAAAAGCAAAAAAGAACTCACCTGATATTCTTTGAGAACACTGAGGAGAGTATGCGTAACACTGAAAGGAAAAATTAAGAAAAGCTAATTAGGAAAATGTGAGTTGAGTTGAATTTTGAAAGATAACTCAATACAACTAATACTTACTGAGTTCTGCAACAAGCCAGACATGTGTTCAGCCTCTACTGTTTTAATTCCTTTAATCCTCACAACAGCCATCTGAATTAAGTACTATTAGTATGCTACTACCTCACTTAATCCTCGTTTTAAGCGTGGGGAAATTGTAGAGTCATTAAAACATTGTGCCTGTGACACTTGGTCAGGTAATACAGGAAATAAGAAAGACATTTTTCCTATCTTATTTTTGACTGAGGGGTTGATAAAATAACATCAATTACCCAAGCATAAATCAGACCCCTTCCCATCAGTGCAGTTTTATACATAAAATGATGCCTAGTGTGTAAGAGGGTACGATCAGGGGGTCTGCAGAGCCTTCTTTTGGGGAATAGGTTGTTATGCTCTAAATCTCCACCCTACCCATTTATGATGGAAGGCTGTCAACCTCTCACTTTAAATATAGCCAGAGAGGTTTCAAGGAAATAACGGAAGGACCTCAGAAATTTGCTTCCGGTAATTCGGGAGATATAAAGCACTTTGCTTGCCTCAGTTTTGAGAAAGCTTTATCAAGTTGTCACTAGAAAATCTGAAGGCTAAAGCAGGCCTGGCTGTGGTGATAGAGCCTGAAGAGGGCTTCCGCATTGGAATCTGTCACCTCACACTAAGTAGGGCAGCTGAGGCTTTCCAATGTCAGATAAAGGTCACATGAGAGCCTTCTTGCTCCTGTCTGATGGTGTTGCCTGGAGGGGCAAGGAGACCTCAGTGAAAAACCGCTGCATATGTAACTGCAGATAGCCAGGTGCTGATGAAGGAATTACAAACAGCCGCCTGAAAAGGAGGCTTCAAGGTGATTTAAGACAGAGACCCAGGAAGGAATCTCCACAGAAGTCACAAAAGCTTCACTAAGGCCGGGCGCAGTGACTCACGCCTGTCATCCCAGCACTCTGGGAGGCCAAGGCAGGTGGATCATGAGGTCAGGAGATCGAGACCATCCTGGTTAACACGGTGAAACCCCGTCTCCACTAAAAATACAAAAAATTAGCCCAGCGGGGTGGCGGCGCCTGTAGTCCCAGCTCCTCGGGAGGCTGAGGCAAGAGAATGGCGTGAACCCGGGAAGTGGAGCTCCGTAGTGAGCCGAGATCGCGCCACTGCACTCCAGCCTGGGAGACAGAGCGAGACTCCATCTCAAATAATAATAATAATAATAATAATAATAATAATAATAATAAGCTTCACTAAGAGAAAAGATCTGACTCTTATCTGCCAGCCCACTTAGGGGTAGCACCTTTACTTGTCTGTCAGGTCCATAGAAAAGAAAACCCCCCACCAAGTATGAAATATCCTATCCTTTTGTCTTTTCTCCTTTTCCTAATAAGATTCCTCCAGAGAATAAAACCTGAAAACAACTAGCGAGTTTGTGAAACAGCAAGCCGAGAGGGGGCAAACAGAGAAAAGACCTTGCCCCTTGCAGCTCACCCTTGACTCATTCAAGGCCTCCAGTCTAAAGTGGACCCGGACTCCACCAGGGAGACAATTAGCAGGTACATCAGGCCCAGAATTTTGTCTGGTATCTTGGACAGCACATTATAGTTTCCAAATTCGGACTGTGTTTACACTTAAAGTCACCAGAAGACCGTAACCCAAGAGTTTAAGCCACAGGCTTGCGGGAGTGTCATCCAACGCCCCTGGGGACTCGCTCCACTGATGAAACTTTGGAGGGCAGTGGGAGACATATATGCGGTTATATTTCATTTATGCCAGAAGTTTCACATACAAATTATACTAGTAAACGCTAAAGCCATCATTTCTAACTCATCCCTCAAAAATATACAAATCTCCAAATGTTCTCCAGGATGACAAAAATTGATAATCAGTGATGAATTTCTATGTTTCTGAAAACTTGGCTTTTCTATCTAAAAAAAAAAAAAAAAAGAAAAAGAAAAAAAGAGAGAGAGAGAAAGAATATCAGACACCTAACTAAGTTTACAACCATTCTAGTTAAGTCTCTTTTATAAATCCTGGCGACTCATTTAATATCCTATTTGTAAAGTGGGTGTGGGAGGGTTATTTCAAAGAACAAATAACAAGAAAATTTTGTAGTTTACACAATAAATAACAAACTTGTGTGTGTGTGTATTTCTTCCCAACATGGATAAAAGTTAGAATATAATGTTGAATTCAAAAATAAGGGGAAAAACAATATATACAATGAAAGTTACATAGAGTTTAAATACCCCTCACACACACAATACAAAAGAATACTATATATTATTCATAAAGATATATGTGTGTATATACATATACTTGCATGTGAGATATGTGTGTGAATGCGAAAGGTGGAAGTCACAGAAAACTTCAATTTTATTTTTTTGTTTGTTTTTTAGACAGAGTCTCACTCTGTCACCCAGGCTGGAGTGCAATGGTGTGGTCTCGACTCACTGCAACTTCTACTTCCTGGTTCAAGTGATTCTCCCACCTCAGCCTCTGGAGTAGCTGGGACTATAGGCACGTGCCACCACACCTGGCTAATTTGTGTATTTTTAGTAGATTTGTGTATTTTTAGTAGAGACGGGGTTTCACTATGTTGACCAGGCTGTTCTTGAACTCCTGACCTCTTAATCCGCACGCCTTGGCCTCCCAAGTCTGCTGGAATTACAGGCGTGAGCCACCACGCCCGGCCCAGAAGACTTCAATTTTAAGTAGAAGGTGTTCCTTTAAAAAAAAAAAAAAAAAAAAATTGGCAGAATGTTAATAGATACTAATACTGGGTGTGAGAACTCAGAAATGTGTTATTCTTTGTATGTGTTTGTGTTTTTTAAACTCCATTTTTATAAACCCAGAAACACACACACATAAATAATTAGAAAATAGATGTTCTAGTGGTATACAAACTGCAAACAAATGTTACATAAACATTATATAATAATATTCTAACATATTAAAACTTTTAATCTTGCGGTTTAAACTATGTTCAAGCTCTTTATACATTCCTTTTGGATAAATAACAAAGAATAACAAATACCCTGAGTCAACAATTGGTAAATGAAAAGTATTTTCTTACAAATCAAAACCACAATGAGATACCATCTCACACTCAGAATGACTATTATTAAACAGTCAAAAACAACAGATGCTGGGCTGGGTGCGGTGACTCATGCCTGTAATCCCAGCACTTTGGGAGAGTGAAGTGGTGGATCACAAGGTCAGGATATCGAGACCATCCTGGCTAACACAGTGAAACCCTGTCTCTACTAAAAATACAAAAAAAAAAAAAAAAAAAAAAAATTAGCCAGGCGTAGTGGCAGGCACCTGTAGTCCCAGCTACTCAGGAGGCTGAGGCAGGAGAATGGTGTGAACCAGGGAGGCAGCCTTGCCGTGAGCTGAAATTGTGCCACTGCACTACAGCCTGGGCAACAGAGTGAGACTCTGTCTCAAAAAAAAAAAAAAAAAAAGAAAAACAGATGCTCGCAAAGCTGTGGGGAAATGGGAATGCTTATATGCTTATATACTCTTGATGAGAATATAAATTAGCTCAGCTACTGTGGAAAGCAGTTTGAAGATTTCTGAAAGAACTCAGAATTAACCTTTAATCCAGCAATCCCATTACTAGCTATATATCCAAAAGGAAACAAATTATTTTACCAAAAAGACACATGCACTTGTATGTTCATTGCAGCACTATTCACAATAGCAAAGACATGGAATCAATCTAGGTGCCCGTCAACAGTGAATTGAATAAGAAAATGTGGTACATATATACTATGGAATACAATGCAGCCATAAAAATAGAACAAAATTATGTTATTTGCATCAACATGGATGCAGCCAGAGGCCATCATCCTAAGTGAATTAATGAAGGAATGAAAAGTCAAATACTATATATTTTCATTTATAAGTGGGAGCTAAACATTGAGTATTCGTGGACATAAAGATAGCAACAATAGTGGACAACTTGAAGGAGCAGGGAGTAAGGGAGCAAGTGTTGAAAAATGAACTGTTAAGTACTATGAGTGATGGGATCAATCATACTCCAAACCTCAACATCATGCAATATACTCAGGTAACAAACCTGCACATGCACCCCCTGAATCTAAAGTAAAAGATGAAATTATAAAGAAAAGAGAAATATTTTCTTTTAAATACAAAGGGTAACATATGGCCTTTAATTTCATCAAGTCTGAGAGTCTGAACCATGCAAATATTAGTCCAAATTTCTGAACTTGGGCTCTATTTTCTAGAGCTCATTCTGAGCTCAAATAAGTGAAAACATCTCAAAATTTAAACGTAAGAAAGGGTTTTTTTTTTTCTTTTTGGAGTAATATGTAATTTGTGGAATATTTATGGAACACAAGGGTTAAGGTTTTAAAAAATCAAAACAACTCATAATTCTACTTCCCAAAGATAATCTTTTTCTTCAAATGCTTTTTTTCTATAAATATGTAGTTGGGATTATTGTTTCATGTATGCATAGGTATTTTATTATTACCTCAGTTCTGACTCATGTCATCAAATTTTTTTGAAAGTGTGTTTTTACTATGATATTGTAGCATTCATTGATACCATTGTTTGTCTTACACTCTCTTGTTGATGAATGGATTATTTTCGGTTTTTTACTATTATGTATAACACTCAGCAACCTCATTATTTATGAGTATTTCTATATGCTACTATTTTTCCTTAGATTAAGGTCCTGAGGATCTCCAACTTTTGGATTTTAGAAAGGTAATGTGTTGCCTTTAACATCTATTAAGTAGCATCCTATTTGGAGTCTAGGGAAGTGCTTTCCTTAGCAAAATATATTGATAGTCTCATAAAGTAGAAGCAATAAAAACTATGAGCAGCATCATATGAATTCAAGTCAGTGTTTAGTGGCAAATGAGCTATGAAAAAACCTTTGAACTTTGGAAGTGTGGATGAGGGATTGTGAATCCATATAAATTTACACTCCTTCTCAGAGTAGATGAGAATGGTGATTCATAGAATTTTCAGCCAGGATTATTTTTAGATTTTGCCAATTTGATAAGCTAAAATAGGAATATTTAAACATTTTAACGTTTAACACTTATTTATATTTTTTTCATTCAGAATCCCTATTATGCCTTTTTTCTTTCATAGTTGAAGCATTTATCTTCAAATTATCTTATTAATTTGTCAGAATTCTTTATATTAATAATAATACTGTATGTGTTTTCATACTTTCAAAGTTCATTACTTATATTTAATTTTAAGATTTGAAATTTATCTATGTAGCTAAGTATTTAAGTGTCTTATTTTGTAATTTATTCATTTGCTTTTATGTTCAGAAGTTATTTCCCCACTTACAGATGAAGCAGTGACTTTCATTTTTACCTATCCCTTTATAACTACAGATTTTATATTGAACTTAGATTCTATTGAGATTGTATTTGGTATATGTTTGATAAAAGGGAGCAATTTATACTTCAGCTTTCCCTATGACAAGTGGAGCTATTTCAGAGGACCTTTGGAATTCAGTTTGGGGCTATATTGGTATGTGTGTGAACCACAGCCTTCATCTGCTTTGATTTATGATCAGTTTGATAGAAAAATAATGTTTAATTAAAAATGTGAAAACAGAGGTGTACAATATTTACATATGTAAAATCTTTACAATTCATCATCATTTATACATATTTGCGTATCTTATGAATTCAAATTATACTTTATATTTTATGTTGATTTGATTCAGCTAAGTATAGATAATAAAAATTACAACTCTGCTGAAATGTCAAAAATCATTGCTAATCCTCTCCTTCCAACCTCCACCCTCAAGTTGTTCTTATTTTTGTATTTGTTACTATTAATGTTATTTGACTGAGGTTAGTTTTTGTTGGTGGTGGTGGTATCGTTTTCAGAATCAAGTGCTACTTGCACTCATATCCCTGAATCAAGTATATGAGTGCAAGCAGCAGAGTTGAAAGACGATCCCAGGAAGAACTGTAAGGAAAGTGGTGAAATGAGAGAGAGAATGGAAGGAAGCTGGCGAACATTGTATTATGGAACGTGTTAATACTATAGGCAATCGAGGCTCAGTTATACCAGAGAAACCTCACAGAATATAGAACATGTCTCATTTATCACAACTGAGGTCTAACTTTACTATCTCCATTACCTATACCACATCCTACTTTGGGTTTATAGTACTATTTTCTAAGACAATTGCAGTAACCATCTTACTGAAAAGCTCCTGGTCCAGGGGTCCAGAGTACCTACTTAATATAATTAATGTATATGTCCCAGTCTTGTGAATGTGCTACTACCATGTGCAAAAGAGCTTTAACAGATTGCCATTCTCTGTAAATAAATAGAACCTAAAGCTTGGGAATCATTGGCTTTGAAAAATTGCTTTCATCTCTCCTTTCAGTCTATGTCTTACTGCTTTTCATAACATATGTTGCAGGAAAACTGGGCTCCTTTCTGTTTCTCAACTGTGTCCTGTATTTCTAAATGTGCGCATCATATCATGCTCTTTTTCTTTCTCTGGAATGCTGTTGTTTCTCTCCTAACTTCATTCTGTTGAAATCTCACCTGTCCTACATAGTGAACTCAAATATTAACTCTTCCACGAATTTTCTGGCCACTAGCTAGAATTAGTATAATATGTTCTTTTGAAGTCTCTTATAACACAAGCCACCTTTCTCTTTGAATTGTTTTTGTTTCTATGTCCCCTCGATTGTCTTCTTTGAGTAAAGGGTGTGGTATCTGATGCATTCTCCACTGAATTAAGTAAGTCCCTTGCACATAACAGACACATAAGGGATATATAGTAAATTAATTCAATTATTAAGAATCTTACTAATGATAAAGTCTTATTTTCAAATATGTGAGGAGATATCAAATAAATGGACTTCAGTTTTTTCTACTGTTCTCCCAGGGGATAATGAAAGCAAATTGATAGAAGTTGCATCAGGCATGGAGGTTAAAAAGGAAGCTTTTCCTGCGTTTTTTAGGCTGTATATCAGCTGAGTATTTGTTACTTTTCTCTTTAGTTCCGTATTTATTCATCATTTTTTTCAATTAATTAGTCAATTGACAATATTGATAGGGGAAATTTCTAAAAAATGAGACTATAGAAAGGATCTGAGATGGGAAATATTTGGGCAAGTTAAAAAAAAGGAGAGTTGTCCAATAGAAATAGACTAGTAAGTAGGATGAGTTTAACCTTGGGTAGATCATGCATGATTTTGTAGAAAAATGGAAGATTTCATATTTTAGCTCAATTGCAGTGAAAAATCATTGAAGAATATTAAGCTGGACAATGACATAATCATATTTGTATTTAAATTTTTTAAATTTCTATTTATTGATCACAGTAAATGGTTTCCTCATAAATGAACGATGACAGTTAATTCAAATATTATTTTTTAAAATTAACCTCTTTCTTAAAAACAACATAACATATATTCATATATATTAAAATATAATTATTTAAATTGTTTATTAAATATGAAGAAACACAATAGAATAGTTATTTTGATACATTTTCACAAATTTTAATGTCTTCTTATTTTACTTCTACTATTATATTTCTAATTTTGTTTCCTAGAATATATGCTGATTTTCAATGTGGTTTCTTTTATTTTTAATGTTTAACAGATTTATTGAGGTGTAATTTATATACCATAAAGTTCACCCGTTTTAAGTGTACAATTTAATATTTTAAAATAAATTTCCAGGGTTGTGCAAACATCATCACAAGGGATTTATATTTTTAACTTTATAAAATTACTGGTAACATTCTTCCAAACTTTTTTTTATAATTAATTAACTTGAAATTATTGACTTCAATTGACTCTTCTCTAGAAACTATATTTTTAAGTAAGAAAGTGATCAGTTAATTGATGCTGAAGTTTTTGATAAGTTCATGGCAAATTCTACCAAAGATATTTTTAATTCTGACTGCCTTTAATATAAAAATATGTACATAATACTATCTAATTATTTTCATAGTGTCTTTTTGTTTTAATCACATTATATTTCAGCAATATCTAACAACTATTATTTAAAACAACATTTTTCAAATAAGTTAACTATTTTGAATGTTTTGCCATATTAATCCTGTAAAACTGTAGGCTTTCTATATCTTTTCTGTTCTAAGATACTATATTTTTATATTTCATTTTATTTTTAGGTTAGTTTCAGATTCACAACAAAATTGAGAGGAGGATATGAAGATTTCTCAAATACTCCCTGCCCACACACACGCATAGCCTCCCCCATTATCAACATCTCCTAAGGAAGTGCCACATTTGTTACAATTGATGGACCTACGTTGACACAGTGTTATCATCCAAAGTCCATAGTTTACATTTAAGTTTGCTATTGATACTGTATAGACTATGTTCAGACAAATACATAATGACATCTGTTCACCATTATAGTATCATAGAGTAATTTCACTGCCTTAAAAACCCTGTGTTCTTGCTAACCTTTGGCAACTACTGGTTGTACTGTTTCCATAGTTTTATTTTTTCCAGAATTTCACATAGTTGGAATCATACTGTATGTATCGTTTTCTGATTGGTTTCTTTCAATTAATGAGATACATTTAAGCTTCTATTTTTTGTGACTTTATAACTTTTTTATTTTTGCACCAAATAATGTTCCATTGTTTGGACATACCACAGTTTATTACCTATTCACCTACTGAAGAACACCCTGCTTAACTTTGGCAATTATAAATAAAACTGCTATCAACATTTGTATACACATTTCTGTGTGGACAATAATATTTCAACTTTTTTGTGTTGATATCAGGAAACACAAAACTGTTGACTCACATGATAAGCCTATGTTTCGTTCTGTCATAAATTGCCAAATGTTGTCCAAAGCAGCTGTACAATTTTGCACTGCTACTGGCAATGAATGAGTGTTCCTGTTGCTCCACTTCTTTGACAATATTTAGTATTGTCAGTGTTCTGGGTTTTCGCCATTCTAATGGGTGTGTAGTGGTATCTCGTTATTCAAATTTGGAATTTCCTTGATGACATATGACATGGAGTATCTTTCCTTATGCTTGTACTTATTTTCTATCTGTATAACTTCTTTGGTGAGATGTCTGTCAAGGTCTTTGGACTTTTTTTTTGTTTTGAGACAGAGTTTCTCTCTTGTTGCCCAGGCTGGAGTGTAATGGTGCAGTCTCAGCTCACTGCAACCTCTGCCTCCCGGGTTCAAGAGATTCTCCTGCCTCTTGAGTAGCTGGGAATACAGGCATGCACCACCACATCTGGCTAATTTTTGTATTTTTAGTTGAGATGGGGTTTCACCATGTTGGCCAGGCTGGTCTCAAACTCCTGACCTCAGGTAATTCACGCGCCTTGGCCTCCCAAAGTGCTGGGATTACAGGCGTGAGCCATCATGCCCGGCCTGGACCACTTTTTAATCACTGTTATTTTGTTTTTTCTTGTTGCTGAATTTTAAGTTTGTTTAGTTTAAGTTTTTTTTTTTTTTCTTTTTTTTTTTTTTCAGAAGGACCTTGCCCCGTCACCCAGGCTGTAGTGCAGTGGCATCATCTCAGCTCACTGCAACTTCCACCCCCCAGGTTCAAGTGATTCTCCTGCCTTGGCCTCCTGAGTAGCTGGGATTACAGGTGCACGCCCCACCATGCCCAGTTAATTTTTGTATTTTTAGTAGATACAGGGTTTCACCATGTTAGCCAGGCTGGTCTCAAACTCCTGACCTCAGGTGATCTTCCCGCCTTGGCCTCCCACAGTGCTGGCATGATAGACATGAACCAATGTGCCCGGCCAATAAGGATTTTTTTAGCATATTTTGGATAACAATTCTTCACAAGATATGTCTTTCAAAAGTATTTTCTCCCGGTGTAGCTTCTTTTTTTATTATCTTGAAAGTGCCTTTCACAGAGCAGAAAAGTTAAATCTTAATAAAGTTATGTTTATTAATTCTTTTCCCTCGTGAATTGTACTGTTGGTGTTGTATTGAAAAAGTTATCACTAAACTGAAGGTCATTTGGATTTTCTGTTACGTTATCTTCTTAAAGTTTAATAGTTCTGCATTTTACATTTAGGTCTGTAATCCGTTTTGAGTTAACTTTTTAGAAGGCTGTAAAGTCTGTGTCTAGATTTGTTATTATGTTTTGCATATGACTATACAGTTGTTCCAGCACCATTTGTTGAAAAGAATCTTTTCTCCATTGTACTGCCTTTGCTCCACTGTCAAAGATGAATTGAATATATCTATATAGGTCTATTTCTGGGCTCTCTATTCTGTTCCATGTATTTATTTGTCTATTCTTTTACCAATACCACACAGTCTTGATTACTGTACCTGTATAGTAAGTATTGACATTGACTAGTGGTTGTCCCCCAACTTTGTTCTTCTCCTTTAATATTTTGTTGGCTATCCTGGGTCTTTCATCTATTTATATAAACTTTTAAATCAGTTTGTCAATATTCACAAAGCAACTTGCTGGAAGTTTTATTAGGATTGTTTTAAATTTGTAGATCAAAATGGGAAGAACTGACATTTTGACACTATTGAGTCTTCTTATCCATGAACATCGACCATCATTCTACCTATTTAGTTCTTCTTTGATTTCTTTCAACAGAGTTTTGTAGTTTTTCTCATATAGATTTTTTACATATTTTGTTACATTGATACCTAAGTATTTCATTTTAGGGACTGCTAATGTAAATGGCATTTTATTTTAAGTTTCAAGTCCACTTGTTCATTGCTAGTACATAGAAAAGCAGCTGACTTTTGTGTAGTAACTTTGGATCCTGCAAACTACTATAATTATTTATTAGCTCCAAGACGTTTTTAATAATAGAGTTTTTTGTTTGTTGTATGGAGAAAAATTTTCAGGGGACAAGAATAGAAGCTGGGAGACTGGTAAGAAGCTATTGCAGTTTACCAAGTGAGAGATATTGGTTGTTTGTTGTGGAGTAGTGGCCTACATTAGAAAGAAAGAAATTGGTTTAGTGAGATATTTTAAAAATTTTCGGTGGACAAGGCTGAGGGATTAGCTATTGAGTATGAGGAAAAATAGATCTCAACAATAATTTTAAGGGTTTTTGTTGTTGTTTGAGCAACTCGGTGTATGTTGAGAGATTTAATGATATGGAAAAGACTGTAAAAGAATAGATGAGATTAAGGGGAAGGGCACAAAATAAAGACACCTTCTTATTTCTCTAGTGTTCCAAGATTAATGTGTTTGATTGACCAGTGGTTCTGCCTTCATTTTTCCAAGTTTCTTCAACTTGCCTCTTGGATTTAACATTACTGTTCAGAGTTTATCCCTGACCCTTCATTGAATCCCCATTGTATTTAGATCCATCTTCCTACTCTGCTGCTGGATCATAGTTGCCTGATTTGCTTTCTTGGTCATCTTGACCTATAACCTAGAAGTAACTGATAATATTCTTCTCCATGGAAATGGAGAAAAACACACCAGAAATGCAATGGAAAGTAAAAGCAAAAGCAACTTCTAAACTCTTGTGCAGTTGAACAACATTGATGTTTTCAACTCTGAGCCCTTGATAAATCTTGTTTGTTTTCTTTGTCCTCAAAAATGTCTTCTTCACAGATCCTGCCTGGAGTTTATGGGGTGTGTTGGCAGTATGCGTGGCTTTTCTGAAGCTAAGATTTTCCAAAGTGTGAAGTAGCAGTATCTTATTATTTTTCTAATACATTATATGCAAATAAAATCAAAGAGCTCTGGCCAAAGTGGGAGCAGGGGTTCCAAAAAGCCTCAGAGACTCTAAAGAGCATCTAAGGACTCCACATGCAGTTTAACTATGGTTTTCATTAAATCAGCAAGGAAGAGTTTTAAATCTCAATCTTGATAAGGTCATTCTTAAAAAAAATGAGCTTTATCTACAAAAACATGATTTTTTTCTTTTTCTTTTTCTTTTCTTTTTTAATAAAGAAAAGAGGTTTAATAGACTCATAGTTCTGCATGGCTGTGGAGGCCTCACGAAACTTACAATCATGGCAGAAGGCACCTCTTCACAGGGCAGCAGAAGAGAGAATGAGTGCCAGCAGGGGAAATGCCAGATGCTTATAAAACCATCAGATCTTGTCAGAACTCACTCACCGTCACCAGAACAGCATGAGGAAACTGCCTCAATGATTCAGTTACTACCGGGTCCCTCCCATGACATGTGGGGATTATGGGAATTATAATTCAAAATGAGATTTGGGTGGGGACACAGTCAAACCATATCATTCTACCCCTGGCCCATCCCAAATCTCATGTCCTCATATTTCAAAACACTATCATGTCTTCCCAACAGTCTCCCCAAATCGTAACTCATCTCGTTGAGGCCACCAATCACTATAACATTGTATGTAAATCACTTTCTAATCTAGGCTGCAGAGTCTTCACCTGAATCAGGAATCCAGACTAGATGAACTTAAAAGATTCTCTCAGTCTGGAGCATCCAATGAGCTTAAGCATTCAAGATTATCTCTGTATAATTTCCATGCTCATGATGAGCTCTTCAACTTGCTTTTGGAATAGTACGTCAGTGTGTGGTTGTAGGGCAAAGGGAAGGTAATAGGAAGTTTGGACAAGTATGATAGTAGGAGACCGTGTGATTTGCCTAACCACTATTGGAAAGCTAGTCACTGAGCCTCATTTGCTGATTTAGTTCTAGATTCATTGTGAGATTTGGGATAAAGCATATCCTGAGGTTATAGTCTGTTTCATTGTCAGGAAAATCTGAGTTTTAACCTCTAATCATGGGGAAAAAATAGAGATTTTGAATAAATACATAATCCGGCTACATTGTTCTGTTCCTAAAATGTCAGATCAGAGGCTCTCTGACAAGGAACGTCACTGAAAAAAAAGGGAATAAATAAAAATTTTATCTCTGAATTCTACTGTCCTTATCAGAAAGTCTTAGTCAATTACAGCATAATCTTCCAAGAGAAGGGTCATAACTTTTGCCAATGAACATGAGGTAGCAAGTGTAATACAAGGGTAAACTACTGTTCTTTTCTGTTATCTTGCAATAATCGAGAAGCAGATCCTTGGAGAATTTCAAATTTTGTGTAACAGAATCTGAGGTCTGGCAGTCTTTCAGATGCAGAGTTCGGCAATTGTTTTCTAGTGAATATAACAGGAATGAAGTAAGGAAAAAAACAGAGAAAAAAGAAGATATTAAATAGCATCTCTTTCATATATCCTAACATTTGAGATTCATATTATTAAGTTTATTTCTCAAAATGTGGGAAAACTCTGGGAGTGCAGAGAATGTCTCTAGAAAGATAAATGTATTGCTTTAATAAAATTGTTTTCCTACTAGCTAAAGTTTTCAATAATGATGGAAATTTGAGGACTACATTATTTTGAAGTATAGAGTCCCAGGGTATAGGTAAGCAGATTGTCATCGGTTTACTAATGGCAGTCCCAAGGGGCAAGCAAGATTTTGAATTTCTCCTGCTTTGCAACACAACCCAAAGCCTTTATATAGGAAATGCCCAGAAGACCAGACCAGGTGGTGATACAACAGCTGTCTCACTATCATTTTACACATGTGAAAGGGCTTTGAAAATGATCAAGGGCTACAAAAATTAAAGTAATATTATATTTAAAAAATCATTGATTATTATTATATATGAAATGATTATTCATTAATCAAAAGAAAGGTCTTTGAACATTTAGAAGACTGGCTTCAATTGCTATGATTTTTAATAAGGGTAATTCTTTATCTTTTGAAGTTTACTCAAATTCAGGAAACATCTCAATGCTGCCTGGAGTTCATTTTGGAAAATGAATTTAAAAAGACTCTTCTTTGGTAAAAACGAAAAACAATCAGTTTTGGTTAAAAAAAAACATAAGAAATTTCTCTACAAGTCCTTCCCAAAGCATTGATATCATCAACGAGATCAGCATATGTAACACCAAGGTGTTTACTTTGAAGGAAATTAACTGTAATTTATTTGATATTTATTTTAACAAATCAACCTATAATTTGATTTTATGTGATAGAACCTGAGGGCTGGCAGTCTTCCAGAAGTAGAATGTCAAGTTAGTGACTCATGTTTTCTCATGGGTATATTAGGACTGAAGTGGGAACAAAAATGGAGATTTTGTTTATACAACTTGCATCATTGAAAGTAAGGAGTCATCTAAAGCTAGTCCTAGTCCTCTGAGCCTAAAAAGGTTTTAAGCACACATATGTTTATTTTTATAGTACCTCAAAAGTATTGATTAAAAGTTTGAAACTGGTTTAGAGTTAAATAAGTTTATTTTAAAATATAAAATGTCTCCCTCCTTCAGAATTAAACTGGCTCAGTTAGTTTACTACTTACATTCTGAATTTCTCCAAGGAACAGAGTGGCAAGGGGTTCAATCCAATAGAAGAGAGGAGTTAAGATATTGGTTTAACCAATCATTTGCTATTATTTTAGGTGAACTTCATCATTGCACCTGGGTCTTAGCTTCACTATTTATCATGTGAAGTGGTAGAATAGAGTAGCTGCACTTCTAGTTATTATTTTCCCTCAGTCCTGGATTATTTTCATATTTCTTCTTTCCTATGGATAAAGGTCCAAAGACAGAAGGCGAACACGCATGCTGGACAGACTGAAGTAAGGAGGTTCCCTAGGGAGCTGGGCATACGGATCAATTCTGTATTGCTTAGAATTGTTACTATGCTATGGGCTGGCTCAAAACAATAACAGTAGTCTCTTGCTCTACTGGCTGAGTCCAGCTGAGATTTCTAGGCAAAACCAACAAGCTCTGAGTAAACTGAGACTTTTAATGACCCCAGAGGGAGCTTCGAAATTTGCTTGGGAACCAAAGTTTAACTTTATCCCAGAGACAGATGTAGGAAGAGGGAGAGCAATGCTTTGGGGATCTCCAGGAATGTGATAAAAAGTATATATTTTAAATGAAAGAATTAAAGAATATGGAGATCTAGGAGGCATCTCAGAGGTCTGGTTTCACATTTTCCATTTCTGATGGGAGTAAAAGAAGCCCAGAAAGGGACTTGCCTAAGGTATCAGACCTACTTAACAGAAGAAACAGACCGGATCCAAGATACTCTAATTTCCTATCCAGGGTAATTTTATGTGCACATCTCTTTTGAAATGTAAATTTATTTTGTTCATTCAACAAAATACTATTTGCTAGAACATAGACACAGTGTTGACATCAAATAGATCTCTTTTTTTCCCAAGAGGCTAAGAGAATGATGATCACTAGTTTATCTCTTCAAATACATTTCCATATGGGCAATCTGCGTATGGTCAGATACTGCTACTGAGAGGTAATTTGGAAATAAACACAGCAGGACTGGACTGGTGTAGGGGCAGCCTGTTTAAAGAAACCACAGACAGGCTGGTGAGGTAATCAGGAAGATGGGATCTATTTTCAGAGTAGCCAAGATGAGTAGTGAAGTCAGAATATAAAATACTCAGGTATGATGAGTGAAGATTTCTCCAGAAGTCACATTGGCAAGTTCTGCCAATGTTTTCCTCTGAATGCATTTTTTGTTTGTTCGTTTGTTTGAGATGGTGTCTTGCTCTGTGGCCCAGGCTGGAGTGCAGTGACATGATCTCGGCTCACTGCAACTTCCGCCTCCCAGGTTCAAGTGGTTCTCCTGCCTCAGCCTCCTGAGTAGCTGGGACTACAGGTGTGTGCCACCACGCCTGACTGATTTTTGCATTTTTAGGAGAAATGGGGTTTCAACATATTGGCCAGGCTGGTCTCAAACTCCTGACCTCGGGATCTACCTGCCTTGGCCTCCCAAAGTGTTAGGATTATAGGCGTGAGCCACCACACCCAGGCTGAATGTATTTTTAAAAATTCTATGAGGAACAAAATAATCAATTTAGTGACATATCTATTTGGTATTTTAGCTTTGATAATTTTATTTTGATCACTAAAACATCAAGTAGTTTTAAATTTCTACAGAGTGAATTCAAGACACTTTTCTTTGTTAAGAAAAAAACAAATCTGTTCTTTTTCCTCTGAAACTTTTTTTGCCCAGGTATATATGGGAGGAAAAAAATATATATGTATATATTTATAAAGTTGACTCTTTATCTAATTTGCTTTTAATCTATACTTGATAGTAAATCATACGAGTTGTTAATCTTTGTGACTACAAATCATAAAATATGAGCTACTGATGCTTTATATATATTTAAAGTAAAAACATTATGTATTACATCATTTTATTACCTTCAAAGCAATTTCCTTAGATTTGCCACAGACAAGGCTGCTAATCAATGAGATGCTGAGATTTCTCAGGCCAGAGGTAAGGAAGGATTGTGCATTTCCTTGAGACTTGGAGGGGCCTTGTCCTCCGTCTGGCTGGAGTGGGCTGCTAGTACCTACCAGGCACTAAAGAAGAGAACACAAGAGGGGGCTCCACAGTCCTGGGGGAAGCACATCTAGATGCTATTCAGAGAAGCAGGGATGCAAGACCGGGTGGGAAAACTTGGTGCCAGCTTACAGGGTACCACAGGTTACATGATTCATAATGTAGATGTGGGGAAATGGTGATAAAGGTGGGCAAAGCAGTCTAGGATCATTAGAGTGGTGGATACCCAGCAGTAGAATTCTGATGGTCTTAGTAGCTGAGGCTTTCCTTTCCTAGCATTTAGCTTTTTTAGTTTCCCTGTGATCCTACCAGATGATGAGTTCGGAGGCTACCAGAAGTCTGAAGAAATTGACTAGAACAAAGTCTCCTGTTTGCAGGTGCTGAAAGGAATTCCTGTCTGGAGGTCCTAACAAGAGAAGGAAGACATCTCCAGCTCTGGATTCAGATTCAGCTCTCTACTGCCTAACTTATTTTTTTCCTGTGGACTTAAAATATTTTTGAAATCCACAAAAAATCATAAATTAGGCAGTAAAGACAAATATCTTTACAAATGTCTTCATTCGTAAAGTTTGTATAATGTAATATCCTTAATTTCTCCCTCTCTCTAAACCCCAGGGATCAAATAAAATCACAAAAATGTTTCCAGTTTAGAATCCTCAATTAGTATTAGTTGAACCTGAACAAAAATGAAAGTTTAATGCTAGAAGGGAACTTAATGTAAATTTTCTGTCAGTCAACTAATATCTTTGTATTCCTTCCCGCACTTTTTATATTTGGCTTTCCATCTAGATCCCTGACAAAATGTAAAAACTGCAGCAGCCTACATTTTTCTGAAAATGGGAACAAGATATGATTCACAATTGAAGTGCGCATCTCCATCCTTTTCCCATGAAGCTGAGGCCAGAGAGATAAGCACATCAATAGCTCTGTTGTAGCCAGAACACGCCTCAGTGCTCTGTGTCAGCTCAGGGGCCCTGTCAGAAGCAGGGCAGCCCAGATCCAGAGGGAACGTCCTAGCAACCGGTCAGAACACTTAAGTGGACCAGACTTAGGGGTACATAGGCAGCAAGCAACAGGATGAAATGCAGATGTCCAGTAGCAAAGCAGTCAGTATTCGGGTGGCTTTAAGGGGAGACAGGAAGATGCCATACCAGAGAGACGAAGCTCATACCCAAGGAGTTTGATAGCAAGACTAGGTGCTGGTCCACGTAGGTTAGTGGCATTACTGATATCTAAAAGCTATGAAAGGGACTTAGGTTTAGGAGCAATTTCAGTTAGAGCCAGAAGGAGTAAGGCAAGGGACCCATTTCAGAGGAAATAGGGTGATAATTATTGAGATAAGTAGAATGTTGAAGGAAGCCCTTATTTTTCTTAAATGTCTCAATGAAGAAATTTCTACAGTAATACTTCACACTTGGTCTGGGAGTAGGCAGGTAAGTTTGATTTGATGGTGTGGTTGGCTGAAGAAATAAAAAAACCATTTACTAAAGATTAAAACCCATGTTCTTACAAAACTGCTTATTCAGCAATAAAGGTAATATTTGGGTAATTATCTCAAGTGATTCCAAATTTGAAGTTGGGAAATGATAAGTCATTAATTATCAACCCTAATATACCTAAACAGGGAAATGCAAGGGTTCAGTTTCTAAACCAGTGTTCCAAGGTAGAGTAGGCCAGTAGGAGAATAGTGGTATCTACTTTGCCATGGGACAAAGACTCCTGGAACTACAGAATGACCAGAGCCAGACTCGGTTCCTGGAGCCTGCAACAGGGATGCTTCTGAAATGTGATATCAGGGAGCCCTCATGAGGGAGAGTGTAGGGATGGAAATGGGAAGAGGGTCTCAGGGACAGGGAGGGCATAAGGGTTATCTCAGGATGACAGAACGTCCCATGCATACAGAATATTCTTCTCTTCCAGAATTTCTGATACATAAGGTTTTTCTTTGCACCCATGAACAGTGTTCTGGCATCCCTTGTGTAGAAATGAATTAAGACCTATTTATTTATATTGTCGTGAGTGTTCCTGTACACATTACATCATCTATCAAGTTGAGTTCAAAGTTCTATTCAGCTTCTGTCCAATACCTATGGCTTTACAAACACACACACACCCCCCCCTTGTCTATATTTATTTTGCAAAATAATTTTATGAGTCTGGGACTCTAGCTGAATGATTATTATAAAACCAAGTTGGTGGTTGAAGCAAAAATGTGGTCTGTATAAGTTGAACCAAGGCAGAATTTTGACAGAAGCTATGAAGGTATTTTAGGCCTGGAAGCAAGCACTGAGAAGCAGTGAGAAAAGCACTAAATAAGCTTTAGTCCTGGCTCTGTCACTTTCAAACTATTGCATTAGGCAAGTCATTTCTCTTTTACAAGCCTCAATTATTTCAATGGTAACATTACAGTACAAATGTCTTACTCAAAGGGACCCTTGAAGGTTACACAACTTAATGTTTGTGAAAATAATTGGTAAAATGCTATACCCAATACTCTAGATTTCAATCTGAATTGTGTTTTTAGCTTCAATGATTTGGGGAATACTTAGCATCATTATTAATTAATTAATTAATTAATTAATTTATTTTGAGTTGGAGTTTCACTCTTTTTGCCCAGGCTGGAATGCAGTGACGTGATCTCAGCTCACTGCAACCTCTGCCTCCTGGGTTCAAATGATTCTTTTGCCTTGGAGTCCCAAGTAGCTGCGATTACAGGTGGGGGCCACCATGCCTGGCTAAATTTTGTATTTTTAGTAGAGATGGGGTTTCACCATGTTGGCCAGGCTGGTCTCGAACTCCTGACTTCAGGTGATCCACCCGCCTTGGCCCCCCAAAGTGCTGGGATTACTGGTGTGAGCCACCGTGCCTGGCCAGCATTATTTGTTTCACTTCTTTGTTGTTGTTGTTCAACTAAATGTGAGTCTTCCAAGGAATGAAGTTAGAATGTCTCCATAACATGAGTGTGAGGACAGAGGGTTTGCATGTTTTGTTTGATTTGGAATTTTAAAGCTCATCTGAGAATTAAGGTAAGCACAAGGATGGAGCTATTAAAGACACTGGAAAGGAACAGCCAGTCCTGGAATGCGGCAGCTCCTGTTTGATTTTAAATGTAAGTTAAATATTAATTTTTCTAAAAAAAAAAACCTCTCTTTCTCCAGGGATGGCTTTCTCTCTCACTCTCTTATGTTGACGGATTGTTGGTGGCTTGCCTGTCACGCTAACTTTTTGGAGGAAAAAAAGTCTTCAGATGATTCTATTTGCGTAAGAAAAAAATGTCTCCAAAACAACTCTCTTGTCACCAGCATCAACAGCAGCTGAACAAGGCGGTGGGCTGTTGCACAGTGATAATTATTCCTTTCATTTCAAAGGAATCAAAGATGTTTGGGGCAAGCGAGAGCCCTGGTTACATGTGATCAAAATATTGCTTTTGGAAAGTCTTTAGTCTACTGCTGAAGTCCGAGTACACTTTTATTGTTCCAAAAATATTTAGCAGAATGGAGAAAAGTTGGTTTTTTAAAACTAAGCTGACTTGGAGAAAATAAGAGGCCCTTAAAAATCTCTTCTGAATTCCTACTTGCTAATGGTTCTCTAAAGCAAGACAGTGCAATTATGCTGTTGACTTGTAAACAGAAGTCAAAAGGAAATTCAAGCTCTGTCAAGACTCTTTCCAAATATAATAAAAAGGGCTCTGTCACCCAGAATCTCTGTTAATGTTTTTGGATGGATTCTCTTGTGCTCTGGTTATTCTTTAATTTTTGTAAAGAATAGGAACAAAAGCAAAATTTCAGTCTCGCAGTTCATACCTATCTTAGTAGAAATGTCAACATTTTATATTCCAATGTCATCTTTTCTCAAATCATATTTCTTTCTTTCTTACTGTCATGTGCTTTTTTCTTTTGCTTTTTAAAAAAGAATTTACAAAAATACTATCACCCACTGCCCCATGACATCTAGCATATATGTTTTATATTTTGCTATATCAAATGAAGCATTGTACTCCCGCTACTGCCTACCTGTGGGTCTAAGTATCCTCCTTTTTGAATTAAGGGAATTAGACAAGCCTTGCAATGCTCAAACTATGCTATATGCCTCAGGCTTGGCACCGCTGATAAATTAGACTGAATAATGATTTCTTCTAGTTAGCTGTCTTGTGTATTGCAGGATGGTCAGCACCATCCCTGGTTCTACCCACTAGACACCAACAATATGAATGTTCGGACCCACCGCGCCCCAGATCCGACAACCAAAAATGCCTCCAGATATTGTCAAATATCTTCTGGGGAGTACAATCACTCTCAGTTGAGAATCGCTGCTCTAATTGAAGCGGTGATTCTTAAACTTTTGTTAGTATCTGCATCCCCTGAGAAACTGGTAAAAACATAAAGGCCCAGACTAGATTCTAGTTCAAAAATCCAGAATCTCCATGATTTTACTAGCTTTTTAACAACACAACAAAGTTTCAGAACCATTGTTCATTAGAAATCAGAGAATAAAGTATGGCCAGCACATCATCAAGGAACAAGTTAGAAATGCAAATCTGAAAGCTCCACCCCAGGTTTCCTGAATCGGGAACTCTGAGATGGAAGTCAGTTCATTAGGAAAGAAAAAGTACATTCTTGGCATACTCTACAAGAAGTTAAGGAGTATAAGAGACTCGTGGACGACTGTGTGTTCCGACATAGAGTAAGTACCACTGGGAGAGCGTGACCTGGAATCAGCTTCTTTGCACTGCATGGCTCTTATTACCATAAGATTGTGAACTTTTTGTCCTGATCCAGCCTTAAAAAGCAGATCAGGCCGGGCGCGGCGGCTCACGCCTGTAATCCCAGCACTTTGGGAGGCCGAGGCGGGCGGATCACGAGGTCAAGAGATGGAGACCATCCTGGCTAACACGGTGAAACCCCGTCTCTACTAAAAATACAATAATTAGCCGGGCGCAGTGGTGGGCACCTGTAGTCCCAGCTACTCGGGAGGCTGAGGCGGGAGAATGGTGTGAACCCGGGAGGCGGAGCTTGCAGTGAGCCGAGATCACGCCACTGCACTAGACTCCGTCTCAAAAAAAAAAACAAAGAAAGAAAAAAAAAAAAAGCAGATCAGATTGGCTCTCTTGGAAGGGAATATCTGGGGGATTACACAAAACCCTGCCTATTCCCAAAACCCTACCTACTCATGAATTCTACACAGCACCTGGAGCCCCAACTCATAGACTGATTCTTTGGGCTGTGGCATTAGCTGTAGACCTGTGGTTCTCAACTTTGGCTTCATATTATAATCACCTGGGAAATTTCTAAAACTCCCAGCGCTCAGGTCGTATCCCAGACCACTAAATCAGAATCTTTCAGAGCAGGAGCCAGACAACAATACTTTAACTTCTTAGGTGATTCTAATGTTCAAGCAAATTTGAGTTGTCAATGAATAGTTTCTCTCAAGTCAGGCAGAGATTGTAGGCAAGGTATATTACTTACTACTTGTAGTAAGATTTAAGAAATAAGGCCGGGCGCGGTGGCTCAAGCCTGTAATCCCAGCACTTTGGGAGGCTGAGAAGGGCGGATCACGAGGTCAGGAGATCGAGACCATCTTGGCTAACACGGTGAAACCCCGTCTCTACCAAAAAAAAAAAAAAAAAAAAAAAAAAAACTAGCTGGGCGAGGTGGCGGGTGCCTGTAGTCCCAGCTGAGGCAGGAGAATGGCGTAAGCCCGGGAGGCGGAGCTTGCAGTGAGCTGAGATCCGGCCACTGCACTCCAGCCTGGGCGACAGAGTGAGACTCCGTCTCAAAAAAAAAAAAAAAAAAAAAAAAGATTTAAGAAATAAGGTAGTAGTACATGAAGAAGGCTTGAAAGAACCTGGCCAATTTGGGAATCAGTAGGACATGGTTGCAGTCTATAGGCTATTGACTGTGTGCTAATGCCGATTCTTTCCCTAAGTCTTTTTAGATCCTTCCAGCCACAAGCTATTTTTGCAACCTCTGTATTCCCAGAGCGCTTTCTTTTCTTTTCTTTCTTTCTTTTTTTTTTTTTTTTTTTTTTTTTTTTTTTTTTGAGACGGAGTCTCGCTCTGTCGCCCAGGCTGGAGTGCAGTGGCGCGATCTCGGCTCACTGCAAGCTCCGCCTCCCGGGTTTACGCCATTCTCCTGCCTCAGCCTCCCGAGTAGCTGGGACTACAGGCGCCGCCACCACGCCCGGCTAGTTTTTTGTATTTTTAGTAGAGACGGGGTTTCACCATGTTAGCCAGGATGGTCTTGATCTCCTGACTTCGTGATCCACCCGCCTCGGCCTCCCAAAGTACTGGGATTACAGGCTTGAGCCACCGCGCCCGGCCTCTTTCTTTCTTTCTTTCTTTCTTTTTTTTTTTGAGACAGAGTCCCACTCTGTCACCCAGGTTGGAGTACAATGGCGCAATCTCGGCTCACTGCAACCTCTGCCTGCCGGGTTCAAGTGATTCTCCTGCCTCAGCCTCCTGAGTAGCTGGGATTAAAGGTGTCCACTACCACGCCCAGCTGATGTTTGTATTTTTAGTAGAGATGGGGTTTCACCATGTTGGCCAAGCTGGTCTCCAACTCCTGAGCTCAGGTGATCTGCCTGCCTTGGCATCCCAAAGTGCTGGGATTACAAGCGTGAGCCACCGCGCCCGGCCAACACTTTCAATCTAATCTAACATGTACCACATTCTACCTTGTATTAAAGCTCTATACATCATATATATCAAATTTGTTTCCTATACAGTACTGTGAGCTTCCCAGAGATAAGACTCCTGACTTATTCATCTTCTCTTTCACCTAGAATATTTACTTTAAGAGTAGGCGTCAAAAAATGTTAATTTTGAAATATATTAAGCGATGTAGAAATGTCACCAAATGTACAAATAGAATGTAGCAAGGAATCCTGACACTTTGCCCTCAGTCCCACAGCAGGAGTTCCTAGCCTGATGTGCTTCAAAACCTTCCACAAGGATAACCCTGGACTAGACTCCAAAATCTTTATCTGAAGACAGAGACAATCTCTAGAGAAAAAGTCTGGGCAGATGACTGATGTGCTAATTCTGGAACACTGACCATCCAAGGCATTCAATATATATTCAGCTCCAAACTGGAGCTTTTTCATCAGCGATATGAGCCGAATTAGTAACATTTGGTGGGGAAAAAAAAGAGCATGATTATCAGTGTCTCTTGGAATTACATAGCCAGGCTGTTCATGGCCTGAGTGGTCAAACCTAACAAAATGAATGAAGGAATGAGCATGACTCTCTGGCAAGCCCCTCAGCATAGTGGTGATTCCACACAAAAGTCTTCTTCGGAAAAATCACAGCAACTAGATACTTTCGTGGGTCTTTTTCCCGTTGCCTGTCTCTCTGCTCACGATTGCAGGCACTGAAAGACTGCTGAGATTCTCACAGGTACGAGAAGACCGCAGAAATGCCTCCAGGTGGCAGGCTGGGATCCAGGGTCCAACACATACTCTTGTGAGAGTGTGAAGGAACACGAAAGAGGGGAACACCTTGGCTAAAAACGTATTTGTGATAGAGGAGAAGGGGAGGAACAGGAAGCCTCCAGCTAGTCATTTGGAATCTGGCAACCATTTCTGTCAGCTTTTCCATTCCTAGATTGATGCCCATTGCTTAATTCCTTGAGGTAAGGGATATACTAAATTGCCTCTTTGTTCAACTCTTACAATAAGAATTTCCCTCTCCTCTCCAGTCCTGTCCCCTCTCCTCCCCTCTTCTCCTTTTTTTTTTTTTTTTTTTTTTTTTTTTCTGACGGAGTCTCACTCTGTCACCCAGGCTGCACAATCTCGGCTCACTGCAACCTCCACCTCCTGGGTTCAAGCGATTCTCCTGCCTCAGCCTCTTGAGTAGCTGGGACTGCAGGGATGCGCCACCACGCCCGACTAATTTTTGTATTTTTAATAGAGAGAGGGTTTCGCCATGGTGGCCAGGCTGGTCTTGAACTCCTGACCTCAGGTGATCCACCCGCCTTGGCCTCCCAAAGTATTGGGATTACAGGGGTAAGCCACTGCACCTGGTCCACAGCAAGAATTTATTTCTGAATAGCATTTCACGGTTAGGCGTCTGGCTGTTTAACAGATGAGGAAACTGAGGCCCTCAGTCGCCAAGGTCACACAGCTGGTAAACGGACGGAGCCAGAATGTGAGTACAGCTCCTCCTGCCTCCAAAGGTTCTCTGGGCCCTGTAACACCACGGCTGCCCAGGAAACGCAGGCTATATATTGTTCAGCGCCCTGATCCAATGCCCGGACACACATCCACACAAAGTGGGATGAAAAGGTAAGGGAGAGCCTTCCCCAAGAGAAGGAGCGGTAAGCTTTGATTCTAAAGGGCCTGGGTTGGGTCGGTCCTTTGCCGCTTCTCAGCTGTATGCATTTGGGCAAATCACTTCTCAAACCTCCGCATCTGGGCCTACAGGGCCTCTGTGACTTTTATTTATTTATTTATTTATTTATTTTATTTATTTTTAACTTTAAGTTCCAGGATACATGTGCAGAATGTGCGGGGTTGTTGCATAGGTATCCATCGCATCTATGGTTTTATTCAGTCTGAAATGGCGTTCCAGGCTTCGTTAGAAGGTGAAGCACTCTGCAAACTGCGAGGCCATACACAGATTCCCTAATACGATGAAGGCCCTAACTTGCTAAGCTGGATTTTCTTTATTTCCCAAAAAGAAGGCTAATACTATCCAGTGTGCAACTAGAAGGGAACCCTCGTGTAAAGCGCCTCGCCCCGGCTGGCCTCAAGCGGCGCTAGCTCTCTGGCTGGCGCTGGAGTGTGCCGCCCCCGGCAGCCCCGCCGCTGCCGCAGGGAGCCTGGGAGAGCGGCTCTCGGAGGCTCAGGCAGCAGGAGGAGCGTGTGAGCTGTGGGCGTCCCTTTAAGAGCGGCTGGCCAGGCACGGCCTCCGCCTCTCCGTACGCGGAGCGCCGGCGGTCACCTGGGGCTCGCGGGGTAGCCAGATCGCGGCGGGGTCGGCGCGCTTCCCCGAGCGAAGGTGGGAGAGGGGACCCGGACGGGAGGTGCCCCGAAGCCCTCTTGAGCGTACCAGTCCCGCGCCTCTCGGAGGCGGAGGATGCGGGAGCGCATCTGGGCGCCGCTGCTGCTGCTGCTGCCGCTGCTACTGCCGCCGCCACTGTGGGCCGGCCCCCCGGACAGCCCACGCCGGGAGCTGGAGCTGGAGCCCGGGCCTCTGCAGCCTTTCGACCTTCTCTACGCCAGCGGCGCGGCCGCCTACTACAGCGGAGACTACCGGCAAGCGGTGCGCGACTTGGAAGCGGCGCTGCGCAGCCACCGGCGCCTGCGGGAAATCCGCACGCGCTGTGCCCGTCACTGCGCGGCGCGCCACCCGCTCGCGCCCCTCGGCGAGGGCCCCGGAGCCGAGCTGCCCCTTTTCCGCTCCTTGTTGGGGCGGGCGCGCTGTTACCGCAGCTGTGAGACCCAGCGCCTCGGGGGCCCCGCATCCCGCCACCGCGTCAGCGAGGATGTGCGCAGCGACTTCCAGCGCAGAGTGCCCTACAACTACCTGCAGCGGGCCTACATCAAGGTACCCACAGAGCGCTCCTCCACTCCAAAGACCCTGCGGCTCTCACATGCTCTCTTGAGCCCTCCCTGCTGCCCCCGTCATCTCTGTTCCATCTTTCAAATTGGGTGTCCTTAAATATGTGTCTCAGTTTGTCAATCCAGATATCTGGTGGCCCTGTCTCTGTACGCAACAATTGATTAACTTGGACAAGTCTTTTTCTCTCTTTCTCAGCGTCAACTTCTCTCTCAAAAAGAGGACTGTCCTGATAAGGTGAGGGTTAAAGTACGCATTCAGCACGAATTCAGGAGGCGTTGACAAAGCTGAATCTAGTACAAGTTATCTTCTCCCTGCTCCCTTCCCATTTCTCTTCTGTCTCCTCTCTCATCCTTCCTATACTGTAGTCTGCACCTTTTCTCTGAAGTTTAAAAGAATCTTCAAAATAGTGAAGTTGAAAGACCTGTTCCAAAACAAATTTCTCCCTCTTCTCCCCTTCACCTACAAAAAAGTAAAGATCAAAGGTTAAAGAGAAGGTATGCTTGGAGGAGGCCAAGCTGTTTGAGGCAGTCTCAGTCAAAGTATCCATCCTAAGTGTTGACTTTTTCTCCTTTGATAGAGGGCTTCCGTTTTCTGGTGGTAGGCGTTGGACTGGGTTACTGGGCATCAGTCCTCTCCTTCTAGTTTTATTTTTATATACCTATCTTACCTAAAGTTAGTGACAGGAGGTATAGTGTGCATACTGACATATTTTTCACATACGTAACTTTGAAGATCTCTCTGGATGCTTCAGCAGAGGGAATTTGAATGAGTTCTTCAGCCTGCACTGCCACTCACCCAATTTTGCTTCAAATTGACACTCTTAACCCCTCTTTCTGGTTTTCTATGTTAATATATCAAAGTCTCTTCTACAACTATTGGAAAAGTGGAAGCTTTGGGGTTGGTTGGTCATGCTAGCCAATGGACCAGGCTGCTTTGCTTTGCTTTGCTTTTCTGTTTTTGATGGAGTTTTGCTCTTGTCACCCAGGCTGGAGTGCAGTGGTGCAATCTTGGCTCACTGCAACCTCCGCCTCCCAGGCTCAAGCAATTCTCCTGCCTCAGCCTCCTGAGTAGCTGGGATTACAGGTGTGCACCACCATGCCCGGCTAATTTGTGTGTGTGTGTGTGTATTTTTAGTAGAGACGGGGTTTCCCCATGTTGGTCAGACTGGTCTCGAACTCCTGACCTCAGGTGATCCACCTATCTCGGCCTCCCATAGTGCTGGGATTACAGGCGTGAGCACAGCCGGACCAGGCTGCATATCTAAGGAGATGAAAGTACATACCATGTTCAAATATCCAAATGCCTTTTGCAGCTCATCCCACAAAATCTCTGCCCTCATATGTGGTAGGGGTCTCTCAGATTGGCAACTGTTGGTGGAGTGCATGAAATTTCAACTCAGTATAAATCTTAACCTCCTGTGTATTGTGGCTAAGGTGTTGGAGTTACTGGACTAGTATCTTGGGCAAGAAATGAGGAGAAAGCCTGAATCCTTTCCAGGACTTGTCTTCTACTTGCTTGTACCTCCTGATTGCTGAGACATATATGCAGCATAACTCTGATTTCTTCTAAGTGATTTACACAGTTTCTGGTGGTCTCACAGAAATCAGTCAACACCAGGCAGAGAGGGGTCCTTGAGTGTCTGACAGTGACGTTATCATAAGCTAGTTCCCAGAGAAGAACATGGGTGGTCCCTGTAGCTTGCTCCTCCCGGGAGTCTCCCATGTGAGGTTAGCAGTCCTGCTGTTAATTCTGTCACAAATTTTGGACATATTTTCCTTTCTCGTATGTGGAGAAAGAATACATATTCATGGTCAGTCCTATAAAAATAAATAACCATGAGGTAACTCTCAATATGTGGGTTTCCCTGGTCCTGGAATTCTGCTTGCTTCACTGCTAATGTTAGCATTTGTCAGTCATTTCCCCTCCCGTTCCCTGGTTGGAGGTCAAAGAAGGTGAAGCCATAGGTTTAACATACCTCAGATTTTTGTGGTGAATTGATTACAGGAACAAGTCACACTCTGTAAGTGAATTACTGGATGTTGTCCAATGAATTAATGAAGTTTAAGACGTTCTTTCAAAGGTGTGTGGCTTCATATGTTCATTTCAGTTCTACCAGCAATATTTCTGAGAGCAGAACAAGTCTTGCATCTTCTCCCTTACTTCTCTGGCAGTTTCTTGGATCTACATAATTGATAATCTCTTAGGAAGAAAACATTTTTATCCCTTTGGAAATTCATTTTTGAAAGTTGGAGTTTGTGAACATCTAAAAATGCATCACGGTTTTTCTCCCCCCCTGCACCCCCCTCCCCCAGCCCCCAAGAACTCCACAATTTTAGCCTTTTCTTAACTTCCTTGGAATTTCACTTATGAATATGCGCACACACCATCTTTTGAGACTGAAAAAAAAAAAAAAACTCTCTCAAATAATAAAAGAATATCCTTGAGCTCTGACAGGTCTGGATTCTAGGGCATTAATTCCCCGACGTTAGGATGAGGAACTCCCTGCATGTGACTGGATATGGTCATAGTGCCCTGTATTGCTGAATTGCTTTTGACATCAGTGATCAGTTTGCACTTTAAAGGATAACCCGGGACCAGATCAAATTCAGTGAGGGAGGACTGGAATGCTTCATAAAGCTAAGAAAGTACAATTATTCTCAGCTAAGAGATTTTCCAACTATAGAAGCTCTCAGGAGATGTTGCTTCTCCCCCAAATCCTGCTGAGTGGGCCTCTCATGAAAGCAGGTTATTCTTGCTGGTATGTTGGAGGGGAAGAAGGATGAAGAATCATGAAATCTGAGACCCAGAGTTCAATTTCTTGGTTCACAGATGAGGAAAGGTTCATTTCTGTTCTAAATGTTGAACAGAAAGGTAAAGAGGTTTGCTCAGTGTCATATATTTAGTGGCATACCAAATGATTTGTTGAAATGAGCACAGGGCTGGGAGTCAGGAGTCTGGATTCTTCCAAAACTGATTCCCATAGCTTTCCTGTGCCCACTGGCCTGTGGGTTCACATCAGGGCCCAGAGAATGCTGCATACCCCAGGGCTATCCTTATGCCAGATTTGGACAGCTCCAGGGATGAGTATGTCCTTGTCTTGCAGGGTAACAGATACTCACTGTATCTTTCATAAGCCTTGCTCTGTTGAATTTTCTCAAGGCCTGGCATGTTGGGAATTTGCCTAGACAGCTATGAGGCAGTAGTTTCACCTGGCTCCTAGCCATACTTTTTGTTTAAAGGCGGGGTGAGACTCTTCAAACTTTTGATTTTTATCATTTAAGATTGTTAGATATAACCCATGATTCATAACCTAAGATGTAAGATATAGCTTTTATCATTGCATTCTCTGCTTAGAAACCTTCAGTGACCTTCCTCTTGCTATCATATAAAGCTCAAACAGTTTAACATAGCATCCACAGCCTGGCTCCCTCTCAACCTTCCCAGCCCTATCTTCCCCAACTCTGCCACCCTCCAGCCAAAGGTAACAATGAGTGCTTTGTCTTATGCCTGACACTTCTGCATCTCTTGGCCTTGTTTAGTCTTTCTTGGGAGGTGTAGAGGCTTTAGAATAGGATAGATATGGGATTAATTTTTAGTGTTCCCAATCTCTATCTGTGTGACTGTCAGCAAATTACATCAGATTTTTCAGCTTTAGTTCTCCCATCTGCAAAATAGGGAAATAATGGGACCTACCTTCCTGTTTTAGGTTAAGTGTAAGAGATGAGTGATATAAAGCACCCAGAATGGGTCCTGATTCTCAGTAACCATTGGAGACATGTTTGTTCTTATTATTAGTTAAAATAATAGACCTTTCCTCCTCCTTTTCTACATGTTCAAATCATAACATCCTAAGGAACGCACCTATTTCTGTGAGTTCTTCCTTCACTCCATCTACAACTCCCAAAAGTACATCATTTCTCCCTTTTCTGAATTCCCACAGCAACAAATTTGTTCCTCTTCTGTCATTTTTCATTTTTAACCTCATTTTGGAAAAACTGATAATTTTGCTATTACTTATGTGAGCTTCTCGAAATCAAGAATTGTCTTAGTAATTCTTGCATCTCCTAAAGCAGAGGTTCCCAGATTTGGATGAATACTAAATGAGTAATTATTATTAATCATCAGGGGCATTAAAATGTGATTTAAAATTAGAGATAAAGGCTCAATAGGTCCGAGCTGGATCATCGGCAACCATCTTCCCTCCAAATACCTAAAGCGGGGGATGGTAGCAGTAAACGTTCAGTGTACGTTTGTTGAATGAATAATAACTTGGTTCCATGCATATGAAATGTTGTTGAGGAAGATTTCTGCACAGTGGCAGGAGGATTTCTCACTTTAGTAGTTTGGCTTCCTGGCTGGTCAGTTGGGAGAGAACGTCACAGGACTGTTGACTACCTGACTTCTCACTATTTTCTACTTACAAGTTCTGGCTAATGTTGCAAACTTTCACCCCCTTTCCCACAGCCCTTTTTCTTCTTTAGTTCTTATTACTTAAAACTGTACTTCAAAATACCCTTGACATATTGTACTTGTTTCATATACAACTCTGGAATTTAAACAAACATGAGGGATATTTTTCTTTCTTATCTGTGTCCTTTATAATCAGGAATGGTTTGACAGGGTCTGTTTTTTTTGTTTTTTTTTTTTTCCTCCCACTTTTCCCAGCCATTTAAGGAAAAAAAAAAAAATGAAAGAAAGAAAAGAAAAGAAAAAAAAAAAAACCTAGTGCTGTTTATTTATTCATTTTTCTACTCAAAGCAAGCTTACCCCTGCTTCTTTTGTTTCTGGATTGTTGCTTTGTTCCATTTGACCTTCGTTTTTCTTCTTAGGATTGAAAGGAAGGGGAAAAATACAGACACAATTACATTGGGCAATTCTGTTTTGGTCCTAGAGTCCTCTCTTGAAACCTCCTGTATCTTGATCATAATCTATTTGATTAGGATTCAAAGAAAGGGGAAAAATAAAGACACAATTACATTAGGCAATTCTGTTTTGGTTCTAGAGTCCTCTTGAAACTTCCTTTATCTGGACCATAATCTATTTGATTAGTGGTTCCTAGGGGAAAAAAAAGTAAACTCTAGGAACTTCCTGACTCTTACTCTGTTTCATCAATTGCTATCTCTTTCTAGAACGAATGCCTTAAAAAGAAATTGAAAACCCAGACAAGTGCACCATATAGATCTTATTAGTTTAGAATAAAAATGCTTTCCTGAATCTCGTATTTAAATTTTTTTTACCTATTTGTAGAATATGTATATTTTATCTGCAAATTATTTCAAATAGAAGGTTGATTCCATAGCTTCTTGAAATAGCTGTTATGAAATTTCTCTAATGGTTATTTCCTCAAAAGATGAAGCGTTTCTCCCCTCTCTTTAACAACTGAACACTTTTTTTGTGCTTAAATCGTCAAAATGTACAGGTCACTATCTTTATGTCTCACTCCTTAGGAAGAAAACCTGAGAGATTGTTGGTCTGGCTAGTTTTTAGGTCCTGTGCGCTAAGGAATTAGAATCACAATTGTTCCTCATAGGGATTGTCCCATATTTGAAAGCCTGGTCAGCTCCTTACCAGTCATCCATTGCCCTTACAAGTGATAGGTTCCACAGAGGCTTAAAATTTAATTAGATGAGGCCGGGCGCGGTGACTCACGCCTGTAATCCCAGTACATTGGGAGGCCGAGGCGGGCGGATCTTGAGGTCAGGAGATCGAGACCATCCTGGCTAACACGGTGAAACTCTGTCTCTACTAAAAATACAAAAAATTAGCCGGGCGTGGTGGCGGGCGCCTGTAGTCCCAGCTACTCGGGAGACTGAGGCAGGAGAATGGCGTGAACCCAGGAGGCGGAGCTTGCAGTGAGCCGAGACTGCGCCACTGCACTCCGGCCTGGGCGACAGAGTGAGACTCCATCTCAAAAAAAAAAAAAAAAAAAGTAATTAATTAAATGAGGGCAGCAACTGCTTGCAAATATTTTCCCATGGTTAATCAGCTTGGTTAATCAGGATTCCTTCCTAGCCTTTAACAAAGGAAATTAATAAACTGCTCTCTCCCTTTCTTCATAGACCTCGTCTCTTAGAGTCAAATGGATTCTGTTACTAATATCATCTGCTCTTTTATAAACTCCAAAGGGGTAACTGTGAAATTCTCTTGGAAATGCTTGATAAAATGTCAACTTCCTCATAGGTGAGACTTGATACATTTTGAAAGATGGATAGGTTCACCTAAAATGAAAACTTACTGGATTTGACATAATGACTGTTCTTTTGTATTGCTAAGGAATTAAGTAAACTGTGGATTTCTTAGAGTCACAGATTTTAGAGCTGGAAAAGACTCCAAAGGAACATCTTCAAGTCAAATAACCGCTTTGGGGCAGTGACGTAGAAGTGAGGGACGGAAGGATATCGATTTTGTTCAAGAAACGTAATCTAACAAGGGTGGAAGTGGTAGTTATTAAAATTATAAAAATGCTATAGCTTGAAAGGCCCTCAAGGATCATGAAAAAATCTATCCCTGTCACTTAACAGATGATGACACTGGCCTCGTAGATTCCACAACAAATCAAGAAGGGCCAGCAAATGGAGCTTGGTCCAGAATGTAGGTTTCTGACTTCCAGTCTCCTGCTCTTTCCAGCCTCTATGTAACAGTCATGGCTACCTCCTTGAGGGGTGGTCTGGTGACTCAGTGGTGCACTTGAGACCTGCAGTAAACCCATTGCCTTCAGAGACAAAGTGGACGTAAGTCACGTGTTCCTGGACTGCCCCCTCCACCCTGCACTTTCATTCACATGATACATAAGTTATTCAGCCAAGAGTCACAGTTGTCCGGTGGAAAACGTTGCATTTCTCGTTAGGAAAAATAATTTCTCCTGTCTTTTTTTTTTTTCCATTCATCTTTCTTCTATAATTCTTTTTCTGTATTTTTCTTCATCCCTCCTTTCCTGCTGTCTGATTTTCTAGCCGAGTATTTTCCGCCAGACCTTGTCATCATTTGCCAAATGGCCTACACATATCTTTAAAAAAAAATAATTTGGTGTCAGCCCTCTGAGTGGCATTCCTAGTGTTGTGTGTCTGTTTTGCTGGTTTTAGTACTGAAGAGGACTGCAGACTGTTGTTGAACGAAGCTACTTCTCTTGACCACACTCTTTTCTATTCTACTGTACTATATTGTTACCTCTAGTTATTTCCCGGTTTTTCCTTGGCCCTCCCCCTGCATTGTCCTCTTAGTGGTCTGCACAATGAAAGCACATCTGAAAAGAAGACAGCAGAGGAGAAAATGGGGAAAGAGAAAATGTTGGTAGACCTAAGCTCAGGTTTCCAGCTGTAATAAAATAAAAGTCATTGAGCCTCTTATTTAATCTGATAAACAGTCATAGGTATCTACTTTTTGATACTGTTTTTATGTCACTTACCCTCATGTGTGTTGTGCAAGACCTGGGTATGGGTTGGAGGAAGATGTTCCCCACCAACTCTCTATCTTTCTGCCACTGCCCCCCTGCCATAGTCATGAAACAAAAGTACTCCAACCATTTCATTTTATGGATGGGAAAATAAAGCTCAAAAGAGAATTGAGTTGATCAAAGTAAATGCAATCAAATGGAAGATCCAGGATTAGAATCCAGGAACCCAGACACCCTCCAACCCCTGTGACATTGCCATTGACCACTAGTTGTAAGATCCACACTAGAATAGGGTTCCTCCCATTATTGAGCTCACTTCTAATATAGAGGATTTCAAGTGGCCCATAATTATAACATGAGACCCATGGGGAGAATTGTCAACCATAATACAAGTTATAGGATTATTTTTATTGCACTCCCCATTATTCCATTAATGATCAAGTGACTTAACCCTAGGTACATTAACGATTTCAACAAGTTTCACTTTTCTCTCTCTGAGCATCTTCTATGAATTCCTGTGAATTGAAGTGGCTGGACCAGCTTAATTATTTAGGTTCCTTCAGGTCTGTGATTCTGACATTGGGGCTGTCAAGAATATTGTTTATGGCAAGAATTCGTGCATCAGGTAAATTAGATGCATGGGATTCTTTACAAAATTTTCTCTGTCTTTGAAAGTTCATAAGAAAGAAAGAGTCATATTTAAGTGAGTAATAGGAAGACCAGAAACTGGTTTCATGGAGGAAGTGATGTTTAAAATCTTTTATTCTAGAGGGGCCAATGCGAGTTTCTAGATTGGGGTTTTGGATACACAGATGAAAGCTACAGTGTCATTTCTATATAAAGTATATTAAAATAGAGCCCCTCTGATGGATTTTTTTTAAAGGCATTCTTTCTCTCCACCCTTTACCACCCTATCTTTCTGCAGCTGCACCCTGCCACATTAATGGAACATTAGTATTCCAGGCATCCATTTTACAGATGGAAAATAAAGGCCAAAAGAGAACTGAGTGGCCCAAATTTTACAGCACCGTAAGAGAAGGACCAGGATTAGAATCCAAGAATGCTGACTTCCATTTCTGTGAAATTGCCATTGACCACTATTTGTAAGATCCACTGTGAAAACACAAGCTTAACGAAGTTAAAACGAAACACACAGCGTGCCACTTGCATTATTTGCTACATGAAAGAGACCCTGAAATAAAAGCCACAATCTTCTTATGCAGTGTTATTTCTTGCACTCTGTTCTGCCTACTTCTGGGAAAAACTCAGAAACAAGAACGTGAGTCAATGCTGTCTCCCAGTTAGCTTAATGAAAATGAATGAGGCAAAGGATCTTCTTTGGAAGGGAAGTAGAGGGATAGGAGCCAGAAAGGGGGAGATCCAAAACGTCAGAATTTCTAGAAGTGCAGAGCTATCAGAATGATCCTGCTGGAATTCATTATCTACAAATATTAGATTCCGTTTTTGTGCACATAGCAGAAAACTTCTGGGAATTGCAGTTTAATTGTACTGGGACCCTGGAAAGGAATGTATAAAAGCAAAATGTGTAATAAAATAAATGAATACAAAACAAAGAAACTGTTAACAAATCTGGAAGCACAGGAAATTTGAGCCAATTTTGACATATTCTTCTTGCCTGAATGCCAAATTTGTAAGTCTGCCAAAATCAATAGATTTGCATAGAGAAACTGACACACAATTAAGACCCCAGGCACAGAGAATTACCTTAAAACCAGATTTGGCTATTTTTTAAAAAATGAGCTCAAATTATGGTATCAAAGACTAATCCAGTAGACCATACAAATTATTTCTCCACTGAAGCATATGCTACTTTAAAATAATATTTTTATTTGAAATCCAGGATCAACATCAGCATTTGATTCTAATACATGCTATTTATAAATGCCACCAGGGACAGAGACTTTCACAGTCAATCAATCATTGTTTCTATAGGAATACCAAGGGCTCAGTTAAACAGTGGGGTTTACAGGTTTTCAGGTCAATAAGCATTTCAGTCTGGGTTTCTCAACCTGGGCTGATTGATATTCTGCGATGAATAATTCTTTGTTGTGTCAAGCTGTCCTGTGCATTTTAGGATGGCCAGCAACATTCTTGGCCTTTACATGTTATATCAGTAGTAACACATTCCACCCCTCTCCAAGCTGTGATAACAAAAAATGTCTCCATATATTGCAAAATGCACTTGGAGGTCAAAATCACCCTAGATAGAAAAACACTGATTTTAACATTTAGCCATATTTAAGATGACTGGCCCAGGTGTGGTGGTTCATGCCTGTAATCCCAGCACTTTGGGAGGCTGAGGAGGGTGGATCACCTGAAGTCAGGAGACCGGGACCGACCTGGCCAACATGGTGAAACCCCGACTCTACTAAAAATACAAAAATTAGCCAAGTGTGGTGGTATGCCTGTAATCCCAGCTACTCTTGCTTGAACCTGGGAGGCAGAGGCTGCAGTGAGCCGAGATCATGCCACTGCATTCCAGCCTAGGCAATAGAGCGAGACCCTGCCTCAAAAAAAAAAAAAAAAAAAAAAAAAAAAAAAAAAAAAAAACAAAAGACTGGGCATCAAGGTTAGAGAGTTAGATAAGGACAATTTATACTGGATGATACTAGATGACAGTTTGCCCACTGATGAATTATAATGTTTATTTCAAAAGTTTGGCTGCAGCTAGATAACTTTTAGAGGAGAAATCTATTGGAAATAGAACTTCTGTCTTCAAGATGCAAAGCGCTGGGCTCATATCCCGTATCTAGTTCTCCGTAGCTGCAGTAGCTCCGCTTATAGAAAAGATCAGATAGCTTTCTCTACTTATTGTCCTAACATGATGAGACAGGTTGCTTTAACAGTACAAACTAACACATCTTAGTTTTGACTTTCAAACTCCAGAATGACTATATTTCTTATTCAACTTGTAAAGTTCCCAAACCCAATTATTTATAAATAATCCACTGCAACCTGTAAGTTTTCTTTGGGTTAGCTCTGTGTCACATATATTCTTAGGAAGCAACTTGTCACAAAACAAAAATGCCAACTCACAGAAGACTGCGAAGTGGGGGAAATAAGAGGAGGTCAGGTGAAAGAAAAAAATATTAGAGAGAAAAAGAGAGAGGGAGGGAAGGAGGGAGCCAAAGAGTGATACAGAAAGAGAGGAAGAAGGATGAAGAGATAATGAACAAAATGAAGCAAAGGAACGCCAAGAGCAATCAGATTGAAGTCCAAAGGTTTCAGGCATGAAAAGAGTCTCACTAAAGAAAACTAGGATGTTTCCCACTCTAATATCTGCCTCTGTTGTAAAATTAATAGTTGGGGAACAGATGTTTGTCTTTCTTCCACTCTCTATTGCTGTAAGGCCATATTCTGTTGAGACACTTCTGCCTTGCTGAAGTGCAGAACAGCAGAGTTAATCAGCTTCTTCAGGAAAGAGAAGGAAGTAGGCCGGGCGCTGTGGCTCAGGCCTGTAATCCCAGCACTTTGGGAGGCCGAGACGGGCGGATCACGAGGTCAGGAGATCGAGACCCTCCTGGCTAACATGGTGAAACCCCGTCTCTACTAAAAATACAAAAAAAAAAAAAATTAGCTGGCCGTGGTGGCGGACGCCTGTAGTCCCAGCTACATGGGAGACTGAGGCAGGAGAATGGTGTGAACCCAGGAGGCAGAGCTTGCAGTGAGCCGAGATCACACCACTGCACTCCAGCCTGGGTGACAGAGTGAGACTCTGTCTCAAAAAAAAAAAAAGAAGGAAATAATTCCTCCGGCTAGAGATTCCACATGCACAACACTGAATGTTTACCAAATGATATAATTCTCCTCTAAAAAAACAAAAACAAACGAAAGAGAAAGATCCCAAATAAAGAATGCTAGCTATTAGTTTTCATTAAGTTGAACTCTTTTCTCTATCAGCAGTTAAAAAAAGTACTGAGGCCTTTTAGATGTAACCTTCTTTTTTAAGGCCCTGGAGATATGAAGATGAGTAAGACACTCCTCCTATCTCCAAGTAAGTCACAGTCCACTGAAAAAAACAAATGTGTATATAGCTATAATATTGATTAACGTAATAAACAGAAGCACTCCTATGTGATTATGTAGTGTCAATTCAGAGATGTTTTGTATCAAAACAGTGAAATTAAATATGGGAAAGAAAAATTAAAGATTTACAGGCTGGGCATAGTGACTCACACCAGTAATCTCAGTGCTTTGGGAGGCTGAGGTGGGAGGATCACTTGAGCCCAGGAGTTTGAGGCTGCAGTGAGCCATGATTGCACCACTGCACTCTAGCCAGGGTAACAGAGCAAGACCCTGTCTCAAAAAAGAAAAAGAAAATTATAGTGTGCGAAACCTGCCATTTAAAAAATAAATACTGGTAATTTTTAGGCTGGGCTCAATGCCTCATGCCTGTAATCCCAACACTTTGGGAGGTAGAAGCGGGAAGATTGATTGAGTAAAGGAGTTCAAGACCAACCCCGTCTCCAAAAAAAATAAATAAGTAAAAATAAAATACTGGTAATTTTTAATACTTAGATAGAAAACGGGATAAAAAACAAAAAATACTATTGGAGACAGAGACAGTGAAAAATTTGGAGAATTAATTTAATCAAGTGCAGGCAGTTTTAAGAATAAATTTGACTAATCATAGCTTGTAAAAGAATCTGTACTATTCTGAGGCTTGAAAGAAATGTATGTATAGTAAGGTATGAAACAATGCCTTTTAGGGAATTTTACTAATAGTTATAAAATCTATTACCTCAAAGCTAAATGTAAGTGAATTGTAGCTTTAAAGATTTTTTAAGTTTGATAAGGGAAATGTCATTTTGCCATTTCAGGTTCCTTTGAAATTCTAGGTGAAGCTCCACCTTCCCTTTTACAGTTCTCCAGATTGTTCACCCTCTTTGTGTCTCAATTTCTATCTCGGTGAAAAGATAAATAATAAAAATTACCCAACTCATAGGGTTGATGAAAGGACAAAAGGAGGAAATATCTGTGAAAGTCATTTATGAGGGATAGGATACATAAAATTAGGAGTGAGAAAATGGAGAAATTAAAATCTCTACTCATAGACTGGATTATTCAAACAAAAATGCTATGAAAGCACAACAAGAAGAAAATCTTCTATTGCTTCACACAGCTGAAACACAGGTCAAAGAATCTTCCTACTTTATCAAAATAACTTGGCGAATTATTTTTTACCTCAATAGGTATAAATGTCTGTCTATCTATCTATCTATCTATCTATCTATCTATCTATCTATCTATCATCTATCATCTAAATATATTTCAATAAAGTCATCAAACTAATAACGAAAAATGGTTTGTGTATGTACAGAAAGAATCAGACTAAATATTCATATAGAAAAAATTGTTAGCCTTTGAAGACCATATTATATTATCTTCTTGATGCACTTTGTTTACAAACAGATTATAAAGAAACCTGAAATGGCAAAATGATATTTCCTTTAACAGACTTAAAAAGTCACTGAAATCAAACACTTGATCTTAGTTTTGAAGGCAGTTATTTTTTATGACTATAGTTATTAGTGATAACGGATATTATTGACTATTACTATGTACCTGGCATTATGCTAAAAGCTTTCTGTAAATTTTCTCATCAAATTCTTTCAACAATCGTAAGATACAAACTCTAGTATATTCTTCACTTTTCAATAGGGATACTGAAGCCCGAAAGATTAAATAATGTGTCTGAGATTATACTGCTAGCAACAGAATCAGAATCTGAATCCAGATTTTTCTGATCACAAATCCTGAGTTGTCATCCACTTCCCATAGCTTGAGTTTTGACATCAAACAGATACATAGTCAAAAAAAGTTCTGACTTATATCAGTTGTCTGAGACTGTATGAAACTTGTCTACATGAATCAGAATTTTCTATCAGGAAAATGGCGATAATCACACCTATTTTACAAGGTACTTGTGAGAAGTTTAAAAAAAAAAAAAAAAAAAAGGTTGTTCCTTGCCTCATAGCTTCTAGGCAGGTGGTGAATTTCTAAGAGAAGATGAAGGGCAAAAGAATATTGAGGCAAATATATCATGATATGTGGAGAAACTGATTACATCTATAACAGGTACACAACACTAAGGGACACGTAAAACGGGCACTTGACCCATTCAGTCTCAGTAACTGGCTTCACGTTCAACACTCTGTGCATTGTAGCACAGACTTACCAGCCTCTTCACCATCAAGATAAAACAAAAATCGTCCTCTTAATGGAAATTCGAGGCTGTGTGTTTGCTATGTTAAGAAATGTTCTTTTCTTTCTTCCCCACTAAATTCTCCCATTCTCTGATTTCAGTTTCCTTGAGATTGTGTCCTCTTCTTTGTATTTTTTTTTTTAAATGGACTCTGTTCAAACACATTCCACATCTTCTCTGTTTCATATTAATAGATAAAATCTCTTCCCACAGACACATCTTGGGAATTTTAAACCTCTTTAAGCCTCCTTCCTACCCTGATTTCTTGTACCCATGGGAGATGACTTAAGTTTGAGAATAAACAAACATTTCTTCATCATAGACACCGAAATGAAACTGCTTTTTGTTTAGCAGTCAGGTAAATGGGAGAGCAGCTCACAAAAAGAAGTAGAGGGTTACTAGTCTAGAAATCAAGCAATTTAGGCTCTTCACCCAGTTGTGTCATAAATAGCTTTCTCTAGTCCTTGGGGTTTGCATTTGGACTAGGGCAGCATTGGGCCAGTTGCTTAATAAGAGCTCTTCTGCATCTGCCAGCGTGAGATGCTAAAATGCTTTAGTGGACTGGTACAGCAAGCCAACAGTCTACCTGTGGAAACAGAACATTGATGACATTATAAAATAATGGAATATAAAATGCAATGGACATAAAATAGTTTAAAAGGTTACAGGAAAGGAATGACTTCCAGTGTATCTAATGCTGGTCCTCAACTTGGGGCAGTGAATCACTTTAAAGTAAAGCTTGAAAAGGAGTTACACAATGGTACTTTAAGAGGACAGAATAAATTAGGCCATGTTCAAGAAAGACAAAGAAGATAGATAAAAGACTCAAACCATATATGAGAAACAGCTGATATAGAGGATGAGTAAGCTAATGAAGAAAAGACAAGCAACAAGAAAAAAAATCTCCTTTTGGAGGTTCAAAAAAGATTATCATTTGAGGTGATTATTCCTGATCTTTATGGCACTGAAGAATGGAAGTGTTAGGACCAAGTAACAGAAATTACGGAAAACAAGATCTTGGCTCAAATATGAAAGAGTTTCCTAACACTAAAAGCTATTCTGAGATCTAATAGGAAGTCCTAGAAGGTGTTCAAACATGAGTCAAACAAACACCTAATGTAGAGGTTGTATTTAAGGTGCAAGCACCAGAGTGATGTTGAAAATAGTGAGATTGAAAATATTTTCCAATCCAAAGTCTGTAAGACTCCATGATTTTGTGAAGTGAAACTTTGTCTTGTACCCACAGAAGGGATCATTGAAGTCTTTTTCATTGAAAAAGTCGTACAGTTTTCTATCTTGCTTTTGAATTCAAGTTAATGTATTTTAGGCCATGGTTACCAGCCTACTCCCTATAAATAATTACATAATGCAAAAAAGAAAAGAGGAAAAAACAGTACCAAGGCCCTAAAACGCACATGCCAGAACACGCGTGCATGCAATATTTAGCAGCAATAATATCCACATGCGTGATTGACATCAGTCCTCTGATTTTTGACTCATGTCTCCATGAGATGACATCTGAGATGGATTTAGTTGTGGTTACACAGTACCGCTGGGGGTTTTAAGTTAAATTTATTGCAACTGATCGGGACATCCATGCTTAGGAATTGAAAGTAGATATGCTTCTCTGAGCAAATATATCGTGATATACTAAGTAAAAGCAAGTTCATTTATAGAGGCTTTGCAATCCTATTCTGATTTGCTGTCCAGAGGCCAATCTTTAAACCTGGTGATGTACTACACTGTAGTTCATTTCTCAAACTTTTATACTGTTAAAGAAATTTAAAGGGTATTAAAATATTAAATGTTTTAAGATAATATTTAAAGAATCCCTTTATCCAGCTCCCTCCTCTTTGAAGTTCTTCCCTCACTCTCTAGTTGGGAGAGGAGGAGTGCCCTGGTACCACCACTGGAGTGGAGGGGAATGGGTGGAAGTCCATGCTGTCTCTTGGACCAGCTGACATAAAGGTGAATTGAGCCATGGTTTTTGCCCCATGCTGTTTGGCTGGAGTAGAATAGATATTATTATAAATATTTCTGTTCTGCTATGCCTAATCCTTTGACTAGAGAGAGCATGGTTTCTAAACAATCTTTGAATGATGATGATGATGAATATAATTTGGAATGGATATGATTTCAGATCTCTAGCAGAGTTTTGTTACCAATACTTTACCACAAAAAGCTACTGGAGGCGGGGCACAGTGGCTCACCCCTGCAATCCCAGCACTTTGGGAAGCTGAGGCTGGCGGATCACTTGAGGTCACGAGTTCAAGACCAGCCTGGCCAGCACAGTGAAACCCTGTCTCTACTAAAAATGCAAAAATTAGCCAGACGTCGTGGTGGGCACCTGTAATCCCAGCTAGCTGGGAGGCTGAGGCACGAGAATCAGTTGAACCTGGGAGGCGGACGTTGCAGTGAGCCGAGATTGCACCACTGCACCCCAACCTTGGTGACAGAGTAAGACTTCATCTATAAAAAGAATAAAAGGCTACTGAAAAACCTTTCTAATGTTGAGTAAAAATCTCTAAGTCAACTTTGTCACCACCACTAAATCAACCGTGAGTAGGTGAACTGGATTGTGCTATAGTTCATGTCAAGTTGTTAAGGGTTCTTTCCTACCTCTGCCTTAGAAGTACGGAGAAGTCCCAGAGCTCTTTCAGCCTTGCCAGCAGCCTGCCCTTTCCCTTGTTTATGTGTCCGTAGATGAGGCTCCTCTAGGACACTGTGATTTAACTCTTCGTAAATAAATACAGATTCGATTGTCCTGGTCCACTTTCCCAATAGGATAGTTAGCAAAGGTTTCCCTAATGTGTTATTTATGGAAAATCAATTTACTCAGAGTTTGGAATAGGAAAAAAAGTTTCTAAGTGATGATTTTTTTCCTGTAACCCGTTGTTTCAGATTAAGTGTGATAGTCTTATGATCAATACCTCCTAAATTCCAGATCATTATGTGTGAATCTTTGACCTAAACATTTACATATGGCTGATAGTACTATCTGAGTCTTGGACGTGATGGAAACTCATTCTTGTTGAATTTGAATTGTCAGTTCTCCTAGGACATAGGTTTGCCCATATGCTTTTACACATAGCTATTTCGAAAACTAGCACACCTCAGAAATATTGCAGGTTTGGTTCCAGACCATTGCAATAAAGCAAGCCTCACAATTTTTATTTTTTGGTTTCCCAGTGCACATAAAATTTGTGTTGACATTATAATTTAGTCTATTAAGTATGCAATAATATTATGTCTAAAAAACAATGTACATACCTTAATTTTAAAAAATACTTTATTGCTAAAAATTATCTGAGCCTTCAGCAAGATACAGTCTTTTTGCTGGTGGACAGTCTTATCTCCGTGTTGGTGGCTGGTGACTGATCAGGTTGGTGGTTACTGTAAGCTGGAGTGACTATGGCATTTAAAACAAAAACGAAAACAAAAAAACAAAGTTTGTCCCATTAATTAACTCTTCCTTTTATGAGCACTTTCTCTGTAGCATACTATGCTGTTTGATAGTGTTTTACTCACAGTAAACTTCTTTCCAAAGTGGTCAATTCTTTCAAACCCTGCCACTGCTTTATCAACTAACTTTATGTAATATTCTAAATCTTTTGTTGTCATTTCAGCAGTGTTCACTGCATCTTCACCAGGGGTAGTTTCCACATCAATAAACCACTTTTTTTGCTCATCCTTAAGAAGCAACTTTTTATCTGTTCGAGTTTTACTATAAGATTTCAGTAATTAACTAACATCTTCAGGCTCCACTTCTTATTTTAGTTCTCTTGCTATTTCTACCACACTTCCATTACTTTCTCCACTGAAATCTTGAATTCCTCGAAATCATCCATGAGAGTTGGAATTAACTTCTTCCAAACTTCTGTTAATGTTGGTATTTTGACCTTCTCCTTATGAATCACGAATGCTATTAATGACATCTAGAATGGTAAATCCTTTCCAGAAAGTTTTCAGTTTACTTTGCCCAGATCCACCAGAGGAATCACTGTCTACTGCAGTCATAACCTTACAAAGTGTATTTCTTAAATAATAAGACTTGAAAATCAAAGTTACTCCTCTATTGCAGGCTGCTGAATGGATGTTATGTTGGTAAGCATGAAAACGACATTAATCTCTTTGTTCGTCTCCATCAGAGCTCTTGGGTGACTAGGAGCATTGTCAATTAGCCGTAATATTTTGAAAGGAATCTTTTATTCTGAGCAGATAACAGTGGGTTTAAAATACTCAGTAAACCATACTGTAAACAGATATGCTGTCATCTAGTCTTCGTTATTCTATTTATAGAGCACAAGCATAGTAGATTTAGCATAATTCTTAAGGGCCCTGGGATTTGGGGGATGGTAAATGAACATTGGTTCAAGTTAAAGTCACCAGCTGGATTAGCTCTAACAGGAGAGCCAGTCTATCCTTTGAAGCTTTAACATCAGTATTTAACTTATTTTTCTCTAGCTAAGAAAGTCCTATGTGACATCTTCTTCCAAGAAGATGTTTTATCTACAATGAAAATTTGTTGTTTAGTGCAGCCACTTTTATTAATTATTTTAGCTAGATCTTCTGGATAACTTGTTGCAGCTTCCACATTAACACTTGCTGCTTCATCTTGCACTTTCGTGTTATGACGACGGCTTCTTTTTTTAGACCTCGTGACCCAACTTCTGCTTGCTTCAGACTTTTTTCCTGCAGCTTCCTCAGCTCTCTCAGCCTTCCCTGAATTGAAGAGAGTTCGACTCTTGCCCTGAATTAGGCTTTGGTTTTAAGGAATGTTGTGGCTGATTGGATTTTCTATCCAGACCACTAAAGCTTTCTCCATATCAGCAATAAGGCCGTTTCACTTTCTTATTGTTCCTGTGTCCACCGTAGCCGCATTTTTCATTTCTTTCAATCGCTTTTTTTTTTTTTTTGCATTCACAATTTGGTGAACTGATGCAAGAAACCTAGCTTTTATTCTATGTTGGCTTTTGACCTGTCTTCCTCAGTAAACTTAATCATTTTTAGTTTTTAATTTAAAGTGAGAGACATGTGACTCTTCACTTAACTAGAACCCTTAGAGCCATTGTGGGATTATTCATTGGCCTAATTTCAGTATTGTTGTGTCTCAGGGAATAGGGAGGCCTGAGGAGAGGGAGAGAGACAGGTGAATGGTGAGTTGATAAAGCCGTCAGAACACACACAACATTTTTCTATTAAGTTTGCCATCTTATATAGGCATGGTTTGTGGGGCCTGAACCAATTACAATAGTAACATCAAAGATCAGTTATCACAGATCATCATAACAGTAATGATAACTCTGAAAAAGCTTAAAATATTGTGAGAATGACCACAACGTAACATGGAGACATGGGGTGAGCGCATGCTGGTGGAAAAGTGGCGCCGAAAGGCTCGCCTTCAAAGCGATTGAAGGAAATGAAAAATGCTGCTACGGTGGACACAGGAATGATAAGAAAGTGAAACGGCCTTATTGCTGATATGGAGAAAGCTTTAGTGGTCTGGATAGAAAATCCAATCAGCCACAACATTCCTTAAAACCAAAGCCTAATTCAGGGCAAGAGTCGAACTCTCTTCAATTCAGGGAAGGCTGAGAGAGCTGAGGAAGCTGCAGAAAAAAAGTCTGAAGCAAGCAGAAGTTGGTTCATGAGGTCTAAAAAAAGAAGCCGTCGTCATAACATGAAAGTGCGAGATGAAGCAGCAAGTGTTAATGTGGAAGCTGCAACAAGTTATCCAGAGGCCTGATGCAAGGTTGCCACAAGCCTTCAATTTGTGGAAAACAGTATCTGGAAAGTGCGGTAAAATGAAGCACAATCAAAAGAGGTATGCCTGTACTTACACACTTCAAAAATACCTTTTTCTGCCCTCGATCAGAGTTTTGTAAAGACAGATCTTTCATGATGATACCAACTTCATAGGTCGATTTGAGAATAATAGCATGAAATTGGGTGGAACATCTCGGAAACTGTATTAGAGGAAGGAATATAGAAAGTGTGGCTCTAGTTTTAATTATGTCGCTAACTCTGTAGGGCTTTATAATAGTTAACCTTTTCTTGGCCTCAGTGTCTTCTTTAATAAACTGAGGTGATTGTAATGTATAATCTTGGAAGTCTCTGCCAGCTTCAATATATCTTAATATTTGGCAGAATATTTCCTCTGATAAAAAAATTTATTACATGCTACTAAACTGTGAAACAATCAGCAGTTGTTCATTTCTCGTTTTGATCTCAATAAATCCTTGTATCTTATCCTCAATACCAAAAACTGTGACATTTAAACATTAAGATAATAAGCTTAGGAAATACAAAATATTGAATATATTGTAGAGAAAAGTGACCTTGGCAAGCCCTACGCAACCATGGAAGTGATTTTGTGTGTGTGTGTTGGTGGGGGGAGCGGGGACGGGGTTTTGCTTTCGTCACCCAGGCTGGAGTGCCATGGCATGATCTCGGCTCACTGCAACCTCTGCCTACCCGGTTCAAGCAATTCTCCTGCTTCAGCCTCCCAAGTAACTGAGATTACAAGTGCCCACCACCACACCTGGCTAATTTTTGTATTTTTAGTAGAGATGGAGGTTCGCCATGTTGGGCTGGCCAGTCTCGAACTCCTGACCTCAGGTTATCCACCCACCTCGGCCTCCCAGAGTGCTGGGATTACAGGCATGAGCCACTGCGCCCAGCCAAAAGTGATCTTTCATAGCAGTGTCAGAGTCCTGAAGAAATATTCTAGTTTCATCACTCAATTCTACAATTAGCCTCAGTACCTCTTCCTCTTAACTTTAGTGTTAAAGTATTGTACCTGCCACACAGTTCTGCAGACTCTGCTCTGAAATGATATAAACCAATGGTTAATGTTCAACTTTCTTCACAATTTTCCTTATTTTCCATAATGCTAAAAAAGATGAAGATACGTATTGTTAATACCAACTTTTTTTCTACGAGTAAAGCAGTTTATGGATTGTCATTCAGGTAAGACTTCTTATTAGAAATGTGCTTTTTTGCTGCACAAAAACGGTCAGTTCTGTATCATTCTTTATTGGAACGAACCTTGGTTCAACACATCTATGTTTTGATTTACACAATATTGTGAATTAAACCAGAGCAACAGAATCTTTCTTGCTATGTGATAAAGAAACAAGAAGTTTTTGCTGATAAAACCTTTATAAAAATATAAAGCTTTAGTGATAAAGAAAAAAGAAGTTATTCCCCGTATATACCTGGCATGTATACCGGTTGTCCAAATGTAATTCTCTCATGCTTTGTCCAACTATAAAGCAATATCTGTTGTATCTAAACATGTGGTAGTAATTGTCTTTCCCCATTGTGTGTATTATATTATATTATATTATATTATGTGATATTCTACAACGTCATTTGAAGATGAAATTTTGCCAGAAGTGTATTCTTCTTTCCACTCATAATTTGTTGTTCATGTTGAGGCATTTTTTACAAGCTTCCTGGCAATAATATTTAATGTAAATATTTTTGCTGTAAGAAGTGAAACTTTACAAAATGTTTTTATTAGTTAAATGACTTTTAGATCTAGTATTTGTTATCATTTTTATATCTACTATTAGGCTTCAGTAAATCATGAAAGAACACTTTTTCTTAAAAAAAGAACAGAGCTACAGCAAAATATGGCAATGGCATTAAAACTGCAAATTTTATAAAAGTAAACAACATTGTATCAATATTAAGTAAGCAAGATTAAATAAACCTTGACAACTAAGTGGTACATGACAGAAAATGCCTGAGAGAATCCAGTGAAGAGCTTGTATGACCTTAAGAATGTCATAATTATTAAGAATATAATGGGATTGCTAAGAAAATCATAATTAAACTTGCATATTAATTCTGTGGAATACACCTAAACCAAATCATTTTTAAGTTTGAAACTGTTGGTGGTCCATGTAATAAATTATGAATGATCAATATATTTTGAGAAACACTGATCTAGAGAAATAAATGAAAACCTGTTTTTTGATTAGGGACAAGTTACTCGAAGTCTCTTTTGCCTCTGTTTTCTCATCCGGAAAGGAGGGGTAAATGACAGTGGCACTGCGAGAATTTCATTAGTGAATACAAGTTAGGCACTTAGAATACTAACAGCTTATAGTAAGCACCAGTAAATAATAATTGTTATTGGTGTTATCATTATCATTTTTCTAATGGGCTATCATCTATTATCCTGTCTCATTTGTATCAACTAAGGAAAATTATGACTGTTGTCACTTTCAGACCTCATCTCTTAATTTTCAATTTTGTAGCATGAGATTAACCTATTGTCATTTAACCTAAATTGTACACAATCTGATTATAAAACAATAATAGCGATTCCACAGATCTCTGCAAAAGTCGTAAATTTTTTGGAAACTTAGTTTCCCTTTCTGTAAAATGGGGGCTACTAATATTGATTATGGAACAAGTTTGCAGTAAGGACTAAGGAAAGTATTTTGAAATGTTCAAGTTTTATACAAATGTAATGTATACAAATGTAATGTATACATTTTACATGATTGTAAAGTTATTTCTCATTTATATGAGAATTTGCATAGCTTAAAATTGTTTCATTTTTTAAAAATTACTTTTACCTTATTAATAAAACATATTTTTTATTTTTCACCACACTAATTGCTTATTTTTACTTTAACAATGACAATACCCATACTAGCCACAAAGCTTAATGTGACCTAAAGTATTTTTTCAAATGCTATTGCGCTTGCATAAATCAGACATGGATAGTGCAGACACAGAGAGCATATGTAAGGGTTTTTGGGGGGCCTTGAAATGTTTAAGGCTTCTGACCTCCTTTAATACATTCCAGACTCATGCATGCCTTTAGCCTGGGGGGGTGTGAGTGGGGGATGGAAGCTGCTGCTTAAAACAACACTTCCAGTAGGAATGGTTTGATAAGGCCAAAGGTTAGAATATTTGCAGCTTCTTGTTTTGAATTCTTATGATAATATCCACTCCCAAAGATTTTGTAGCAATCCAACAACAATAAAACAATTTTACTGTTGTGGGTAATCCAACAACAATAAAAATTAGATTTTCAAGTAAGACTTTGTAGATATGATACCTGAGGCAGAAAGAAAGAAGGGGAATATGTACCTGTGGGGGAGGTCTGAATTGGCCCCAGAGCACAGTATGTGGGGGCCTCATGGTTTTTCATGTCATAGCAGGTATAATCATAAGTTTTGTTTTGTTTTATTTTTTAGTCCATAGTTTGTTTGTTTGTAGGTATAAGTCAGTCTCTTATTGACTTCTTTATTGAACTATACAGGAGACACCAGCAACATTATTTCTGATTTTCAAATATATGGGAAGAATCAGTATTGGGAAAATCATAGCAGTTTTTTTGATTGTTTGTTTTACTTTAAGTAATGCAGCACATCTGTGAGAGTCAGTGCTTGCATGGTAGGTTCCAGCACTCAGTTTTACATTGATTCTCCTTGCTTTTGAATGGTGACAATTACAGTGAGAAGGAAGATAATCACCTCTCATGTTTGCATCATGCTCTGAAATTCATGCTCTGAAACTTCATCACACACATCTTCCCTTCCTCACGAGAGCCCTATGAGAAATCGGAGGTTTAGGGACTTGTCCAGTCAGACGCCGAGAGTGTGACAGGACTATGGCTCAGTAGAGAAGTTTCCTGACTCCAAGGCCAGTGCTCTTGCCAAAATGTCACAGTTGCTGTCTGTTCAGATTTGAAGTTCTTTGTAGACACAAAACTATAAACTAATAAATTTCTTTCAAGGCTCTCATCTCTCATGATGCTGCTTTTATCTTTTCATAAAAAGTTGTCTTTTCATGATGCTGTCTTTATCTTTTCTGATAGGTGGTATTTCTAAGCTGAAGAGATTATAATTTAGCAATTCACCCCACTCTTTAATATATGGAAACCTTTTGGCCTTGTTGGGTGTCTCTGCTCATTGATCTGTGATAGGCATGGAAGAAGGTGGGTGTGAGAATACTATATCCAGCCAGTTGCTAACACAGTCACATGACTGAATGTGGGATTACCCAAAAACTTTTTTCCATCTGAAGTGAAAGCTACACCCTTCTCTTTGTTTCTTAAGCATCCTGAATGTATTAGTTCATTTTCACACTGCCATATATGGACTACCTGAGACTGGGTCATTGATGAAGAAAGGAAGTGTAATTGACACAATTCCACAGGAAGCATGGGTAGGAGGCCTCAGGAAACATACAGTCATAGTGAAAGGCAAATGGGAAGCAAGCACGTGTTACCATGGCAAAGCAGGAGAGAGAAAGAGTGAAGCGGGGAGTTCAAACCACCAGATCTTGTGAGAATTCACTCACTGTCATGAGAACAGCAAGGGGGGAATCAGCCTCCATGATCTGATCACCGCCCACCAGGCCCCATCTCCAGTTCAACATGAGATTTGGGCAGGGACACAAATCCACACCGTATCACTGAATAATATTTCCAGTCGTTCATTATTGTACTTAAAGGAAATGGCAGTTGTATGGGCCTAGGTCTATTTGTCGGGTTCTTGGCGTATGTTTGCGTTGTTTGTAAACATTCTGTTTGTGCTCTGTGTGCACACTGATGTGCAGTGCTGTGTTTCATTCCCTAATCAGTTAAAGGACTACATGATTTTCAGAATCCAAGATAGGGCATCAAAAGAGATGGTTTACAATGAGACAGGATTTTGTTGTTGTTGTTGTCTTTTATGCTATATTTACTTGCCTTTCGCTTGAGTCATAGTGAGTTAGAATTACAACTTGTTTTTGTTTTTTAGTTTCCCTCTCAATTGACATATCTTCATGGACTTAGCTCTCTCTTATTGTTGCTCACTGTGGAACCCAACAGAAATTTGAAATTAAATTCTCCTCATAAACTTCTGGGTGAGATTTTTTTTGTTCGCTTACATTGCAGAATTGTAAGCAAAATGTTGAATGTTGTATAATTCTTTTTAGTGTAGATATAGGTTCATTGCTTACCATTTTGAGATGATAATCTTTATATATATATATATATATTTTTTTTTTGAGACAATTTATCTTTAAGACATGGGTCAACTTCAAGTTCCTGTATATAGGTGTGTAAATTTGGGTTAGATATTTAATGTCTGTAAGACTCAGGTTTGTCACCTGTAAAATGAACATAATAATAAGTCTCAGTTTTCATGTCTGTACAATGAGCAACTTCTAAAAATGTTTTAATAATTAAATAAGCTAATGCATATAAAATGCTTAGATATGCCTGTCGAAACATAAGCATAAAGCACATGTTAACGTTTCTGTTAAAACTAATGGATCTTGCTTTGGGAAATACTGGCTCTATTCTTTTACTAAGTTTTCAAACTTGTGATATTGATTATATTTGGCTTGGCTATGGCAGAATTGTCTTGATACAATGACATAAAATTGTGGATGATCAGTCAAAAAATCTGAATAATTGTTCTAGTCATTCCTTTTCTAGCTGTCTAACTTTGGACCAGTCATTTACACCTCTGAGTCTTGTTTCTTTTGTCTTCTAGTGAAGACAAGCAGTCCTCTCCCTTTGTAGGATGAACAGAAGGATGTTTCTTTGTGTTGGCTGTGTTAAGTGTTTTGCAAATTGCAAAGTACTATATATGTCTTTTTATTATCTCAGCTTTATCAGTTCCTGTTTTGGGTTGGGCAGAATATCAGAGAGACCCAGTAACCCGCTGTTGTTGGTATATTGTACTTAAGCACAACCAGATTGTTACATCAAGGCTATGAGCTTGAGTCAGCCTTTCCAAGGCCACCATTGTCCCAATGGTTATGGAGCTGTGCCTGGGTTCTGTGGAACCTGTAGGGAAAATGTGAATCAGTGGACTGTTTTACTTGGCTGCTAAATTTGGTTCACTGTTTCATAAATCAGAACAAGTCTGTCTAGAATGGTTCTGGTTGCCATCAGCAACCAAGGTCATAGAATTCAAGGACATCAGACATGTAAGAGAAATGGAAAATAACTTTTCAAAGTAATGCCTTCTGCAAGAATCCCGAGGCTACTTGCAATACTAAACAAAGCTAAATAGAAACTATAACTTTAAGCTTGGAATTTCCTGCTTGTCACTTGGATGTTGTCACCAGGATGTGGTCCAAGATTTTGCTTTCCTGGGTGGAAGAAATAGTATCAGTATTGGATTACTGATTAGTGTCATTGCAATTTATATAGCTCCATAGTTCCAGTCAATAGAGCAGATGTTAATTTTTCCAGAGAAACACATTCTCCATTCTGGTTTTACAGTATATCAGATTTTCAGCTATTGCTCTGTATCAGCGTTTGTGGAATTCTTAGAATTAATCAAAATTATTTTAGTTTATACTACATGGCACCACCTTTTTATTCTTGGGAGCCAACTTGATAGTGGGAAAAGGATGTGAAATTTTTATCATATAAAATGAAAACTGAATGACTTCATGAGAATTTTTCAGTGAACCATTTAAACTTATAGCATATAATCTTCAATTTTAATGAAATTTTCATTAATGATTAATATGGTGAATTTTTATAAAACTTACTAAAAAAGCCACCAGCATATTAATTATTTTCAGTGTATCTACTGCAAATCGTTTTGACAACAATGTTAAACCAAACCCAAAACAAAGCAAACAAACACTATAAATAGTAGCAATCACTTTGTTTCTTCCACTCAGTTACATTTTCAGCAGTACCATTTACTCTCTCTCTTCTTCATCCTGGATGCCTTTGATGACTTCAGTTTCTGGCTTGTGGTTCATTACGATCCTTCCTTTTTGTCCACTCTCCAGCTACCAATGCCTGTGAATTCAACAACTATGAGGACACTGCCTTAATAATTTTCCTTTAATTTTCTCATATTTCTTTGTTTGATTTCACCCTTACTAGCTGTCCAGAAGAACTTTCCTCTATGGCCTTCACTCCTCTTTCCCTTTCTCTCCAGACCAACCTCCAACTCATGGTCAACCTCTTTAGCTATTCACTTGTATAGAAGCGTAGGGCCATTTGTATTGCAATCAGGATTGATGATCATTCTTTTCCTCAACTGTCTGTCTTGTGGAGCTTTACAGCACTCAACCACTGTTTACTGAGCACTGCAGACAAATGACACAGAGCTATGTCTCTGCCGTCTACTATGTATTGGTACTGCATGATCACAGCTAAGGTTTTAGGGTTGTTTATCAATTTTCTATTATCGTTGCTTAATATTTTTTCTTAGAATTGATGTCAGAATTATTTCTACTTCTCAAACTGTATCCCTTCATTCTTTTCATGATTTTGTCTCCCACACTACTAAGGAAAGCTCTAATAAAGCGAGGAATTTAGGGTGGTGAATTGGGATAGGAGAAGAGAGGTCACATGTATGAGACACTAAGCAGGTGAAATTAATAGCTGTTTGTATCATTTTTGGGGGAGATTAGAAAGTAAAGGAAGGGGATCAGAATTGACTCGGATATTTAAAGCCTGGGTGATTGATGGATTGTGATTCTATGAGCAAAAACAAGAACTACAGGAGCGGATGTAGAATGGGAAGGAAGGATATTATTTTCCTTTGCCACTTCTTTTCCGCTTTGTCCTTTTAAAAGTCTCATTATTTTTGCCTAATTGCCTTAAATAACATAGAAAAATTTACTGCTTGAAATGAATGAGCTTTCAAAATAAAAGGGCACATACCAGTGCGACTGAAAAGAGTTCAGATCCTGGCTTCCTGAAAGAATAATCCTCTTAATAAGGCAGCTGTAAGGTCTCTAATGCTGGATAACTAGAACAGCACTCTGCCTTTGGAAAAATGCCATAAGTCCCTTGCACTTTTCCTTATTTTTAAAGATACCCATGTAAGCGAGATGCACCTCTTAATGAGAGTATTTTCTAGACTTTGTTCCTTGCCTTAAGCACCAGCTATTTTGCTAAGCAACTGTCTTCTTGGAGGGCTTTGCTTTTTAGCAAACCAAAGATTGCCAAAGATTGACAGAGTTGGTGAGGAAGTGACTCATGGCATTGGGGTTATTTTAGTATAAACTACTTGCCCTGAGTACATGGTCCTTGTATATTATTTCAGCTGAAATATTTCTCCTTTGATAGAAATATAGAGTTGCTAAGACCAACTGGATTTTTGTTTGTTTGTTTGTTTGTTTTGAGACGGAGTTTCGCTCTTGTTGCTCAGGCTGGAATGCAATGGTGTGGTCTTGGCTCACTGCAACCTCCATCTCCCAGGTTCAAGCGATTCTCCTGCCTCAGCCTCCCGAGTAGCTGGGATTACAGGCGTGCACCATCACTCCCCGGCTAATTTTGCATTTTTAGTAGAGACAGGGTTTCTCCACGTTGGTCAGGCTAGTCTGGAATTCCCGACCTCAGGTGATCCGCCCGCCTCAGCCTCCCAGAGTGCTGGGATTACAGACGTGAGCCACTGTGCCCGGATCTATAGTGTTTTCTTTAATATCTCAGCCTCTGTGTATGTAACCTTTCCTACTTCACAGAGAATATCAAAACAAAACAAAAGAAACAAATATGGCATTTCCAACATCTCTTTGCTTTTGTACTGTCAGCATACTGTTTTCCTCTGCCAGGCTGTGTACTCTTTAAAAAGTCTCATTTGTCATCATTCTTTTCAGAATTATCTGGTAGTCTATTTGTTAAGGATCTGGCTTGTGCCATCTTTACTTTGAAACTTATTTTGATTGGTATTTTTAAAGAAAACTTTCCAGTATAATATATATAAACAAATAACCATTTATAGACATTAAGATGTATCATTTTATAACCTAAATTGTCACCTATGCTAAATTGATATTGTAGTAACACTTCCTTTCTTTTCTTAGTAGTACTGGGAAATAGTCTGGGACATCCTATTATATTATTTCATTAACTATGAATTATGCAGAAGTGTGAAGTTGAGAGTGTGTATTCATTAAAATAAGTTAATGTTAAGGTAACAAATGTGTCCACTTCGTGTTTCCATATGGCAATCAGGACTCTTAGAACCACTTCCATCAATCTGAATGCTTTATATCAGACCAGAAAGCATTTCGCAAATTTGAGCTTAATGCTTTACCTTGGCAAACACAATCCAGAAGCTAAAATTGTCTCCACAAATCCAAATCAATACTAAAAGCCAACACATAATTTTTGGATTACTTGCCTTTTGATTTTTTTGTGGCTGACATTCCTCTTCATTTGCACAATAAAAACCTAGCTTTGATATTTATTTTATTTATAGAACAAACATTATATTCCAAATAAGACTGAATACCTGTGTTGGCAGGTAGAAAGAACACAGACATACCTTATTTGTTCATAGTTTTGAGAGACAGCAGGCAGAATAAAAAAAAAAAAATAGTACGTGAGAAGCCTATGATAGTTCTGATGAGGGAGTAGGTAACCGAGTGAATGAAGGAAAACTTCTGTGAGAAATTGACATTGACGTTATGCCTTGCAAAGGAGTAAAACATTCCACACAGAGGAAATGGGGTGGGGCTCTCCAAGAAAAAGGAATCATGTGTATAAAGACTTGGAAGTGTTTAAGTGCGTGGTAAAGAATTCTACTAGGTTTACAGTTTGTTTTCTAAGGTATTAGGTGGTAAATGTTTTTTGAGTGTAAAATATGCTCAGTGAGAACTGTGAAAAATATGTCCATAAGACGTTTATTTGCCTTTCTGTGCGGATTAGTATTTTGTTTTTAGTAAGCATTTTACTCAGCATATTTTTTAGTGCCTTTGATCCGGAATACTCCAGAAGGAAAAGAAGAAATGGAAAAAAATAAAAACGAGTGATATCTCCTAAAGAAATTTCCAATCTATTTGGGGATGTAGCCATGTTTATTTAGTGAAGAAGCATGTTTGACGTGATGCATAATGAGAAATGGAAAGGCTCTTTAGGGGCACAGAGGAAGGAGCAGTTCTGAAGGCTGACACGCAAACCCCTAGATAAATCTACCTACAGAGAAGATTCATTGACTTCAGTCTTTCTACTTTATGACACAGACACCAAACCACAAGCTCTTTACCTCACTAACCACTGAGACTCCGCCAGACCCAGAAAACCTCCCCAACAAACGTCCCCATTCATCATTTCTTCACTCGGTGACTAAAATGTGATGTGGTGTCAGGCGTTACTAGCTAAATATGGGATCAAAAACCCCAACTGCACCAGGATGGTAGCTTTGTGGTATCCAGGTCTTTTTAAACAGGCCCCACAAATTGAACTCCCATCTTGTCCTGCCCATATTATTATGACTCCATGGGTTTGGAAAGTCCCACATGACAACCAGCACTTGTTTCCAAGTTTCTGACATACTTACCCTCCCATGTCTCAGGCGCCCATGACTTATTCCTATAAATGCTACATCCCTTTACTGACAAAATACAGAAAGAGGGGAGGTGGAGAAAGAGGCATAAGGTAAGTATGTGTGACCACCCTCTAGAGTCAGGACAGAACATCCATCCAGTCCTCCCGTTGGGAGGGCAGGAACAGAAGGTCACAAGGAAGGAGACATTAAGGCATTTTTTAATGAACCAGCCTCTGGACGTGTGTGCCCATCCTCTGTTGCCCTTGTTTCAGATAACTACTTTGGAATTTTTGGTGAAATTTCAACATCTGATTTAACAATGAATTTACTTTCTTTTTTTTTTTTTTTATTATACTTTAAGTTCTAGGGTACATGTGCCCACCTTGCAGGTTTGTTACGTATGTATACATGTGCCATGTTGGTGTGCTGCACCCATGAACTCATCATTTACATTAGGTATATCTCCTAATGCTATCCCTCCCCACTCCCCCACCCCATGACAGGCCCCGGTGTGTGATGTTCCCCATCCTGTGTCCAAGTGTTCTCATTAACAATGAATTTTCAACATCTGATTCACTCATTTGGAAACTTCCTTAGTCATTTGGCACGAATGCTGGCCCTAGGAGATAAGATAAAGTTCTAGAGAATGTGGTGTCAGTGTGGAGCTCCCAGTATCTGCCTGGGGACACCGCAGGGGCCATGGTGAAGACTTCTAACAAAACTGGGTCTGTTTCTTGTTCCCTCTAGTTTTCATACACTTTAAGTACTTAGGGTGGTGTAAGTGTGGGAGAGTGGAAGTGTGTGATAGGTAGGGGTCAAACACGGCATATTCCAAAGGTAGAGGGAGTTTGTTCATCTATGAACATCTGCAAGTATTATAGGAACTGTTTTCATGGCTGTAGTATATATAAAAATGCTATATAAAAATTTTCATTTTAATAAGAAGTAATCTCATTAAGTTTCTTAGTTTTTTTAAAAAAATGAGAAAATCAAGTACAAGGGTCATTCTTTTCAACCTTTAACACTCTCACAAGCCCATAACTATTATTCTGGGACGAAAAACCTATACCCATTTGCCCTCCTTCTGTTCTGGTCTCTGTTAATGTTCTGTTAATTTTGACACTAATAATTCATTTATCAAGTACCATTCAAGAGCAGGGTATGATAGCAGAGTCAAATTTTATCCTTCCCTTCCCAATTATCACTAATTTTGGTGAGCACCTAAATACAAGAGAGATCTATGTGTTTTCTTTACACATCAGTATTGTAAAAAGGAGCACAGGCTTACCTTGCTTGCATTTACCACTTTCCAAATTAACAAAGAAATACAGAATCATTGAGCTTAATGAATAACCTGCCTTCTCTCCCTAGACATCTAAGAATGTGTCCAGTTAAGGTTTTTCACCTAATATTGCCAAAGGAATTACTCCATAGCATGCTTATCCAGATGTATTAGACATATTAATATTCTGAGGAAATAATATTTTAGGGATTTAGTTTGTTTAAATGATGTGTTCATTTTAAGAACCTAAGAAAGAACGCCTTTAAAAATGGCTTGAAATTTTATGATTATCATCAATGAGACTTTAGTCTACTGAAATAAAGATTATTTCCATGTGTTTCATATGAAATTATATGTTTGGTCTCTATTACGCTTACCTTGAGTAAAGCCAAATTGAAAACTAGCACATTAAGTTTTGTTAAGAAAACTTGCACAATAGAACTCGTGTTGAGAGGGCGGAAAGTAATCACTCTCAGGAACTTGTTGAACACTTGGACCAGTGCCTTTATTTCCAATATTTGTTAATGTGTGATATATAATAAGGCATCTTTGAGATCAATTAGCTCTGAAAGCATAGATGATCAGGTCTGCTTTTAACTTACAGTAAGCCAGAACAATTGTCTTGAAATCTTCTTTCTTCCACTTTTGCTTACTTTTTCCCACTCCTCTCCTACCCAAGAATCATTACCAGAAACAAAACTAACAAAAACCCACAAAATTGGGATCATTATGGGATTTTGTAGATCTGAATTTAGAAATACTGATTGTATTCAAATACTGACTTTCTATAATGCATTTAGATATCTAATTTATAAGGAAGAGCCAAATAAATGGATGACATTGCCTTTTCTTGATGGTATTTTATTAAAGCAGATGATACAGGTGTATAAACAGCAGTGATAGAGTTTGAAGAATATTTTTATAGAGTTAAATTCGATGTGTTATAAAATATGCAGAGTAAGAATTTGTTCTACCTGGTAGTATTTGTAAGGCTAACTTAATTTAGTCTAGGGAGATGAACAGGAGTTTGCTGGATTTTCAAAGTGGAGGAAATAGCATGGATTTTCATAAAGGGATTACAGATTTAATTACTCCTACTCTTATGTGTAAATAAGTTAAAGCTTATGCTCCATAGCAGATAGAGTCTGCTTCTCAAGTTCCCATCTTACTTAGGCTGGGATATGGAGAATAATTTTAAATTGCCAATCAGTCCCCTTCTGGTTTTGTTTGTTTTAAATGGCTCAGTCTTTTGGGGAGAATGCCTGGTCTTTCAGATTTCTTCTCTGGTCTCAATGCCCCTTTCCAACACAATGCCTGGATATTTGAGAGGCTTTGTTTGACTTCTTGGTAGCAGAGAGTATGTTTCTTTCAGGTCTTCATGGAGTCCCCTGGATGCTGGTCTGGTTGAGTCCCTGGGCTAACACTAACTGAGGTATGGTGTGTCCCGCTTGACCTTTAAGGGAGAATTTGGATTCGTGATTTCCCTAGTCCGAACCATTTGTGAAATTGAGAAATGTGTATACTGAAACCTTACCACAGAACCTCAGGCCTACGCACGATCTAATCAACTCTGAAGCTTCTTCTGTGCAAGCAGGAGTTCTGATTCTTATTCAGCTATATGCTGGGTAAGGAATCCAGGAGAACTGCTGAAGGTTGGGAATTAGAGAGATGAGCTGGGCATCTGGAGGTCAGCAACTGCCCCAGGAAACACTCAGAGAAGCAGACACCTCATGCTGTGGTACTGTCTTTTGTAAGTATCTGTTTCTTTCTAGAGAGGTTTCACTCTGAGCTGTCAATCTTCTTTGTTATGCAGTTAGAGGGTATTCAGTGATAGCCCCTAAGAGACTCCAAGTGAGAGACAATGAGGTTCTAAAATAGGATAGTGGCTTTGGGGAATAAAAAAAGATAATGAGTCCAAGATGTATTAGGAAGATTAGAATCAAACAGATTTCATTTGAATTTGGGGGATGAGTAGTTCCAGATGACCTCAACATTTGTTGCTTGGGTCATGGGGTAGCTAATGGTACCATCGAGCAAAGTGATGGGTTTGGGGGAGAATTTAGTGAGGGCAGTTTTGGTAATGAAGAATAATCTTTATTTAAATCTTTTTGGTAAATTTTGCTGCACCCAATGGAATATTCCCATCTGTCTTTACCTGTCCAGTGAAAAGTGTTACTCTGAAAATTCAAGAATTAGACCATTACATATTATTAATTTTGTAAAATTACTAGGGATATATACAAGGATAGAGTTTTAGGTTTGAGATCCAAGTAAGGTAAAGAGAATATTATCAACAAAGTAAAATAATGCCATGATTTTAAAATCTGTATTAATGTTACTTTATTAATCTAATTAATTTAATTAATAAGATTATTTAATGTAATCTTATTATTAATTATTTTTTATCTATATTAATGAATAGAGGGAGAATTAATAAATATATTAAATATGCCAATAATTCAAAAGTCACTTTGATACATAAATATTAGTATTTTCTTTCTCTAGGTTTTGTAATCTGTCTCAAACAAAGGGTTAGAAGTAGTTCTTACTGAGCAATGAAAAATAAGCTACAAAAGGGAAAATTGTGTAGTCAGTTCCAGTAAGAACAACAATTTTAAAGAGTTATTTATTTACAAGGAAGGAGCATATTAATCGATCAGACTGCATGGAGCTGTAAATGTTTAGATAATTTGTGCAAGCACATGTCAAGCAATTGGGAAATCAATCCTTTTCCTGCTTTGGGAACATTTCTGTTCTCCATTCAGAAGTTTATATATTTTATCACATATGTCCAGAGACGATTAATCAGCGGTAAGCTACCTTTGAGTATGTCTGTATCAATAAACAGAAATGTCATAATTTTGACCTTCTTAGTTAACGTCACACTTACACTAAAAATTCAATAAAATAGCAGACATCACCAATGACTGCGTCATTAGAGGTAATGTTGTGCAACAAAAAACACTGGGTTCTAGCTCCTTCTTCTCTCTGATTTATCATGCCCCCAAGCAAAAGTCACGATTTTTCTCTGTGCTTTGGTTGTTACTTCTGTGGAATGAGAGTTTTACCAGAAGCAACACACGAATAATTCGATGTCTACTACCCAAAAAGAACCTTAGGCCCAGGCACTACATACTCTGTAATTCTGTTTTGGGATGAACACCATCTTAAATTTTTATCTGAAAGCTTTATAGTTAGTTTTCTTTCTTTTTTCTTTTCTTTCTTTCTTTCTTTTTTTTTTTTTTTTTTTTGTTGTTGTTTGTTTCTCTTAGCTCTCAGCAAAAGCTGACTAAAAGGAATCACCCTTAGGTACAGTGCTATGCACCTTGTATTTACTATCTTACACCAGAAAACACCTACTGACAGAGGTATTAAGTCTGTTCCACAGGTTGTAGAGACTGTGGCTAAAAAAACCCTCAATTCAGAAAAGTCGTACCAAGGTCTGTGTTAACCCTAAACTTGTATACTTTGCATGGTTTCATATTGCTTCATTACAGGAGAAATAAAGATATGGAATAAAGGCATTTCACAGAGTTGGTTCATTTTTATACAATAATATTTTATTCTTCATTTAATATTGATAAGATTTTAAAAATGCAAAACCACTTGTCAGAGTAACAATTTTAGATTCAGCACCGATGACTATTAATTTATTATTAAGTCAGCAGCATCAGAGCCTCTACAATCTCCACACCTACCTTTTAAATGTGCTTTTAGGTCTTGAAAGTAACGTAAGCTAAGAGAACAGGTAGTTCTTCTGGCCAAGGGATGGAGAAAACTAATACAACTTTCTAAAGAAAATAAGATACAAAATAATGCTATTAGTGTGCTACTTAAAATGATAGCAAAAGTTGGTGAAATCATCAGATTAATTGCCATCCTTATTTTCTTCTTTAGCGCAGAGATCACTTATTTATGTCGTCTTCCTACTCTGAAGGTTGTTAGCTGCAAACACGTTGAAGAGGTTTTGGCACGCTGTAAAGGAAGTGAAGGGTGAGAAATTATTCAGGAAATCCTCGCTCTATATGCAATCTACATAATGAGTTCATTTGAGTCCTAACTTCATGTGTAGATTCAGATCCTTTCTCGGCTTTTTAATAGCTGCTTGACCTTGGCTAAGTCACTGAGGGAATATGCCACCATTTAAGTCATCTTCTTACTGAGAATCCAAATTGCTACAAGAAATACCTTTTGATTTGATGACTTTTTAAAAAAACATAATGAGAATGGAGTACATTAAGTCGACTCTTAACCTAAAAGAATGTTATTATAATGAAAACGTCCATGTCCCCATTTAAAAATCTAACCAAGCTTGTTATTGTTCCTTCACTTTAAACAAACATGTCTCTATCAGAACACAGCTACAGCCCCCGTGGGAGCCACAAGGGAGTGCTCTGTTGTCTTACGTAGCCGAGAGTGGCTCTCAGGTCCAGTTGGCAAAAGGGAGAGAAAAAAGGTTTGATGTTGATCTGAAATGTCTCTGAGGGGCCATACATGATTTGAGAATGGATTAAATATCTATGGGTGACTAGGGAATTCTTATACTCGGTTAATTTTAGAAAGAACTTTTATTTAGAGCCGCTTTTATGCCTGTGATGGGGCGGGATACACCACAATTACACATTTTCAGAAGGGTGGATCCTTTGATGACAGATGTAATTTCTACCCCCTCATTTCTCCCCAGTTAAAAGATTACCAGTTAAAAATCCTTTGAAAATGGTTTGATCCTTTTTATACATGCAGATTTTTTTCCAGTCTTTAGGAGACTTATATAGGCTGTAGTTTTTAGCCAAAAAGAACACACCAGGAGTTGAGTCTTTTCCTTATCCAAAATAGAAACGGTGTGGATTTTCCTTCTTTGATGTGGACAAGGCATAACTTCTTCCCTAACACTTCTGATGGCTGTGGTGTTTCCTCTTTGTTAGAAATTCACTGTGAGCATCCCATCCCTTCTCCACGTCTTTCCTGTAAAATAAGATGTTTTGCATTTTTTGGAACACATGTCTTCTTGGTAAGTTAGGCTACAGAGGCAAAAAAGGCAAGTTATTTTCATAATTGTGTTTTCAAGACATTAGAAAATTAATTTTATCATAAGAGAAAGACCTGGATACCGTTATGAGCTGCTTGGTTGTGAGAATTTGATGACCTTAGGTGAATGCAGATAAGCTCCATGATGGGGTCCTGATTATGTGTACATATTTATTCACCTAATCTTGGAGTATTATGTTCCTTTATCAAATCATGAGTATGATACAATTTTATTTTTTGTTTATAAATATATGTGTACAATCCCTCTAAAGTGATTTTTCATTCTTTTATTATTCATATTAATGGTAAACGCAAGGTAATTATATTCTTACCACTTGATTAAACAACAAGAAAAAAACATTTTAAAAAACCCACCTTTGTTGTCTACAACATTGGCTCTCAATACTCTATGCAAAGCATTCTGCTAAGCTCATCACCTTCACAAATTCATTTATTCCTGTTAAGAATCCTAAGGTTGAAAATACAGTTCAATAGAGGGAATAAATTTCAGTATTCAATAGTATAGTAGGGAGACTATAGTTAGTAATAATTTATTGTATATTTCAATGTAGCTAGAAGACAGGAATGGTAGTGTTCTTATCACAAAACAGATAAATGTTTGAGTTGGAGGCTATCCCAATTACCCTGACTTGATTGTTCTACCTTATGCATATATCAAAATATCACATGTACCTCCAAAATATGTACAACTATGATATATCAATTTAAAACAAGAATCTTTGGGTGGGCATTATTATTAGTCTTTTTTTACAGATGAGGAAACCAAGACTACCTTGTGTGTTTTCACACAATTAGAAGGCAAACTCAGGACTTGCATCCAGGTTCATCTCAAGCTAAGGTCAATGTTTGTTGTTTTGTTGTTGTTTTTTTTTTTATTTTGTTTTTGAGACAGACTCTTGTTCTGTTACTCAGACTGGAGTGCAGTGGTGTGATCTCAGCTCACTGCAACCTCTGTCTACCGGGTTCCAGTGATTCTCTTGCCTCAGCCTCCTGAGTAGCTGGGATTACAGACACTTGCCACCACACCTAGCTAATTTTTATATTTTTAGTAGAGATGCAGTTTCACCCTGTTAGCCAGACTGGTTACAAACTCCTGACCTCAAGTGATCTGCCCACTTTGGCCTTCTAAAATGGTGGGATTACAGGCGTGACCCACTGTGCCCCGCCACAACCTAAGGCCAATGTTTTAACCATGTTTAGCATGCACAGCTGAATACCTTAAGTTTGATGTCTCAGAAAGCCTTAGCTGTTCAGCACACTTTTCTACTTCATAAATTATAATTTTGCTAGAATGAGTGTCTGGGTATAATCCTACAGCCCCAGCCCTATGATTGACTCTTCAACTTGTCTGCATTTCATGTTATAACTTAGTTCATATTCTAAAACAGAAGTGGTTAAATTCATCATTCATAGGTTTTGAGGAAGTTAATGCAATGCAAAACAATAATATGTAGGGCTGGCATAGAAACAATGTTGGCATCTGTATCATAGTGCCTCTCCTCTAGATTAGAACGATAGTCACTTGTCACTAGTCACTTTGTCTCTCAGGCCTGAAGAGGAGAAAGTGGTGACACTACATGGTAGTCAACTTTTAGAAATCAGACTCATTTTCTTGAAAAAATTTGAAGGCCCTTTCTCTCTTTTCCAAATCATTCTTTTTTCTTTCCATTTATTTTGCTATTGTAAATAACCAAATTGTTATTTCCTTTCATTTTGTTATTGTAAAGATGCACTACATACATACAATTCCATTTAGAAAGCCTTTTTTTTTTAAAATAATCCACTTACTTTGGGGTTGATGGTAACATGAAGCTATCTTGTTTTTGCCCTTAATTATATACCAAAGTAAGGGGCCGGGCACGGTGGCTCACCCCTGTAATCCCAGCACTTTGGGAGGCCAAGGTGGGTGGATCACGAGGTCAGGAGATTGAGACCATCCTGGCTAACACGGTGAAACTCTATCTCTACCAAAAAAAACCAAAAAAATTAGCCTGGCGTGGTGGCGGGCGCCTGTAGTCTCAGCTACCCGGGAGGCTGAGGCAGGAGAATGGCGTGAACCCGGGAGGTGGAGCTTGCAGTGAGTCGAGATGACTCCACTGCACTCTAGCGTGGCCGACTGAGCGAGACTCTGTCTCAAAAAAAAAAAAAAAAATATATATATATATATATATACACACACACACACACACACATACACACACACCAAAGTAAGAAAAATAATTCAGATAAGAAAGTCTTAAAGACTTCTAGCTATTTAAGTGCCTAATACTATAATCTCCATTTTATTTCTAGATTTCTATGTGTCCAAGTACCTTGCATACACAAACTAACAATAATAATAAATATCACAGAACACGTACAATCTTTAGTTTACAGATTGATACATATTCATCATTTTATTTGATAATTTCTTTAGTTCTATGTAAAGGACAAGAATATTTCTGCTTTTTCTATTATGCAGATGGAGACACTAACAAAGAGAAGAGCCAAGGGTTTGCTCAGAGTATCTGTAAGCATTCGGTATTCTAAGTGTGACTATCAGCCAGAGCTGTTCACATAAACATGGTAATCTAAACTCTGAACTTCTTTTGAAGTAAATTATTGTCTGTGACAGAAAGAAATATCAGCATATTTCTTTTTATTTAATTATGAGGTTCTGGAGGGTTTCTGTGAATTCAACAGATGGGAAAATCATTATTTTTATTTCATTCTCTTTTATTTTTCCACTACAGATGTTGCCATATTTTTTTCTTTTGTTTGTTATGTTTTTATGATTTACCTCTCAAATTTACAGACACCATCTACAGTTGGGTTTAGAAAAAAATACTCAAATCTCAGCCGGGCACAGTGGCTCATGCCTGTAATCCCAGCACTTTGGGAGGCCAAGGCAGGAGGATCACCTGAGGTCAGGAGTTCAAGACTAGCCTGACCAACATGGAGAAACCCCGTCTCTACTAAAAATACAAAAAATAAACGCAGTGTGGTGGCACATGCCTGTAATCCCAGCTACTCGGGAGGCTGAGGCAGGAGTATCACTTGTACCTGGGAGGCAGAGGTTGTGGTGAGCCAAGGTCGCGACATTGCACTCTAGCCTGGCCAACAAGAGCAAAATTCCGTCTCAAAAAAAGAAAAAAAAAAAAAAGAAAAAGAAAAAGAAAAAATGCTCAAATTTAATTCTCTCCCAGCTCTGCCAACAAGATCAGATATTGTGTGGCCAAAACTCTTACCCTGGCACCCAAAGTCCTTCACACAATAAAGCCTGGCTTACTCTGTAGCCTCAGTGCCCTCTGCTATGCCCGCATCTTGTTATCCAACTCCAGTCAAATATTGGGATTGCCTGAATGCATCATGCTCACCCATGTATTTGTGATTTTTGTCTGTGCTCTTCCTTTTACCTGTCAGGCCCTTATGCCACCTCTGAACTGATTTTCAAGATTGTACAGCTACTTTCCTTACCCATTTATGCCTTTGAATTGTCATACTATCTTTTATGCCTCTACTATAAGAGAAATATGTAACTTGCCTTTTCCTACTCTATTATAACAGCAATGATTCATTGAGTAGTTTTATTGTCCAAGCACTGTCCTAAGGACTTTTCATATATTATGTTATTTAAATGATGTATCACAAATCTCTGAAATTGCCATTAATACTCTCCTGCCCCCTTTTATGGATGAGAAAACTGGGCCCTGACAGGTTAACTGCTTAGGTCACAGTTAGCAAATGATAGCCAGTATTTAAAGTCAGTTCTATCTGCTTTGAAGCAAAGGCTCTCACCTCTATAATATACAGCTTGAAATCAGTGAATGAAGAAGGGGGAGGTTCAATGGCTAATGCATTCCTGTATAACAGTTGCTAGCCCCAGGTGTGGTGTTGGTAGGTACTCCGTTGGGAAGGTGGAAAGGGTGATGCACACTGGGCAGTGTCTCTGTGTTTTCGGACATTAGTGGACTTTCAACTCATAAATATCAGGTATTAAGAAAATAAGGTTTCACAAACTTTTGGCATATATCTAAAATGATTCTGCCAAATCATAGCCTACTACTAATAAAATTTAAATTGATGTATCAATCATCTGTGCTTACATATACGAACTCAATTCTCATAATAGTTCTTTGTGGTAGGTACCATTATTCCCCCAGCTTTACAAATATAGATTATTTATTTATTTATTGAGACAGAGTCTTGCTTTGTCACCCAGGCTGGAGTGCAGTGGCATGATCTCGGCTCACTGCCACCTCCACCTCCTGGGTTTAAGTGATTCTCCTGCCTCATCCTCCTGAGTAGCTGGGATTACAGGAATGCACCACTATACCCAGCTAATTTTTATATTTTTAGTAGAGACAAGGTTTCACCATGTGGGCCAGGCTAGTCTTGAACTCCTGACCTTAGGTGATTTGCCTGCCTCAGCTTCCCAAAGTGCTGGAATTACAGGTGGGAACCACCACACTCAGCTCAAATATGGATTATTAAGTCATAGAGTGTTGATGTCAGAGGTCACATAGCCAGCAAGTGACTGAGCTAGGATTGGAGCATGTGGACTCCAGAGCCTATCCTGTCAACCACTGAGCCTACAGTCTCATGTAAACAATCCTTTCAGCCTCCTGCACTTCCCAGTCAAGGGTTCAAGTGAGCTGTCTGACCATTCTTCCACCCTTAACTAAGAACATTAGGACATACACATGGATTTCTTTGCTACTTCCCTGGTAGAACAAAGTCTTAATGGGAAGGAAGAGAATGATGATCCTATAAAGAATAAATAAAAAACAAATAAAAAGTTCAGGTGTACAATTAGAGCTCAGGGAACTGAGCCTATTTTTTCTTATCTATGAAATTATGAGTGAAGATAATGACACTACATTTCTGTATCCTTTTCCAGTTTGTGAATATATATGCCATTGGGTCATAGTATGTCTCCCTCATCTCATGGGGCTATTATTGCTTGTTGGTCTCCTTTGCTTGATTAGAAAGTTCCTCATACACAATTCCCTCTAATCAGTTGCCTTTAGTCAGTGGTAATGAGTGATGGTTGAAATTGATAATAGTAGAAGATAAAACAACAGATTTCATTTATTGAAATCCAATTAAGTGCTAAATGATTGACATATATTTTCTTGTTTAATAGTAATCCTACAAGTTTTAATCAAATTCATCATAAATGCAGTAAAAACTGCTAAAATGATCAATTTCATAGCCCTGACTACTGCATTTATCCCTCTTCCAACAAATGTTTATCAAGTGGTTATCAAATGCTAGGCACTGTCCTGAGCACTGAAGATACAAGAAGTAAAAAATAATACAAACAAACAGACATAATTTTTGGATTCGTGGAGCTTACAGTCCAGGGACTTTGAGTGCTGAATAAGTCTCACTCCCTCACCTTATCTACTTCCAAATTTTAGTTCTACTCTATTAGCCCTTGAGAAAGGGGATGGAGAGGATTGAGAGTTGCTACCCATCAACACTTTCATCTCTTGAACTATGTTGAGAGCTATAGGAAGGGCCCTTGATTTATTTGCCTTGGGCCAATTGGAGCAGTTTTGGGTCATGCAACAATTATTCAATTTAATGATATGTTGCTTCCTCTGGTCTTATACACGCCTCATCAGTTACAATCACTACTCTCTGTGGGTCCCAGGAAGGCTCTGGTACAAGTTGAAATTTGGATGATAAAAGAGAATAAATTCCATTTATATCTTGATAAGAGCTTTGTTCTTAAGTGAGTAGTGACTTTTTGACAGGCTTGCGTAGTTGTATCTCTTCCTAAATATATGTCTAAAAACATTTCCTCTGCTTATAGTGTAATAACTGTATTAATCGGTATAGCCATTATTGTTACCAAGCCTTTCATCGTTCACTGTATCTTCTGAGTCTCACAATAATACTTTGAGTTGAGTATTTATCATCTCCCTTTTACATGATGAGGCAACCAAAGAGGCACTGGGACGTGTCTGATTTCTTCAATAGATAAGAACAATTCTATGCTTGTTGTACTAGATAGTATTCCCATCTCCAGGACAGATTTCAGGCCATTCTTTTGCTGGTTTGTGTGTGTGTCCATGTACATACAAATGTTTGTGTGTAAAAAAGAGAAAGAAGAAGAGAGAGAAAGGGAGGTGGAGACCTAGGAAAGAAGAAAATAAATTCAATTTCCACTGATTTTCCAGGTCTGACTTTAGACGTCAGACCCCTTTGATTACAGGGAAGGTTTTTGGTTGTTCTGGACTGAAGATGAGAGCACAGCCATGGAAAAGAACCAATTGCTACAGATGACTAGGCAGAGAAAATGTTCAGTGTTGCTAGGAGACCAGGTCTGCTGTCAGGCTCAGGAATGAGAACATGTCGGATGGAGGGCACTGGGCTGGAATTTGTGTTTGACATAAACTATTGAATCATGCATGCCAGTAGGATTAAGTCAGAATCAACTGAAGCTAAAAACAGGAAAGTTTTTCTACCTCTTTTTGGTTTTTCCCTTAATTTTTTTTTCTTTCATGCCTAATGAAAGACTCAGCAGTATATATGTGATGCTTAAAAGTTTTTAGTAACACCCTGAGGCAGATGGTACTGTGTGTGTGAATCAGCGTTCAGAATGAAAAACCCTTTCCTCCAAAAGACTAAGCTGGAGGTGTCTTAACTTGCATGTCATCAGAGTTACTTTGAGGTAGTCAAAATTATTGATAAAATGAATCATCATTACTGAGTTAGAGTCTAGACTTTTTGCAGTGTTTATAAGAGAAGGCTGTGGTATGTCCTTACCTGGACTTGGAAGAACTCATTACTAATCCTTGTTTCCACCAAGCAACCATGTGGGCTTGGACATGTCATCTTTCTCTAGGAGTCTCCTTTTTCTCAGATGAATGAGGCTAGAATTGTGGGTTATAACACCTCATAAAATATTCAGCTTTATTTGGTTGTGGGGCCACAGGCAAATGTCAACAACCCAGATGTGCCTATATTAATTCTAAAGCACATGGATGCTGGGATCACAAGGTAGACGCAGAGAGGTGGATATGTGGATGAGTGAGCAGGCATTCTCACTGCTGCGGCTGTGGTAATAGCTGCCTCATCTTTCCCATCTTTCCCTGATTAAGGTAGTGCTGCACTGTACTGAAGAACTGCCCAGTGTTCCATTTCCTAGAGCCAGCAAAGAACTTCAGGGAATGTACTGGCTTTTGATAGTTTATGGTCAAACACATTCTCTTTCTTGTCAAGGTTCCAGGAAGCAGGGAGCACTTGGCCCTCAAAATCTAGAGTGTGCTTCTGCCAAAGCACATAAATATCTCAAAATTAAGGACACTTGTCTTTAATTGTTTCTGTGTGTGTGTGTGTGTGTGTGTGTGTGTGTGTGTGTGCATGTGTGTTTGGTGGAGTTTCTTTTTTTCTCATATATTAATATGGCTGGAAATCACCACTGCTGACATTGAAGGTTCAGCCCAGGGAGAAACAAACCCAAATTTCTCCAAAATATATGAACTGAATAGATGAAATGAAATCTGCCCAATTCAGGTCTAATACCTTGCAGAGTGACCATTTGTGTTATCATGAGGAATACAAGACAAAGGTATGCTCAAATTTCCCTAGAGGATTTTTCTGAAAGGTAGTTGATACATCTGCAGAAAAAAATGTTTTAGTGTTGGGAAGTTTACACGTTTCCAAAGTAAAAATTCAATCGTGTTATTTCTCTAAAATACAATCTGTAATGAGTCCTCTGTAGGACACAGAGTGTGACAGTCTTCAACTGAGATTCAAGGCTTTCAGGATCTGACCCGACCTATCTTTCAGCCTGATCTGCTACTAATCCTTTTTGGGTACCCTAAGTACATACCAAATGTCTCTTCCACTTCTCTCTTTCTTGATGTTTCTCCCTCTTAATCTCCACATGTCCAAATCCTACCTTTTTTCTCAAGGCACTTCTCCAATGCCATATATTTCGGGAAGCTTTCCCCAATCCCTGCAGTTTACCAGGAAGCTTTCCCTTCTCAGAAATCCCATGAGATTTTATGTGTACCTATCTCTCTTGGTGCACTTATTCCTCCCCTCTCCTCCCCTCCTCTTTCTTTCTTTCTCCTCTTTCTTTCTCTCTCTCTTTCTTTCTTTCCTTTCTTTCTTTCTTTCTTTCTTTCTTTCTTTCTTTCTTTCTTTCTTTCTTTCTTTCTTTTTCTTTCTTTCTTTCTTTTTCTTTCTTTCTTTCTTTTTCTTTCTTTCTTTCTTTCTTTCTTTCTTTCTTTCTTTCTTTCTTTCTTTCTTTCTTTCTTTTTCTTTCTTTCTTTCTCTCTCTGTCTCTTTCTTTCTTTCTCTTTCTCTCTTTCTTTCTTTCTCTCTTTCTTTCTTTTTTCTTTCTTCTTTTTTTCCTTTTCATTTTTTTTTGAGATGGAGTTTCCCTCTTGTTGCCCAGGCTGGAGTGCAATGGTGCAATCTTGGCTCACTTCAACCTCCACCTGCTGGGTTCAAGTGGTTCTCCTACGTCAGCCTCCCAAGTAGCTGGGGTTACATGTGCCCACCACACTTGACTAATTTTTTTGTATTTTTAGTAGAGACTAGGTTTCACCATATTGAGCAGGCTGGTCTCGAATTCCTGATCTCAGGGGATCCACCTGCCTTGGCCTCCCAAAGTGCTGGGATTACCGGCGTGAGCCACTGTGCCCGGCTGCACTTTTCTGCTTTGCATGACAGTTATTTGTTTCATATCCCAGCCTTTTCTTCACTACTAGGCTGTGAACTGCTTGAGAACACCATCTCTGTCAGTTTTACCTCTGTATTGGTCATAGCGTCACTCTCATTACATGCTAAAAAGTGAGAGTGGAGTGGGTGAATGATAGCTGAGGAGGTGCTGTTGGTGAGATGTTCTTCAGGGCGAATTGAGAGCAGCGCAGTGCAAAGTTAGAGAGCAAATCCTCTCTGACTAAGAAACGAAGTTTCAAAAAGAAGTGATCATAGACTGCACTGTACACATTAACCATGTATTTCATTGATTATCTGTGTATATTTTCTTCTCTGGTGCTTTCAGATCTTTCTTAATTTTATTTTTATAATCTATTAAAGAGAACTTAGAGGATGCATAAGGAAGTGAGAGAAAAGACATAAAGCAAATTGTTGAAAATCGAAAGACAGATTGGTTAAGAAGATGTTAGATTTACATTCAGTTGTACATGCAAACTCCCTCTCTTTTTACTTTTTCCCTCTGGTTATAATGAGATGGGACTGGGTCTGTAATAAATATAGGAATTACATTGTGTTATGATAAATTTGGCGATATCTTTTTTTTTTACAGTGATGCTTTTTATTTTATTTTATTTTATTTATTTTGAGACAGAGTCTCGCTCTGTCACTCAGGCTGGAGTACAGTGGTACAATCTTGGCTCACTGCAACCTCCACCTCCTGGGTTCAAATGATTCTCTTGCCTCAGCCTCTGGAGTAGCTTGGATTACAGGTGCGTGCTACTGTACCTGGCTACTTTTTTGTATTTTTAATAGAGACCAGGTTTCGTCATGTTGGCCAAGCTGGTCTCGAACTCCTGACCTCAGTGATCCACCCACCTCGCCCTCCCAAAGTGCTGGGATTACAGGCATGAGCCACTGCACCTGGCCAAGAATCATAGTATTTTAGATTTAAATTCACAATTATTGGAGTAAATGGGGTCTCAAGATTAAGTTATCCAATCACACTTTACTAATTCAGAAACTGAAACACTACAAGATCAACTAATTTAGAGTCATATAGCTTGTACATGAAGGCTCAAAGGTAAAATCCAAGTGTCCTAACTTATAGTTTAATTGTCCTGTCTTTTACTGATGCAAGAGTATTTCTTAATCTAATGACAAATGATTCCCTGCATGATGTGCTTCAATAACTAATCCTTCCTCAAAAAAGTGAACTATCCCCAAAAGCATTACTTGTTAAGTTTTGTTTATCACTTTAAAAATTCAGGCAAAGTTCATACAGCTACAGACGTAATTCTCCAAACAGCCTTATTTGTAGCTCATTTGAGGTATGGCTTTGGCATAAAAAGAGCAAAAGTCTTTGGTTGCAGTTGAACCATTTCCTTTATTGCAAGCATCTCTTCCTTTAAAAGCATACATTTATTGAGTGTATATATACCACTGGCTTTGAAATGAAACTCAGTTTGCCATAACTGAGCGTTAGAAATTCTGGCCCTACCATTTATACTCGTCCTATGTTCCTTGATCACGCTGCAGTTTCTGGGCACATTGCTGTCGGCGTCCTTCAGTCATGCCCACCAGAGCTGCTGTGGCAGCCACAGTTCCCAGGCCAAATGACAGGATATACTCTAGGCCGTGGTGGTTAATGACTCTCTTACCGTCTGCGCTCAAGCATGCCTGTAACTGATGAGCTCAGAATCGCCTGGAAGTTGAAAACGAGCAGATTGTTTACCGTTCTTTTTGAGGAAGAGGGCTTTTATCAGGACTGTGAAGCAATGGAATGATACTCAAGGCATTGCAGCACTTCTTATCTGTAGAACTGAAGAAATGGGATGAGAGATTGGAGTAAATGACCTCTTGTGTTTCCCGCTAGCTTTGCTATGAATCTAAGAAATAACAGGCTGGAGTTACTTGTAATCTTTTTAATTGAAGTATAACATACACACACACACAGAAAAGTACATTGATTATAAATCACAAGGTGAGCAGCCGTTTAATGAAGACTATTTAAAATTCCAAATTAGATGTATCTGTTCTTTAGTGCCAAATTCTGATAATAAATATTTTCACCACATTGATCACAAACTGCTGTTTCTATTACCTGTATATACACCATGTGGCTTTGTTTTGTGATTTTTAAAGTTATATGAATGCAGTTAAAATGGTACAGGAGATATGGTACTCTGATATGAGACTGTTACAATAGTGGTTTAAGAATATTTACTTTTTCTGGGATAATTTATGTTCATGGTAGATAATTTGCAAACTATAGAGAAGCAAAGTATAGATAATAAATCTCAGAAATCAATGTTCAACATCATCATCCAGAACTAATCATCGATAACATTTTCCAGTATAACATTAGAAATGCACGTATACCACATGTACATATAAATTTAAACAATATTTGAATTATATTGTGCATGTTGTTTAGTAACTTTTATTAATTAAAAAATGTAAAATGATACTTAAAACATTTTTGAATAGCTGTGGTATAACTGTTATATGAACATATTGGCATCTACTTAATAAATACTGATTTTTAGTTATTTGTATGCAGTTTTGCACTAATAAATATTGCTTGATGGTCACTGTTGTATCTGATTATTAGATTTATTTTATCACTTTTAAGTACATTCTTAGAAGTAGAATTGCTGGATTAAATAGCAAACACACTTTAATATATTTGATATATATTGCCAAATCATTCTTTAGAAAGTTGGTACCACTTAATACTCTAAACAGCAGTGGGCGAGATTCTCTGATTCCTAGAGCCACTGCCAATGCTCTAAATTATACTTTAAATAAAAGAGACTTAAAATTTGATGGATTAAAACTTCATCTTGGCTGGGCATGGTGGCTCATGCCTGTAATTCCAGTACTTTGGGAGGCTGAGGTAGGCGGATCACCTAAGGTCAGGAGTTCAAGACCAGTCTGGCCAACATGGTGAAACCCCGTCTCTACTAAAATTCAAAAAATTAGCCCGTCGTGGTGGCGCATGCCTGTAATCCCAGCTACTCAGAAAGCTGAGAAAGGAGAAGCCGGGAGGCGGAGCTTGCAGTGAGCCGAGATGGCACCACTGCACTCCAACCTTAGTGACAAGAGTGAAACTCTGTCTCAAAACAAAACAAAACAAAAAAATCTTCATCTTATTTTAATATGCATTTTTTATTATCAATATAAAAAATTTAAATGTTTCTTATTCATTGCTTATGTCTTTTGTCCATTTTATTGATGTATTTTTCTTATTGCTATAGGTATACAGGTACTGTTCCCAGTTCATTGTTGTCCTTTCAATTGCTGATCACCTATAATGATAGCTGAGATCAACAGACTTACCAGAGCTAATTTGATGTGAATCCTAGATACTAAAAAAAAAAAAATGTTCTTTTTCATCACTCTCAAATGACTGTTTAACATTTGCAACTTTTTCTTTTTGATTTCAATATGTATGTGCCTGGGAAAAACCCATGAATAGCACAATAAGTTGTTACTATGATCTTTCCTCAAATGGAAAGGAGTAAAACAGCACAATCGTGCTTTTAAGTTCTTCATTGGAATAATTTGGAATACAATTAATTGCCTTATTTTTAACTTTTCTAATACAATTTATAGTAGCTATTAACTAATATTTGCTTAGTGATTAATGTTATTCAGGACTGATATGGAAGCTGATTGGATTTACATGTTCCTAGAACTATGAGTAGATTCAACTGGTATGCCAGGAAAGAACTTAAATATATTTTAAGTTTTAATTCGATATTTATTCTAGGTGACAGAGTCTTTTTAAGGACTGGCATTGAAAAGTCTATTTATTGTGGCTTATAATAAGACATTTCAAAATTAATGTAGGCCCTTTGAAGGGTATTTATTTCAACATTTACCTAGTAAATATTTGGATACTATTAGAGTGCCTGAAGCAAACCATAATAGCTAAAGTCAGTGTCACAGGGATTTGCTTAGTTCAATGCAAAGATGTCATCCTGTAACATGATGGTATTTATTGAGAAAATTAGATACTTCAGATTTGATGGATATCTTAGAAACTAGTGGAAAATGTTTTATAATCCAGAAAAAAACCAAAATTATTTTACTCATTAAATTTGTTCTAATAAATTGTTTTCCCTCATCTAATTTATTCTGCTTTAAGTCATTTAAAAAGACTGTGTGCAGCCCACATGTAATATGATTATGATGTTCTGGTCGGGTCAGCTAAAAGAACAACATTTTTTCTCAATTCACAGGAGTTAATGAAGTGTGAGCAATGCATAAGCGTGAAAACTGAAGCTGTAGCAAGGGGCTGGAATTTAAGGCAAGTTTGAGGTAATGGAAATTCCCATTTCAGGCAGACAATGTGTTGTTTAAAGATAGCTTTTTTGAGAATACTGGCTGTTAATATGGATTTTTAGTAATAAGAATTTTAATGTGAGAAGGGGAATTGGCTACATATAGATAGTCAAGTTTTTTGTTTTGTAAGTTGTTTCCTCTTTGATGTAACTGTGATCACTCCCTCCTTGGACAGTGAGCTCTTGATTACAGCACTATGATTATAATGCTGGAAGAGATGAGAGGAAGCTTCATGGCTAGATGACCCTAGATACCCTCATGAAGGACACTTTCACATTTTTATGACTTCAGGAATTCACTTGATATTCCTGTGATTCAGTTACCCCAAATGCAAGGCAAGAAAGTTGAACCCGATGCTTACTAGAACCCCTTCTATATCTTCCTATGTGCTATGACTTCTAAGAAAACAAGATAGATCAGATGAGGATAATCCTATCCTCTTACCACCAATTCTGCCAATGCACTTAGCCAAAATATGCTTCTCTTCCTCTCTCAATAGTAATAATAATAACAATAACAATAATAATAAATCTCTATGTGATATCAACACAAGTTAAACATTTTTGACTAAATCTCTGAATCTGACCTATTTCCTCTATCCTTTATAAGGACTTCATGCTTGGAATTATCCTTTTTTTCTGTTTTCCTGTGTCATCAGTTTCTCCATAACCACCATGTGATTGACATCAGCACAACCTTAATTCACCTATCTTAAAACAAGTAAACCACCTTTCATCTCACTTCTCTGTTACCACAACTTAAAAATAAGAGGAAAAAAAAAATTGCCTACTCTTGCTGGCTTTACCTGCTGGCTGACTTTCTCCCAGTTTTCTCCACAATCCATGCTAATTGGATTTCCATCTACACCACTGCTCTGAAATGTCACTCATAAATATTTCCAGTTGTCTACCCCTTGCTAGAGCCAATGGTCAGTTACTGGCCATCAGCTTTCTTGGCCTGTTAGCACTATTTCACTTTCATGACCTTGCATCTTGAAACCTTTCTTCTCTGGACATTTCTTCCCATCTTCGCTAGATTTCCTTCTATTTAACTGGACATTTTCTCTCTATTTGTTTGTTGATTCTTCTGCTGGTCCTCTGAAAGTTGGTGTGCTTCAACATTTTGGTTGCTAAAGATATGGGTAGAATTTTAACACACAGATAAAGATGAGGAGGACTGGGAAAAGAAGAAAAGGTAAACATGCTATAAATTTTACAGAGAAGTTCTGTTTGGCTGGAGAGGAGATTCATTTATGGGAGAAGTTTAAAACATCCCATCAAATATATAAGATTTACTCTGAGACTAGGAGATTTCTAGGGATTGTGAACCTTCAATTTTTTTCTAGTCCTGAAATCAGTGAAATGTCAAAAGATGCTTACTTAGTGGGGTTGGAAAGTTAACTAGGCCTCATATTGAAGGCAGCAATATCCTTTTATTGGAAACCCAAGTCTTAGCAATGTCCCAGTAGAGAAACCAAGACTGTGTCATCATAGACTTTTTCTTCGTGGTATAGTTTATTCAGAAGACACTGTAGGGTCTGGAGCTGAGCCTCTAGATATTTAATCCTTAATTACCTGAGTATTTATTGAACTTTACCATGTGAAAGGCACAGATAGGTGAAGCTATCTTGGATTAATATACCAGAATTTTTGTTAGAATGAACTAAGGTGCCACCTATGAAAATACTGACCTCACTCATATAAAACATTTTTTTCCATGGTTTTTCAGTATACTACCAAACATGGGATGGTATCGATAGCAAAAGTTTAGTTAGTTGTAATAGGATATTAAATGTGATTGTTCTCTTTTTCGTATTTGCAATTTTTTTGGTAAAAGTCTTATAAATTATATATTGGTCTGAATTTCTTGGGTGCAAAAGCATCTATATGTAGGGAGGCTGAAAATTATTGCCAAAGAAGAAAACACGTTATGTAGATCAGCAAATAGCTGTCATTTTACTGAGAACAATTGGTGACTCTTTTAAGTGATAAGCCTTCTCACTCAGGAAATCGCAACTTCAGCTTTTATGAAACAGCTCTATCTACTCGTCCATCTTCATCCAGGAATGAACTGGGCAAGCAGTAGTTTTTCAAAGAAAACAAATCTCCTACATAGACTTACTCTATGTATTCCTGCCAGCTCCTTAGTAACTGTTCAGTTTTGATATCACTGAAGATTTAGAGTAAGCCTAATTTACCAAATCTAGCAGTTTTAAGACTCAGTAACTTTTGTGGGAGACAAAAGGTGTGGGGTAACTTCCCATCAACATATGTATGCGTCCAGGGGGCTGAGTCCACCCTCATGTGACCAGACCGCTTGGCCACTTATAGAGTGGCTGTCGAGGTTAAGGTATCAGGAATCTAGTAATATTTCAGAGGATGGGACAAGGTAGATTTCCCAACCTTCTTTTAGTACTTGTTACTTAGCTATTGTTTTTCGTTATAATTATTGTTGAAATTCAACCAGATTGATTTTCTTTTGAAGACCCTTTCAAATGTTTGGTAACAATGTATTCTCTTTAAATGTTTTGAGAAAATTGTAAGTGATTTATAAGATTTATCTTAGAAAATTTTTATAAACAATGTAACTCACACATGAGATTGTGCTATCCCATTCATCTTAAACTTTCTTGATTTGAAAAAAATTAAATAAACATTTTAAGCATAAATTTGACTTAAAATTCAATCAAAAATATTGTATATTTTATTGTTATATGAAACATCTAACTCATGCTATTTGTGGATGAAGCCTAATTTTTATATTTAAATGGCTATAACTATGTACATTTTTTTCTTAGGTCTTCTTTTCAAATTCATTTTTCAGCATAAATATTGAGATGCTGATGCATACAACTTGTACTTGGATTTATTATGTAAATAATGAAATGCAATATTTTTTCTTTTTATTGGATTCCAGATATAGAGAAATAATTTTTGTATACTTAAGAATAAAGAAAATATCCCCCCCAAGAAAGATTTCATAAATAATTTTAAAACTTTTTAACAAACCCTTAAGAGGAGAAGAAGAATCAGAAGTATATGCTTAGTAGGTAAATGTGCCAGCACCATATGTGGAATTTTATGGCTGGAGGGGAGGTGAAGAGGAGACTCATTTTAAATTAATGTACCGGAGAGTGACACAGAATCACTCGTTATTCAAAAGAAAAACTCTAGAGAAATTGAGATAACATAGAATGGTAGCATTTATCTGAGAATTTGTCATAGGGAGTTTTTGAGTGACTAATTCTTGTTTTTTTTTTTTTTGTTTTGGGTGTCTGAGGGAAATAATTAGGAAAAGGGGTATGCAGGTCATGCAAGGATTTGTCTCTTTGCTTCTGTGGAAGAAACATGGAGCTCAAGTTCCTAGGTACAGGAAGACTGCTCGATAATTCGTATTCCTCCCACTTCCTCCTTCCCCTTTCTCTTTCTTCACTTTTTATTTAGTAAATATTTCTTGAATACTTTGAGCCTGAAAGATGAATGAGACTCAAATCATGTCTGCAAAAAGCTGTGAATCTGATAGTAGAGACATCTACAAAAATACACAAATAATAGGTAAATGTAAGAAAAGGGCTGAGTGTGGTGGCTCACACCGATAATCCCAGCACTTTGGGAGGCCAAGGCAGGAGGATTACTTGAGCCCAAGAGTTTGAGACCAGGCTGGGCAACAAAACAAGACCCCATCTCTACAAAAATAAAATAAAATAAAATAAAAAAGAATAAACTATGTTTGAATATAGTGGAGAGAATTCTTGTTCATCTAGTAACTGTCAAAGAAGGCTTCACCCAGGAAGTGACATTTGAGCTGGAACTGGAAAGGTGGAAGGAGAAGACATTCTGGGCAGGAGGAACAACATGAGCAAAAGCACAGATGAGGGGTTCTCTGACTTTTTCAGGGAGCCATGAATAGACAGGGCTGGAGCTCTGGGTTGGAGTCTGATTATTGACGATGACATATTAAGAAATTTGGACTATAGATAGTAAGTCCCAAATTATTTTAAGTAGAGGGATTTCATTATCAGATTTTTTTCATAAACTGTTTTGATATTGCATTCTTTTTTATTTTTTTTTTATTTCCATAGGATTTGGGGAACGGGTGGTGTTTGGTTACATGCGTAATTTCTTTAGTGGTGATTTCTGAGATTTTGGTGCAACCATCACCTGAGCAGTGTACACTGAACCCAATTTGTAGTCTTTTATCCCTTAACCCCTTTCCTATCCTTTCCCCCTGAGTCCCTAAAGTTTATTGTGTCGTCCTTATGCCTTTGCATCCTCATAGCTTAGCTCCCACTTATGAGTGAGAACATGCAATGTTTTGCTTTCCATTCCTGAGTTACTTCTTTTAGAATAATAGTCTCCAGTCCCGTACAGGTTGGTGTGAATGCCATGAATTCATTCCTTTTGATGGCTGAGTAGTATTCCATCATATATATATGTGTGTGATATAAACTGTGTGAATAAACTGTGAGATATATATATGTATGTATATATGTGTGTGTGTATATATATATGTCTCACAATTTCTTTATCTACTCATTGATTGATGGGCATTTGGATTGGTTCCACATTAAAATTATATCAAGTACTCTCTCAGACCACAGTGGAATAAAACTGGAAATCAATTCCAAAAGGAACCTTCAAAATCATGCAAATACATGGAAATTAAATAACACACTCCCGAATGATCATTGGGCCAACAATGAAATCAAGATGGAAATTAAAAATTCTTCCACCTGAACGAGAATAGTGACACAGCCTATGAAAATCTCTGGGATACATAAAAGGTGGTACTAAGGGGAAAGTTCATAGCCTTAAATGTTTACATCAAAAAGTGTTTCATAAACTTTTATAAATTATAGATTATTGGAGGGGAGATTGATGAAAGATCAAATAGGAGGCTATTGCAGTAGCCCAGAATGGCTTACTTATATCTTGGTAACAGAGGCAGATATGATGACCAAATACATGTAGGACATTTCATATAATTAAGGAAATGACAAAATAAGTCAAACAATATTTTTTTGAATCCTATATTGACTAAGAATTTGGCTAGAGAGAGTCTTCAGTTAGAAAGTAATTCTATAGGAGCAGGTACTGAAAAAAAAATCTCTATGTCATTGCTGATGAACAGAACACTGACTTGTAAAAGAGAAACTCCTAAATCTCAGTTGCTTAAAACAATAAAAGTTATTTCGCATATAAAGTTCAAGAGGTGTTGGGTGATGGGGAGGAGTACTCTTCCTCTGACATATTCAATAAATGGTTTCAAAATCCTCCTGGGTGTTGACACTGGTCAGCCAGTTGATAGACAGGGGAAGAGAGGGAGGGTAATGGATTCCATGGAAGGTTTTTATGGGCCAAGCCTGGGAATGGCATGTATCACCTGCATCCATATTCTCATGTATAACTCAGTCTTCTGGCCACATTAATGCAAAAGGACTGGACAATATTGTCTCACTTTTTGCCCAGGATGACAGGGAAGCCAGTTTAGTGAACAACTAGACAGACTCTGAAATGCTGTCATTGCCTTGGGGAGACTCAGTTTTTCAATGGAGACAGTGCTCTCCTGGAGACCTTGGACATCAATGCCTTCTGGCATAAGCAGTTTTTAGGCAGGGAGTCCTCCAGTTACGGAGAGCCAGCCTACCAGAAAGCAAGAGCCCAAACTCTTTACACAACAACAGGCTTTTCCTAGAAGAAGGAATTAGCTGAACAGCCCCTGCAGTCTACTGTTTGTGCTTAATGAACCTGCTTTACATTTTGATTTTATCAGAAGACTTGCTGACATAAAACAAGGCGTATCTTATAGCCTCTGATATGTCCTGTTACTTCCTGCTGCCACGAAAATGCTTAAGATCACGTATTAATTTAGGAGGGATTTTCAAAACTACATGGAATGACGCAAATTTTATATTTTTCAAATATAGACATCTTTGTTATTATAAATATATACATTTAGACTGTTACTTCAGTGAAGCCTGGAAGTATACCAGCTTTTGCTCTCCACTTGTTCCTGGTGCCTCACAGAGCATCTGGCATACCATTGTCTCAATAAAAATAGGCTACATAGGTACATATATATGTGAATGCAAAAGACTGGAAATGTACATCAGATGTTATTTAAATATATCTTAAGTTACAAAATATCCCCTTGCTTAAACCTGTCAACTTCAGATTCAGCAGATTCATGCCCTGATGAGATTTACTGAGCAGCTATCAGCCTAGCCCTTCCAGCACAGCCCTATTTGTTGACTCACTCCCTAGGAAGGATCAGAAACAAAATTACCGAAGTGTAGCCAAGAATTGAGTTATTAAGAATATTTGTTCTGGCCGGGTTCAGTGACTCATGTCTATAATCCCAGCACTTTGGGAGGCCGAGGTTGGAGAATCACTTGAGCTCAGGATTTCAAGACCTGAGCAACAGGAGTTCACCCTGGGCAACATAGCAAGGCCTCTTCTCTACTAAAAAAAAAAAAAAAAAGTTAGGTGTGGTGGTCACAGTTACTTGCGAGGCTGAGGCAGGAGGATCACTTCAGCCTGGGAAGTCAAGACTACGGTGAGCTATGATTGCTCTACTATTATACTCCAGCCTGGGTAACAGCGAGACCCTGCCTCAAAAAAAAAAAAAAAAAAAAAAAAAAAAAAAAAAAAAAGCTTATTCTAAAATGGTTTTTTAAAATGCTTGTTTAAATTTAAATGCTTAAATAGATATATAGTGAAGTATAAATATTCTCAAATCTAACTCATGGTGAAAAGAGCAAGGAGCCTCTCCAAATTCACTTCTTGCAGAAAGTAAGAAATTGACTGCTCTCTCTAAAGCCTCTGCCCATCTCCTCCCAATGCTTTTCTGCATATCCTGAGGTAGCAGCTTACATCCCAGAGGCAGCTCGGAGGTCTCTAATGGTCACCATACAGGCCTCACTCACTCCAAAAATAAACATTATAGTTACAACCGCCACCACAGTGGGTGTGAGGAGACTTTGACACATTTATATGTCACAGAACATTAAGGGTGGAAATTGTATTGAAGCACTGTTACTTGAATCTCTAACAAAGCACACACCTGGTATTTCATAACACATTAATCATGCAAAGGGAAGCTTGGAAACTTAAAAAATGGAAGTCTGAAAGCAACTGCAGATATGAGTTTTAAAAATAACTTTTGTACCAAGCAGTGTCTGATGTGGCTGTCCTATTTAAAGAGAACCATGAGTACTGTCTGTAATGCAGTAGCCAAATGTATTGACCAGAGCAAAAGTTTAGCAAAATGCCTTTTTCCCAAGAACATTTGCTTCTGCCTGCGGAATGCTGACAGGCAGGATGCTGTGCTCAGGCATGGAAATGATTAATACTGTCACTTCATGTCAGATTACTGATCACATTTTAATAATCCACAGCCCTTGCTGTCTGCAGACTCTCCAGCACTAACTAACTAGAAGCAGCTTATCATTTACCAGTAGTTGCACTCACCCCCTGGCACCATTTTCATAGATTATGAAGCCATTGGTTAAAAAGTAGAACTCCTAAATTTAAACTAAAATGTCTCAGGAGCCATTTGTTGGGGAATGTGGTTTGGACCCAAATACACTGACTTAATAGAAGAATAGCTTTATGTAACTTCTCTGATTGATTAAAAGTCTTAATGATGAAAGCTCAGAGCTAATCATAAACAAAATTATTCAATAGAATTTGCTTATGGCCCTCAACTACTGCCTGCTCCACACTCCTGCTCCCAAGTCTGGTGTTATCCCATTCTGGTATTCTGGTATATTCTTTTCCCACCAGTTCATTCTGCCAGGGTCTTGCTTCCTGTTCAAGTCCTTGGTGATGGTTAGGGGATGGGGTTTGTAAATGTGAGATTGTATAGGTGGGGAATAAAGTTAGCTCACTGATGCAAGATACTATTATTAACTCCATTTTACAGAAGAGAAAACCAAGCCAGAGAGATTGAGTAACTTGCCCAAGGTTATGTCACTAGTTAGAAGGAAAGCTGGGATTCCAACAAAGGAAGTCTGAGTTTGTCTCAAAATGCTTATACCTAATAATAGTGCCAGGTTTATTATTAATCAGTAAGTATTCACAGGACACCGATGAAGTCCACGACTTACAAGTGTGGATATTCTACGTTTAGTGATAGAGCAGTGGGTAATGTATGGGCCACAGTTTTAGTGATTAGAGCTAGTTCTTAAGAGTGAAAAATTGTTTATTTATTCAATTTGAATTTGTTCCATGGGGATATTCTGTGCAAGGAACTTTGAGACTAGAGCATAAAATAAATGATGCTTGCATCAAGGATTGTATTAGGAGAGGATTTGTCATATACTTTAGTTTATGATACAGGGCACAGAATCAGGAGGTGCCAAAAGACAGGTAATTATAAGGATCCATGGATACAGGGGGAAAGGTTAGGGTTGAAGTAAATAAGGAAGGGTTTCGGAGCAAAGAGATAGTATTGCAGTTTAATTTTGAAGGATGGATAGCATATGAAAACACTTGATATAAAACGGCTGTGATGAAGGGTTAAGAAGGCTATGGGAGAATCTTAGAGGAAAGAGTTTAATCTCTTTGATTTTGCCTGTTGAAGGGTAGAGGTAAGCTGAGGTTGGAAAAGTAAGTTAGCGTATCACGGAGGACCTTGAGGAGAAAGAAAATCCAACTACCATGTATTAAGTAGCTAATATATGCCAGGCATTTTATATACTTTTCTCATGTAATTCTCACAACCACAAATAGTAGTTGTGTTTTGTGTTCTACCAAGAAAAAAACAAAAGCCTAGACAGACCGAGGAACTTTCTCAAAGTCATTTGGTAATCCACTAGGATTTGAATTCATGCTTGTGTGGATCCTAGCATCTGTTCTTTCCATTTCATCATGACCTCTTTTATTTGAAGGCAATAAGAAGCCCTTAAAGACTTCTTAGGATAGTACATGGTATCTGGCACCAATTTCCCTGAGTTAGAAGGAGGCAAGACTAAGGGATATGAGTGTCCTTAGCAGGAAAGTGGCAGGTGAATGAAGAGGAAGAAATCATCTTCGGGACATGGCAGAAATGAACTCTAAAAGGTGTAATACTATTTAGATTTTGTAGTATAGTAGGAGGTATTGATAAACACAAACTGGATAACCTGTTTTTAACTCTGAAGTCTGTGGTTGAACCTACTTTCCTGTCATCTAGCTGCCAGTCTTTGTAATTCTGGAACCTTCCTTGAGTCATTTTGATCACTTTCACCTTCATATGAGGGTTTGCATTAAAAACAGAACCATATTGCACTAAATAAAATCCACCCACAGCTCCTGGCATCAACCTTTCAATGGAATGTGTGTTTTTATGGATGTCAGTTTTACCTCCTTTGGGATTCCAATGGAGTTAATTCCCAAACACAGAACAGTATTTAAATGCTCTCCTAAGGTCCAGAGGAAATAAAGTGAAGGAGCTATTCTCAGGCAATTGTGGAGCAAGTAAGGAGGATGAAGAGTGGAGGAAGAAGGTGTTTTAGTTTCGTTTTTAATTCCAGTTCAATTTTACCTTGTATATTCCTCTATAGTCAGAAACAATGGAATGTCCTAGAGTCCTTTAGTGAAGAATGAAGCAAGATGAGAAATTAGTAAATGAGTGTAGTGTACATTATCTGGGTGGTGGAATAGCCTAGAAACCCTGACTTCACCACTAAGCAATCTACACGTAACAAAAGTGTACATGTACCCCGTAAATTTGTACAAATAAAAAAAAATAAAATAAATAAAGCAGGCTCTCAGTGTTCCATAAAGGTCATCAAAATAAAACAAACCATGTAGTGGTTCCTGCCATTTCTATACTCCCCTTCCCTATATTTTTAGCATGTTAGTACCTGGATTTTGATTTACAATCAATTTTTTATTCTTAGAAGTTCTTTTAAGCATCTTTATCCATTACGAGACAGTGGAACAAAATAGCACCAAATTATAGTTTGATGTGAAATCTTTGTTCTTCCCTTGGAGATATATATACTTCATTTGAGTAAGTAGAGATCATAGGCTAAATTAGGCCATTGTGGCCAAGATACAGTGCATCATCCAATTACATAAAAACAGAGTGCTTGATTGAAAGCACTGATAACTATTGAAAAATACAAAATTGGAATTAGAGGAATTGAAGGGAAACCACTTCCAGGAGTCACTGACTATTTAAAATATCCAGGAAATTTTCCTCTTAAGTCGGGCTTGGCATTCATGATTCTTCTGATTCCCAGAAAATTAATATGTGAACTTGAACAGATTTTGTGTTCACTTGTAACCTCCAGAAAATTGGCAGACTTGGAAGCTGAATGCATTGTAAGCTTCCTTACAGATCTCTAACCTAGGTTTAAAATAGATGCTGTGCATTAGGATTTAGCCAAATACTTCATTAGTAGTGGCAAATATTGTATTTTTCTGTGACTACTCCAAAGCAGTGAATTTCAACAAATTGGGCGCTTCATCTGCTTCAGGACTAACACTGTCAGCTATTTGTTCTAAAACCTGGGTATTTTTCAGGCATTGGATTAGTCTTAAGAAAAATGTTTTCATCAAAATGTTCTAAATTCTTACATTAAGTGTCTTAGATAAAGCCATTTTTAGAAGAAAATTCTTGATGTTGGCAAAAGGCAGATACCTGGGAAAATTTCCTGTCTTCTCTTCTAAAACTGAACTATACTCATTAGAGTGTCCCAGTGTAACGTACTTCATTCATATGGTACCATGTGACTTTGCAAAATCTCAGACGATGAGCAGGAATCTTCATTTCCAAAGCGTAAAAACCAAGAAGTTAGTCAGACTTGTGAACAAGAAGACACTGTGGAGAGTGGTTAGGGCCCTTGCAGGACACTAAAAAAAGATCAAGAATATGTTTGGTTTTGTCCCCTAGCCAGCATTCAGTGTTTCTTTCATATCCTAAAGATGCCACAGGATGAGGAGGCTGGTATTAGTGGCAACTGGTGGCAAGTGTTGGAGGGGTGGGTGGCAGAGGCAGTGAAGGTGAATGATGCTGGCAGTGGAGGAAAGCAGTGAAGTAAGAATAATGACAAATAGGAAAATGTCACTTTTTCCAATTCTGGTAGTTCAGAGCTTTCTCATTCCCTTAGTTTTTGCTCCTTTCACTATGACACTATGGCTGGAGATGCAGGAAGGAAAAGGATCCTCATGACTAAAACAAGTGACCTTTCCAATTTTCCATTCTCCAGTGTTGTATGACAATTCTGTGCTTTTGATACTTCTTGGTGCAGCTGTGCTGGGAGTCTCTTACTCATGAGACTATCTTCCTGGAATACAGTTACCGAACACGTACTGACCGCCTCCTGTCTGCATCAGTCGTTAAAACACAGAGCTGCTCCTCAAGGAACTCCCCATCAGTAGGGGAGACAGATATGAAGACAGATAATTATACTATCATGGCACAGGTTGGGGGAAGTAGGGGAATGCCCACAGGGCTATAGAAGTGTAAGGTAGGAAGCTGCTGCAGCCTCACCAACTGCCATGAAGCAGGGACTGCCTGTCTTGAGTCTGCATCCTCTGTGTAGCCCAGCCTTTGTGCAAAGGAAGTCCTGGGTATCAGAAAATGATCGAGAAAGGGGATTATCAAACAGAGCTTTAACAACTGAATGTACAATGTTGATAGCTAATAAGAATGCCCTCCTTCCCCAAGCCACTAAGCTAAAAGGATAGCAGGGAAAGAAGGAAGCCATTGTGTTTCGCTATAAAGTCTCTTCAGCAAAAATCAGTTGTTTTCTCCCTGAACTAAATCTGGCCTTTGTTTAGTGAGTTTCCTTTGTGTGTGTGCCTTCTGGAGTCTTTTCCCAGCATCCTTTGATTATCAGGGACAGAACACTGCGACCTTGTGCGCAGGGTTAAAATAACAGCAGTAGCTCAAGTGAAGGTTGAATTTTGCTGACCGTTTTACATCCTCTCTGTAACTTGCTGTCTGCATCAGCAAAGCAGGTCGCCCTTCTACCCACAGCCTCCAGTAATGTTGAAGCTGTCAAGGCAATTAAGTCTTTTTACCCTTTTAAGTTGATGTAACATTTTACCCTTTCCATTCCTGGACATCTACTCACTCCCACTCTGTTACCAAGTTGTTTCTAGCATTCCTGGGACCATTTACTCCCCATTCCATTTTCCAACTTTGACCCACATTTGAAACTTCAAGAGTTTAACCCATTGTAGTTCCTATGGCTTCCGTAGTTTTCGCCTTGTTTTGGGACAGGAATGAATACTTTTATTCCTTGGGGGCAGGGATAGGTATCATCAATAACTGGTATCTTCACTGTGAGGCGAATAAATTGATCTATAGGAAACTTGATAAATGCTACTTACACAAGAGAGAGTAGCTTATCCCCATCTTATTGAAAAAAAAACTAGGACTTCAAGCCAATTAACAGATACGGACTAAAATCTGCGTACAAGGCATTTTGCTGGCCCCTTAGGGATATGTGTTAAGGAATATATATTCATGTATATTCTCCTAAATTATATTAAGTCAGGAATGACTGAGGTGATATTGGGATTTATTTATTTATTTTTGGTGTTGGGGAGGCCCTTTCAATCCTGTTTTTTATTTGCCCCAGCTATTCCTCCATTTCTAATATTCCCATCTTTCACAAATAGACCCAGATTCTTTTTCTCATTAATGGGTACTTCAAGTTGAAGGTCAGCTATGCCTTAGTTTGGGGAGTGACTGAGGAAGAGAGGGAAGAAGGAAGAGAAACTCAAGAAGGAACCTCACCTATCTTCCTTACACTCTGAAAATAGATTCCTACTGCTGAATACCTTACCGATTCCTTCATCTTTCCTTTCACTCCCATGTTTTGATGGAAAAATGCTCTTAGTAGCCAGAGTTTGGGTTTTTATTGAAATGTAGATGAATGTAAAGCTGTCTAAAACAAAGGCCACACCACATCATCTCTGTTTGTCCCACCGTTCCTTCTGCAGGATGATCCTGTGAGATACAGTGTGATGGCTTTTTTCTTTCCCCTCAGCGTCCACACCATTACCCAAATAGAAACCTATATGAAACTCTCAAAGGATAGCTTGCTTCAGATGGAGGAGTAATGTGGGATTCTGTTTCCAGGGAACCAGGGAAAGGAATAACACTGGTGGAAGGTAGACCTTAGAAGAAAGTTATGAGAAGGAGCAGAGAAATTCACTCCAGATGTGATTAATGAATCAGAACTAGTGAGGTTCAGATGTATCCCTGGGACTTAGCCTTCCATGGTTCTTACTCCTAACACTGAAAACTGTGCTGCTCAGACTTTCCTGCCCATACAGATCAGCTGGGGGATTTTGTTAACATGCAGTTTTAATTCAGTAGGTCTGATCTAGTTTGAGATTCACATTTCTAACGAGTTCCCTTTGTTTCTGGTCTAAGGATCACACTTTAAGTAGCAAGACTCTAAACTATCCATCATTATGTAAAAAGAAGCAGGGTGAGAAGATACTTAGAGTTAGGCCTACTAAATTTTTCAAGTTGATTTGTGGGTAGTACAGACATCCCCTTTTCAAGTCATTCTCCTTCTGCTCCAGTTCCCCACTTCCCCTCCTCTCATGTCTGAAAGGTTGGCAGCCGTTTCGTCAGTCCTCTCTGCTATAAATGAACCCAAGTTACCCTGGAATGAGGTCACATTTTCCAAAAGCACGTTTTGGTCTTTGGCGAAGGGGGAGGGTCTGCTTGAACAGTTGAGGCTTGGGAAGCGTATCCTTTGTAAAACACAGCGGAGTCTGGGCAGAGTGTGGATTTGAGGACTTTCCCTAGGCAGAGGAAGTGGAGAGGCTCAGAGCAGCTGCATGTGCTTTTCCAGGGCAGCTCCTTGGATTTATAGAAATGGACTACAGGCATGTTTAAGGCATCCCAGTGAACTGCAGCTGAGAAAAAGTCTCCATCATTGCTGACTGAGCTATCCAGGCTCATACCAAAGTCTCTATCATTTCTATTGGCCCCCAGAAGCTTAATCGTAGTTTGACTGGTGATGAATGGATTAATCCAGATTATCATCACGACTTCTTGAACTGTAGATTTGGCTTTTCAGAAAGAGTCGACATATCAAACATTCTGAATGCAATGAAAGTATTTAAAGGTTTTCCAGAATTCATTTGAGAACAATCTAATTTAAAACTACATATTTTTTCCATAAATGTTTAGTGAGCCCTTGCTATGTGGACCCTGTGTTGAGTACTCGAGAATATAGCGGTGAACCAAATGAAGGCAATAACTGCCCTCATGACCATAAGGAACTGCCTATGGTCTCTATCAGGAGGACAGCCACTTAACAAGCTGTATTAGCTTGGGCTGCCAGGTCAAATACCACAGTCTGGATGACTTCAACAACAGACATTTATTTTTTCACAGTTCTAGAAGTTAAAAGTCCGGGATCAAGGTTCCAGTTGGTTTAGTTTCTGGTGAGGCTGTCTTCCTGGCTTGAAGATGACCATCTTCTCACTGCATTCCTCACATGGACTTTCCGTGTGAGAGGCAGAGAGAGAGAGAGAGCTTTCTGGTGTCTCTTCCTATAAGGATACTACTAATCCTATCATGTCACAGCCCCATCCGAAAAGACCCCACCCCAATGACCTCATTTAACCTGAAGTACTCCCTTAGTATCCCCTATCTCCAAATATAGCCACACTGAAGTTAGGGCTTCAACGTATGAATTTTGGGTGGACACAAACATTCCATAGTACAAGTAAACACACAAGTAAATCCCAATTACAAAGCATAGGACATCCCAAGAAGGAAAAAGAGACTCTTTTTAGAGCTGCATTCCATGGAGTTGCTATAGAAAGCTTACTTTTATTATCCACTAAAAATATAAATCAGAAGAGCCGGGAGAGTAAAATTGAGGATGATATAGTATTCTGTATTCTTTTTTGGAATGCTGAATCTATTTTGTTTGTACTTGCCTCAAGGCCCACATAACAATCTTTGACTTCCTTCAAGAGAATATGATCATTTTATAAAATGTAACTGTGGCCATTGCCTGACTCTTGAAATGTAATTACATTTCTAAGTACTGGACTTTTTGGTATTCAGTGAAATGAGAGAAATGAAAAAAAAAATAGCACTCTGTATAGAGTTTCATTCCCATTTTTTTTTTTCACGTTTTGTTTAGTATCTAAAGACACTTGTTATAATGAATTTAAAACATTTTTGTTATGGTGATTCTTTTTTAAGTAAAGGGGTAAAATTGAGAATGCACTGATGTGAACTTCAATTTTTCAAACTGAAGTTTTATAAATTAAATATAATGTCACTCTTTGGCAGAAGAAAATTGATGTGGGAAATTTTTAGAAGTTTTTATCCAAACGAAAACAAACTTGGCTAAGAATTGAGGAGACTGCTGAATGTGAGACCCTATATTATGTGCACCTTGTAATTATTCCCGATTGTAAAATGCGCTATTAAAAGTTGTCTGTGGACACAGAGATCAGTGGTCTCCTTAATATCTGATGCCCATGTTACGCTTTCCTGTTTCTATTGGGGAAGATGGGGGAGTCTCCTGTTCAAGAGAGGCCTGTGCCTTAGAGAACAAGAAAGGTGCACCCACTTCAACTGCTGAAGGAAGGAAAAGGAATTGGGAGGCCTAATGAACATGGAATTTGACTTTCACAATGTACTTCTCATGGATAGATCCTCGGAGAATTGTGTCTGTTTGGGGTCTGTTTGGGGGCATTTAAGAGGGATATTGAAAGAGAAGGGCTGTTACAGATGGAGGACAAGATGGTGGGGGGCATCTAATTCTGTAATGTGAAGAAGAGGCGGGTAGTAAGCTTAGGTCCCTTTGTTTCTACTCATAATACTGAACGAAGTGAGGTGAGGAGACGGGGGCAGTGCCTGAGTCTTTTCATATGCCTGATGCCCAGGTAGCTGGAAGCCATGAGGGGATACAAGATGTGGATGAATGGGTGAAAGATTCAGGGTCTTAGAAATTATACGTGAGAACAATCTTTAAAGCAGTTAGGACTCTCCATAGATAAATGAGCTGCCTGGAGTAGTGGAGGGAGTGACATTGACCTCTCTGTAGAGGTCCAATCAAAGCTTCATGACTGAGCAAAGGTATTTTACATGATAAAAAGCAAAACAAAACAAAAAGATCCTAGTATCAAATAGCTAAACTACAGGCCCAGTAGTATCTCTCCCAATGTTGAGATTCTATGATCTTTTTGTTTTTTCTCCACCACATTCCAAAGATATGAATGTCTTTGGACATTCAAAGGCTGGATGTCACTACTGACGTCGGCTCTCAGATCGGTCTGCGTCGTGGCTGATGGCTTCACCAGATCCTCAGAGACCAGGCTAGTTTCCCTGCAAATTATCCAAGATTCAATTTTCTCAGACTATGAACTTCCTTTGAATACCATAGTTATATAAGGCAGAATCTTTCATTTCCTAAATTGATTAATGATGATAAATAAAACATTTAGAAAATAAACTACAGGTGGGGGTGGAGGGCTTTGATTAGGCATTATTTCAGTAACCTCATTATCCCAAATAGAAACCTATACTAGTGACCTTGGAGTATAATGCAGCATAGTGGCTAAGAACATTAGAATACAGTCCAGATAAAGCCCCTGCATATATGGCCAACTGATTTTCTACTAATGTACTAAGGAAGTGCAATGGAGAAGGAATTTTTTTTTCAGTAAATGGTGATGGAAACATTGATATAAAAAAAAACCTCCATAGATTGTAGACCTATGTACAGAAGCTACAATTTTGAAATTTGTTTAAGAAAACAGGGAAATCTTAGTAACTTTGGATTTGAAAAATATGTCTTGATTAGAAAATAAAATACATAAACTATAGGAGAAATAGATCAACAAATTGGGCTCCATAAAAATTAAAAGTGGTTGTTCTTCAAAAGACACTTTTGGCTAGGTCCAGTGGCTCATTCCTGTAATCCCAGCACTTTGGGAGGCCGAGGCGGGTGGATCACCTGAGGTTAGGACTTTGAGACCAGCCTGGCCAACATGGTGAAATTCTGTCTCTACTAAAAATACAAAAATTAGCTAGATGTGGTGGCGGGCACCTGTAATCCCAGCTACTCGGGAGGCTGAGGCAGGAGAATCTCTTGAACCCAGGAGACAGAGGTTACAGTGAGCCGAGATTACACCACTGCACTCCAGCCTGGGTGACAAGAGTGGAACTCCGTCTCAAAAAAAAAAAAAAAAGAAAGAAAACACTTTATTTAAAAAATAAAAATAAAAAGGCAGTCATAGACTGAGAGAAAACATTTGCAAAATACATACCTAACAAAAGACATATGTCTAGAATATATAAAGAATTCTTAAAATTCAATAGGAATATCCAATTTTACAACCAAAAATATTTGAATAGACACTTCACCAAATATGATATGTGGATAACAAATAAATGCATTAAAAATGCTCAACATCATTAGAGAAATTAAAGACTTGTATCTGAATATTTTTAGCAAATTTATCTGTAATAGCTGAAAATTGGAAACAGATGGCCCTCAACAAATATATAACAAAACAAATTGTAGTATTGTCCTAGAATGGAATATTACTCAGCCATTCAAAGGAGTCAGCTATTGATATGTGCCACAACATGACTGAATCCTAAAATAGTTCTTCTGAGTGAAAGAAGCCAGATAAAAAGATATGCTGTATTTTTCTTTTCATATAAAGTTTTATAAAAATTTAAACTAACTTATAGGATAGAAAGCAGATCAATGGTTGCCTCCATATGGACTAAGGAAGAAAGATGAATTCGAAAGTGGCACACGGAAACTTTTAGGGAGGTGGATATATTCATCATCTTGATTGTTGTGTGCGTTCATGGGGGAGTGCATATGCTGAAATTCATCAAATTATATTCTTTTACATGTACAGTTTACTGGTCATCAATTAATCCTCACTAAAGAGAGAGAGAGAGAGAGAGAGAGATAGATAGATAGATAGATAGATAGATTATGTGTGTATACACACATGCATATATATACACACACATTTATATATATACACTTATATACATATTTATATATATATATGTATATATACACACATATATACTTATACATACAAGTATATATACTTATATACACATAAACACACACAGTAGTATGTTCTTAGATAAGGTAATAACCTTTCTATCCTTGATTTACATTTGTATAAATTGGGGATATAATATGACTTACTTCATGGAGAACAGTGCTAAGCATAGAGAAAGATCTCAATCAATGTGAGCTGAAACTATTACTCTGTATTTTAGTCTTTGCAGGGACATGGATGAAACTGGAAGCCATCATTCTCAGCAAACTAACACAGGAACAGAAAACCAAACACCGCATGTTCTCACTCATAAGTGGGAGCTGAAAAATTAGAACGCATGGACATAGGGAGAGGAACATCACACACCGGGGTCTGTCAGGGGGTGGGGGGCAAGAGGAAGGGAGAGCATTAGGACGAATACCTAATGCATGCGGGACTTAGAACCTGGATGACAGGTTGATAGGTGTAGCAAACCACCATGGCACATGGCATACCTATGTAACAATCCTGCACTTTCTGCACATGTATCCCAGAATTTAAAGTACAATAAAAAAAAAATGATTTGTTTATTCTATTTCTCAATTTTTTTCTTTGTTTTTGAGGATATTTGTTACCAGGAAAGATATTGTGTTTCTTCAAGGACTATTTTGTAGTATGTAGTTTTTAGAAGGTCTGACTCCTCAGCAAGTGTGAATAGAACAGATGGGTGAAGGAGCCTTTCAAATGGCATTCCCAGGCCTGAGAGGGGAAGTCCTTGTGCTTAGAAATTTTCCATCCTCCTCCACAGCTGAAATGCCTCCCTTGGCTGAAATGCCTGCCTCAGCATTTTTGTTTTGAACGCCCTTTCTTGGGGGATCCTAACCCAGCTGCAAGAATTCACTGTGGGCTGAAACCTGGCAGATTAGATCTTGGAGAGGAAAAGTGATTTGAAAGTAATGTTTGTTCTTAAAAATGACAACCAAGTATTGCAGGTTTCTGTTATTTTTTGTGTTCCAATTAAATTGTTGAGAATTTTGAAGATCAGTTACAAGATCCTTGAATTTGCCAAATGGCAGGTTTCCTTTGTTCCTTTTAATTTTTAAAAGAAAATAAGCTGTAACTTGTAAAAATTGGCTCTTCTTTAAGCAAGACCTTCTTATTACAGCTACTAAATGCCCAGGATTTATCTCTATATGCTTTCCTCTAGTATGAAAAGTTGAGCAAATTTTTACCCTTTCCATATTAAATTGCATTGTTTGACCAAAGATTAAATGGCATTATCTTAATGCCACAAAATTCTATGTCATTTTTTCCTATTTCTATTTTTTTATAGAGAAAAAAAAAACAAGTGTTATTTTGTATTTGTGGTTCATCATCCTGACAATAGTAACTTTTTCTTTAGTTGCCTCTTCAGTCGTTTCTCATCGAAAGTAACCTGCTAGCTATTAATAGCCTACTTCCTTCAAATCCTAACCTGTACCCACACCAAATGGCATTAGCATTGTCCTGTTTCCACATTATTGATTCTAACATATCAAATGACATGATGATACAGTTATTGATGCCACAGGGGAACTAACAAGACCTGCACTACCTATAGCTATGACTGGGCTGCTTGAGTTCACAGATTAGGAAATTGCTACAGATTAATATACTAATTTCAGAAGGCATTTGACAGTGTCTTTTATATTATGATATTCATGACCATCTAGATAATGTATTATTATTGGTATTGTGTAGGTTTGTGAAATAATTTACCTGGTATCAAGTAATGAATTGGTATTAAGGTGGAAGGAGGTCACTAGTATAGGTAGTAAGTTTCAGGCTAATACTCTTCATTCTCCTAATGTAATCGAATTTGCATGAAGCTGAGATATGATAACTTTGTAAGAGAAGGTAACTGAGAAAAGATGACCAATTTTATTATAAAGCACAGTCTCTGTCATGAAGGGCAAATGAAATCTAATGGACTTGTGTTTTCCTGATATTCCTCAAAAAACTGATATATACACAAACAAATGATCATACAGATATAGAACTGTAGAGAATTGACTTAGCCACAATATTTATGAGTACTCAAAAGTTTTAGTAAATTAATTGAAATCAACGAGAAGACATGCCTTCCAGAAAAAAACAAAACCTGACATCTAAGTCTGCATCTATAGAAGCATAGATACGTCTAGAGATCTGAATTTCTGTAATCATTTTGAAGCCCCATATCTTAAATAAGACATTGACAAGTAGAGAGGATTAATTTGACGCATTCATGTAAGAACTAGAGATGTGTTTTCCTGCAAAATGGAAGAGTTTGTGAATATGATTGTCGCTTTCAAATATCTAAAAAGCTATTTCAGGAAAAAGGAATTGCGTTACTCTTGTTTTTGTTCTTCCAAAGTGCAAAATCAAGAGCAATAGTGGAAGTTATAGAGAAATAGATTATGGTTCAGCATAAGAAAGAAATCCCATTTTGACTTAGGTCTTTTGTAGGACAGAATGAACTCTTTCGGAAAGTAGCAGTTTTGTTCGCATGGGAAAAGTTTAACCAGAGACTGGATGAACACTTTGGATTGACTTATATTAGCATTTTTCACTGCATGTCCTCATAAGATATTTTGCAAGTTTCAGGGTCAACTAGCTTTGAGATATTATATAGTATGTTGACCTCTTGAATATTTACAATGTGCATCAGCATATTAGAGACTCTGAAAGTTCCACAATAAGGAAAGCTGTTTAACTTCGTGTAACCCAGCATTTCCCAATTTGTTTAAGTCCCTCAGTTTTTCACATGTCATGTAACAAGGACGCTTCAGAACACACATTGGGAAATGCACTTAAAGGAGGTGAACCAGATGACTTTGATTCCATGAAACTATTTTCTCCATATGTATTGACACTTAATTTTATAAATCCACACACATACACCTGTGTGTTTGTGTTTGTGTGTGTCTGTGTAGCCGAGGGTGGGTTTTAAGGCTTATATATATATAGGTGACAATTTTGAAAGAGTTTTTATGAGGGCCAATAAATTAATAGCATGATGAATAAATACTCCTTTAAGAATCTCAACTGCCTCAAGAAAACTATAATTCTTTACTTTCCATAGAGATGTCATGAAAGCAAAATGTATTTGTTACATATCAACAACCACTCATCAACCTGAGAATAAGGCTAAAGCTCCAGAACTTCTTTTTCTTCTTTTTTTCCCTTTCCCTTCCCTGCCATTTAGGCAAAAAGCCAATTTCTTGAAAGTGATACAGGAGTACAAGGGGGGATGTGAGCAAATACAGCGTAATGACTGAGCTGCAATTTAGGCATCTGGTTTTATTTATGTGCAAGCACCGTGCACAGAGCTTAATTAATATGACTGAAAAAAAATGTGTCTATTGAAATGTTAGGTAGTGCCTCACGTATGTGCGTTTCTCTTTCCTAAACACGCCCGGATCCTGATCTTTTTATCACACCTTCGAGATTCAGTTTTGTACAAGATTTATGAATGTGCAGTTTTTCTTCCTCTTCTCTTTTCTGACTTTCTATTTTTCTTTCCCTGTAGTTTTATATCTAGAAAACTACTACTTTGGCAAGGGTTGAGGACTGAGTCACGGACGTGCCCTTACTCACGTCTTCTGTAATTTGAAGGCAGAATCTGAAGCAAATCCCAACACAGCTGTGAGAGGCAGCCCGTTTTTGTTCTTAAAATGCTAACTACACACATTTGCACACCTGCAAAGCTGTTTTTCTCCTTCTTTTGGAAGGTGTTAAGGCTAAAAGGACATGTAGACAGGAGACAGCAAGGAGAGTGCCTTTCCTGTCTCCGTTATAGAACTTCTATTTATTTTTAGTTTCTATTTTTTCACTTGTGAATGATATGATCCTGACCTGGAAGAAACACTGCTTCTAGGATATGTAGCTGATCTTCTGTTGTGGTCGCTATAGTCCACCCAAAAGTTAAAAGGTTTCAGTTATGATCATCTTCTCCAGGAGAATTTTTATAGTCAATGATATCAAGTTTACATTTTAACTTTGTTTTCATTTGTTTGTTTTTTAATATACTTGGTTATTAATGTCCTAGTCCATCAATAGCCTGCCAGGTACAAAAATCATCTAGTAAAATAAAGCAAAATCTACTGTAGTTACAGTTATTTTCAGAACTTTTTTTGGCAGTTTCACTGTGTTGCCCAGGCTGGAGTGCGGTGGTGTGATCTCGGCTCTCTGCAACCTCCGCCTCCCAGGTTCAAGCGATTCTCCTGCCTCAGCCTTCCGAGTAGCTGGGATTATAGGCATCTGCCACCACGCCTAGATAACTTTTGTATTTTTAGTAGAGACAGGGTTTCACCATGTTGGCCAGGCTGGTCTTGAACTCCTGACCTCAAGTGATCTGCCCACCTCAGCCTCCCAAAGTGCTGAGATTACAGGTGTCAGCCACCACACCAGCTCAAACCATGTTTAAGTTAGCAGAAGCTATTTTTAAAATGAAATCTCTTGAGTGATTGTAATTTTTTTAAAAAGAGAGGAGAGAAAATAACAATACAGGAAGATAGCTGTGTTGGGGAAACTGTTCCTCTTCTGTATTCAACGGTCCTTGAGGCATCTCTGAAGTACCTTCGGAAGTCATTGTGACAACCGCTTCTCTCAAATGCGAGAAATCAGAAGAAAGACCTGTATACATTAAAAAAAAAAAAAAAAAAGGATAAAACAAGGGTAAAAGCATTTCTTTGTGTTGAGAGCTTTCCAAATCTTACCTTCTAGCTATTTTGCAATAGATTATAAATTATTGTTAACTGTAGTCTCCCTACTGTGCTATTCAATACTGGAACGTATCCCTTCTATCTAACTGTATTTTTATACCCATTAACCAACGCCTCTTCATTCTCACCTCTCCCACTACCCTTTCCAGCCTCTGGTATTCACTACCTCTATGAGATCAATTTTTTAGCACCTGTATATGAATGAGAACACGCAATATTTGTCTTTCTGTGCCAGGCTTATTTACCTTAACACAGTGTCCTCTAGTTCTATCCATGTTGCTGCAAATGTTTCTTCACAGAAAACGTGGTGTATATATACACACAAGAATACTATTCAGCCATAGAAAAGAACAGAACCCTGTCATTTGCAGGAACTCTCATGCTTAGATATCTGCACTTTCATATTCATTGATGGACACTTAGGTGGATTTCATATCTTAGCTATTGTGAATACTCCTACAATAAACATGAGAGTACAGATACCTCTTTAATACACTAATTTCCTTTCCCTTGGGTATATACTCAGCAGTGGGGTTGCTAGATCTTATGGCAATTCTACTTTTAGTTTTTTGAGGACTCTCCATACTGTTTCCATATTGATTTCCATAGTGGCAGCACTAATTTATATCTACCAACATCATTGTCAGGTCAGCATTTGCTATATTAAGTCTTTTGGATTATAGCCATTTTAACTGGGGCGAGATGGTATCTCACTGTGGTTTTGATTTGCATTTCTCTGATGATTAGTGATGATGAGCACCTTTTCATTTACTTGTTGGTCATTTGTAAGTCTTTTTTTGAGAAATGTCTATTCCGATCTTTTGTCCATTTTTAGATCAGATTATTTGTTTTTTTGTTTGTTTTTGTTTTTTTGTTTGTTTTTTGTTTGTTTTTGCTATTGGGTTTCTTATATATTCTTGTTATTGATTCCTCATTGGATAAATAGTTTGCATATATTTCTCCCATTCTGTATGTTATCTGTTCGCTTTGTTGATTGTTTCCTTTGCTGTACAGAAGCTTTTCAGCTTAATATAATTCTATTTGTCAATTTTTGTTTTGGTTACCTAAGCTTTTGAGGTCTTCTACAATACCAATTAGAATGGCTTAATAGGGTAAATTAAATTAAATTAAATAATTAAATTAAACATAAATTACCATAAATTTCTTTAATTCACATTAATATTGGGCTTTTACTTAGTTTAATTCTCTGTGGTTCAATTACAAATTTGATTGAGAAAAATCCATTTACATCAACTTTTGAATTAATATCTGATTGCTTCTTAAAGGTAAACTCTTACCTGTGAGATTATGGTGTTGAAATGTTTATTTACAATGTTACTGGCCGCTGTGACCCGCTATTCTGGCAATAGCATCTATGGCTACAGTGGCCCACACATCCAAAATGGATGCGGACTCTCTAACTCCGCTCCTCTCTTCATCGTCGTCTACCATTACTTCGTTTGGCCAGAACAATGCAATCTGGCAGCATTATAGCTGAGTAGACTGTTCTTCCTTTCGTCTTCCACATATTTGAAACCATATTGTATGGGTCTCAGAAATAAAGGGATTATGTTGATCTTTACCGCTTTGGTGTTTGACATAAGTTATCTTTAGGACATTTATTCAAAATAAGTGTGATATCTTGTGTAAGTCAGGAGTCAACCAGAAAAAATAGAACCAGATAGATCATAAGAGATGTACTGCAAGGAAACGGCATACACGATTGTGGAGGCTGGCTTGGCAAGTCTGAAATCCTTAGGGCAGGCACCAGGAAGGGGAGGTTTGAACTCTTTTTTTTGTTTTGTTTTGTTTTGAGACGGGGTCTCGCTCTGTCACCCAGGCTGGAGTGCAGTGGCGCGATCTCAGCTCACTGCAAACTCTGCCTGCCAGCTTCACGCCATTCTCCTGTCTCAGTCTCCCGAGTAGCTGGGACTACAGGCGCCCGCCACCACGCCCGGCTAATTTTTTTATATATATTTTTTTTAGAGACGGGATTTCACCCTGTTAGCCAGGATGGTCTCGATCTCCTGACCTCGTGATCTGCCCGCCTCGGCCTCCCAAAGTCCTGGGATTACAGGCGTGAGCCACCTCGCCCAGCCTAGGTTTGAACTCTTAACCGTGAGTTAAGGCTTCTGTCAACAGGAGGCATTTCTCTTTTTTTCAGGAAAGAAGAAGTTATCTTCCTAAGGCATTGCAATTCTATTCTTAAGGCCTTTCAACTGATTGGATCAGGCCCACCGAGATTATCTAAAAGACTCTGTCTTACTTAAAGTCAACTCATTATGGACTTTACTCATACTTACAAAAATACCTCCACAGAAACACTTATATTGGTGTTTGGGGACTGTAGTCTCGTTAAGTTGACACATCACAGCTCTGTAGCTGGTTCTTGTTCTGCCTCTCTATGTCTATCTTTCTTTCTGTCATACTTAGAACTAGGATATATGAAGGATTTGGTTGGGGGGAAGGAAAAATGAGTAAAAGGCAGCAAACAGGAATGCAGATTAATGGGAAGAAGAAAATTTGAATTTTTTTCAGATGTCTCTTCTTACCGCAAGAGCCCTATTTATTCTTGCTGAGGGAAAAGAATGTTTAGAGATCTTAGCTGCCACGAAGCTTGTATCTAAGTGTGCCACACAATTGCATTAATTTTCTCATCATTTCAAAATAAATCCAAGCTTTTCACATTGGCCTGCAATGGCTTAGATGGTCTGGGCCTTGCCTGCTTGTTAAGCCTTCCCTAATTTTATTAGGTCCCATAAAATCTAGCATGTTTTTCTTTTCCTCAAAGATGCCAAAGGTCTTCCTCAAAGAGCCTTTGCACTTGCTTTTCTCTTTGCCTTAAAGATCTTCCTCAATGTATTTTCTCTCCTGGGCATTTTATTGCGTTCTTAGCTCAATTGTTATTAAATACTTACTCAGAGGCCTTTCTGGCTACCTTAGCTAAAGGAGTCTCCTCCTCCCAAATTACTGCATCCTCCCATCCAATTTCAATTTTTAGTGAAAAGTTGTACCTATATTAATCTTAGTGATTTCACAGGTTTGTTTAGTTACTGCATGTCTTCACTTTATTCACGTTGTTGAGAACAGAGACTCTTTTTTCCCTCCGCTAAATTATAGTGACAGTAGCCTTACCTGACATTTAGTCGGGGTTTACCTCATACTCATGGAATAAATAGAGGCATCCCAATTCGCTTTCCAAGTACAATCAGTCACTCCTTCATATGTGATAGTTTTTGTCCTAGCTTGTACCATTATATTTTCTGGCTACGTACATTAGTCTTGTAAGTTACCTTACACTATTGTTTTTGGAAGTTGTTAGTGTATACTCTATTGATAAATCTATGCTTTGGCAGAATTAATCAAGTGTCCCTGGTGAGGATTCTCATGCTCCAGTCCTGAGTGGAACAACATATATCAATGTCGAGAATTCTTACCGGGGACCGCAAGGGAGGCAGGCGTCAGAACTGCTTTCTGTGTGCGCTGCATTCTAGCGAGAGGTGTGGCAGCTGCAAAGGATTGAGAGCCCAGAGAACGTGCCTTGGCTAAAGTTTCTGTATTACTCCACCATTCTGATTTCTCTGTACTGTAAAATGTCTCCCATTTGGCATCTGGCTCATCTAAAACGAATGTGTCATGTGTGAGGGTTATGCAGGGTGGTGAGAAGCCAGTGGGCATGTGGGAAATAACATCTGCTCCTAACAAGTGCTCAAGTGTTAGCTAATGATTTTCAGAATATCCTGGGAATGGAGTTGAACACCTATTCATTCTCTTATTTGTGCTCTTGTTTTGTTTTTATTTTAAGGAAACACTTGTTTGACCCCACATCTATTTTAAGAGGTGTGCAATAGGGTAACTAAAAATGAAGTAAAATACAACAATCTCTCTTTCGGTTTATACTTCTTTGTAAAGTGTTTATGACTACCTTGGAAGTTCAGGAAAGCAATACAATTCTGATGTTTTGTTTTGACATCTCCCTTAAATTAATCCAAATAACACTATAAAACTCCTATTTCAGTAACAAAAGCATGATTTTAAGGCAGATTTGCTAGAAAAATGCTCCTGAGGTACATTGTCAGAGTCTGCTGCCCTGGGAATCCTCCATCTGACTCTGGGAGACACAGCTGTGAACTTGTGGAACATGTTGGCTCAAGGTTCATAATTCCTACTCTCATTATTGTTTCTAATTATGATGTATAAACGCTTGGTTGATATCAACAACAGTATAAGGGCTGGATAGAGGTAACTATGGAAGGTGAGGGATGAACACACACACACACACTTCTATTTGTGATAATTATAATATAAAAGTGATTTTGAAATTGTATCATTTCTTACATTTTCAAACACTTTCCTATACTTACTCTCTCACAACCCTTTGCTAATAGGGTATGTACAGTACTCTGTTCTACCACTGCAGATCAGTGTAGGAAGAAAAATTAATGGCCATTTCTAGTGATTACATTTTAAATGAAAACAATCTGCCTTCATTTTCAGCAATAAAATTGACTAGTCTTCATTTCTAGTCTGGCTTTCTACCAAAGTATTATTTTATGAGTGAAAAAAAAGTGTTAAGGCCTCAACAGTTTTCTCCAAAATGTGGAACTCCAGGGATAAATTTTCACTGCCTTTTCTGCCTCTTGTTTCTAAGAACAGTCAGCATGCTGGAATCCCACTTACCCCTAAAAGGGAATAGTAACTATGCCAATGTAAAATAGGAACCATTCCTTTGAATTCAGGCCAAAAGGTTTACTGTAGGGACTGGAAATGATGCAAAGTAGAACATACTGTACATTTATTCGTAAGGTTGTTCTGAAGGAAGATTCTACATTAATTTTGAAAATCTTTTATTACAAATATACTAACATCTTATATTGCTATATAGCTTTAGAGTTCGCAGTATATTCTGACATACTTTGATATAATCCACAATATGCCTGTGAGATAGATGGCCAGATTCTACATACATACATACATACACACACACACACACACACACACACACAATCTTACAAGACAATGAAGTTCTTAGGATATCCTGACACCAAGGACACACAGAGTAAACAAGTAAAAATTTTTGGAACCATGTCCTCAGATTCCTAATACCATACACTTTCTGCTGTCAATTTCATGGTTACTTGCCACAGACTTTGTGGACTGGATAAGTTAAACATAAAACATCAAATATGGCAATAATCCTCAGCCTCTAATACAGTTCAGAATCTCAACTTCCTCTTCATGATTATTAGGTTAGTTACACATCAGAAGATCCTAGTCAGAATAGGTCTTAACCAAAATAAATAATTTTCTTCTACCCCTCCCTCCACTCCTCCCCCATTGCATTCAGACAATAGAAGCCAGTTTTAGAGTTGAAAGCCGCTAATTACCAAAAGCCATTGGTTTAGGCACTTACTGACTTTAATCATTAAGAATAAAGAATTGCCCCGTGGGGAATGTGTTTTCCACGCATATGCTGCTCTAAACTGAAAACAAACTAGGTAAGAAAAATAAACAAACTGGGTAAGTGATTACTTTCTTTTTACTTACTTCATATGCTTTTTTATATAGTAAAAAATTTTTTAAAGTTGAACTTCCCATGACCATGAATTTTTAAGTTCTGTTCGCAGCATAGTTTTTCACTTAAAAATTAAAAATTGTCTTTGTGTGAAAAATTAAAAATTTAAAAAGCAGAGTATCTCTTTCCTGGTACTTGAGAACATAAAAAGCCATGTAAAAGTAATAGGGAAAAATTAACTCATTCAGGTTTTAACATGCTAATAGAGGGCAACAGTGACTAGACCAGCTGTGCTATTGACCTAGGTCTTTGAGGCCTTTCAGGTTGCAAAGTAGCTATTATTCTCCTTAAGCATTTGCAGGTCAGGCATGGAAAGTTTTGAGCAGGCTCTGACTGAAGTACTGGTTTGCATTCTGTAATTGCAGTAAGCAGAGCCAGCTGTGAACCTCTCAGGATTCCCCTTATTGGACTAAGAATTTAAGCATTTTGCTGAGTAGGCAGTAAAGTTTTCTTCTCTTCACTGCCACCCTCCTTTCAAAAACTTACTCTTAATATGCTAAAAAGAAACAGCCTATGAAAATAAAAAATGAAGAACTTACGTAAACACAAATTTTAGTGCTTTTTTTTTTTTTTAAGACAGGGTATCGCTTTGTTGTTGCCCAGGTTACAGTGCAATGGCACGATCTTGGCTCACTGCAGGCTCAAACTCCTAGGCTCAAATGATCCTCCTACCTCAGTCTCCCAAGTAGCTGGGACTACAGGTGTGCACCACCATGCCTAGCTAATACATTATATATATATATATATATATATATATATATATATATATATATATATAAAATAAGGCCGTGGTTTTGCCATGTTGCCCAGGCTGATCTTTAAGTCCTGAATTCAAGTGATCTGCCTGCCTCAGCTTCCCAAAGTGCTGTGTTTACAGGTGTGCACCACCATACCAGACCTTTAGTGCCTTCTTGAAGGTCACACACACATCATCATATGGAAATTAACTGGTACTATGTGTACTAGCTTTGTAGTAGCTGATATATCATAATCATAAATTAAATATTTGTTGAATGGATTGCATGCTAATCAGCTCATTTTTTGCATAGAGTTCATAACGGAAATGTATCCAGTGTATCTGCTATTCCAATAACTTTCCACAGGCAATAATGCAGTTTCTCTTAAGTCAGGGATACTTTGTGTGAAACCAAGAAATCAGAAGATGTAAATGACTTAAGACAAATATTATCACCATTCCTGGAAAAACACTACTGTCTGTGTTTGTGATGGTGAACATAAAAGCATTGTCTTCATTAGGTGATGAATATGAACATTTTTAGTCATCTATCTGGTGCCCTTAGATAACCAGTCAGATCAGATTCCATGTTTTTATGAAAAGATGGTGCTCTCGTGTCTTGCCTCTAATGGAACAAGCTGCTTTTCCAAAGTTATTCTGCAGGTGGTGGATTCAGTAACCATTAGTTGGCATTCTCCCTTACAAGCCTCAGGTAATCCTGTGTACACACCAGGTTTATGGACCAGATGAGTAACACAATGGTTTATAGACCCAATAAAAACTGTTTAAATATCTGGTAGTGCTTTACAAATATCTCCATCCCAGATTTTGTGAATCTCCCCTGGAATCTATGCAGCCAAATGTGCAGTTGCTCTGTAACTGATGGTCGCCTGGATATCATTAAAGTGTAAGACTGGTTTTTGTGTGTGTGCGTGATACCAATTACTAAGGACATACACATCTTGAATTATTACATAAAAAGGATTAAAAGGCTAAATATCTATTTAAGAAATATCTAATGCAACTATAGTCGCTGTTCTCACTTCTCCATAGTCCTGTGAGTTTTTGTTCGTTCTTTATTCTTAGAGTATAAAGTGATCATTTTAGGAATGAATATCGTAGAAAGTAAATACAGGGAACAGAGAGCTTAATGCATTCGTTATTCATTCCTTTCCATCAATACTCTGAACACCTACAGAGTGTTCTAGGCTCACTGGGGAAACAAGAATCAATAAATCTAATTTTCTCCCCTTACTGACCTCATGATCAGTAGAACATCAGCCCAAATAATCTCATATTGATTCCTCCTTCCTGTGAGTCCTCATGCATTCTGGAAGCCTTTGGAGGGATTTACCGTAGTCCATATTACTTTAGAGTTTATGGGCATTTCTTTTATGCTCCTTGGTAGATATTGAATGCCTGGAAGGCAAAGACTTTGTTTTGCCTACCTTTATATCCCTGGTTCCCAGTGTAGTGGGTACTCCATGCTATGTGCTTAACACATGTTTTTAAATAAAAGGTTCAATTGTTTTGTCATTAACAATATATAAGACTCTTAGCCAGTAATTTTGTATCTTTGGGGCCTGTTTCCTCATCTATGAAGATAACACCTGCTATATTTCATGAAGCTATTATATCAGAATTAGATGCATTAAATTTTGCAAACTGAGAAGCAAAGCATTGTACCAAGGTACAGACTTATTCTTATTAAAATTGAGTATGTGCTTTCATTTAAACTTGAGTTGCCATTTAACTATGGCTGGTAGTTATGTCTGGGGGATTCTGTGGGATGTTACTATTAGTGGAGAACTCAGCAATCATATGCTTCCTAAAATTTTCTTCCTTATAGGGCTCTATTCTTTTTTTTTTTTTTTTTTTTGAGATGGAGTTTCGCTTTTGTTGTCCAGGCTGGAGTGCAATGGTGTGATCTCGGCTCACCGCAACCTCTGCCTCCCGGGTTCAAGCGATTCTCCTGCCTCAACTTCCCAAGTAGCTGGGATGACAGGCATACACCACCTCACCTGGCTAATTTCGTATTTTTAGTAGAGACAGGGTTTCTCCATGTTGGTCAGGCTGGTCTTGAACTCCCGACCTCAGGTGATTCACCCACCTTGGCCTCCCAAAGTGCTGGGATTACAGGCATGAACCACCGCACCCGGCCACAGTCCTCAGTTCTTAAACACAGAATTAAAGAGTAGGATTTCATGAAGCTTACTAACTCCAGTTTATTCTTTAAAACTTTTAACCTCTGCCTTGTCCATAAATGTGAATTACTGTGGCGTATGGTTTCATTCAGTGTATGATAAATATTGTATGTACTTTAGGAAGGAAACTATAAGGTATATTTCTGGCTTGTCTTGAGGATGAAATAAATGGCCTCTGCAGTCATTTCCATCTCTGGCTTCAGTGATTAATGCATCCTAGAGGACCAACTTGCTTTTAGCTATAAGGCCAGTTTTTATCCTTATTTCATCCCTGGAGCGTTAGGCAGAAAGGGAACTGAAAAGTCATCAGCTTTTATTTTATGTGACTTTTTTCTACTCCTGGTTGGGTTTCACTTTTCTCTTTTTCATCCTGCTGTTAGTTCTTGTTGATATCTAGGTTTTTAATCTAGGAGGACACCTGGGGTGATTGAGATAATGCGGGGGTGTATCTGGTGTTTGGAGGAAGACTATATACTCGGGAGGCTGAGAGGCCACAGCACTTCTAGTGCCAAAAGTTCTGTTTATCTCATCATGTTACTCACTCAGAGTCCCCAGGAAGCTTGCAGCCAATCAGGTTTCCTTGTTTGTGACAGATTTTTTTTTTTTTTTTTTTTTTTTTTTAAGGTATTCTTGCTCTGTGCCCCAGGCTGGAGTGCAGTGGCTCAATCTCGGCTAGGCTCACGACAGATCTGACTTGCAGTGTGTTAGGCAAAGTAGATGAGCATTTTGTGAAACAGTATGAGTGGAAATCAAAAGTAATTTTATCTAATTTTCTTTTGGATTTAGTTCTATCTCAATACCAACTTCTAATTCAGTTTTATTTTTGCTGATTTTCTAAAAAGATAGTTTTCATTGCCTGTGTGAATTAGCTTGTCATTAGATCTTGGAGATCTTTGAGATCAGTGGAGAATTTTCAACTTAGGCAGGAGAGTGGCTTTGTTACAAAAATAAATGTTGGTAATGGCTTATCAATATTATTATTTGAACCCATGTGTGATGCTTCCATTGCTATAGAAATATTCTGTTGTCTCATTTTAAAGAAACTATTATTTTACTTAACAAATATTGAGTGTCTGCAATATGTGACATAAAGGAGATGCAAAAAATATTTTAGACACAATATCCATAGTTAAATTGCTTATAAGTTGACTTTATTAAAATGTCTTACCATATAAGCATTAACATTCATATCTCAAATTACTAATAGGTGTCAGTAATTTTAAATGATCTTTAAAGTCATGCTGATCAGTAATTGTATAAAGAAAATAGAATCATGCTAATCAGGTGAATAGATGTGACAGATTGAGGTGTTGACATCAAGCATCTTTCTGGGGCAAAATCTAGAACTTATACTAGATTCTGAAAGTAATGATCCAGTAATGTTAAGAATCACTGGCTGGGTGCTGTGGCTCACGCCTGTAATCCCAGCACTTTGAGAGGCCAAGGCAGGCAGATCATGAGGTCAGGAGATGGAGACCATCCTGGTGAACATGGTGAAACCCCGTCTCTACTAAAAAAAAATACAAAAAAATTAGCCGGGCATGGTGGTGGGCACCTGTAGCCCCAGCTACTTGGGAGGCTGAGGCAGGAGAATGGTGTGAACCTGGGAGGCGGAGCTTGCAGTGAGCTGAGAATGCACCACTGCACTCCAGCCTGGGCGACAGAGCAAGACTCCATCTCAAAAAAAAAAAAAAATCATTAATATAGATTTCTACTTATAATTTGCTTCTTCTTTTAGGGAAGGCAGTGTCAGAATTCTAGAGTTAAGTTGAAAAGGCATAAATTATGCACCTCAATGCTCTCCTTTCCAGCTGTATGATCTCAAGTTATCCAACCACAATGTTGTTTTTATGTATGAAATGGGCAGATAATCCCTTCACTCCTAAGTGTCAAATGAGATGAGCTACATGATTGGCCAGAATAAACTACAAAATATTTGCAGACACAAAGATTATTACTATTGTTTGGGCTTCTGCATCTGCCAATCCATGATACTTTGTTGTTGTTGTTAGTTGAAAATTTTATTCTATTACCAAGTAAATATATATACATATATTTTATCTTTCCAACGTTGCCAACATAGTTTCTCAAAGAATGATGATTCAGTTTTTCCATGCCTTTGGAGGCCTTTGTTGTTAAATAAATCATTGTAAGTATCTAATGTACCATGGCTGCTGCCTGGTTTACATCACAGTGGAGGAGGGAGGAGGGATCATCGCTCAATGGCAGAGCAGAGGATGTCCCTGGTCTTTGTCAGATTCTACAGAGGGAACTTTGGGGAACTAATTCTGTTTCCTTATAATTGAAGTCAAAGGTAGACTCAGTGAGTGAGATTGAGGAAGAAATGGAAAAGTGGAAATGAATGTGATTTGACATTAGATTATGAGTTTTAATTTCTGTCTTGCCATCATGCAATCTTAAGCAAGTCATAATTCCTTTAAGACTGAATGTTAATTGTTTTAAAATGAAGAGTTTAAAGAATAATCTCACAAGATTATGTTAAGCATGAAATTATCATATCTGTGGGATGAAACTTGTTGACTATAAAGTGATATACCAGTTTAGATGTTATTAATTATTAAGGCATAGTCATTTGCACAAAATTCTAAGGTGCAAAATAATTTGATCACTCCCTTGGTCTCCCTTTTGATGGGTTTTCAATACTGTTGTATTTATTCAAACATGTATGTAGTCCATATGCATGATTTACTGTTCCTTTGGAGACACAAGAAATAATGTGGAATGCATCATTAGTTAACAGCAAAATGCTCAAATTGGAAATTAGAGACTAACAGAAAAATGAGAAAGTTTGGGAGAAAAGGAAGGGTCACGTGGTTATACAAAAGAGAGACACAAATTGTGACTTCATTTTAGAAAACAACAGAAGTGGGACGGAGATGTTGGTGGCAACTGGGACTTTCAGAAGAACAAAATTCATTCTGAATATGGAAAAATGGGAAACCAAATGGTGTAGAAGTGGAGACAGTGCTTGTAATTGAACACAGTAACCGGCAGGAAATATTCATCCAACCAACAGATAGTTTCCAGGGACTCTTCCCTGCAGCTTACTGTGTAGAATTTACACTAAGTAACTTAACAATTGAGAACATAACCTGTATCTACCCTTTGTCCCGTGCCCCCACTCCAAATATTACTGCTAATTAGAAGCACATGTTGAAGGAAAAACTCTAATAAGACATTCCAGTATAAGATCTGGGTTTGCTTTAAATCCCCCAAGTAGCCTAAAGCCCAACAGAAGATATTTAGCCTTTTGCCTTTTGTTTAAATGGGGATTATTTTGAGTTATCAGTAGTGCAATACCCCCATCCTGCTGTCCTTTAGTGTAAATTAAGGCAAAGGACATAATAGTATCAATAAAAGAGCAAAAGTAAAAAATAAAACGCATAAGATTATTAATGGGTGACAGAAAATTGCTATATACATCATAGCCGGTAGATTAAAAGAGATGCCCTGAGAAATTTACTCAAGGGTTTACAAGAAGAAAAAAAAAAATTAGGAATTTAAGACTGTTTAATATTTAAGAATTTAAAAATTTTAAATATCTCTTTAATAAGCCTTACATTCACATAACATTTTAATAGGGTTTTATATAGAATAACTCAATCATCAAATATATTGAGGCAGGTTGGGTGTCAGGTATCCTCTAATACTTATATTAAATAGAATGAACCAGAGAAGTCAAAATATTTTTGTAAAGTTATGCAGCAAATAATGTGAGAGCCAACATTTAAACACTGGTCTTCTGATATAAAAGCTTCTGTTTTATGAACTATTCCTAGTTGCCAAGGAAGCAATTAAAAAAAAAAGAAAAAAGAAAAAAAAAAGCCATTTGGGAGCAGGCGCGATGGCTCACGCGAGTAATCTCAGCACTTTGGGATGCCGAGGCAAGCGGATCACTTGAAGTCAAGAGTGTGAGATCAGCCAGACCAATACGGTGAAACCCTGTCTCTAATAATAATACAAAAATTAGCCGGGCATAGTGGCGCATGCCTGTAATCTCAGCGACTCAGGAGGCTGAGGCAGGAGAATCACTTGAACCCGGGAGGCAGAGGTTGCAGTGAGCCGAGATCGCACCACTGCACTCCAGCCTGGGCAAGAGTGAGAGGCTGTCGCAAAAAAAAGAAAAAAAAAAATAAGATATTTTTAAATATTTGAAATTATTTAATGTAATTTAAATAAACATACAGCAAAATTCCCATTTTTGATGTATAGATCTATTCCTATCAACAAATTCAGAGTAATGTTGACCACCACACAGAAACTAAGATACAGAGCAGTTACGTCACCACCCAAAATTCCCTCATGCAGTCCTTTTATAATCAACCCCTCCCTCCTGCCCAATCTGTGACAACCATGTTTTCTTTCTTCCTCAAGTTTTGCCTGTTGCGAGAGTCTATTAATGGGATCAAATAGTATGAAACATTTTATTTCTGGCTTCTTTCTGTTTTCAAATATTTTATATGGGTGACCGAAATCACATGGAAAGTATGTGATTATTTTCCTATGTTTTTACATATCTGAAACTGTGCAATACTGCAGAAATTTCTGAATTCTTGTGTTTATTGTGAAACTCAATGTCCAAATTCTGAGACAAATTGTTGTCAAATTCTGCCGCTTAAAGATTATGCCTAATATGCCTAGAGAAAGTACTACCACCAAAAGTGCAAGTCTAGCTGTCATGTTTTTTAGGTGTCTCTCTCATTACTAAATCTGACTTTTGACTGAGTTTATGAGGAATAATTATTGATATGTGATTATTTCAACTATCCCTTTATCTAGTCCTTTGGACAGGATTATTTATAAAAGGGGTCTATGCAAATTTTTAGGTATCTTTACATCATGTTGAGTCTTATCTTGCCCCAATAACTACTTTAAATCTTTTTTTATAACACTGTGTTCTGTCTGAATATTGTTTATGAAAGTATTCTGTAATGTGAGCTTGAAATTGTAGCAAAACCCACGTTAGGAACGTAAATATCTAAAGGCAGAAAAGATAAGCTTCCCCAGTTGCCAAAAAAACCATTGTATGCAAATTTATGTTTATTAAATATTTGGTGACCAAATAACAAAATTGTTGAAAAGAGGAGATTGTCTTCACCCTGGGCAATAGGATGTGAATATCATTCACTTTTGGTTGGAAAAATAAACAACAACATGGGATTTTAGGATAGGAGGTCTTCAGCAGTCTCTTGAAAATAGCTTAAATCATGGTGATTAAAAGGCAGCAAAACCAGGTACAGATCACTTGATAAGAATAGTCACTACTTTTGGGACTTTTACAGCCAAGTTGACAGAACCAGCCACATCCAAATGGAATGAAAGTGCTATGGTTTGCAAATGAAGACTGAAATGCTACGGCCAAACAATACAGAATGGATCCTGAGCCCATAAAGCAATAGACATGTACTAAACATGAGGTTAGTGAAAGAAAAAAATCATAAGTTTTCTTTTTGCAGTCATAAATGACAAAAATATTTAAAAATGATAGATAATTTTCTCTCAAGGAGTATGAGAAAAGTACCCAGTTGGTTCTACATATTTTCTTTCACAGATTTCTCTCTATATTTTTCTAAATTTCCAAAATTAATTCTAATAAAGGTGTATATTCTGGTTATTTTGAAAAGAGAAAACACCACAATATTACTAATTCAGTTAAATCAGGAGTCCAAAACCCTCCAGGCCACGGAGCAGTACAAGTCCGTGGCCCATTAGGAACTGGGCCACACAACAGGAGGTGAGCGGCAGGTGAGCAAGCGACTGTGTTTACAGCTGCTCTCCATCGCCTGCCTTACTGCCTGAGCTCCGCCTCCTGTCAGATCAGCAGTGGCATTAGATTCTTATAGGAGCACAAGCCCTGTTGAGAACTTTGCATGCGGGGGATCTAGGTTCCGCGCTCGTTATGAGATCTAATGCCTGAGGATCTGTCACTGTCTCCCATCACCCCCAGATAGGACCGTCCAGTTTCAGAAAACAAGCTCAGGGCTCCCACTGATTCTACATTATGGTGAGTTGTATAATTATTTTATTATATATTATAATAATAGAAATAAAGTGCACAATAAATGTAATCCACTTGAATCATTCCCAAACCATCCCCCTACTCCACCCCCTCACAATCCCCACCATAGTGCGTGGAAAAATTGTCTTCCATGAAACCCTGGCACCAAAAAGGTTGGAGACCGCTGAGTTAAATCACACCTACAAAAAAAGCCAAAACTTGAACACTACATCTTGGTGACTCCGTTGTAGGGTGATAATTTAATGTTATTGTAGACAAAGTTTCTAAGAGAAAATAATAAAGCTTCAAATTCTAATCTTACAAATCCAAAGCTCTAAATGTACCCATAAATGTTCTCATGTGTTTTGAGTCTGTGTCCAAAGTTTACCTTCATGTGTTGTGAGCCAACCTGCTTGCCTACATTTCCTCTTCTCCTCTCCTTCCTATCCTTTTCCTCTTTCTCATCCTTCTCTTCCTCCTTTTTGTGATGTTACCAAAACTTTAACGCTGAATTTTTACTCTGAATTTCTTGAGACTAAATCACAGAAATTGTGGAACTGAAATCTTCACATGTTGATTTAGGACATGGAATTTAGAAAATATTCAGGCTCCTAAGGCAATTCATATAGTAAATTTTATACGTGAATGAATTAATCAGCATTTTGACAACACACCTATAGAAATATAGTGCTTTGAAAAAAAAATTTTTGTTGAAAATAAACAATGTAGACCAGGCACTGCTACCATAAACATTTCTAGAATTGTAGAGATAACAAATAATTTTTAAAAATCCACTTCAGAATAGGATGTGGAAGGAAGCACACCTTTCATCACACTGGACATGCTTTTCTGGAGTTTCAGCTCATGCCAGCTAAATGCCTTGTTATTCCCATAAGACAGGGATCTTGTCTCAATCATTCTTGCATTATGAGGTAGAGCAGTAGGTCTAGCACTTAGTAGGCACTTGTTGAATGTTTTGGAATAAACTAAAAAATGATAAAGCCCATCTTGGGTCCCACATTGCCCTTAATTGTTGTCTTTTTCGTCTCCTCTACTCTGTGCCACTTTCTTGTTCTATACTTGTCTTACATGACTTTGGTACATTGAGTTCTGATCAATTATTTCTAGCTGAGTCATTTGAAATATGTATGTCCCAAATCTTAGCTTAAATTTTAAATTTTTGTTACCATTCTGCATTTTTTTCTTTGCAAATTTATCTGATTGTATCTATTAGACTTTTGGTGATTTTCTTTAAAAGTTAGAAAAGATCAGGCCGGGCATGGTGGCTCACACCTGTACTCCCAGCACTTTGGGAGGCTGAGGCGGGCAGATCACCTGAGGTCCAGAGTTCGAGACCAGCCTGACCAACATGGAGAAACACCATCTCTACTAAAAAATACAAAATTATCGGGCGTGGTGGCGCATGCCTGTAATCCCAGCTACTCCAGAGGCTGAGGCAGGAGAATAGCTTGAACCCAGGATTCGGAGGTTGCTGTGAGCCGAGATCATGCCATTGCACTCCAGCCTGGGCAACAAGAGCGAAACTCCATCTCAAAAAAAAAAAAAAGGTTAGAAAAGATCTTTGTATATTAAGATATTAACAGAAATTACATTTTTTTTGTTGTTGTTTTTTGACATGGAGTCTCACTTTGTCACAGAGGCTGGAGTGCAGTGGTGTGATCTTGGCTCACCATAGCCTTCGCCTCCCAGGTTCCAGTGATTCTCCTGCCTCAGCCTCCTAAGTAGCTGGGATTACAGGCGCCTGCCACCATGCCTGGCTGGTTTTTGTATTTTTAGTAGAGACAGGGTTTCACCATGTTGGCCAGAATGGTCTCAAACTCCTGACCTCAGGTGATTAGCCTATCTTGACCTCCAAAAGTGCTGGGATTACAGGCATGGGACACAGCTCCTGGCTTACACTTCTTTAAAAATATTTTTTCTAACATGATAATGTAATTTTATGTACACAAGGGTTTATTTTGGTTTTATTTTTCTTCATTTCATGTATATGCATGTTGAATGACATTTTTTGGTTGTTTCTTCCATCACTTTTAAACATGAGAAATCCTTTCATCTATAAATTAGAAATATCTGCATATCTTTTAGTCTTGTTGTTTTATGTTTATTTTAGAGAATTTAGTATTTTAATTCATTTGTAGTTTATTTTATTGTGCTGTCTTTCATCACTTCTCAGCATAGGAAATACATCCTTACCTAAGTGTTAGAAATATTCACATGTATTTTATTCCAGCTTTTTAAAAAAATATACAACTTGAAAAAGCATTCACTATGAATTATAGTACATACTCTTAACACATCTGTAGTTTATTTTTAGCGGGATATGAGGCTAAGATCAAACTGATGTTTTCCAAATGATCAACCAATTTTTCTAACATCATTTATTGATTTTATGTAATATTCTCATTAATTGACATAATCTCAGTTTTCCTTTATTAGGTTCCTTTATAGTCTAAGATCTCTTTGGGGGCTCATTTGTTCCACTGATTGTTTTCTCCAATTTTCTTTCACTAACAGGTTATTTTAGTTATTGTAACTTTTTTATAGCATGTTTACTTTCATTACTTTTAATTTTCAAAATTTTACCTCTTCCGTTTTGCCTTTTCATCTTTCCATTCAAACATGATAAATCATTTTGCCAACTTCCAATACAATGTCATTGTTTTTATTATTTATTGAATTAATTGCTTATTTATTTGAGACAGGGTCTCACTCTGTTGCCCAGGCTGGAGTGAAGTGGCACAATTACAGCTCACTGTAGCCTTGACCTCCCTGGACTCAGGTGATTCTCCCACCTCAGCCTCCAGATTAGCTGGGGCTATAGGTGCATGCCACCACGCCTAGCTAATTTTTGCATTTTTTGTAGACAAGAGGTTTCACCGTGTTTCCCAGACTCATCTTGAACTCCTCGGCTCACGCCATCTGCCAGCCTCAGCCTCCCAGACTGCTGGAATTATAGGCATTTGCCAGCACCCCAGCCAAAATCTCATTGTTTTTCTAACATTTTAATTTTTCATATCTCAGTGAAATTTTATATTTTTTCATGTAGCTATCACACGCTGCTTATAAAGATCATGTGTTCAGGTTTTGTATATGGAATATATAGGTATTATATTTTCTCATATATTTAAATTTGGTTTTAAAGGAATATAGAGAAGCTAAACATTTTATGTAATTATATATTTTTATACAGCTATTTAACTGAACTCTTACTAAGTTTAATAGTTCAGCAAATTATCTTTTTTTTTTGTTGTTGAGACAGAGTTTAACACTTGTTGCCAAGGCTGGAGTGCAGTGGCAGGATCTCAGCTCACTGCAACCTCTGCCTCCCGGATTCAAGTAATTCTCTTGCCTCAGTCTCCCAAGTAGCTCGGATTACAGGCGCCCGCCACCAGGCCCTTCTAATTTTTTGTATTTTTAGTAGAGATGGGGATTCATCATGTTGGCCAGGCTGGTCTCAAACTCCTGACCTCAAGTGATCCACCCACCTTGGTCTCCCAAAATGCTGGGCTTACAGGTGTGAGCCGCCGTGCCTGGCTAGCAAATTATCTTTGTTTCTTCAAATAATGATACATTTTGTCTTCTACTTTTCCATAATTTTTTGACATCTTGTTTATTGGTCAGAATTTCTAGAACAGGGTTAAATAACAATGTGGATAAATATTCCTCTAATATTTAATTATTAAGCATGATTTTTTTTGAGTCAGAAATTATATTAAATGCATTGGTCAGATACTTTAACTAAAAAAGCAAAAAAAAAAAAAAAAAAAAGGAAAGTCACCAATTGCCTATTGACATTTCTAGAGGATTATGAGTTGTGACAGCCCGAAACTTGGCATGTGAATGTGAACAGTTCTCACCAAATGAAATTGTCAAGTTGATGATATTTAAGAATAGATATGGGTAACAGTATGGTGACTTTTAAAACTCCCCAGATTTCTCTGATTTCTTAAAATCTTCTTTGTAATTACCAGCATGAGACTGAGATTAAATAAGAATCTCACCTTTGGTATAAACACTTCATGGTGGATTGAATCAATGGTTCTCAGCTGCTTGGATAATCAGCTTCTATTCAGATATTGAGAGCTCCAAACTCACAATGAACACTTAATAAATACTAACCACCCCCACTCGAACTCTTAAGAGATATTCAAATATTGTCTTAAGAAACTCAGGCCGGAACCCTAGGATTTGGCAAGAACCAGAGAAACATTTTTTTAAGTCATGTAAATGACTTTTTGAGTTAGTAGTAAGTTCAGGGTTTCTACCTCTACCTCAGTTTCCTGGAAATTTCTTCCTGGCTTCCCTCACACTCCTCTCCATAGACTGTGTAGCCCGAGTACAAACATACCATCCTTTTCTTCTCTCATATCAGTCAGCAGAGGTATGTTTGGGGCTTTTAAGGAGTGAACTTTCTGAGGAGACTCAGAGAAAATTCAAATAATTATTAAAATAATAAAATCATTGTATAACATAGAATGTCTCCATTCTAAGAAGCACAGAATTTTAATTAATTCTGACAGCATTCAATGAATGACAAATCCTATGCAAGGCACTATGAAGATTAAACCATGGCACTTGTGGTCAAAAAGATCATTGGTCTAAGTTGTGGCTTCTGATCTGTGGCTACTGAGAGAGCCTCTCAAGCATGGAACTATTTGACAAGTTCCCCTCTGATTGTGTGTCAATAAAAAAGATAGAGGATGTCAGGTCTCCAGAGTTTGGCTGGGATACCTCTTGAAACACGTTTCTCTGTTTCTCCCGGTCCCCACATTCACTAAGCCTCTAAACCTGAGTGCAAGAGTAGGGCTTGAGGGGAATATCAATAATGTGTGTTTTCTCTTCACTATGCTGGATGAGAGGCCAGCCTAAAAAGTATTCCCCCGTTGAGAACGGCTTTGCTATTTCTCTTGCTAAACACAGTAATTTTTTCCTTTAAAAGTGGGAGTAACATTATGATGTGTCTCTTATTGGGCATAGAACTGTGAAATTTTGCTTCCATATCATGGAAATTGTGAGAGTTATCAATCATTCTTCTGGAAATGTGTGGAAATAGAGGGAACTTATTGACAGGAATAGAAAAGCACCTTAAAAGGCCGAGGAATAGAGAGCAGAGGGCTGAAGACACCATATGAGCAGAGGAGGCAGTGGAAGCCTGACTTTTTTTTTTTTTGAGGTGGAGTCTTGCTCTGTCACCCAGGCTGAAGTGCAGTGGCGCGCTCACTGCAATCTCCATCTTCCGGGTTCAAGTGCCCGGTCTTACAATGTATTCTGTGAAGCCAGAGAGGAGGCAAATGCCCAGACCCAACACAAAGGACCTCTTATGCACAAAATACATGCACCAGCACTGGGTGGGAAGAGCAGCAGAGGGAAATCCTGAGCAGTGAATGATGATAGAAAATAATATTTTATGAATGCATTACCCACTTAAGAGTCACTAAACACTAAATGTTAACAGTAGCTATAGGTTGGTGCAAAAGTAATTGCGCTTTTTACCATTGCTTAAAAAAAAATGGTAAAAACCACAATTACTTTTGCACCAACCTGTATCTAAATATGTACTTAATTTTAGTGAAAATACAACAAATATGTACCAGCACTTTTATAGTTCAATGAATCCCTCTTTCTCTATAACTTCATGTTTCTTTTATAAGGTCATAATTCCTCAGAGTTAATTATTTTATTCCAGTACTTTTCAGGGACCCAACCACTGTCCCTCACATGGGTTAAGAATGGGTTACTGTATTTTCCACAGTGGTGGAATTAGCTGGCTGTGAAACCCTTTTCTTGCCCTTATGGATAGAACACAGAGGTAAAATGCCACAAGATGTGTTTACATCGTCTTTGCTTCATAGTATAGTATTATCTGTTGGGTGCTTTCTCTCTCACGAGCTAAGTGGTGGAGATTTAGTTAGGTATCATAGTTTAAAATTACAGGCCTCAGAGCCAAACTGCCTGTGTTTGCATTACATTTTCTGTTATTTCCAACGCATTTGTTTGGTGATGTTAGTTGTACTTCTCAGTGCCTCAGTTTTGTCATATGTAAATGAGAATGATAGTAGTACCTACCTTATAAAATTGTTAGGTGTATTAAATGAGTGAATGTTTTAAATTGTTATGTGTATTAAATGAGTGAAATCACCTAAAACGGTGCTTGGCTTGTATTATAGATGGCAGCTATGTTTTAAATAAAATGTAAATATTTTCTCCTAGCTTATCCCTTTTCATTTTATAGCTTCATACACCCAGCAAATATTCATTGAGTTTTGATAAATACTACACATTTCACGGATTAAGAAACCAGACCTGGATATTAGAACAACTAATACCTGTATGATATGTTCAGTGTATGAAGCACTTCTTATTTTAGTTTAATCTTTATGTTACCAGAAAGGGGTCTGAATCCAGACCCCAAGAGAGGGTTCTCGGATCTCCTGCAAGAAAGAATTCAGGGTGAGTGCATGGAGCAAAGTGAAAGCAAGTTTATTAGGAAAGTAAAGAAATAAAAGAATGGTTACTCCATGGACAGAGTAGCCAAAGGGCTGCTGGTTGTCCATTTTATGGTTATTTCTTGATGATATGCTAAACGAGAGGTGGATTATTCATGCCTCCCCTTTTTAGACCATATAGGGTAACTTCCTGACGTTGTCACGGCATATGTAAACTGTCCTGGCGCTGGTGGGAGTGTAGCAGTGAGGACGACCAGAGGTCACTCTCAGTGCCATCTTGGTTTTGGTGGGTTTTAGCTGACTTTTTTACTGCAAGCTGTTTTATCAGCAAGATCTTTATGACCTGTATCTTGTGCTGATTTTGTCTCATCCTGTGACTTAGAATGCCTAACCATCTGGGAATGCAGCCCAGTACGCCTCAGGCTCATTTTACCTAGCCATTACTCAAGATGGAGTTGCTGTGGTTCAAACGTCTCTGACACAACAATACTATGAGAAAGAGATTACAGGAATTCCCCACAATTTGACTTTTAAGTAAACAGGCTAAAAGAAAGGGATGAATTTATTCAAGTTCACACCTATCATGTAAAAACTGAGACAAAATTCTGTTAAATTTCATTTAAAAAAATGAAATGCTGCAAGTTTTATAAACAGACTAACAGAGCCTCCCCAGATGAAAGAAAAATGTTTTCAGGAGCCTGAGAAATAATGGTTAATAAAAACAAAAAATCAAATCAAAATAAAGTTAGCAACTCTAAAAGGTACTTTCCCTTACTAAAGACAAATACCTATTATTTTGGTCTTCAAAAGTGTACTGTAAATTCAGTAGTACATTTCTAAAATTAGCTTTTCAAAAAAAATTTTTTTACATACATGGTCAGGATTCCACTCTTGATTTACAGATAATTTTGATTCTTGTTGGAAGCATTGAATCTGCTAAGATTCCCAACTGAGGTTTATTATGTGTTAGTTCATTTGTAAATGAATCAGTTTCCAAAAATATCTCTTGAATTCATTTTATTTTCTTTCATTCATACTTCTATTTGACTTTTATCTATTTGGGGGCTGCAATATAAAGAGAAGAAGATATAAATGAGACATAATGATAATTGTTTTATCAAACACTTATATGCAAAGGAGAATTCTAAGTTCTTAACAAATACCAATTTACATCATCCTCATCATAACTCTCACAGGTGAATACTATTATTATGTCGTCTTTTGACTTGGGGAAAATGAGGCACAGAGAGGTTAATTAGTGATCCAAGAAAACAAAGCTAGTAAATTACTAAGTTAAAATTAAAATCCAGCCAGTTTAGTTTTCGAGTATACAGTCTTGACTAACTCACCATGCTACTTATTAATGATTAAAATATTAAGAATTACAAAAGTAATTGAGGGATAAAGCAGTTTGGTTTTTTAGCCTGCGAAAGAGAAAAATAAAAGATAATAATTTTATGGACTTTTGGCTTACAAAGGATGAAAAGGTATGGTCTCTGAGGGAAATTATTCCTGGAGAAACATTATGTTAGAGGCAAAGAGAAAAAAAAAAAGTTCTACTAGTGACTGCGGTTAAAAAATTCAGATGAGGAAATGAATCATTAAGCAGGAAGCCTGCATTTTGTAGGCTTTACATATTTATAGATCTATTTTAAGAGCTAAATATGACAGCATATATCAAGGACTTGACAGAGTGCCAACTTTATAGTTCCTTTAAGAGTCTTTTTAAAAGGTTTTTTTTTTGTCTTTTGGTAAGTCAGTCTGTTTTTGGACTGGATTTTCCTCTGGGTATCAAGGACAAAAGTACTTACCACATTTATGGTAGTGTTAGGGTGGAGAAAGTTTTCCACTTATGACCACTTGTAGGTAAATTGAAATGACTCCAATATTAACGTTGTCTTTAAGAAAAATGTAATTCAGTGTGTTTTCTCTCACATTATTTGCTTGAAATCCTCTTTTTATCTTCTCAGTCTTTCTTTTATATTTGGGACACTAGAGTTTTCTTCTGCTAGCATTACAAGTTCACATCATGGCAGGTATGACAACCTGTAGAGATACCCAATGCAGAAAGAAGGCATCAGACACATTTACCAAGAGCTCCATCAATGCATATGAAAAAGGAAAGGAAATTCAGACTGTTGGAATCCATCTATTAAAAATTTTTTTCTTTCATTTTTCTTTTTTCTTTTTTATTGAGACACAGAGTCACTCCGTTGCCCAGTAGCAATATCTTGGCTCACTGCAACCTTTGCCTCCCTAGTTCAAGCGATTCTCCAGTCTCAACCACATGAGTAGCTGGAATTACAGGCATGCACCACCACGCCCCGGCTAATTTTTGTATTTTTACTAATAGTAAAGACAGGGTTTCACCGTGTTGGACACACTGGTCTCGAACTCCTGACCTCGGGAACCACCTGCCTCGATCTCCCAAAGTGCTGGGGTTACAGGTGTGAGCCACTGTGCCTGGCCAATCCATCTGTCTTAAAGAGTAAGATTTACGTGTTACACTATTTGCTAACATTTATATATTGGCTGTGTACTATGTGCACCATGTGTACTATGATAGATATTTTAAAATTCAGGAACAATTATTTATACACTTAACTTATTTCATACCAAGCAGGGCCCCTGCATTAAAAAAACTGCAGGGGTACCATGCACCATTTCCTTGTTATATTTAATATTATAGTCTATCCTCTAAAGCACATATGTTTATATTTTATAGATGATGAAATGGGACCGTAACAGTTAAGTAATTCACTTTATATCTCACCAGCAATGTGTAGTGGATGCATAAAAATAAGTGATATTGATAACAGAGCTTTCTGGACATCATGTTGCCTTTGTAATACTATATAAAAACATTAGTACATTAAACCTAACATAATTAAATACAGTTGAACAAAATATACAAATATTTGGCCTTCATAGCAAATCCAAACTATGGACTTAATATTTTGGGCTTCCAAGTGTAGACTTGCACAATACTTTTAAATAGTGCCAACAAATTTTACATAGATAAATAGATTCTCATTGACATGGTTAGCCTTTGTGTCCCCACCCAAAACTCCTCTTGAATTCTAATCTCCATAATCCCCACGTGTCAAGGGAGCGACCAGGTGGAGATAATTGAGTCATGGGGATAGTTTTCCCCATGCTGTTCTCCTGATAGTGAGTGAGTTCTCACAAGACCTCGTGGTTTTATAAGGGGCTCTTCCCCCTTCACTCGGCAGTTCTCCTTCCTGCCGCCTCGTAAAGAAGGTTCATTGCTTCTCCTTTGCCATCCTCCATGACTGTAAGTTTCCTGAGGCTTCTGCAGCCATGTAAACTCTGAGTCAATTCAACCTCTTTCTTTTCTAAATTACCCAGTCTTGGGCAGTTCTTTAGAGCAATATGAAAATAGAGTCATACACTCATCATCTCTATAACAATCGAATCACCTGACAGTACTTGACCTCCATTCCCAAAACGGCAATTGAGTAAGGCTGTTTAATTTGTCATGAGTTTCACCATTTCTTATAGCAGACTTCTAGTGTAGTCCTTGGATCAGCAGCACCAGCTTCACCTGGGAACTTGTTAGAACTATATATATATATAATTTTTTTTTTTTTTTTTTTTGCTCCATATTGGACTTACTTAATCAGAAACTTTGGAGGAGGGGACCAGCAATCTGTTTTATTATGACCCTTAGGTGATTCTGAGGCATAACAAATTTGATAACCACTGCCTAATGGTTTTATAAAGTACCCACTTGGTTATTGATATTATCTGCCTGGCCTCTAAAGGCAGTTGGGGTTTTGATCTATTTAGAAACCCTCTAAATTGACAACTTTGCAAACAGAGAAATTTGTGTATGTGCATTTAACTAACAAATAATGTTTCTTTGAAGATAATATGTTAAAGAAAAGAGTATATACAAGTTTATTCTGTATAAAATACCTGAAGGAGACTTTCACTTCATTATTTATATTTCATAAAGAAACAATGGTCTTACGGAATCGTGAGAGTTACTGCATTAGTTACCATGAGTTTAGAAAAGTAAAGCCACTTTGAGCTGAACATTTTGGTCCCCTGGCTGGATCTATTTTCTCGAATGTGCACCCAACCCCTGAGGGGCTCATTTGTACCTTACTTAAACTACAAATCTACTACTTCTTAAAAGCCTTTGGTGATTTCCAGAGAGCTAAAGTCACAAATGTTATATATGTAAATTTTAAGAATTTACTGTTTATTATATGGAATATTATTTGTGAGATGCTATTTAATGTTTATTATGAGAAAAGTAAATCTATGGTAAAATTTGTTTCTCAGTTATTGGGAGAAGTCTGGTTAGATAGTAATTAGTAACCAAGATACTCTCAATATCCTTTAGAGGCTAATGTCATTACACTTTCCTAGAAGAACATTATTTTTATCAATGTATCCCTAAAATAGCGATTGGCACATGATATATATTCATTACATATTTGTTGAATGAATAGGCAATAAAGTATCATTGACAGCTTTTAAGAACTGTCCTGCTGGGCCGTAGTGTCTCAAGCCTGTAATCCCAGCACTTTGGGAGGCCGAGGCAGGTGGATCATGAGGTCAGGAGATCGAGACCATCCTGGCTAACACGGTGAAACCCCGTCTCTATTAAAAATACAAAAAATTAGCTGGGCGTGGTGGCGGGTGCCTGTAGTCCCAGCTACTCGGGAGACTGAGGCAGGAGAATGGCGTGAACCTGGGAGGCGGAACTTGCGGTGAGCCAAGGTTGTGCCACTGCACTCCAGCCTGGGCAACAGAGCCAGACTCCATCTCAAAAGAAAAAAAAAAAAAAACAGAACTGTCCTGTAATGTGAGTTACATTACAGGAACACACTATCACATAATACTGTATGTAGTTGTCTAACAAAATCCAGGATTTACAAATTTAGTACCACTGGAGTAGATCCTCAAGGTCAGAGATGCTTAGTTTTTACACACTTAGGTCACCAGTACCTAGCACTGTGCCTGGCACATGAAAGACACTCATTAAAGATTTATTGAAAAAATGAATAACTGAGAAGATGGATGGAAGGATGGATGAATGAATGGGTGGGTAGGCAGATGTACAACTAGCTGGATAGGCATCTGTTGGTATGAATATTACAAATGTGTGCAATTTAAGCCAGAAGTATGGATTTTATTTTTTAAAACCGAATGAGAAATAGTTTACATAATTTAGGGATGAAATATTTGGAGAGAAGAGAAAGTTACTTTTTTAAAAAAGGAAATTATAAAAGAAAAAATATATTTGGCTAGAATTTACGCATTATAACATTATTGAAAATCTATTTGTTACAGAACAAAAAATTGAAAAAAGGAAGACTTTAAAAACAAACTGAAATAGTTTAATAATTGAATTTTACTTTTTCAGTCTTAAGGAGATGGCAAAAAATAAACAGAGACAAAGGCAAATTATTGTTTTAATGAGCCACATTGATGCGTAAGAAAGGGAACCACATTTGTTCTTCCTGATTGTGCTTATTTCTCCACCAGAGTAAAACATCTGCATAAAGGGTGTGAAATCTCTGGAACCTCTCAAGTACTCTTTGTCATTATATTAATTTTTCAAACCGAATTTCTGATTATTGGAAACAGTTCATGGTGGCTATTGTGTCAATATTGGTTTCCAGACGGCTGTAGTTGGGCATTATTTAGAATAAACATCTGGGGGACTGTAGCCTGGCGTAAGGCAAGATGGTTACTTAGGGTCCTGTGGTCTGAGATTTTTCCAGTGACTTTGAAAACAGTATTTTGCCTTTTTGAGTCTCAGTTTCTCTTTTTGTAAAACTGAAGGATTTAGACTAAAGTATGCTTAAAAGTTCCTTGCAGTTCCATAGCCATCCAGCTTTTACCCCAATATTTTAACAGGGATTTTGTAGACATTGCTTTCTTTTGTTTGACATTTTTGACAGAGTCCACTCCTCCTTGGAAAAGGACTCCTTAGGAAGCCTTTCTAAAAGGCCAGTTAGGCTTCAAGCACTTCAGCAGGCTTAAAGTAATCAACGTGTGTGTAGCAGCCGCCCAGCCAGAGCATGCATAGGAAAAATCGCCACACCCTGGATGGGCTTCACCCTAGAGACCCACACTAAACTGTGACCCTATTTAACTTTGCTGTGTGTCTGGCACTGATGAGACATAGGAGGCTTTCACGAAAGGGGAAAGCTCTGACTTTTAAGATGAGACCTGGAGGTCGGGCGTATTGACCATGAAAAAGATGCTAGGAGGGAAAGCCCCTAAAGAACTCATCGTGGTTTCTTTGAAGCTACCACTGATATTAATACTACATTTGGGAATCCAGTAAGTTGCTTTAGTTTTTAAAAAAGAAGAAAAACATGTTTGGATTAAGATGGAAAAGAGAAGGCAATCTTGGCTATTGAGATAATTCTTCCACTCTTTTGCAAAAGAAAATTTCTAATTCATTTTACTTTTTTTCTAAATCCTTTGACTTTTACATTAGCAAGATCACACATTTGTGTGCTAAGACTCATTCCTGATTTCATATCCAGTGCTGTTCAGATACCTGATGTAGGTTTCCTGAAACACAGTCTCTGTTTCGCCAGAAACCTGCTGTTGAATGCGTAGCCTTTCTGAAGGTGGCAGCCACCACAGATAATGGAAGAAACCTTGAACTAATTTGATAGCTTTTCACCATATTTCGGCAGTAGACCAACTATGAACCTTTCTAATTAAAGTCTTCAGGCTTGTGCCCCCGCCTGCTGGCAATGATCATGACTACTGGCAGAATTGTATTCATGTGGCAAGGTATGTTAAATTTCATTCTCATCATTATCATTGATATCCACTGAATGCCTACTCTTCTTAAGCACTTGAGATAACATGAAACATATGGCAAGTTCTTGTCATCAGGATGGAGACAAGACATACTTAAATAGAAATAAATACGGAAGCATCGATTGTGGGTTTGTGAGTATATATATATATATATATATATTTTTTTTAATTTCTAGGTAATGTCAGTTGGATTTTTTCCTTTTCTTCCTCACAGCAACTTCTTGAGGCAACTCAAGCTAGGATCATCATTGCTATTATGATGAATGAGGCTTTTGAAAGGAGGCGACCAATGGAGTGGCTTGCTGAAGTTTCAAAAATGAAAGGCAGACCCAGGTCATCTGTCTTCTTACTATTAAAATGTGCAAAATTAATGGTAATAGAAATGAGAATGAGCATCCAGAACTCTGTGGATATAGGGATAAAGGGACAGTCTCATGTAACAATAAATACATGTCACTGAACACGTGCTATTGAATATTTTGACAATTTTTCGGTTCTGAAAACTAAGTTTAAGCTCTCTCAGGTGTTCTGAATATGAAATTTTCATAGTGGAGTTTTGGAATGGAAAGAAAGAACTTCTTTTTTGGCATAAGAAGTGGCATGCACTCCAGGGGAAATGTGGTTAAAAATAACATCAGCATCATTAACCTCCATTGCCTGAGAGGAGTGTTGTTCCCAGACGTGGGGAGGGCCAGTCTTCTTTGGCTTCCCTCGCTTCTGTTTGTCTGACTAGCCCTTCCTTAAATGCCAAGTCAAAAAAGTGACTGCACTGAATCTTCCCAGCTATTGAAATGAATGGCAGATTTCCTGGCTTTCTCAAGGGAGGCTTTGGTCAAAGCATGTTCATACGTGTTTTGGAGAAGGATGAGTGGTATAGGATCCAGTAGTTTCTTCCTGTGTCTGCCAAGTGACACTAAGATTTCTGTATGTACCTCCATAATAGCCTGGGCCATTACTGTGTATGAAGTTTGCCGATGGCTGTATTCTAAGGAAAGATAGAAATATTTGTTCTGACCTAAAATAGTGAATAATTTAGAAAGGAGTACAAGAGCCGGGCGCAGTGGCTCACGCCTGTAATCCCAGCACTTTGGGAGGCTGAGGCAGGCAGATCACAAGGTCAGGAGATTGAGACTATCCTGGCTAACATGGTGAAAATCCGTCTCTCCTAAAAATACAAAAAATTAGTCGGGTGTGGTGGCAAGCACTGGTAGTCCCAGCTACCCAGGAGGCCAAGGCAGGAGAATGGCATGAACTTGGGAGGCAGAGTTTGCATTGAGCCGAAACCATGCCACTGCCCTCCAGCCTAGGCAACAGAGCGAGACTCCATCTAAACAAAACAAAACAAAACAAAACAAAAAAAACAAAGAACGAAAGGAGTACAACAGTCTTAAGTGATGTGTGCATAAATATATCAACAACCACTTAGGTTCATTCCCTTTTATGCCTCTATCTAACTTAAACTGCAGCATTAAGTAGTGGAGTTAGAAAGGCACTTATCTTTTTTTTTTTTTTTCCTTTTTTGAGTCAGGGTCTTGCTGTGTTGCCCAGGCTGAAGTACAGTGGCACAATCATAGCTCATTGCAACCTCAAATTCCTGGACTCAAGGAATCTTCTATCCTCAGCCTCCCAAGTAGCTAAGATTACAGGTGCTTGCCACCATGCCCAGCTAATTTTTAAATCTTTTATAGAGCCAGTGGTCTTGCTATGTTGCCCAAGCTGGTCTCAAACTGCTGGCCTCAAGCGATCCTCCCGCCTCAGCCTCCCACAGTATTGGGATTACAAGAAGGAACTACTACACCTGGCCTACTTACCTAAGCCTTGATTTTCTCATTTGTAAAAATGGGATATTAACGCCTGCTTTATAATGATGTTAAAAGGATTAAATACAATACATGCATTTTAAGTGCTTAGCAAGGTGGCACAATACATGATAACCACAATTTTGTTATTATTATGATTTTGTAGAAATGGGCATCTAGATGCAAGGGAGATTGAATTAGTGGCAAATGTGAGTGATTAGTTCATCAAGGTAGACCACAATGATGGGTGAAATAAATTAAAATCGATGTTAAAATAGAAACGATCTTTGCCAAGTAGAACAATACTTCCTTACAAAGTTTCATATAATTCTTGATCAACTGCTTGTGAAACCTTTCATAATAAGAGGATGAATTCATAAGGAACTACAGAATCAGTCACTGTGACTTCAGCCACCTGACATTTCGTGAAAAGGGTAATTTAAACACCTTTATCCATTGACGTGCTCAGATCTGTTGTAGTTGGGCTAGTATTTCTGTGTATATACAGAGACATATGTGTCTATGGCATTAGCAAGTTCTCTCTGCCACTGAAGCACTTTTCTGCCCTCTTGGGGCCAGTTTTCACCATTCCAATGTCCTGAGTAATTTGGCTTTAATCAGAAAGTCAGGATCATTCAAGTCAAAGAGAAAAACCTTTCAGGAAATAGATTATAGAGATTTTCTTGTGAATCCACAAACAAAGTGTTTCCTCCTTCTCCAAGACTAACTAACAAGGGCTGCAGCATCAGCCATACTCAGCAACTCAGCACTTGCATAATACATTGTGGCTTAGGGGTGTGGCTCAATGGCAAACACATAACTGTACTGCCGGTGGTGAATGTGCTAAAGAGAAATCCAGAGGAGAATTTCTGTTAAAATCCATTTCCCATTATACAAGCTGTCTTCAAGACTTGTTTTTGTTATTGTCAGGAGTCAAATATATTTACCATGCTGTTACTGGTTCCATATAGTCAACAGTTCATTTGCATCCGTGTGTATGCTCGTTAGCCTCTGGAGATAATACCTCTTTCTGAAAAATGTTTTGGGATGATTCCCAAACTTTTGTAACTGGGAAAGCAACAGTATTATTTTTTTCCCCTGAGAGAGCAGCTGAGGTGGCTTAAATTTATATTACTAGATAGAATTTCACGGCCCCAGTAATGGCTAATTTATGAAGAACAAAAGAAATGACATTGCTGTATGTATCATGTATCTCTGGTTCTCTGGACAAAAATCTTCAGGATATAGAGAGACCTCTCCTAACTGACAGGACAGCTGGAAAGGGACTAAGGAACAAATGCAAGGAAACACAGAGAAGATGCAGCAGCTCCCATAATAGAGATATGCATGTACCTATCTGAAGGTACGTTAAGATATTGGCAACTCATGATAAAAACATTCTTAGAAGAACAACATTTTCTATTGAATTAACCACATTGATTCAGTGTACTCACACTTGAATGGCTACCTTAGATCTATCTGGAATGGCTGTGACCAATAGATAAAGGGAAATTTGGTAGATATTCTAAGAAGACAAAGTATAGGACTTTGGAATGGCCAAAGCTGCCCAAAGCTGGAATGGGCTGTTTTGGAAGGTAGTGAATCTCCTGTTGTTGAATGCATGCAAGAAGTGGGTCACGGGACAATTGACAGAACTTTGCAGAAGATCCACGTACCAGAAGAGAGAGTGGGGTTTGGCCAGATGAGTCTTAAGAACTTTTCAGTCTCAGATTCAATGGAAAAAAGCAATGAGACTACATTAAACATATGTTGGAGTTTTAATTTGCAAACTTGGCATTATTATTATTTTTTCTAACCAGTTTAGATCACAGTTGGCATTCATTTCACAAATCACATGACAGATTAAAAAATTAAATAAGCAGACCGGGTGCGGTGGCTCATGCCTGTAATCCCAGCACTTTGGGAGGCCAAGGCGTGTGGATCACCTAAGGTCAGTAGTTCAAGACCAGCCTGGCCAACATGGTGAAACCCTATCTCTAATAAAATTACAAAAAATTAGCCGGGCGTGGTGGTGGGTGCCTGTAATCCCGCTACTTGGCAGGTTGAGGCAGAAGAATCGCTTGAACCCGGGAGGCAGAGGTTGCAGTGAGCCAAGATCATGCCATTGCACTCCAGCCTGGGCAACAAGAGTGAAACTCCATCTCAAAAATAAATAAATAAATAAAAATAAAATAAAATAAAAATTAGGATTTGGTATTAATATTCCCATTATACACATGAGGCAATTAAGGTAAAACAAATTAGGATTTATCACATACCAAAACAAGAATAGAAAATCCCATCAATGATACATGTTGTGGATTTTTTCTCCTTCCAGGATACCGCAGATAATAAAGAGGCAAAACAGCAAGCTAAAGAGTAAGGACATTTAATAGAGGTCTACCCTCATGCCTGAACTTTATGGGAAATAGTCAAGAAGTAGAATGCAAGCACCCCCACCCTCCAACGCAGACACACGCACACGCACACGCACACACATTTCTCCACCCAAATGTCCCGTAACTGCGTACTTCCAGTGGACCACTTACCTCCAGTCCTATCCTTGGGCAGAGCTTCAGTCCAGGCAGAGTGTAGCAATTATGATCTTGTCTCAAGCAGCTCTCCAAGGGCACTGGTTCAGCCTTAGCTTGGTCAGGGAATAACCAAAAGATTGAAGTAATCTCTGCCCTCTGTACAACAGTTCCAGGCTGAGTGCAATGATGCTGAGATAAATCATATCCTACCAATATCAGCTTGGGAAAATCAGAAATGCTGGACCCACTCTTGGGGAGGCATTTTATCTTGAGGAGTAGTTCAAGGTTGGTCGAAAGAAGATGATTGAGGGAGACAAAAATGTTCATGCCAGACTCCTGGGTCAGTGCTATTTCTACCATAGAACTCTCGTGTTGGCATGAAGGGAAAACCCTGGGTTGGAATCAGTTATTCTGCAGTGAGTAAACAGAGCCAAAGGGGCTCTGAGTAAGGCTTGTTACACACTGAAGCATGCTTTACATTTTTCGCAATTTAGTTTCTAAAGTGGATTAAGCAGATTTTACTATTTAAGCCTTTAATTCTTAGAATTTATAGAAACTAAATAGATAAACATAGGAAACTGGAAGTCGTCTTAAAAATCATGTGTCCTGGGCTGGATACAGTGGCTCATGCCTGTAATCTCAGGAAATTAGGCAACATAGTGAGGTTTCGTGTCAGCAAATAATTTTTAAAAATTAGCCAAGCATGATGGTGCACACCTGTAGTCCCAGCTACTCAGGAGTCTCAGCTGAGATCACTTGAGCCCAGGAGTTGCAGGTTGCAGTGAGCTATGATCAGCCACTGCACTCCACCTTCGGTGGCAAAGTGAGACTGTCTCTAAACATTAAAATAAAATAAAATAAAATCATCTGGCCCAACCCTTCATTTTACAGATGAAGTAACAGATTCAGAGATATTGAATGGTTTGCTTAAGGTCACTCGGCAGGTTGCCAGCAGAGCCAAAATTAGGATTCCTCTCTGCTGACTTCCGGTCTTACACATCCCCTTTTACCAAGCCTCCCTCCTTCCTCACGTCTAGTAAGGAAGTTTCTGTGACTCTGAAGACACCAGCCAGGGAGTATGGAAAGAATCACACAGAGCAGAATGATAAAGAGGCTTCCATGCTAAGGCTAAGGAATTAGAGAAGCCACGAGGCCACGAAGAGCGGCAAAGAAGACAGCTTTTCATTATGACTCAAGCCACAGAAGATGTGGGCTCAAGATTGGTGTCTGTGTTCACTCAAATACAACCACGATGTGAATGAAATCTCTCCTCTTTCCTAATGTCCCATTTCTCCCCAGTCATCAGTCTCAGATGCAGCCAACTGAGCTTCTTTCCCAGTACATAGCCTGCACTTTTTGAGCAGCCTGCTTTCGTCAGTTACGATTGTTTACCTAGAAGATAATCTTTTCACCTGAAGCTGCCAAACCCTATCCATCTGTCAAGGTTGATCCTAAGCGTCTGCTCTTTTATGTGGAGCTTTACTTCTCTCTCCTGAATGATATGCTTCTCACATAGCCATACCTGTGGATCACCTGTCTACTTTTCTCTCAGAAGGGGTGACATTATTTGCATAAAAACAGGAGACAGAAACTTTGATGACAAGAAATCCCGTAACTTTACAAAGACTTGAAATAGTTATTCATTCCTTCATTCAATCTTTTAGTTTAACAAGCCTGGGCCGAGCCCTGCTTCTCATATTCAAACCTCATCTTTTCCTCCACGATCAGCACAAATGTTACATTCTTCATGAATCATTCCCTAATTCCTCACCTGTAAGCAATAAATACTTCTCATAAATCAACTATTTATTGTCCATATTTTGCCACCAAAAGTTTTTCTTTTTCTCCCTAGTAGACAGCAAATGCCCAGACAGTAATTTTCTTCAGGAAAAATACCAAGAAAACATAACACCTACTTTTTTCCTATTTAAAAAAAATAAGATCAAAGTTAAGATTTACCAATCCTCTACTCACACCAAATTCTTGATCTCAGTGTAATATTTCATATGCGGAAATGATGAAGTGATGATTTAATTACATCTTAATTGGTTTTCTTCTCTCGTGGAGGATTTTCAAGGCTATTAGCATTTGGCAGCCAGGACCATTCCGCTTACTCTCTGGACCTGGAAAAGATATTTGAAAACTGAGCAGCAGGCAAAGCCAGGGTTGTTAAAATCGCCATTTCCCTAAAGGATGTTAAAAGTCCTAAGGGAAAATATTTACAAGGAAAATCTGTTTTCTCTTTGGAATTTACAGATTTTTATTTGTCTATTTTTCTCTTCTTACATGTCTCACCCTTGCCCTGTCCTATGTGGCAGGAAGACAGACCCACTTGTCCTTCCACAGAAGGATCCATCATCCAGTAGCTGACTGAATTCTACACCTTTTTTAGTAAATGCCTTTCAGTTTATCAAAGTTTGTTAACAGATCTTCAAGTGTCATTTGTTTATTTCTACTTTTAACGAATTCTTAAGAGTAACTTACTAGTTCCAGTTTAACTAAACTGCTTTTGAAAAACAGCTATCAGGAGACTGCTACAGTTTGTAACCAGCTGCCATAATTTAAAAAACTTGGTGGTAAAATAAATTGAGTTAGGTGTCCTTTCTATGTGTTCTCACATCATTCTCCTTTGCACTTGACTCACTACCTGGTAATTGTCATGTTCATTTACTGCTATAGCCCTCCCAATGCTATAATCTCTTATTATATTACTATTGATATATATTGAAGAGCACACCCATGCCCTGTGTGCCTATCATGCATAGTTGGTAACTAGCCCACAGTAGCCCATCCAGGGCTCTCAATCAGTGTTTGATGAGTGAACAACCATGTGGACAGCTTTTCTTACAGCCCTTACTGAGAGCCCAAAGTGTGCCAAGCAGAGTTAGTCACTGGGAATACAACAATCAATCAGAGACACACAGAGACACAGCTTGTTATGAGCTAAGCAGACTTTCAAGTTTAAAGAGAGAAACTAGTTCTGTTTTTCATACAAATGAGTTTTTATTTTGACTTACAAAATCTCTTAATCTTCTATACACTGGTAAACAGTGTCTTCAGAACTCTGCCCCCAGAGAGCCACTGGGGGGAATACAGACATAACAGTGGATGATTACAATACTACGAAAGAGGTACCATGAGGGGAAGCCCAGAGGTGGATGGGATCTTGTGGGATTTAGTTGTTCACGGAAGACATAGCAGAGGAAATGATGTTTAAGCTAGCCACTACAGATGAGTGAGAAATAATCAGTCAAAGATTTGGAAGGAGAATTTTCCAAGAAGAGGGACACTACAAACCCAGAGGGGAGGCTGAGTGGAACTGAGACAAAATTCATCAGGACCATATTTTAGAAAACAGCAGAGAGTAATGAGATTTAAGTCTGGGCAGGTAAACCACGAGCAGTCAGGCAAGAGCTTGTGAGTCATGTTTAGGAATTTGAACTTTATCCTTAGACCAGTGGGGAGGCTTTGGAAGTTTTAAATCAGAGAGGGATAAGATCAGATTTGCATTTTAGAAAGATCACTCTGGCTGCAGTGTGGTAAATAGATTAAGGAGAGCAGGAGTTCACAAGAAAATTTCCTACAGCTGTTTTCCTTTGTACATTTAAATATGTCCCCTCCCTTCCCCCGCCCCCCCATACACCTCTACCTACACACAAGCACACACCTTTTCAGAATTTCACTTGTCTTATATAAATTAAATTGACTGGTGGCCTAATTTGACCCAATTTCAAGATGAAGCCCTTTCATGCTTGAAATATTTATTTATTTAGGAAATCATGGTTAAGCTCTACTTTTGCTTACTTTCTCATTCTACTTCCATTCCTGTTTCTTCATATACCATACATATGCTTGTTTTTAAAATTAGAGAACAAGAAAAAAATTAAAAGTAGTCAATTATTAAGTCTCATTTCTCCACGTGGATACTATGACTATTAACATTTGGTGTATAAAATTTTTCTAATGAATTCATATTACATGAGTAGAATCATTATACAGACTGTCATACAATCTGCTTTTTTCATTCGAGAGAATATCATGAGCATGTTTGCATTCTAATTATTCTCAGTGGGCATATAATATTCTACCATATGATTGTGTTGTAAGTTAATCTATGCCTGTTAGAAATTTTGCTTTTAATTTAATCAGACCATCGTTTATCTGGAGTCTTAAAAAATCTGCTTCACAAAATTAAGATGACATTCTCCAGGCAGCTCTTTGTGTTGGATGCTGTGGTATTTGGGGTTTCCAGCACTTTTCAGTAACTTTACCAGCTAATCAAAATAATATCAGAAAAGTATCTTCCCTTTGGGAAGCTTTCTGCATTAGGAAAACTGTTTACTTAAAATAAAATAAATGGAGATGCCTAAAGGAAGAGGGTCTTGATCAAAGTTATTTTTTAGGATAAACTAAAATGGAAGGTTTAAGGACCATAAATAAAAACGACTGTATCACTCCAGAATGACTACAAAAATAATTTACCTTGAATTTTTTAGTCTTATTCCGAGAAAGTATAAAGAAAAATCAGACATTTTCATTTTTGATGGAACTCTTTTTTTTTTTTTTTTTTTTTTTTTTTTTTTTTTTTTTGAGACGGAGTCTCGCTCTGTCGCTAGGCTGGAGTGCAGTGGTGCAATCTCGGCTCACTGCAACCTCCGCCTCCCAGGTTCAAGCAATTCTCCTCTCAGCCTCCTGAGTAGCTGGGACTACTGGCTCATGCCACCATGCCCGGCTAATTTTTTGTATTTTTAGTAGAGACGGGGTTTCACCATGTTGGCCAGGATGGTCTCGATCTCTTGACCTCGTGATCCTCCTGCTTCGGCCTCCCAAGGAACTATATTTTTTTCTTAACTTTGTTTCCCATTCTGTTTTAATGTCATAATGAGTCTAACAAGGTCACTTTCTGATACTTTTGTAGAAAGAACACTGCATTAAAAGTTAGGATACTTTAGTTGCTAGCATTGTCATTGATCATGCTGGGAGGATGTCATAGAGCTTAGCGGTCTGATTTCTGGTGTAAGACAGAAATGAGGCCGGGTGCGGTGGCTCAAGCCTGTAATCCCAGCACTTTGGGAGGCCGAGGTGGGTGGATCACGAGGTCAGGAGATCGAGACCATCCTGGCTAACACGGTGAAACCCCGTCTCTACTAAAAAAATACAAAAAACTAGCCGGGCTTGGTGGCGGGCGCCTATAGTCCCAGCTATTTGGGAGGCTGAGGCAGGAGAATGGCCTGAACCCGGGAGGCGGAGCTTGCAGTGAGCCGAGATCCGGCCACTGCACTCCAGCCTGGGCGGCAGAGCGAGACTCGGTCTCAAAAAAAAAAAAAAAGACAGAAATGAGTTTAAAGTCACATTACATTACTTATTATTTTTAAATTTCTTAGTTGTAAATGAAGTTATTGATGCTAAACTCATTATTTTCAGCGTATATTAGTTTGCCAGGACAGCCATCACAAAACTACAGACTGGGTAAGTTAAACAGCAGACATTGATCTTCGACTGTTCTGGAGGCCAGAAGCCCAAAGTCAAGGAGTCAGGTTTGTTTTTTCCTGCAGCCTCTCTCCGTGGCTTGCAGATTGCTGCCCTCTTACTATGTGTTTATGCAGTGTTTCCTCTGTGTGTACTCGTTCCCCTGGTGTCTCTCTCTGTGTCCTAATCTCCTCTTCTCAAAAACAAACAAACAACCAACAAACCAAAAAACCACCAGACAGATTGGATTAGGGCCCAGCCTTATGGCCTCATTTTAACTCAGTTTCTTCTTTAGAGGTTTCATCTCCAAATACAGTCATATTCTAAAATACTGGTTGTTAGTACGTAAGAATTTTGGGAGACACCATTTAGTGCAAAACACATGGTAATATGTAATACATTTATTTCAGGTCTCTGGCGTATTACCTGTTTAATAATAGTAGCAACTATTATTACTTGACCTCTCTGAACTTCATTCTTCTCATTTGCAAAATTGGGATATTAATATCTGCCCAGTCTACACATGATGATGACTTGATTATTTATATTAACATTCTTTTTAAATTAAATGGTAGAATACTCTTGTGCATTTTAGGCGTACACGCATACACTCACCATCTTCTCTTTGGGAATATGCAAATTGCGTCCAGGCATTTTAGGCATATACACATATTCTCACCATCTTCTCTTTGAGAATATGCAAACTGCATCCAGGCATTTGCTATTAGCTTCTTTTTACGTTAAAGCTGGAAGTTGGAAGGGTGGGACTTAGGCTCCTAGTCATCTTCCTTTTATTTTTATAGGGTCTCCGCATCCTCAGCTCCTAGACACACACATTTAGTAAGTTTCAAGCCTTTCCCACAGTGCTTCCTTTGCTCACATGGGGCAAGGAGCAAAGATTAGTGAAAGTGGAACAGAATCTCTCTGCCTCACTGTCTCCAAGTAGAGGCAAATGAGATTTCCTCTAGTGCCTCATGGGAGTGTTTCCAAATAAAAAAGAACAAAAACTGCTTATATTATTTCATAATAAAACCACATGTTTTTCTGGGTAGAAAGAGTAGAAATGGCAACTCTCAGATGGAAGGCTATATTCATTTTCATGACTTGGCTAAAATTTCTCTCTGGCTTAAAATTGGGCTTGCTATGGAGTCTTCAAAATAGGAAACGTTTTAAATGAACAGAAAGTGAGTCTTCCAGAAATGTGAAATGTGGAAGTGTAGTACCTTATTGGGATGCCCTACCAACTGAATTGTTAGAGTGTGAGTATGCAGGTTGATTCCATAACACTCAGCATTCAGGGCCAGGTGGAGATCCGGTTGGAAGGAGTACAGTATACTGGCACGTATTGCTCAGTAAGATTGATCTGATCCAGCTCTCTCATAGACCATCCTATGCTACTGGAACAAACTAGCAACCTAGACTTTCTCCTCTCTCAGATGGAGATGTTTCTGGAAGGAAATTTTAAGAGCTACAAATCACTCAATTGCTTTACAATTTTCATGTGCTCCCCAAAATAAAACCGAATACGTGCTTAACTTTCAAACCCCTCCCCACTTTGGCATCAGACTACCATGTTAGTATTCTCTGCTCTTTCAAACCCCACTCCCAAAACCAGTACTCCCAATAAACTAACTCTCAACTATAGATGACGCTTTTCCTCTGTGTCTTACTCGTGGTGAAATGCCCTTCCCAGCACCTCTGCCTGTTGAAATCTCATCTGTCCATCAGGGTCTGTTACAGATGCCATATCTGTAGTAAGATCCCCATGAAGACTTTCCAGATCCATCTATTCAGAAGTTCTTTCTCCTACTTTGAATACGTACAGAATTTCTTTTTACTTCCCTTAAGGGCCCTTGCTTAACCCCGAATTATAGGTATATGCCTGATTTCCCACCCCATCCCCCAGATTCACGACTGAAACGCAGGAATTATCTCGGATTTCTCCCCACGGTTTCCGCCTACCCAATGCCCAGCACAGGCCCCTCATTAAATGTTGCTCGGGTGGAATGGGAAGATGAAGTACAGCAGCCTGAGCTTCAGAACCTCTAGGAATAGAAAGCTTGTCGTCCTCTCTGCAGACACAGCAGGACTCCATGTGTGGAAGTGCACAGCAGGAGTCTTTCCTTAGCACAGACCAAACATGCAGCTGCTACACTCTGCCACACTATAACATTTCAAGGGGGAAGGGAGCCAGTGTAAACCCACATATACACAAAATCGAAATCAGAAACCCTCAGTTTTTTTAACCACCGAATATAATTTCACAGTCTATTTGATATGATTTTTCTAGGCTGTGGTTCAATTCAAGCCAGTCTCTTCATTTAAACCCAATCCTATAGTACTCTTCTATACTTATGAGCAGTCGCTTTGCAACTTTGATTTGCGTTATTCTGGGTGGCATGGAGGAAGTGATGTCTGCCACCGACTTTTGGAGAGGTGCATTTTGGGTCTGACTTTTTTATATGCACTTATTAAAAATGGTAGACTCTTAATTTTCCTGCTGAAGAAGGAAGATTGTCCACTTAGTCTCAGGCACAGTGGGCTACACTAAAAACATTATTAACTTTGGAATTAGAAGACCAGGTTTCAGCTCATCTGTCAGAACCCACGTGACCCTGAGAAGACCACTTTTCACGCTATACTTATCTTATTCATGTAAGTATATTAGGGAAGCAGATGTCACAGCAGGTGAAGAGCTATTTCAATATCTGCATTCGGGATTCTGGGATCACTTGGGTCATTGTTTTATAATAAAGTCATTCTTTCATCAACGTTACTGAAGTTTACTATATATATACACACACATATATATATATATATGTGTCAACAAATAGCAGACGGCTGATTGGTTTTTTGAGCCACTCTGAAACCGACTGGAAGGGTTTTGGTTGAAAGAGTTTGAAAAATGTGAAATACATTGAAAAGTGTGAAATACAATGTCCCATTTACAGAGATTAACTGTTACAGTAGTACATTAAAAAAAAAAAATCTGAACGCTGTATCCTAAAGAAATATGTTTAACTCTTACTACAGTTCCTCTTACACTTTGTTAATTATAAAAGCATTTTTATAAGTCTTATGAACATCTAGGGCAATACATTTCTTGGCAAGATAAGGGCTGACTAAACATCAAAATAAACTTTTTTTTTTTTTTTCTGTCCTTCTTGGTTGCTCTAACTTATTTATAATAACGGATTGCTCCTTCATTTAGGAAACTCTTCTCTGGCTTTCTCTCTGGGAAAAGACCTCAAGCTTTTCTCAAGTGAAGACTTTGCTTGATATCAGATCTCTTGTCAAGGTTCTTGACTGCTAAGAAGATGTACTTATTTGGACGCCTTTTCATTATATCAAACACAAACTAGCTCAAAGTGAAAAGAAAAATTTCTCCAACCCACAACCAAAATTTGCAGCCACCTAAAGAATACTGTTTCCATTGCTATTACCACCATATTCCAAGTTAACTAGTTTTGAAATTTTAAGTATGCCTTTAACTTTGCATTTCCGTTTGACCAACTTACTTCTTCTCTGTTATGTGAGAAAGAGAAATACAATGGTTTCCCCAAAATGTTGCCTCTTCTTCAGTATCCCTTTACTCTCAGTTTGTCCTACAACAACTAGGCTAATGTTTCCACAACTAAAATGATATAATCAGGTTTATCGTAGGCCTCCAGTCTTACACTCTTCTCCCTGCCAATGAGGAAGTTCTTCCTGCCAGTAAGTGAAGTTTTACTTCACATATGTTAGCTTTTATTTTTCACAGTCCTTTTTGGAATGAGAGAGATATATTTTCATGACTACATTCACAAACATTCACATATAGATAATACATAGATATATCTATCTGTTTCCCCTTTTCCAGGAATAAAAATCAAAACAACTCAGCTTAGAATCAAAGATCCCCATAATCCAGTCCTGTTCTACCTTGTTTCCCATTACTCTGGAATCGAAACCTTCCACATGAGCCAGGTTATCCAAAACACTATCTTATAAATACATCTGAGACATTTCTACTGTACCATTGTGATGCTATTCTGCAGCTGGGACATCCACATGTTTTCTGTTTGTTAAGACCCTCAGTCCTACTTTCTCAGTGAGGCCTTTCATGAACCTTCCAGATTACTGTATTTCACATGTCTCCCAATTTTGACAGCATTGTGTTGCCTGCCACCCACCCATTCTGCCCTAAAAGCTTGTAAATTCCCAGTTCTTTTTTTTTTTTTTTTTTTTTTTTTTTTTTTTTTTTTTGAGACGGAGTCTCACTCTGTTGCCAGGCTGGAGTGCAGTGGCATGGTCTCGGCTCACTGTAACCTCTGCCTCCCGGGTTCACGCGATTGTCCTGCCTCAGCCTCACAAGTAGCTGGGATTACAGGCATGCGCCCCCACACCTGGCTAATTTTTGTATTTTTAGTAGAGATGGGGTTTCACCATGTTGGCCAGGCTGGTCTTGAACTCCTGACCTCATGATCCACCCGCGTTGGCCTCCCAAAGTGCTGGGATTACAGGCATAAGCCACCACGCCCGGCCAATTCCCAGATCTTGATATTAATAGTCCGTGTATGTCTTCTTGTCCTAACTGGGCTATATTTAATAAAAGATTAGGATCCTGTCGCATTTATTTTGTATCCTCAGACACTTGTCATCTATCACAGTTCTTTCTATGCCTGAAGTGACCAGCAAACCTGTTCCATAAACAAGACATGCAAAATTCACCTCTACTTGGAAATCGTGGTGACTAAAATCCCAAGTGTATATTTGTGAATGTTTATTTTAATCAAAGAGGTAGCTTCTAATTATACTTTTCCTGCTAATATTATAGGCAGGTTCTTTATCCACCTGTAAAATGAAGCGGTGGGACTATATGATGTAGATAGTCTATCCAGCCCTAGTCTTCTATAGTTAATTGCAGTTAATATTTATAAGATCAATGCAAGAGCCACAAAAATAACAGAACTGATGCAACCAGATATGTTTAGTCAGTAAGTAGATCTCTCCCAAATTTCAGCTTTCTCTAGAATTTACATGGACTAGAACTTTCTTTGTAATATAGTCTCTTGGCTGAGGTACAAAGAAAATGTTTGAGTTTATGTTTAACCCGTATATATGGCAAGGATATTTCATATACTGTACAGCCTGAAGGTTATTGCTGTGGCTGGATACTTATAAAAGTGCAGGTGTGATGCCAGAGGAATTTATGAAACATTGAAATGAAAGAACTCTATCATCAAAACCACCTCTTTAGTAAGAGCATGTGGCCTGTCAGGTTAGGAGTACCCATTAGTGAGCTTGGTGGGTTACATACCTGCAGAGACCTTAGTCTCTTCTTAAAGATTCCTCCAGGAGGGGTCTGTGGAATAAAATTCCCCTTGGCTTGCAGCCACGATGCATTCCTTTGCATAAGCTGAAATGAGTGTTTGGAAATAATTTTTGAAGTAAATCTTCCCACTCCTATAAGCAAGAGTTTAGATTTCACAGAAGAACGTGGCATGTTTATACCAAAAAGGTACAAGTGGAAAGGCTTTTGATTTGCTTGTTTGCTTTTCTTGCATTGCTCACAGTAAAGTGATTTGAGTGGAATGTTAAGTTTGTTTCATAAACACAAAATGGAAGGGAGACCAAGCGTGTTGGAAATTGTAATGACAGAATTTATCTGTACATTCACTAAACCCGAAAACCCTCCTTAAATCATCAAAATTGCCAAGCTATTTTCAGTGTTACCCTAGTTACAATTTTCAACAGGCCAGGGCCCAAATGATTACTTCTTCTCCCTGATCTATATGCCCCCCATGCAATCTACTCAGGAAACATGTGGACTTACAGGAGAAGCACTAAATAAACCCATACTTTGATTCACAGTTGCTTATGACAAGCATTTTATGTCTGATGCTTTGCCGTTTCACAAAACCATGTTGCAGACAAACCCACAAACTTTTGAAATTTTTTTTCATATTCTCAAGACCAGAAAAATCATTCCCCGGCCTGCATTAAGCTATTTCACTGCTGATTTTCAAGAAGGTATCTTAGAAACAGAAACCCATAGTTAATTGCCATTTTGCTATCGTAATTGACAAATTCAAAAGATTGTGACATATAGTTTGAGGAAAAAATGTGATCTGGCTGTTAATGGTTGCAGAGACATAACTGATAGTGAACAATTAGGAAGCTGGCTTTTGGCTCTAGTAACTTGATGGCCCGCTAAAACTTTTTTTTTTTTTAATTGAGTCACTAAGGAAAGACAATATTTTTCTCCCTTTATTATAATGAAAACCAGGAAAAATATGAGTCAGGTGTTATCACAACAAAATTTGTTTTTGTACCCTAAAGTTCTTTAAGGCGAACTCTGTCCCTGGACAAGTTTTGACTTGATGCTATAAATTATTGTTTGTATCGTAATATACACTTGTCAATAATTATCAGCCACTTTCTGCACTGGTCCTGAAGTGGAGGTAACGGCTCCTCTAGCTTTTGGAAACGGTTCTCTTGGGCAGACACTCAATAAATGGCCAGTTTTATTTCTCTTATTTTTATTACTAATATTGTAAATGCTTTGCGAACTGTATAAAACATACAAACTGTATGACAAATGCAATTTTAATTATCGGCAACCTCACAAGTTAGATTGTGCTCAGCAGTACAGGGGTCCTGTGTAAGAGGAGTAGAGTTCTGTGTTCACACATAGAGAGACACTGGCAGGGTCGTGTGTAAGAGGAGTAGAGTTCTGTGTTCACATAGAGAGACACTGGCAGGGTCGTGTGTAAGAGGAGTAGAGTTCTGTGTCCACATAGACACTGGCAGGGTCGTGTGTAAGAGGAATAGAGTTCTGTGTTCCCACATAGAGAGACACTGGCAGGGTCGTGTGTAAGAGGAGTAGAGTTCTGTGTTCACACATAGACACTGGCAGGGTCGTGTGTAAGAGGAGTAGAGTTCTGTGTTCACATAGAGAGACACTGGCAGGGTCGTGTGTAAGAGGAGTAGAGTTCTGTGTTCACACATAGAGAGACACTGGCAGGGTCGTGTGTAAGAGGAGTAGAGTTCTGTGTTCACATAGAGAGACACTGGCAGGGTCGTGTGTAAGAGGAGTAGAGTTCTGTGTTCACACATAGAGAGACACTGGCAGGGTCGTGTGTAAGAAGAGTAGAGTTCTGTGTTCACATAGAGAGACACTGGCAGGGTCGTGTGTAAGAGGAGTAGAGTTCTGTGTTCACACATAGAGAGACACTGGCAGGGTCGTGTGTAAGAGGAGTAGAGTTCTGTGTTCACACATAGAGAGACACTGGCAGGGTCGTGTGTAAGAGGAGTAGAGTTCTGTGTTCACACATAGAGAGACACTGGCAGGGTCGTGTGTAAGAGGAGTAGAGTTCTGTGTCCACATAGAGAGACACTGGCAGGGTCGTGTGTAAGAGGAGTAGAGTTCTGTGTTCACACATAGAGAGACACTGGCAGGGTCGTGTGTAAGAGGAGTAGAGTTCTGTGTTCACACATAGAGAGACACTGGCAGGGTCGTGTGTAAGAGGAGTAGAGTTCTGTGTTCACACATAGAGAGACACTGGCAGTGTCGTGTGTAAGAGGAGTAGAGTTCTGTGTTCACACATAGACACTGGCAGGGTCGTGAGTAAGAGGAGTAGAGTTCTGTGTTCACACATAGAGAGACACTGGCAGGGTCGTGTGTAAGAGGAGTAGAGTTCTGTGTCCACACATAGAGAGACACTGGCAGGGTCGTGTGTAAGAGGAGTAGAGTTCTGTGTTCACACATAGACACTGGCAGGGTCGTGTGTAAGAGGAGTAGAGTTCTGTGTTCACACATAGAGACACTGGCAGGGTCGTGTGTAAGAGGAGTAGAGTTCTGTGTTCACACATAGAGAGTCACTGGCAGGGTCGTGTGTAAGAGGAGTAGAGTTCTGTGTTCACACGTAGAGAGACACTGGCAGGGTCGTGTGTAAGAGGAGTAGAGTTCTGTGTTCACACGTAGAGAGACACTGGCAGGGTCGTGTGTTAGAGGAGTAGAGTTCTGTGTTCACACGTAGAGAGACACTGGCAGGGTCGTGTGTTAGAGGAGTAGAGTTCTGTGTTCACACATAGAGAGACACTGGCAGGGTCGTGTGTAAGAAGAGTAGAGTTCTGTGTTCACACATAGAGAGACACTGGCAGGGTCGTGTGTAAGAGGAGTAGAGTTCTGTGTTCACACATAGACACTGGCAGGGTCGTGTGTAAGAGGAGTAGAGTTCTGTGTTCACACATAGAGAGACACTGGCTGGGTCGTGTGTAAGAGGAGTAGAGTTCTGTGTTCACACGTAGAGAGACACTGGCTGGGTCGTGTGTAAGAGGAGTAGAGTTCTGTGTTCACATAGACACTGGCAGGGTCGTGTGTAAGAGGAATAGAGTTCTGTGTTCACACATAGAGAGACACTGGCAGGGTCGTGTGTAAGAGGAGTAGAGTTCTGTGTCCGCATAGACACTGGCAGGGTCGTGTGTAAGAGGAGTAGAGTTCTGTGTTCACACATAGACACTGGCAGGGTCGTGAGTAAGAGGAGTAGAGTTCTGTGTTCACACATAGAGAGACACTGGCAGGGTCGTGTGTAAGAGGAGTAGAGTTCTGTGTCCACACATAGAGAGACACTGGCAGGGTCGTGTGTAAGAGGAGTAGAGTTCTGTGTTCACACATAGACACTGGCAGGGTCGTGTGTAAGAGGAGTAGAGTTCTGTGTTCACACATAGAGACACTGGCAGGGTCGTGTGTAAGAGGAGTAGAGTTCTGTGTTCACACATAGAGAGTCACTGGCAGGGTCGTGTGTAAGAGGAGTAGAGTTCTGTGTTCACACGTAGAGAGACACTGGCAGGGTCGTGTGTAAGAGGAGTAGAGTTCTGTGTTCACACGTAGAGAGACACTGGCAGGGTCGTGTGTTAGAGGAGTAGAGTTCTGTGTTCACACGTAGAGAGACACTGGCAGGGTCGTGTGTTAGAGGAGTAGAGTTCTGTGTTCACACATAGAGAGACACTGGCAGGGTCGTGTGTAAGAAGAGTAGAGTTCTGTGTTCACACATAGAGAGACACTGGCAGGGTCGTGTGTAAGAGGAGTAGAGTTCTGTGTTCACACATAGACACTGGCAGGGTCGTGTGTAAGAGGAGTAGAGTTCTGTGTTCACACATAGAGAGACACTGGCTGGGTCGTGTGTAAGAGGAGTAGAGTTCTGTGTTCACACGTAGAGAGACACTGGCTGGGTCGTGTGTAAGAGGAGTAGAGTTCTGTGTTCACATAGACACTGGCAGGGTCGTGTGTAAGAGGAATAGAGTTCTGTGTTCACACATAGAGAGACACTGGCAGGGTCGTGTGTAAGAGGAGTAGAGTTCTGTGTCCGCATAGACACTGGCAGGGTCGTGTGTAAGAGGAGTAGAGTTCTGTGTCCACATAGACACTGGCAGGGTCGTGTGTAAGAGGAGTAGAGTTCTGTGTTCACACATAGAGAGACACTGGCAGGGTCGTGTGTAAGAGGAGTAGAGTTCTGTGTCCACATAGACACTGGCAGAGTCGTGTGTAAGAGGAGTAGAGTTCTGTGTCCACATAGACACTGGCAGAGTCGTGTGTAAGAGGAATAGAGTTCTGTGTTCACACATAGAGAGACACTGGCTGGGTCGTGTGTAAGAGGAGTAGAGTTCTGTGTTCACACATAGAGAGACACTGGCAGGGTCGTGTGTAAGAGGAGTAGAGTTCTGTGTTCACACATAGAGACACTGGCAGGGTCGTGTGTAAGAGGAGTAGAGTTCTGTGTTCACACATAGAGACACTGGCAGGGTCGTGTGTAAGAGGAGTAGAGTTCTGTGTTCACACATAGAGAGACACTGGCTGGGTCGTGTGTAAGAGGAGTAGAGTTCTGTGTTCACACATAGAGAGACACTGGCAGGGTCGTGTGTAAGAGGAGTAGAGTTCTGTGTTCACACATAGAGACACTGGCAGGGTCGTGTGTAAGAGGAGTAGAGTTCTGTGTTCACACATAGAGACACTGGCAGGGTCGTGTGTAAGAGGAGTAGAGTTCTGTGTTCACACATAGAGAGACACTGGCAGGGTCGTGTGTAGGAGGAGTAGAGTTCTGTGTTCACACATAGAGAGACACTGGCTGGGTCATGTGTAAGAGGAGTAGAGTTCTGCGCTCACATAGAGAGACATTGGATTTCTATTTATTTATTTTTCAAAATCTGACATGAACTAGATTCTTTGGATGTTAAGGTAATGACTACTACAATAGTCATGGGATGCTGGCAAAACTAGAGTATGAAATTAATGATGACTACCTTCAGAATAAACTTTGAAAAGGATTAAAGCTGATTCCAAAAACAGTAGCAGGAAGCAAATGTCAGCAAGGTCTTGGCCCACACTGCTTTTCGGTAACCATTAGTCATCATCTGACACCTCAAGGGAGAGTGTTGGACAAACACTGCAGAGGTTAAGATCCCTGCCCAGTTATTCAGTCTTACCGTGTCCTAGCATTTAGAACCAAAAACAACAGCAACGTACCAATAATCCATGCACAGTAACTTCGACCCGAGGCAGAGATGACTTGTCTACATTCCATCACTAAGATAATGTGCTCTCCTTCTTACCCAGCAGCCATTCAAGTGTTGGCTGTTGCCTTGGTAGGAAGTTAGACAATACACAGATGAGTTGTGCGACTCTGTCCAATTAAAAGCACACTCTTATTTTTGGCTAGTACTTGATAGTTGGTTTTTTGTTTGCTTGTTTGTTTGTTTTTAACATAAAGGGCATTTCATTTTAAATAATCTCTACTCAGAAATAGTATGTTTAAAAGTTCTGTTTCTTCACTTTAATGTTTTCCTTACCCAGAAAGATGGTTTCTATTTAGATAAGAAATTTTCTAGAAAGCTGATGGAATCTGTTGTTTCACTGAGCTCCTAAGAGTATCCTCATTTGGCTGTGGCTATTCACCATCAGTGCTTAACATTAAAATGTAAACATCAGGCCGGGCGCGGTGGCTCAAGCCTGTAATCCCAGCACTTTGGGAGGCCGAGACGGGTGGATCACGAGGTCAGGAGATCGAGACCATCCTGGCCAACACGGTGAAACCCTGTCTCTACTAAAAAATACAAAAAACTAGCCGGGCGAGGCGGCGGGCGCCTGTAGTCCCAGCTACTCGGGAGGCTGAGGCAGGAGAATGGCGTGAACCCGGGAAGCGGAGCTTGCAGTGAGCTGAGATCTGGCCACTGCACTCCAGCCTGGGCAACAGAGTGAGACTCCGTCTCAAAAAAAAAAAAAAAAAAAAAAAAATGTAAACATCAGATTAAAACTTCACTAGAGTGTTTAGAAAGAGCAGGAATCTATTAATCAGAATTGGGACCATAAGTAATTGAGGTAAAGAGCAGAAGCAGTTTGGCAAAAGAAAGCACTTTAAGAAAGCAGATTCTTCCTTTCCAATATACTCCACGGAGGAAACGGTACTCTTTAGAAATGTCATTTTCCATTTAATCCTTATCAAATTGCATTTTGAAAACTATAAGTATTTACTTATGACTATATTTTACAGTAACATTCCATAAATGCAAAGATAAGTTCATTTTCTACATTAGCATAGCCACCTAACTCATGAATTAACATGTCTTCAAAGCTAGAAAGTTTCAAATGTTCTGCCTTGAGAGGTAGAAAAGGAATATACTGTATAAAAATTTCCCTTACCATGGGAGTATATATTTTAAATAGGTTGTATCTTTTCTATGTCCCTGAGTTTCCTTGCTAAGGCAACTATTTGTATAGTTAGATTTTTGAAATGGAAACGAAAACACTCAAATAAAAAAGTGAAATATGCCAACTTTAGTTTGACACATTAGAAACCCAACATAATATAGTTACTGTAAATGACAGTGAATGTAGTCCTGAGCTTCCCAGTAGTCAAGGCAAAAGGGGAAACACAATATATTAGGTAGCTGTCAATGGATGTAAAAATTAATTTTATAAATTCGCCAAGAGAAACAAACGATTATTTCTTATAACTGAATTATGAAAAGAATTTCAAATATGGATCTTTTTACAAGTTATATTAATGTATTAACATCCTCAGTAATTGTGAAATAAAATGCAAAGTTATTTGCTATATGGCTATTATTTTACTGCAAAAATCTGACTGTTATTTAGAACTGTTTAGGAATTTCCTAAAATAAGATTGAATTCTCATTCAACAGCCCGTTCTTTACATTTAAAGACTGTAATTTACAGGATTTAGTTTAATTCAGTAGGTTAAACAAACTGCTTCCAAATTTTCTTTCAAAATTTAATGTTTTGTAAATTTTAAGAATATTCTTTTAATATATTGTTCATGTTGTAAGAAATGTATTTATTTATTTGGTTCTGTGAAGAAAAATGAACCCAAGTTGGCAAAAATTCGAGTAAATTTGGAGACTTTAGCAAGTAATGAAAATGTCTACAAACGTGCCTTGTGACATATATATGCATACGAGTATATACACACACTCATCTTACAGGTTCATCAAATGATGAATTTTCTTGTTTAGTATGATATACGTGCTGTAATTTGATGACTTCCTTTCTCTCTAGCTGTTGTGCTTATGCTGCTAGCCAGAGCTTAAAACTTATACTGTGGCTTAGAAACAGGATGTCTTCAGTGTCAGCTTACATGCTTGTCACTTGGGAGTTAAAAATCTCTAAAGTTACTATATTGTGAAATCTAAGTTAAAAAGCCAAGGCAAAAACTATAACACTTCATTAAAATGTAATGGATAAATTCCCAAAGTTAGGGTAACAAAAGTAGAAAAAGAATTCATTCATTTATTGAAAATGTTGATGTTTGAGAATAATGGAAATTACTTATTTTAGGCTTGATGTTTTACTCTGATTGTACAAAAAACCTTCAAAAGAGTAAAAAGTGCTGCCAAATATTCTATTTTAGAAGTTTTAATGTGCTTTAGAATTATTACCTCCTTTTCTTTGTTGCACATGCCTGACAAGCTGTTCTTAATTTCATATTCAAACTATTTGAGCTACATATCGTAATTCAGAAAATAGGGAACTTGTACATTTTCCATGCAAAATGTTTGGGAATTTTAGAAGTGTTTCCTTTTGTGTTATGTGTTTGCCTTCTGAATTAAGAAACATTATTATAGCAAGGATGGGCAAAATGGAGACCAAGAGAAAGGAATGGATGCAGGGAACGGAAGGAAAGTAAAACAGACAACTGACTTATGCTATGCTGCATTATTTTGCAAAGTAAAAGCATCATCTCTGACCTGATTACTGCAGTGCTCTTCTGCCCGCGAGGAAGATCTATTTTCCACAAAGAAGTTTGAATTATCGTTTTCAAATGTGTATCAGAGCTGATTATAGCCCTCCTTAAAATACTGTTTCCTTGTGCACTTAGAATGACATTTCAACTCTACCATAGCCTGCACAAATGATCTGTCCTTCTCTAACTTCTAACATTTCCCTCCTTCATCTCTGCTCTGCTTTGAAAGCACACCAAGGCTTTTTCCACTTCAGGCACCTTTCACCTTTCACATTTCTTGGGCCTGGAATGCCTTTCCTCCGCTTCAGTTCATGCCTGGCTCCTCAACTTTGAGGTCTCAGCTCAGAAATTACATTGCAGAGAGATCTTCTTTGATGAATGAATCTAAAGGTGTTCTCCTTCCAGCCCAGTCCCAGCCAGTGCTCACAACTTTGTTCATTGTTTCTTCATAGCACTTAATACAATCTGAAGTTACTTTCGTTACTTATGTATTGACTTGGGATGTATCCCCTTCTATGAGAATGTCAACATTTCTTATAGAAAGCAGGGCCTTTGTCTGTCTTGACCATGTAGGTATTCTCTTTAGTGTCTGATACGGAGTTGGTGCAAAATAAATATTTGCTGAATAAGTAAATGGGTGAACTAATGAATTGGGGCATGACTGGAGAATTGGACCTATGTGTGTGTTCTTGAATAGACAGGTGGTAAGTTATAAAACTTACAGAAGTTCAGTTTCTCTGGAAAGAGTTGGTATAATGGCAGAGAGGAAGAAGTGATGCTAGGAAAATCAGAGCCAAATCCCAGAGTTCTTGAATGTCGTGGGGTGGAGTGTCTGAAACCTCTTTTCTGGTCAATGGATGGCTACTGGTGATTTTTGCATAGTCAATGCGTGCTTTAGCAATCCCTCCTTTATTACTAGCTATGGAAAACTCTTTCTGTGTCAGAGGAGCCTCATTTACACACAGGTTCAAGAGCAGTATAACTTCTGAATGTCAGCAGGCTGTTGATTTAGTCAATGTTCATTTCTTTTTCCACGCAGCGTGACTACCGCGTAGTCATGCTTCTGGGCTGGCAAGAGAAAATGCTTGCCTTCGTTCTTCACAGCTTGAGAGGAAATGGCCCGAGCCTTCTTGCAGGCATTTTTACCAGTATTTCTGACATCTCAGTGGCCTCCTCTAAAAGTCAATACCATCTTCATGTCAGATTATTCCCCTTTCCTCCATTGTTCTTTATGTCACAATTTATTTTTCTAATGCATAGAGTTACCCCCATATCAGAGTTACTCGCTCCTGTGGTTTGTTTTAATTAGGTCTTAAAGGAAGTCCAGTCTGAAGCCTTTAAATGTAGTGTGCTGTTGGTTTGTTTCATTGGAGGAGTGGGTAGGTCCTTCCTTAGCTGAAACCTAGCACTGACAAAGCCTTGTAATAACCTCCATCCAATCATATGACATTATATGTAGCATGCACATGTTTATGTGGATTTTTCTTACCACTTTGGATGTGTGTATTTAATTTATAAAATGGAAGACAGAGATATCAAGCTTCCAGTTAAAACAGTGGTTTATTTTATAGACCCTGGCAGCAAATTCTAGTTTCCTAAACTGATTCACAATAGTTTAAAAGCCAGGGCCAGTTCATGAAGTTTTATGGTTCAGCCTTCAGTCATGGAATCTTTTTTATAGATTGTAGTATCTTCAATTCTGGATTATAAAGGAGGAAAGCACCAAATAAGCAAAACGTCAAATTTGAGAAAAGGACCCAGTTTGTTGACATTGACTGTTTTCAAGAGCTACTGAATCACATTCATTGTGATAACCACATTGGAAGCTGTCAATATGAGTGATGATTTCACAGAGGTTTTTATTAAATGTACAAACTTTTAGTATCTCATAGCAGAGGTCCCCAACCCCTGTGCCCTGGATCAGTGCCAGTCCTATTAGGAACGGGGCTGCACAGCAGAACACGAACCTTACCACCCGAGCTCTGCTTCCTGTCAGAACAGTGGAGGTCTTAGGTTCTCACAGAGGCGCCAGCCCTATTGTGAAGTGTGCATGTGAGGGATCTAGGTTGTGTGCTCCTTGTGAGAATCTTGCGTGATGATCTTAGGTGGAACAGTTTAATCTTGAAACTATCCCCGCACCCCATCCATGGAAAAATTGTCTTCCATGAAACTGGACCCTGGTGCCAAAAATGTTGGGGACCACTGCCTCATAATTTATGAAGCATACTCACATGTAATATACCTTTTAACTTATGTATACAAGATTTACTTCTTACCAGTTTTTTCTCTTTTCTAAGACATATCGTAGATATACTCTACATGTAAAGTAGGTAGAAAATAAAAAGATTAATATACCATATGATCCATATCCACAGAAAGCTCTAATGGGAGAAGCAAATATACTGACAAATATATACAGTACAGAATGGTAAGCACCAATAGAGGAACAGGGTTGAGATTGCATGTGGTGCCTAACTGTGGCTACAGGGATGGGAAAGGGTCTCTTAGAGAAGGTAGGATTTAAGCTTGGCCTTATAGGACATGACGTATTTCAGTAAGAAAAGACAGAGGGACAAAGGTTCTCTAAGTCAGTGGAATATCCTGAGTCAAAGCATAAAAGTAGGAAAATTAAGAACATAAATATTTATTTGTGTTCCATTAACTTTAACGTCTAGTGCTGTAGAATCTAACCTGTTTTACTCATAACTTGTAGATTGGCTGTTACCCAGAGAAAGTTTTCACCAAAAGCACCTACTCTATCCTCTTAAATGATGTGTTCATGGGAGCTATAAACTCTACTCTTTGTTAATAGGAACATATTCACATCCTTGAAACAGATCATTTATATATTGTATGCTATTATTTATTTTTTTCTAGTGCTCTAGTGACTGCTGAACACATTCGTACATATTTCACAATTGAATCCTTCCAAAATTCTCCATAGTAAGTGACGGTATGTAGTTCTTTTGAGCATTTTTTCTTTAGGGAAAATTAAAGCACCAATGTTTAAACAACTTTTTCCAGGTTCACTTGGCCACTAAATGGCCACATTTTTGAACCCATTCTTTATACCTATATAGTTATTACTATGTAGATGCATGCAATTCATATTTATCTGTATTGATATGTAAGAGATTGAGAAAATTCAAGTTGAGAAAGATGAAGTCCGAAATTAGTGATTTTGACAGTCAAATTAATTCTGGGTGCACAGAATTGAGGACAAAAGTAAAAGTGGCGGGAAGAGCTCATTTCAGGCAAGATTTAATGGAAGGAAAGTCAGTAGCTAAGAATATGCAAATCACATTTAAAAAGGGAAGGCTTTACTATTATGGGATGAAGGTAAGGATGTCAGGTCTTAAAACAGGGCAGTTTATGTTTTTGTGTTAAGAGTCTTTATATTTCACAAGACTGCAGGGACTGGGCACTTGTGAGTCTACTACTTCTATTTTTTAATAATTGAGGGCAAAATTGTCAAAAGCAGATGCAGCTGAATCTTACATGCCATTCTGTAATTTTATATTGCTCAATAACAATTAGTTTTCATTTCTTCACACTTTAAAATGGATTGAACATAGTTTAGATTCCACCATGAAAAAGATAACTAATGTGAATTTTTATTTTTCTGATGTGAGGTAAATGTATCTGTCTATTGAAATTCTCCATGGCTAAAGCATATGTAAACATGTGAAGTGGGTGGATCACGAGGTCAGGAGATAAGAGACCATCCTGGCCAACACGGTGAAACCTCGTCTCTACTAAAAATACAAAAATTAGCTGGGCACGGTGGTGTGCGCCTGTAGTCCCAGCTACTCAGGAGGCTGAGGCAGGAGAATCGCTTGAACCCTGGAGGCAGAGATTGCAGTGAGCCGAGATCGCGCCATTGCACTCCAGCCTGGCAACAGAGAGAGACTCTGTCTTAAAAATAATTTTTAAAAATGTGTTAAAATGGGTAAATTAATTCCATTTAAAAAAATGGATCATTGCTTGTTACATGGAGATCACTGTATTAAGTGGTTTAGGAGACAGTTGGCAGTGTCTGTGTAGTGGTTGTTCAAAATTATTTTTTATTAATGAGAATCAGATATTAATGAGAATCAAAGTTGTAAGTTTGGAATAAAATATCTCAAAGCTGTGTGGTAGAGCATCATGTGCTGTTCTTAGCATCTTTATGCGTTGGAATAATTTATCCTTTTGATTTTTTAGAAAGTTTTGTCTTATTTTAATTGACACATAAGTATACATAATTATGTGTACAGGTGTTGTTTCCATATGTGTATTCATTATATGATGATTAAATCTGGGTAATCAACAAAACTGTTGCCTAAAACATTTACCATTTATTTTGGTGACATCATTAAAAATGCTTTCTTCTGGCTATTCTGAAATATATAATACAAAATTGTTAACTCTTGTTATCCTACTGTGCAATAGAACACCAGAAATTTTTCTTCTTGTTTCACTGTAACTTTGTACTCTTTGACCAACCTCTTCCTATGTTTCTCTCTGGCAGTCACCATTCTACTCTCTACTTCTATGAGATCAACTGTTTCTGATTCCATGTAAGAGTGAGATCATGTGGTATTTGTCCTTCTGTGTCTGGCTTATTTCACTTAACATAATATCCTCCAGGTTGATCCATGTTGTTGCAAATGATGGGGTTTCATTATTTTTTATGGCTGAATAATATTTCATTGTGTATATGTACCACATCTTCTTTATCCATTCATCTGCTGATGGGCACTTAGGTTGATTTCATGTCCTGGCTATTGTGAATAGTGCTACAGTAAACATGGGAGTACAGATATAGCTTCAACATACTGACTTCATTTCCTTTGGAAATATATACCCAGCAGTGAGATTGCTGGATCATATGGTAGTTCTATTTTTAATTTTTTGAGGAAACTCCATACTGTTTTCCATAATGGTCTTACTAATTTACATTTCTACCAACAATGTATAAGGGTGCCCGTTTCTTCACTTCCTTGTCAACGCTTGTTATCTTTTATCTTTTTGTTAATAACCATTCTAAGTGTAATGAAGTTGTATTTCATTGTGGGTTTGACTTGCATTTCCCTGGTGATTAGTGACGTGGAGCATTTTTTCACACACCTGTCGGCCAATTGTATATCTTCTTCTGAGACATGTCATTTCAGATCTTTTACCCATTTTTTAACCTTTTTTTTCCTGCTATTGAGTTTTTTGAGCTTTTTATATATCTTATATATCCTAGGTATTAACCCCTTTTGGATATGGATATATAGTTTACAAGTATTTTCTTGCATTTTGTAGGTTGTATCTTCACCTGTTGATTGCTTTCTTTGCTGTGCAGAAGTTTTTTACTTTGATGTAATCTCATTTGTCTATTTTACTTTTATTGCCTGTCTGATAAAAAAAAAAAAATCTTAGGCTCCTAGTTTCGTTCTTAAACTGTGAGATTTTGGATTGATCTTTGTATTTCTCTGAGTGTGATTTAGAAATATTTGCCTTCATTTGGTCTTTTTTTGTTTTCTCTTTAGCTTAACCAGCTCGAAAAAGCAGTGGAAGCAGCTCACACATTTTTCGTGGCAAACCCTGAGCACATGGAAATGCAGCAGAACATTGAGAATTACAGAGCAACAGCTGGTGTTGAAGCATTGCAACTGGTAGACAGAGAAGCCAAACCGCACTTGGTAAACTCTGTGGACCCCTGCCCTCACCACAGGGAGCTAAGTGCTCCTAAGTTTCATTTGAGTCGAAGCAAATTTCTATGAATGCATATCTCATAAAATTTATTCTCAAATTTTAGTAACATTTTTAGACTTTCAGAGTTCTCAGAATATAATGATCAGGCCTGAAAAAATTGAGATGATATTTTAAAATTTTAATTAAAATTTTAAAAGTTGAAATAAAAAAACTAAAAAATTAAAAATTTTAAAATTAAGAGAAAATAAAAATTAACTTAGAAATTTGATAAAATATGATAAAAACTAGAACATCATATAATTATCTATAATCTTCTCTGAACTTTTCCAATACTTTTATTTTATACCTAGGAGGTGAGGCCAGTGTAAATTGTTCAGGATTATACTGTGATTTTCCAGCTCCCAGTCCAGTGGTTTGCCCATTGTACCTATACATTTCAAACTGAGGTTTTAAAAAGTGGTGTAATTCTTTGTATACACTAAACATTACTTGAAATCACATGTTGAAAGCCCTTTTTTTTTTTTTTTAATTTTTGTTTTTGTTTTTGAGACGGAGTCTTGGTCTGTCACCCAGGCGGGGGTGCAGTGGCACAATCTCGGCTCACTGCAACCTCCACCTCCTGGGTTCACACCATTCTCCTGCCTCAGCCTCCCGAATAGCTGGGACTATAGGCGCTCACCACTACGCCCGGCTAATTTTTTGTATTCTTTAGTAGAGACGGGGTTTCACTGTGTTAGCCAGGATGGTCTCGATCTCCTGACCTCGTGATCTGCCTGCCTCAGCCTCCCAAAGTGCTGGGATTACAGGCGTGAGCCACCGCGCCTGGCCTTTTTAAAAAATTTTTGACATCACCATTCTCAACATGTAGCCTCCAAAATTACTGCAGAAAAGGATAAGGGAAGACTTTAGGAAATATTTTTTTAAAAAAACACAGGCAAGGCCTAAAAGTGGATGTCACTTCCACCGACATCTGTTGTCCTGCACTTGTTACATGGCCCTATCTATAGGCAAATGATTTCAAAAATACAGTCTTGCATGTGCTAAGGGAAAAAACCAAAATTGACTGATCACATAGCAGCCTATTTGCTCAGTAAGACCCCCCTCACTTGTAAGTATTTGAAGCCAGGAATGCTGTTCTTTATCTCCCAGTGCGACCCTTCTTCATCCCTCCTCAGCACAAGCAGTCAGTACCCCACCTACCGAAATGATCCTCAGTCAGCATAAACTATTCTCTTTGAAACTAAGAGGTTGTTTGTTTGTTTTGTTTTTTGTTTTGTTTTGTTTTGTCTGTTTCATTGCAGGAGAGTTACAATGCAGGAGTTAAACATTATGAGGCTGATGACTTTGAGTTGGCTATCAGGCACTTCGAACAAGCCCTAAGAGAATATTTCGTTGAAGATATAGAATGCCGAACCCTATGTGAGGGGCCTCAGAGATTTGAAGAATATGAGTATTTAGGGTATAAGACTGGTCTGTATGAAGCTATTGCAGGTAAAGCTTAGTTTTTCATTTTGTTTGTTTCTTGATTATAAAAATACTACTTGCGATTTATAAAAAACTATTCCAGCAAAATAGAAGAATATATTGTAAAAATAAAACACTCTCATGTGTCTATCCCAGCCTATCTCCTGTAGAGAAATTTATGTAGTTAAAATTTTGGTGACTGTCTTCCCAAGCTTTTTCAGGTCCTTATGTAAAATATTTGTGTATTTATTTATAGTTATTATTTCATTTCTTATAAAATAGGACAATACTATATATATTGTTTTTCAACTTTTGTTGTTTTATTTTATGCTTAACAATATATTGTGGACTTCTTCTCATGTAAGTACATAGAGTCGTTTTATTGTATTTAATGGCTGGGTAATGCTCTGTTATATAAACACATCGGAATTTAATTGACTAGTCCTTTACTGATGAGTATTTAAGAGGTTGAAATTGTTCATTATTATAAACAATGTAGTAGCGAACACTTTGGTATAGTCTTCAACTACTTAAAATGTTTTGTTATTTAATAAGAATTTAATATATTACAAAGCAGCATTTAAAATAGTAGGTAATGCACATTATAGAATAATTTGGGAGATTGGCTAGTTAACCACTTATGAGGGGAAAGTGGGTTCTCTCCTGTATACCTTACACAAAAATAAGTTATATTTGTAATAACAATATAAGTGTAAAATATAGAACTGTTAGAAGAAAATGAGGGAAAATATTTGTATAATATTAGGAGAAGAAACGCTCTTCTTTTCTTTTTCTGAGACGGAGTTTCGCTCTTGTTGTCCAGGCTAGAGTACAAAGGTGCGATCTCGGCTCACCGCAATCTCCGCCTGCTGGATTCAAGCAATTCTTCTGCCTCAGCCTCCGGAGTAGCTGGGATTACAGGCATGCACCACTACACCTGACTAATTTTGTATTTTTTGTGGAGATGGAGTTTCTCCATGTTGGCCAGGCTGGTCTCGAACTCCTGACCTCAGGTGATCCGCCCACCTCGGCCTCCCAAAGTACTGGGATTATAGGCGTGAGCCAGCATGCCCAGCAGAAAAGCTCTTCTAAACATGACAAAAGACAAGAAAAATAAAAAACAAGTTAAAAACTTTACCTAAGATTTATAAGTACAGATTTATACAATAAACCAAGCTGATCTACAAACACAAATAGAAAGTATTGCAAAATATTTTGTAGGCAAAGTGTTAATATCTTTCATATTCAAAGAGAGCCTGTAAATTATTATTGTTCATAGTAATTTACTTCTTAATTATCAGTAGTAATAATAACCAATGCGGGCCGGGTGAGGTGGCTCACACCTGTAATCCCAGCACTCTGGGAGGCTGAGGCGGGCGGATCATGAGGTCAGGAGATCGAGACCATCCTGGCTAACACAGTGAAACCCTGTTTCTACTAAAAATATACATAAAAAAAAAAATTAGCCAGGTGTGGTGGTGGGCTCCTGTAGTCCCAGCTACTCGGGAGACTGAGGCAGGAGAATGGCGTGAACCTGGGAGGCAGAGCTTGTAGTGAGCTGAGATCGCGCCACTGCACTCCAGCCTGGGCGACAGAGCGAGACTCCATCTCAAAGAAAGAAAAAACAAACAATAATAATAATAATAACAAACACGTATGTAGCAATTGTGACGTACAAAGCACTTAACGTATTTTTATCTATTTAATGCTTTAAGCAACTCTTATAGATACTATTATTACTTACTCTCCTCTCCCTTTTGTAAATGAGGAATTTTTATCTGAAAAAGATTAAGTGATGTGATTAGAGTGAAGCTGGAACTCATATTTGGACTTTTCTGAATCTAGAATCTATACTTTTAAGGTCTACGGAATTGAAAAGCAGGCAAAGGATAATTTATTAATAAATTTTTCACAAATATTTTTGAAGACACATTTTTTTCTGAGTTTTCCATATATGAAAAGCAATGTTCAACTTCATTTATGTACTAAAATGCCAGTGAATACAATCAGTTTACTCTCCCCAACTTCCAATGCTTCCAATCTTCCTAAAAAGCACTACTCATCTGGAAGCAGTGGCTCACGCCTGTAATCCTAGCACTTTGGGATTCCGAGGCAGGTGGATCACCTGAGGTCAGGAGTTTGAGACCAGCCTGGCCAACATGGTGAAACCCCATCTCTACTAAAATCCAATTCTTTAATAAGAACTTTCATGATTGGGCACGTGTGTATGTTTTCATTCATTCTCTCTCCCTCTCACACTCCCTCTTGCTTTTTGATTCCTTAAATATGCTATGCTTATTTCCACTTACAGATCTTCAAAGTGTTGTTTTCCTCTATCTCTTGGCTAAAGGCTTGTCCTGTTTAGTGCTCAATCTTCAGTGCCTAAGAAGAGTGACTGTAGTAGGTACTTAGTAAATACTGGTTAAATGAATGGGTTGATTAATGAATGAAGGAAGGAAGGAGATGACATAGCCATCAATCGCATAGCAGGGATTAAAATGGTTAAATACTCCATGTTTATGAGAATGTAGGTTTAGAATTATTGTTAAGAATTACTGTTAAGGTTTCTTATAGAGACAATTAGGTTATAGCTATCAAAAATTAGACTAGGAAGTAGACTGAAAATTAATATGTCAAATGACCAATTTGTGTCACACCCAGTTACTCAAAATCAACTCAGTTCACCTAAATTCAATACAACGATCTCAATTATTGAGGATATTTTCCCAAAAGTTTTGTTTTCTTTTGGATCTCTGCAAGATCCAGTTGCCTAAATTTTTGGAATGTCAGTTTTATGTGTGGTTCACCTTTTAATTGCTATTTCTCTACACTTGATCTTGTATTTGGAAACGGCAGATTCTTCCTTTATTATAGTTAACTATGTTGTGGTTGTGGTGGGATATGCATCCTGCGTTTACTCCCACATTGGCCTCTACAGCTGCTTCTACCAATGGCCACTGAACAGTTTTGGCCAATGTCCTAGATCTGGTTTAGGAAGATTGACCGACGATTTCCCACAGATGAGCATTTAGTGATTTGCTCAAGGTCACCACAGCATGTTGGTAACTGGAAAAGAATAGAGATCTCATAACTCAGGTTCTTTAATTTTTAAGACTCAAACTTATTAAAAACATATTAATTGCACAGTGTCATTTAAGATATAAAGAAGGCAAGGGATATACCTAATAAAAGTAATATGACAGTTCTCACTATATAAATTCTTGTCTGGTTCAAAATTGTCCTAAATTAGGAATGAAACTGGCTTTTTAAATAGCAAATGTATTAGAAAATCAGAATATTTGAATTTTAGAGTTTGACATTAACAGTTGGGGAAAAATACAAATGGCTCCTGAATGCGGTTATTTATTACCAGCCCTGCTGTGAAACCCTAAAGGATATGTTTCTGTCACTCCTGTTTTGCTGCTATTTATATCCGCTTTGAAAAAATATTCCCATTCAGATTTTGAGTTCTTGGTGGGTATCTTTCACCTTTACCTTTTGCTTGTCACTTGGAATTAAAAGGAATGTGTATTAGAAAGTAAATAGAAATGCAAATGGTAAGTTGAGGAGGAGAAAACAGTTGAAGGTTGTTTGTTTTTGTTTTCTTAAGAAATAAAACAGCTGGTTATTTATTTCTAACATGCTAATCAAATAAATAGAACTCATTCTTCCTTCACATCCCCTGGACTGGGGTTAATAACCAGTGGGCTTTAGGGATTCTATTAGCTGTGCTATAAATCATTCAGTTGGCCAAGTTATGCACAACTGGCATATTGCCCCACACCAGAAAATGCACATTTCCTTCCTGTTGTGTTTTGGGGTCCCTCTGCAAAATCATCAAGATCCAAGCCAAACTCAGACTAAACAGGGAACCTTTTGAAAAAAAGGCAGTTGTGGTAAATTAAATTGCACAGCTATGAGATCAAATGATTTTATCATCATCCTTAAAAGAACACACTCAGCACAGGCATGAAGGAACTATTCTTTCTGGAAAATACATCCATCTTCATTGTAAAAATCAGTCAAGATGAAACGTAGGAGGCATTTTCTTCTCTGGGACATTCACCACTTGTGTTTCCTCATCTCAGGCTTTGATAAGATAGAGTCCAGGGCCAAAGGGGGCATGCAAACCCCAACACTTCACCGTCCAGCAAGAAGAATGGGAGCGATAGAAAGGGGAGTGAAGAGAAATAGGAAATAAAATGCTCATTTAAATTCCTTTCATCCTTCTCCCTAGTTTACCAGTCTCTGGTAAACAATATACAATATCCCTAATATTCGAATATACAATGTCTAGGCGATAGACTAATTTATAACTGTGTAGAATAGGTTTCTGACCAATAGGCCTAAAAAAACAAAGAGTTTTTATTTCTCCTTTAGGACAAATTGGCTTGAAAATGTTAACAAAGAAAAAGAGCATTTTTGCTTCACTTCTCAGCCTGGATTTCCCACATCCATGGTTGTTTCTTTTTCCGAACCGTTCCTTAACATTTACTAGCATCTGAACTTCCATTTCCACTTCCAGGGCCCTTCGAACCATCTAAGATATCCAAAGAGGGGCCCCAAAGTTGTTAAATATGAAAACTGACATTCAGCTGGGTGTAGGTGGGGGAAAGTGGACTGTGGGGTATAAAGAGTGTGCATGGGAAGGGAAGAGTGAGGTACAGAGAACAGACTGTGAGCTAGAGGATTTGGAATCTGCTGTCGTTCTAGTGATCACTGATCAGGAGACCTTGGCAAGTCAACTACTTTCTTTGTAAAAAGGTTTTGCAGTCCGGAAGTGAGGATTAGAGTAATTTTGCTCTCCGAGTGTGGTGAGGTGAGGAATGCCTTGTGTCACTGTGACTGTGACGTTGACGTCTGGGGACTCAGCAGCCTGGAGGAACACATGTATTGGCTCTTGTCTTCCAGATCACTACATGCAGGTGCTTGTTTGTCAGCATGAATGTGTGAGGGAACTTGCCACCCGCCCTGGCCGCCTCTCACCCATTGAGAATTTTCTTCCTCTGCACTATGATTACCTACAGTTTGCCTACTATCGAGGTAAAGCGTGGACCATCCGTGAAGACTTCTTGGGGGGTTTTGGTTCGTCACTACAGACATCACATTTTTGTAATTTAGCGTCCAGACTTCTTCAGTTTATTATCAAAGCAATAGGAATGTATGCATTTCTTCTCTTCTGAGCTGCAGGACAAGAAGAGCAGAAGGGGAAATCACCAATGGGCAAAGTACAAAATGTAATGCTGTGATAATTTACTGAAAATTATACTAGATTGACATTTTGCATGATTTTTTAGACTTAATATTTCTTAACTCAATTTAAAAAGAACTTTGCAAAATCCTCTTCCTTCCCCAAAACAAAACATTATTTATTATCCTGGTGTTGATGGCACACAATGAATCATGTGCTGAAGTCATAAACAGTGAATCAAAGTTGAGAGAGTTGCTTAATTTTTATTAATCTTTTTAAAAATCAGGGTCATCTCAGAGTATATATATGTGTGTGTGCACGCGCGTGTATGTGTGTATAAATACATACATACATATAAATACATACGTGTATATATATATACACACACATACATATATTGTAAATTTCCATTAAAAGAAATCCAATGTTGTGACCTTTTTCAAAACAAAGCATACATTTACAATTTCCCTTGTAATAGCTAAATATTTCTGTAATGAAAAGTTTATATTGGAAACATCCTTGTTAGTTCCTTTTAGTAGTTTGCTACTGTTGGATTTGCTCTAATTGTATAGTGAGGGAATTGAGGGGCTTCCTGCAGAACATCTGGGACTCTATGAAGGACTTTACATTAAAGTACCAGTTTATCACAAACTGCAGCCGTGAAAAATAACATTTTAAAAGCACTTATATTACTCATACATTATGTACAAAATGGTACATTACTGTTGCAAAGGTCATCTTCTGGATGTTTACTTAACCCAAATTCAGTACAAAAACCAGAATTAACTCATACAATTCTGTTTATCTGTGTTAAAGAATAAAAGTTATCAGCAAACATCTTCAGATAAAAACTCGATAATTTGTGCAAAACAACTAGCACCAAAGCAGACCAAAGGTAATAACTTTTGAATACCTGAAATAATGTCTTTCCTTTTATCTGTGACTGTTTCTGCTTCTTCTGCTGAGCCTCAATTTATCTTCCCTCTTATCCATGTTTAACGTTGACTTCTGTAGACATGTTGATGGCCTCCCTTTAAAATCCTTTGGACAGACCTAAGCTGACTCTAATGCTGCAACTCCTTTGTCTTTCAGTTGGTGAGTATGTGAAAGCCCTGGAATGTGCCAAAGCCTATCTTCTGTGCCACCCAGATGACGAGGATGTCCTAGACAATGTGGATTACTATGAGAGTCTGCTGGATGATAGCATTGACCCAGCATCCATTGAGGCCAGAGAGGTGAGACCAATGTTTTGAAAAGAAATTCTTGATTCTGCATGTGTTCTGGGAAGAGGTGACAAAAATATAATCCTGGTCTTAAAGATACCTAACAATTTAGCAAAGGTTCTAGAACTCAGTTCTTTCCAATTTTATTTACGCCGGAGGCACATTTTTATTCACACATGCTAGCGAGTGAAAGTATGTTGAGATGGGGCCATGTCTTGCAACTCTGAATATTTGTTAGCTCACTTGTGACTATCTAATGAAAATATTGCCACCTGAACATTTATCATATCTGTTACCTGTTATTTAACAGATATGTTACCTGTCTTTATTTATATGTTACCTGTCTTTCTTTACTTATTTTTCTCTAGGATTTAACAATGTTTGTGAAACGTCATAAGCTAGAATCTGAGCTGATCAAATCAGCTGCAGAAGGTCTGGGGTTTTCATACACTGAACCGGTAAGAGGAAAGAAGAAATGTTTATTAAAATAATGACTCAGTGGAATTCTTTTTATGTTTTTATTACCTGCCTCCATTTTTGCCATTTACTTCAAAAAGCTAAGATTTTAATGCCCTCCTTGAGGTAAAAATAGGGGTGGGAGATATTTACTCAATATATCTGATGAACTTTAAAAGACTAATGGATTTCCACATCTGTCATTCCATGTTAATGAGGTCCAAAGTCAAAAGCAAATCTACTGGGTAAAAGTGTTTTGTGTATAACTCATTTGCCCCGGGAATGTTTCATTTTCCTAAATTCCAGATGTGGTGTTTTAGTTTTTCTTTTAATGCTTGTATATTACCTAAACATTAAAGAGAATTCAAAATACTGTCAGTCACAATCCTACCACCCATCACGCTGACTTCACCCCATTTTTTCATGTTGTCTTCTAATCATCGTCTATATGAAGACTTATCTTTTGCAGAAACATATGCTATGGTATAAAGAGATCTGTATTCTGATTTTTATTTAAGAAGATATCATAAGAAATTTCTACATTTGTATAACTTTAAAAGGTATTTTTAGATACATTTTAGTATCTAAAAAGTAGGTAGAATTTAGAATTTTAGATAGGTAGAATTGATGTACAATAAATAAATGAACTCTTCTGCTGAACATTTGAATTATTTCTGATTTTTGAATTATACGAAATGCATTAAGCATTTTTCTCTATTGAACTATGTCCTTAAAATAAATTCCTAAGAGTGGAATTATTCTGTCATCAAAGGATATAAGGTTTTAAATTTCTTGAAACTAAATTGCTTTTCTAAGAGAATTCTCTTAGAAATTATTTATTATTAATTTACAATTATATATATACTCATATATGATTACTAAGAGAATAAATAATTCTCTTGGAATTATTTATTTTCACGCTATTTTAATACTAACACTATCTCATGTGGGAAGATTTAGTGACTCCTCTAAAGTCTCATACCTCACAACAGATTGAACAGGCGTTTGAATCCTAGTAATGCACAAAAGTACCATTTTACCACAAATTTATCAGCAGTAAGAAATAACATTTTAAAATCACTTTTATTATTTATATATTATATATGAAATAATACATCATTTTAACTTATAATTTTTTGATGACCAGCAAGAATAAACCTTTTCACGTATTAACTATTTTTCCTCTTCTTTTAATTATTTGGCCATGGGTTTGTTCATTTATCCATTGATTACTATGTAAGTTCTTCAAATGATATACAAGTTAATACATTTATAAAATTATTTATAATATGTCCATTTACAACCTTTTTTCATTTCTTATGTCATGTTTTTATAGGCACACTTTTTAAAATGGGTTAATTTTAATGTACTATTTCCAATACAACACCTTCTAATATATTAATATTTATATCTGGTCTTACTTATTATTCTTTAAAAATTGTGTTATCCAAGAGACCTTAGAATATGTTGTTTACTAATTTCATGATATATGCAGATGATTATTCAGGCTGGATTTTGTTTGTTTGTTTTATTCAGAAAACATAAAGAAGTTGAACTGAATACTCTTTGAAATGTTTTTCTGCCACCAAATTCCAAGTCACTTTCTTGGACAAAAGGATGGATATCCAGGCTAATTCCATACTATTTAAAACATTGATTTGTATTTCATTTTGTCCTTGCCAAATCTCCACTAACTTTAGCCTTCTTTTGCATTAATCTATAAAATATAAATATATTGTATCTTTACACAATATACAAAATTCCTAAATTATAGATCTTTTGAATGTTTTGTGCATATTTTATTTTACCTTAATTCTGTAAGTGATGTTTTAGTGACAAAATTCCTGCATTTTTTTTTAATTGATTCAAAACAGAATTATTGGATCAGGTATGGAGGACGACAGGATGAGAATCGGTAAGTCCATTCAGAATACAAACTGTTTTTTTTATGAAGAGAAATACTTAGTATCATAACCTATCATAGAGAAATGTAGCTCTATGAAATAGGCAAGGGGATATAGTAAAATAATTGTAAGCTGTGAGTTAGGAGTTCTGCAGCCGGGTCCCAGCTCTTCCTGCCACATTTTTGTAACCTTAGGTAATATATCCTCTGCTTTCTGGGTCTCATGTTTTTTTTTTTTTTTCTTCCTTCCAGAAAAAAAAGAGTTAAATCTGGCAATCTCTATGTGCTAACATTCCATGATTCCAAATCTGAGAAGATTGGATATTGTTTTTGATTTATTAACAGAAAAAACTATGAAATGGGTTTTTTGATGGTGAATTCCCTTACCGTATTTACTTGAAATAATGAAGTTCAGAAAGTTACACTGCAAGCTAAAATATTAGGTGTCACTAACTGAATCAGAAATCAAGAAAGCTCATTATTTAAGGTGACAAAAGTCAATTTACATCTTTTAAAGAACTGAAACTCAGAAGGTTAGAAACACCTGCTTGAGATCACATGGTCCAGCTTATTGATTTTCAAATTGGGAAACTGAGGTCCTGACAAAGCAAGCAACCTGCTTAGAGTCTCATCACAAAGGAAGGACAGATCCAGATCTGCTTCTTAGAATCTTGAGGTCTTTCACTAGGCTTCAAAAACTCAATCCTTCGGTGGCATAAGATAACCTCAAGAGATCCAAGAATGTATATACACATTTGGATTTGTTTGATTTTTACATATATAAAGGACAGCCTGCTATCATTTGTGCATTTGCAAATGACAAACCTGAGTCTTCTTTCTCACAATAGTCAAGAACTACTACATTATGACATAATTGATTTCAATCCAACAATTGTTCAATGATGCACTCCATGTTCCAGGCCCCATTGGACACTCTGAGCATTATAAAGATGCGCATGATAAATTTTTCCTACTTGAGATTAGCGACTAATCTGAAAAGGGTTACATTATGAATACAATTAATTGTAATAAAGGTTGCTAAGAAGATTTAGAGGAGTGAAATAAGGCAAACTCACTGAGGAAATAGAGAACTTCATAGAGGCAGTGACATTATTTTGACTTTAAAAGATGGGTGAACTTGTGTACAACAAAATACACAATATAGAGTCATAGACTACCTGGGTAAAGTATTCTTTGCCTTTGAGCATCGTTTTTCAATGACAAATTGCCATTTTAAATTTTTTGAATGCGCAGGGTCCCTTCAGGGGTCAATGTAGAGGGAGCAGAAGTTCACGGATTGTCAATGGGAAAAAAGTTATCACCCAAGATAGATCGAGACCTAAGAGAAGGTAAGTAGCTGTGGGCTTTTACTCTATAAAGGAGGGGAAGGGGAAGATGGGGCTTGACCAGTTCTTTTCCAGATCAAGGAAGAACCCACTTTCTCTAGAAAATAAAGAATAGGACTAAACTACTACACTCCCTAGTAGTCTGAAAGCAAGATTACAAAAAGAAAAAGAATGTCTTAGATTTGTGTATTATTATCGTAGGTTTCCAAAAGAAAGAAAGAAAGAAAAAAAGCCTCCAAATTCACTCCCTGGTCTGTTTCCCAAGGAATCTTGCATGGTCATCACCATTCTCAGAATACCGGAGGCTTAGCAATTTCCTATGGCTTACTTCTGTTACACAGTCAGTAAGAGCTAGGTAGTGTGGGACAGACTGTATATCAGAGGAACTTGGAGAGGAGACCAGCCACATGGGATATTAGATTAGTTAACCTTAGATGCTTGAAACACGTAGATCTGAGCAGGGCCTTCAGAGAAAGCAGAATGTAGTAGGATGCATGGATGTAGAGGGAACCAGTCTAGTGGTTAAAAGAAACTGAGCAAAGGCACAGAGATGAAGCAAGGGAACATTATGTGCCTACTTATGTAAGATGAAAATTAGTGGGGACACAGGTGGAATGTTGCCGAAAACAGTTTTTAAGTAGAGCCAAGCATTGTTAGATTAATAAAAACTATTAGCAATAGTAATGCTAACAGCAGTAGTAATTCTTAACAATTATTATTTCTATACGTTTTATGATTTCCCAGCAAATTTGCACACAATTTATTTATTTGCACACTGTTTTAATATTAAACAGCATCTCATGTAGGAAGAGTTAGTGACTTCTCGAAAGTCTCAGAAGCTCAGAACAGGCACTTGAACCCAGACCTTTGACCCAAAACCCCATTTTCTCTTCTTTACCTCCTGCATGAAACAGAATTGTGTAGTAACAAAAATGTATCACCTATTGATTAAATAATTGCAAGACAACAAGAGGCTTTCAAAATGCTGCATTGGGAAGAAGTACAGTACTTCTTTCCCCAGGAGACCTTGTCAGCACATTCCTCTGATTTGAAAACTTTTGGCTCCCTACAACTCTCACATTTCCCATCCCTTTCCTTCCTTAGCTTCCAAGTCAGTTTGAAGCAGTAAACAGGATAATATGCTCATTTAATCTGACCTGGACCTCAGTTTGCAGCCACAAAGCCCAGGCTGTTTTACAAATGCCAGAGAGTTCATGGTCAGCCAGAGTTCATGTTGCCTTTTAGGCTGAGAAATCACCCAGGAAGTTCATGCCAATAAGCCAACACATTGCTGTAAATGTTTGGGAAACTCCAGGACAGTTGCCAGATTTCAAAGCATTTTTTTCCCCCCTGGCTACCAGGGAATCTGGTGTCCAGCAACTGGCTGGAAGGTTAATAGAAGAGCAGGACAGAAGACTACATGTGATGGAGAAGGATCATGATTAATTGGGCTACCCAAATCTACCACTTCTACAGAATTGTCTAGATCGAAGTGGCTAATGGATTGTAGGATGGAATGTTTTCTGGGAAACTACTGGTCTGAAGGAAAAACAAACTTTTTTGCCTACCACACTCTCATATTCAATACAAAATACTTCTGTGGCCAGGTATGTGTGAGGTTTCACCCACACGCACCAGTAATTCTCCAGTGGATAGCAACTCAGTGTGAGATAATCCAATTCAGTTCTGACACTCTCTGGAAATAGTGTCAGATCCCACAGGTTAAGGGCTTAGCCCACAAGACTACTCCCATTTCAGATGCCTATTGCAAGTATAAGTTGTTACCTGTACTTCTGACCAACCTCTTGTTGACCAGCTACAAACCAGTGTTCCCGTGATCCTGACTTTGGGTTAGGTTAATTTGCTAGAGCATCTCACAGAACTCAGGGGAACTCCTGTGTTTACTGGTTTATCACAAAGGATGCAGATGAACAGCTAGATGAAGAGGTACATAGGGCAAGGTATGGGGGGATGGGAGGAGGAGCTTCCATGCCCTCCGTGGGCAAACCACCCTCCCAGCATCTCCGCGTGCTCAGCAACCTAGAAGCTCATCAAATCTTGTCGTTCAAGAGTTTTTATAGAGCTTGATCTGCAGGCCCCAAACTCCTTTCCCAGAGGCCTGTGGGTGGGGCTAAAGGTTTCACTTTCCTAATCACTTGGTCTTTCTGGTGACCAGCCCCATTCTGAGTCTTTTCAGGGTCCCTACCCTAATTCACCTCATCGGCATAAGCTTAAGTGTGATTAAAAGGATCTCATTATGAGTAAAAATGGACACTCTTATCCCTTGGGAAATTCCAAGGGATTTAGGAGTTCTGTGCCAGAAACAAGTGATAAAGACCAGCATATTTCTTATTATATCACCACTAAAAAGCCTGTTGTCCAGTCATCGGATACCTAATTAGGATCTAAATTAAGAACAATTGCAGATAGAGACAAAGTTTCCAACCAGAAAACACTTTCATATCTTTTTTTTTTTTGAGATGGAGTCTTGCTCTGTCCCCCAGGCTGGAGTACAGTGGCATGATCTTGGCTCAGTGCAATGTCTGCCTCCAGGGTTGAAGCAATTCTTCTGCCTCAGCCTCCTGAGTAGCTGGGACTACAAGCGTGGGCCACCACACCAGACTAATTTTTGTGTTTTTAGTAGAGACAAGGTTTCACCATATTGGCCAGGCTGGTCTCGAACTCATGACCTCATGATCCTCCCGCCTCAGCCTCCCGAAGTGCTGGGATTACAGGCATGAGCCACTGCGCTCAGCAACATTTTCATATCTTTTTTTTTTTTTTTTTTTTGAGACGGAGTCTCGCTGTGTCGCCCAGGCTGGAGTGCAGTGGCCGGATCTCAGCTCACTGCAAGCTCCGCCTCCCGGGTTTGTGCCATTCTCCTGCCTCAGCCTCCCGAGTAGCTGGGACTACAGGCACCCGCCACCTCGCCCGGCTAGTTTTTTTTATATTTTTAGTAGAGACGGGGTTTCACCATGTTAGCCAGGATGGTCTCGATCTGCTGACCTTGTGATCCGCCCGTCTCGGCCTCCCAAAGTGCTGGGATTACAGGCTTGAGCCACCGCGCCCGGCCTCATATCTTAATTTCACTAAAATGGGATGTCAGGGAGGCATGTGTTGCAGAATAAAGTATACTTCAGCTTTTCTCATCTTCCCCAAAGAGATCGTCATCTACTCTGGATGCCTAATAGTGTTTAGTATTTAGTATTATTCCTACTGGACAGCTCCTAAGCATTACGATGGGGTGACTCAGGGCTATTTACATCCCACAGTGGCTTCAGTCCATGAAACATGCGTGATATGGTAAGTCACTAAAAAACATTGCTGTCACTTGTCCATTCTCCTTTCACTCACCAGATTTATTTTATTTTATTTTATTTTATTTTATTTTATTTTATGTTTCTGAGACAGAGTCTCACTCTGTCACTCAGACTGGAGTACAGTGACGTGATCTCAGCTCACTGCAACCTCTGCCTCCTGGGTTCAAGTGATTCTCCTGCCTCAGCCTCCCGAGTAGCTGGGATTACAGGTGCATGCCACCATGCCCGGCTAATTTTTTTATTTTTATTTTTTAAGTAGAGACGGGGTTTCACCATCTTGATCAGGCTGGTCTCGAACTCCCGACCTCAGCTGATCCACCTGGCTCGGGCTTTCAAAATGCTGGGATTACAGACCTGAGCCACCATGCTCAGCCCACCCACCAGATTTTTAAAGGTTGTGATGGATATGATTCCAAAGTCAGTAGAGGGATACTAGAAACAATGTTGAATAAACCTGGAATCGGGAAGCTTAGTTTCTGGGATTATCTTAGTCTGATATGCTCCATGGTGATGAAGATCTAGTGACTCTATTTCTCCGGGCCCCATGATTTTTATCTATGAAAGAAGGATAGTAACTGTTTTAAGATGGTGAACATAAAAAGTTCATTTATTTATTTATTTATTTTTTTAAGAGTCAGAGCCTCGCTCTGTTGCCCAAGCTGGAGTGCAGTGGGGGTGATCTTGGCTCACTGCAACCTCCGCATCCCGGGTCAAAGTGATTCTCCTGCCTCAGCCTCCTGAGTAGCTGGGATTATAGGCACGTACCACCATGCCTGGCAAATTTTTTTTGTATTTTAGTAGAGATAGGGTTTCACTGTGTTGCACAGGCTGGTCTCGAACTCCTGAGCTCAGGCAATCTGCCCGCCTCAGCCTCTCAAAGTGCTAGGATTACAGGTGTGAACCACCATGTCTGGCCTTTTTTTTTTTTTTTTTCTTAAACTGTGAAAGGCTGAATTCATATAAGGGCTTGTTAGCCTGCCTACCCCATCATGCTTTGTATGACACTATCGAATTTCTGATAATGTGATTCTTCTTGCCATGAGCCAGACAGGGAGTACAAGGGAGTACTTTCTTAGATGATCCCTTTTTGTTGCAACCAGAGAGTCAGAGCCAGGCACATACTTTATGAATGAGAGAAGAATTAAGTTGTTTGACTCAATCTTCTTGGACTGTGGTTAAGAATTGGCTGAAGCCATCAAATCAGGCCCCAGAAACCACAATTTACTGGACTACATTTTAATTTTTATTTTCATGTTTTCCTCTGTCTGGTGTGCTACTAGTCGTATGTAGGCTGGTTGACTTGTCTGTTGAATGATAGGGTTTCATTTATCTTTTTTTTTCCTTTTGGTTACTGGATGGGTAGGGGGTCATTTTTGTTAAATGTACGTGTGGGAAATATCTGTGTAAAATTCTATACTTACTAATATTAATGATTACGTTAGCTACATGAAAGGCAGATTTCTAATGCAGATTCTCCTGGAACCCAAAATTCAGATATTTAAGACTCCATGTGGAAATTCTTCCTTCACTTGATCTTTGCATGTTACTTATGAAATGCTAGGAGAATTGTCTATTTCCCAGTAGCCTTCTCTTAAGGCTCTATGCTTATTAAGGTGTCTCAGTCAGAACTTATTACAGTATTCCAAGTGTAGCTTGTTAATTCAACAATAATGATAGTAATGATAATATATACTTATAATGGAGCTTAAGACTGATAGACATTTTCCTAAATATTTTAGTTTTGCTAACTTTCAAAATCATATTTTGAAAATAAGCTAATTATGTTTAAAATAATACACCTTCAATGTAGAAAAAGAGAAAAACTTGGCAAAGTATAAACCAACTTAATTCACTAGATCTCTCATCTGTCTTTCATTTATATTTTAGTTTTATATTAGCAAATGCTTTTCAGTGAATCTACAAGTATCTCATCTTTCTTGTTGAAGGAACATTTCTTTTTATATTTCTAAATTGGAATGGAATATACAGTTCACTTTTCCAAATATTCGAGGGAAGGCCTATCTCAATTTGACTACAAATCTTAATCAGCTACATAGATTAGAGCAGCCTTTTCCAAATTGCCTTCCATGCTAAGATGTTTTGGGGGGATTTTTAAAAGACTACTTGGCTGGGCGTGGTGGCTCATGCCTCTAATCCCAGCACTTTGGGAGGCTGAGGAGGGAGGATGGCTTGAGTCCAGGAGTTGGAGACCAGCTTGGGCAACATAACAAGACCCTGAAAACAAAACAAAACAAAAACAAACAAACAAAAAAACACAAAAAACTAGGCATGGTGGCATGTGCCTGCAGTTCCAGCTACTTGGGAGTCTGAGGTGGGAGGATCACTTGAGGACAGGAGGTCAAGGCTGCAGTGAGCCATGATGATGGTGCCACTGCACTCCAGCCTGAGTGACAGTGAGACCTTGTCAAATAAATTTTTTAAAGACTACTATTTTATTGTTGTGAAAAAAATAACAAAAATATAGCAGCTTATGAAAATATCCATTTATTATCTCATAGTTTCTGTGGGGTAAGAGTCTGCAGAGAATGTAACTGTGTCCTTGGCTGCAGGCTCTCTCACCGCTTTCAGTCAAGCTGTTGACCAGGGCTGAGGTCTCTTCTGAGGCTTGACTGGGGAGGATCTTCTTCCAAGTTAGATAACAGAATGCAGTTCCTAAAAAGTTGTTGGACTATGGCCTGTTAGTTTCTAGTTGGTTGTTGGCTGGAGGATGCCCTCTATTTCTTGACATGTGATCCTCTCCAGTATGACCACTCGCTTCACAGCCTGCCAGTGGAGAAGGCAAGAGACTGAGTCTATTAGCAAGATAGAAGTTGCAATCTTATGTAACGTAGTCACAGAAATGACACCTAATCACTTTTGTCATATTCTGCTGCTTAGAAGTAAGTTCCAGGTTCTACTTGCACTTGTGGGAAGCAAATTGCACAGCTGTATGAATGTCGGCAGGCAATGATCATTGCAGTCCATCGTAAAGTCTCTGCTACAGGAAGGAAGTTGGGGGAGTCAGGGAGGGAGAGCGTTGTATTCAATTAAGGCTAAAAACTGCTGCATATTATATCACTGTTTAGAGCATTAATAAGGCTGTTCACATATTAAAAGTTCTGAGACATCCTCTTATATTTTATTTAACCCAGTACTTTCCCAGAACTTTCAATGAAACAAAATTTGAGAAATAGTGAATTGTAGCAAAGCATATTTTTCTATTCAACTAAAAGATGTGATACTGAAACAGGGGGCTTATGGATATATTCTTGGGTTCCAAAAATTCCATATTTATAAATTTTGATGACAATTTTCAAAAATTAAGAGAAGCAATTAGGGGTTACATAAGGGATCAACTTCTAGCCAGGTGGTATCATGGGATTCCATAGTTCAGTGGGCACAGTTATGGTCATATTGATACCAATTAATAACACTTCAGTGATTAAAGACTAGAAATAAATGAAATACGATGAACTTATAAATAATGTATTAGGCTCAGGTGAAAGCTGATATGGTTTTGCTGTGTCCCCACCCAAATCTCACCTTGAATTGTAATAATCCCCACAGGTCAAGTGCAGGGCCAGGTGGGGATAATTGAATCATGGGGGTGGTTTGTTCTCCTGGTAGTGAATAAGTCTCACTAGATCTGATAGTTTTATAAATGGGAGTTTCCCTGCACAAGCTCTCTTGCCTGCCACCATGTGAGACATGACTTTCTCCTTCTTTGCCTTCCGCCATGATTGTGAGGTCTCCCCAGATGTGGAACTGTGAGTCCATTAAACCTCTTTTGCTTTATAATTACCCACTCTCGGGTGTGTCTTTATCAGCAGCAAGAAAATGGACTGATACAAAGGCCAAAATTAATCATGGTACATTAAAATTGTGTAGTAGTTTAACTAGAGAAACGTAGTGGTAGAATAGTAATTACACACAAACAGTACTATAAGGAATCCTGGCTCAAAAGAACCCAGACCAGATCAGTGAGTAGAATATTCATGTGGAAAGTAGCTTTTTATTTTCAGAGAAATAACATTCACCATTTCATTTGTTGATTGGAATTTAGTTCATTTTATGGTCTTGCTTTTATTTAGTCTTGTAAGTTGGTTTGGGTACTGTATGAAACTACTAAAATAAATAATGCGTACATAGTTTTATGATTGCATATATAGAAGTAAAATTAGAGTAAAAATAATTTGTCAGCACTGGAGCTCCTTAGGGAACTTTTGCTTTAACAGAGAAATGAACGTTACTCCAGATTGAGAAACACTGCCTCATTCTTTTAATATTCCATTAATCATGGGCTGTAGTGAGTCTTTTATCCTAGCTAGACTAATAAACATTTAGCTAGTGCTCTTCCCTAGGCTGACTAATCTATTTTATAGAGATAATGTAGACATCAATTTCAATTGTCTCTTCTTCCTCCAACAGAAGTGTTTTAGGCCAACGTGTTGGTGACCTTTGCTAGACCTGGGGTGGCAGGGAGTTGTGCCTTCCCTACCCCTGCTGTCCTTATCTTGAGCTGTTGCTATGGACAAGCACGCATCAGGCCCCTTGGGAGTATGCTAAATGGTTAGAAGCAGTGTTTTCTTTTCTGTTCGATTTTCTGGTTCAAAATGTCTGCACTATGCTACATCAGGAGATTTCCTCTCTATCACAGGCTTTGTCCTTCAGTCCTACTCTATGAGAGAAGGACTTTGTCAGGTCTGGATTTTGTAATTTCACAACCTAAAATGTGATCCAAAAGCATCACCCTCTGAAGAGCCTATCTGGAGCTAATGTTATAAACTTGTGGTCTCTCTCTGGGAAGACAGTAGGTGCCTAAAGGAAACCCTCCTGTGCGGAAATAGAAACGTGAAGATTTTGCCTAGAGAACAGAGAAAAACACTCCAAAAGCAAGACAACCTAGGGTCAGTTATGTGGTGGGAAGAAGACTGAGGAGTCGTCAAGTGACTCCTGACTTGGGTGTGACTACCTGAATTACCTGGTGAAGGTGTTGCTCTAGACACCAGTGAAACTGAGGTGTGCATGTTATACCTGGGGACCCAAACATGCAATCTATGGTGTTGTGACAGAGGTATGAATGAGGGACTGTGAACAAGGGTGGGCTTTCTCAGAAGAGAGTCCCATGAGATGCCCAGTTGACTTTTTGGGATCAGCATTAGAAACAAACGCAAAAATAGTTCTCTCTCTCCCCAAATAATGTACACATGTAATATTATTATGACATTATGAGGAAACCTGATAGTCAGACATCTGCCTCTCTCCTGAATCTATATTGTGTTTATCAAGCTCCCTAATTCACAATTTGTCTTTGCATTTCTAAATATTCATGAGGAAACGAACTCACTCGAATTGCACATTGAAAGCTATTTGGTATTCTGTGCTTCCTTTCTGGGGACAGAGGTAACAGGGAAGACAATGTGCTCTGTTCCTTTAGGTGGTCCTCTGCTCTATGAAAACATCACATTCGTCTACAACTCAGAGCAGCTGAATGGGACTCAGCGGGTTCTCCTGGATAATGTCCTGTCGGAAGAACAGTGCCGGGAGCTCCACAGTGTGGCCACTGTGAGGACCGGGAGAAGGAGGGGAGCTCACTGCACTGGTCTGCCAAGAAGCTGGAACTGCTTTGGTCCTGGTCTCATCTGGAGCCGAGGAAAAAGCCCTGAGATATTGCTTTCTTTCGGAGAAAGACATAAATTTTGAGGAACTTTTATAGCCTTCGGGTTGGGATTATTTTAGTTCTCCCAGGTGGGATCTGGAATAGCTACTGGCATATTTCCTAGGCCAACAGCCATCTAGCAAGGTCCTTGCCCATCATATAAAGTTGCTGGATAAATCCTTTTATTTTAATTAAGAATTAGCCAATATATCAGTAATTTACATTCTTTTTATTTCCATAAAAGGTGATAGTATTTGATAATAAAAATGTAGAATGAAGATTAAATAAAGATGTCTCTTTTAATTAAAAGAAATAGTTACCAGCATCTCGGAATAAAATGGAGATGGTTCTTAGCGTTGACTAGAGTTCTCAGCTTTCTGGCAACCAAAGCAGAAAATGACCCAATGAATTCATAGTTATCATTGATGAAGTATCTTCTTGTATTTGCTTCCAGGGAATCATGCTTGTTGGTGATGGATACAGAGGAAAAACTTCACCCCATACACCCAATGAAAAGTTTGAAGGTGCAACTGTCCTGAAAGCACTCAAAGTAAAGTCTTAACTTCTTTTGGGTTTGAATTCCTTAGTGTCAGCCTAAGGCTTCTGTAAATGGCAGATATAGGAAAGAAAAAAGTTTCAAATATGTACCTATCAGAACAGTGAAGAAAGCAAGTGTGAAATGGAACCTTCATTGTATTTAATCATTCCTCCATTCAGCCATCAACTTATCAAACTTTAGATTTCCTGACAAAAAATATACAAGCCTTCTTTGTAAGATCACGATCTAATAGTGAAAACATATTCAAACAAGTAATTATTCTCTACTGCAGGAAGGGTTGTTAGAGAGGATAGTAGAACATATTAGAAGAGAAGAGGAACCAAGTAGCTTTTAGCTTTCCATCTGCTATTGGGAAGTTTATTCCAATGGCACAATGTCCTAACCGAAATCCACAAACATGTAGTAGTCTTCCCATTAGTCAATGCAGACATGATAATTCTGTGTTGGCTCAATGCAATGTAGTGCCTGTTTTTCTTACATCCTCCAATGAACCCATTTGTTTCTCATATTCTTTGTTTTTTTAGTCTGGTTATGAAGGTCGAGTCCCACTGAAGAGTGCTCGTCTGTTTTATGACATCAGCGAAAAGGCTCGAAGGATTGTAGAATCTTATTTTATGCTGAACTCAACTCTGTATTTTTCCTATACACACATGGTCTGCCGAACAGCCCTGTCTGGTGAGATTCCAGTCTGAAATGGTTCCCTTTTACCCATAATACATTGGGAAATGAAACAAGGTGAAACAAAGCTCTACAGCATGGTAGATTAATATTTTAGATGAATTCTAGATTTCTAAAACAAAAGTAGCTTATGAACTCTCATTCTGCTTCTCTCTTTTTCTTCATTTTGGTTTTCTGAAGTTCCAGAATACCCTCATTCTGAACATTTTCCCTTCCAAATCGATTTTCCTCAATTGCTGAAGTCTTGAAAAAAAAAAAATGCTCTTCTGCTGTAGGTTTGCCATTTTGAGGAATCAGGAACATGGAAATCACAGTCACCATGATGTCTACCAGCATTAAGTGGAAGCATAGAAGATGAAGGGATGATTGAAAGAAATAATCTTGGCCGGGCGCGGTGGCTCAAGCCTGTAATCCCAGCACTTTGGGAGGCCGAGACGGGCGGATCACGAGGTCAGGAGATCGAGACCATCCTGGCTAACACAGTGAAACCCCGTCTCCACTAAAAATACAAAAAAATTAGCCGGGCGTGGTGGCGGCGCCTGTAGTCCCAGCTACTCGGGAGGCTGAGGCAGGAGAATGGCGGGAACCCGGGAGGCGGAGCTTGCAGTGAGCCGAGATCGCGCCACTGCACTCCAGCCTGGGCGACAGAGCGAGACTCCGCCTCAAAAAAAAAAAAAAAAAAAAAAAAGAAATAATCTTAAAAAGACAGAGACCTCCTCAGTCCCTGCTCATCATTATTTCTCCTCTATGTCTTATGCCCCCCTGAATTGGGCGGCAGGAGGAGAATGATGTCACAGGAGTAGACTTTTACACTTGGGAAGTTATAGCTGAATTAAATCTTTTTTTTTTTTTTTTTTTTAATTTTTCACTTGCTCCCCATTGTTTTGCTGCCCTACATGAAGTACAACCCATGAAATGCATGGCATTTGTTCATGTATGTTTATATCAGAAATAACTTTTATAGCTGAAAAGACAGGTGTGACATGCTCAAGGTTTCACATCCACCTCACACCAGAACCAAACCAGAGACTCAACTACTGGTCCACTGTTCTTTTATCTGTTCTTTCCTGTTGTCCGCCTCCCCCCATTTGCAAAGATCATCAGCACTGGGAGAAGAGAGATTGTCAGTCACTTTGGTGGAAGTTGCTGTACTTCATTTCTTGTTCTTCCCTATTCCCTTTTCTGGCAGGTCAGCAGGATAGAAGAAATGACCTCAGTCATCCCATCCACGCTGACAACTGTTTGTTGGATCCAGAGGCCAATGAATGCTGGAAAGAGCCTCCTGCTTACACATTTCGAGACTATAGGTATAGCTAGAACCTGCTTCAAAACAAAGCTTTTACCTAACAGTTTTCAAACAATGAAAACTGGAAAGGTGCTCTGTTTTGCTTGATGTCGTGTTCATTTCTCCGAGGCAGAAATTCTCAAATAATCTTCTGAAGCAGCTGCCATAACCAATAAGTGGCATTATCATCTGACTTTTATCTTAAAAATTGTGCACATTTTGCATCCCATTTCACAAAATGTCCATTTTGTTTTAATATGAAAAGTAAATTTTATGTTTGTTTGTTTGTTTGTTTTTAAATTCCTGTTCTCCCTGGAACATATTCCTTGTGGTATGTGTATTTCAGTCAGAATACAAGGGCATGGAGTCTTGGCCTGCATAAGGACTTTATCACATCACGTATCTATTCACACCCAAGAAGAACAATGTCTGCATTTTATAAATAAGACACTAGAAACTCAGGAGAAAAGAATGTCCTAACCTACTGAGAGATATTTCAGTGTGTAAGGAATCAGGAGTTATAATCACCATGTGTTCATCGTTACTACACTGTACTCTATTCCAAAACATTTATTAAGTGCCCGCTATCTGCAAGGCGTGGCTGGGCCACAAGGAACTCTCCAGCAAGTGAAGGAGAAAAACAACAACAACAACAACAACAACAAAACAAACAAACAAAAAAAACACCCTTTAGAGTTATATAAGGGAGGAAGAGTTGTAAATAGGTGGGCAGGTTCAGAGGGCTAGATTAAATTAAAACTAGTTAGGTTTTCTGTGGAGGAAGTGAAATATGAGACAAGCTTTGAAATATGATTACAATTTTAATAAAGGTGGAATAAGTAACCTCTTCAGAGGTATAACCCAAATTCTATCTGATCTTCTCTTTAAGAGTTTGGAGGGCCAATTATATCAATGTCTAGTTCAAAGGAAACTTACTAATGGAGGCTGGACAGTACATCACCAGTCTTCAGTATTCTATGACCATGTTATCATAAGCATATAATAAGATAAATGGTTTTCTCTTCATTCTTCTAGTGCTCTCCTATACATGAATGATGACTTTGAAGGAGGAGAATTCATATTCACCGAGATGGATGCTAAGACTGTGACTGTAAGTAAACCTATTCTTGCATACTTATTTAGTATTTTTTAGCTCAGTATTGCCATTTTTCTAAGGACTTACAGACCATTGGATTTCAAATACTTCTGAGCTCAAGATTTCAAGAGGTTAAGAGAGTCTCAGCAAATGTATAGATCATAAACTGTTAGAAGTAGCCATAAAAATCTAGTACATTGTAAAGATGAGTAAGTTAAAGAATTGAGATATTAAGCATTTTATCATGATTGTATAGCCAGTTAGTGTTAGACTTGGAACCAAAACCTAGATCTTCTAATTATTTGTCAAGTAATCTGATGGAAACATAAGAACATCGGTTCCTAAGTCACCCAAGTCTAGAATAAGTCAAATGATTCTACAAGGTGTCTTTCAAGTAACCCGGTGTTCTACATACTTGGACTGAACATTGGCCTTCAAATATCTAGTTACAAAAATTATCATATATGTGTGTATGTATGCGTGTGTATATATACCTATAGGTGTATGTGTGTATATATATGCCCACTTTAGCTTCCTTTCCCATGCAGACATGGCCATACACACACACACACACACACACACATGCATATATATATGCATAGATATATGATTGTGACTGTATGTAATAAACCTATACCTGAAAATTGGTGTACACACACACACACAAAAAAATATGTAAATAAAGAGTAAATCAAAAGTTCAATTTAACCACCATCTTCCTAAGCAAACCCATGCCTTTGGAAAGAAGCCTACTTAAAGACCATATAGTTAGCATCCTTTGGTCTGTAAGCCAAAGAGCATACACAATGGTAGAAAAACATATTTTCAACAGCTGCCGCTCTCTGGCCCACTTCGTTCCCTTAGTGCCGAGTGCTCACCCACTGCAGCTTCCTTTCCCGTGCAGACATGGCCTCAAGCACCACCACCACCGCCATGAAGATTGTAATAATTGGTGGAACAGGTCTGGATGATCCAGAAATTTTAGAAGGAAGAACTGAAAAATATGTGGATACTTCATTTGGCAAGCTATCTGATGCCTTAATTTTGGGGAAGATAAAAAAGTGTTGATTGTGTCCTCCTTGCAAGGCATGGGAGGCAGCACACCATCATGCCTTCCAAGGTCAGCTACCAGGCGAACATCTGGGCTTTGAAGGAAGAGGGCTGTACTCATGTCATAGGGACCACAGCTTGTGGCTTCTTGAGGGAGGAGATTCAACCTGGCGATATTGTCATAATTGATCAGTTCATTGACAGGACCTCTTTGAGACCTCAGTCCTTCTATGATGGAAGTCATTCTTGTGCCAGAGGACTGTGCCATATTCCAATAGCCAAGCCATTTTGCCCCCAAATGAGAGAGGTTCTTATAGAGATGGCTAAGAAGCTAGGACTCTGGTGCCATTCAAAGGGGACAATGGTCACAACTGAGGGACTTTGTTTTAGCTCTTGGGCAGAAAGCTTCGTGTTCTGCACCTGGGGGTGGATGCTATCAACATGCCTACAGTTCCAGAGGCAGCCCTTGCTAGGGAGGCTGGAATTTGGTATGCGAATATTGCCATGGTGACAGATTATGACTGGTGGAAGGAGTACAAGGAAGTAGTTCTGGTGGACCAGGACTTAAAGACCCTGAAAGAAAATGCTAGTAAAGCCAAAAGTTTACTGCTCACTACCATACCTCAGTAGGGTCCATGGAATGGTCAAAAACCCTCTAGAGCCTGAAGAATATAGCCCAGTTTTCTGTTTTAAAATTTTTGCAATCTATCCATCTGACAAAGGGCTAATATCCAGAATCTACAAAGAACTTTAACAAATTTACAAGAAGAAAGCAAACAACCCCATCAAAGAGTGGGAGAAGGATATGAACAGACACTTCTCAAAAGAAGACATTTATGTGGCCAACAAACAAACATATGAAAAAAAGCTCATCATCGCTGGTCATTAGAGAAATGCAAATCAAAACCACAATGAGATACCATCTCATGCCAGTTTAGAATTGTGATCATTAAAAGGCAGGAAACAACAGATGCTGGAGAGGATGTGGAGAAATAGGAATTCTTTTCCACTGTTGGTGGAAGTGTAAATTAGTTCAACCATTGTGGACGTTGTGGAAGACAGTGTGGCGATTCCTCAAGGATCTAGAACCAGAAATACCATTTGACCCAGCAATCCCATTACTGGGTATATACCCAAAGGGTTATAAATCATTCTACTATAAAGACACATGCACATGGATGTTTATTGCAGCACTGTTCACAATAGCAAAGACTTGGAACCAACCCAAATGCTCATCAATGATAGACTGGATAAAGAAAATGTGGCACATGTACACCATGGAATACTATGCAGCCATAAAAAAGGATGAGTTCTATCAGGAGAACCCACTCCCGATGTTTAACGTGGGTTCTTTACTATTTCCTAAGTGTCTTGGCTGGGTTGAGAAATAAAGGGAAAGAGCACAAGAGAGAGAAATTTAAAGCTGGGTATCCGGGGGAGACATCATATGTCGGCAGGATCCATGATGTTCCCCAAGCCGTAAAACCAGCAAGTTTTTCTAAGTGATTTTCAAAAGGGGAGGGAGTGCACGAATAGGGTGTGGGTCACAGAGATCACATACTTCACAAGGTAATAAAATATCACAAAGCAAATGGAGGCAGGGCGAGATCACAGGACCACCGGATGAGGTGAAATTAAAATTTCTAATGAAGTTTCGGGCACGCATTGTCATTGATAACATCGTATCAGAAAACAGGGTTTGAGAGCAGACAACCTGTCTGACCACAATTTATTAGGCGGGAATTTTCCTCGTCCTAATAAGCCTGGGAATGCTACCGGAGACCGGGGCTTATTTCATTCCTTTGGCTTCGACCATAAAAGACGGCACGCCTTCTAAAGGGGCCATTTATAGGCCTACCCTCAGGGCGCATTCTCTTTCTCAGGGATGTTCCTTGCTGAGAAAAGGAATTCAGTGATATTTCTCCTATTTGCTTTTGAAAGAGGAGGAATATAGCTCTGTTCCATCCGGCTCACCGTCGGCCAGTTCAAAGTTACCTCTCTTGTTTCCTGAACATCACTGTTATCCTGTTCTTTTTTTTAAGATGCCCAGATTTCATATTGTTCAAACACACATGCTCTACAAACAATTTGTGCAGTTGACACAATTACACAGTCCTGAGGCTACATTCATCCTCCTCAGTTTATGAAGAAGATGACAGGATTAAGAGATTAAAGTAAAGACAGGCATAGGAAAACACAAGGGTATCGACTGGGGAAGTGATAAGTGTCCATGAAATCTTCACAGTTTATGTTCTGAGATTACAGTAAAGATAGGCATAAGAAATTATAAAAGTATTAATTTGGGGAACTAATAAATGTCCATGAAATCTTCACAATTTTTGTTCTTCTGCCACGGCTTCAGCTGGTCCCTCCCCGTTTGGGGTCCCTGACTTCCCGCAACATCTCTCCCTTTCTTTTTATTTAAATGTACCATGGCGATGAAGGCTTGTTCATTCTCTCGATTTTGACGCCGGTCCCTCCTTTCGGGGTCTCTGACTTCCTGCAACAGAGTCCATGTCCTTTTCAGGGACATGGATGAAGCTGGAAACCATCATTCTCAGCAAACAAACACAGGAACAGAAAACCAAACACCACATGTTCTCACCCATAAGTGGGAGTCGAACAATGAGACCATGTGGGCACACGGAGGGGAACATCACACACCAGGGCCTGTCAGGGGGATAGCATTAGGAGAAATACCTAATGTAGATGATGGGTTGATGGGTGCAGCAAACCACCATGGCACCTGTATACCTATGTAACAAACCCGCACATTCTGCACAGGTACCCCAGAACTTAAAAGTATAATTAAAAAAAATGTCCAATTGAGGAAGTAAGCAGATTATAAATAACCAGGTATCTTTTACCACCATACAAAATCTAAGTAGTTAGGACATATATGTCATAAACTTCAAAATTTTGGCATTATAGAAGCTATTTCTAAACTTTTCTTGAATTTTATGCTTGTCCCTCTTAGCTTACATGCTTTTCTCATTAGTGAAACATGTATCATTCATGACACACATATGTCATTCATGACAGTACTGTGGTATAAGCAGATAATATCAAAAAGTATGTATTACTGGGTTTAAAGGTGATTCCTATAAGGATTCTGGTTAAAATTGTCTAGAAACATTGTAATAACTAAGAAAAAATATTTCATGTAACTTCATACAGTAATGTATCTTAAAAAGTCATGATGCCTCACTTTTTGCGTAAAAAGCTTAAATGTTAATATGGGAGTAATTTAATGCTCCATAATCTGATAAATTAAATCAGGACTGACAATCTGTGTTGGAGTTTAAAATCCAGAAGTTTTTTTTTCACTTCTGGGAAAGCTTGTGTGTAGGAAGCATTTTATTTCTAGTCTCTGCTAACACTGAAACTGAGGTACAAAACTCCTGGCATTTCGCAGTTTCAAAGAAAGTCAGACAGGTGGTTGAAAAGATTTCTTCGCTTCTCCTCCATCTAGTGGCCATATTTGGAAATGCTTAATGCTTAAAGCAGGGGATGCCTGTTTCATTAACTGTTGAATGTCAAGTTAACTGGAATTCTGCTTTTTAAAGATGTGGAAGCAGATAATATTCTCCTTTTAGAGTGCTACAATTTTAACTAAAATCTATAGCTATTTTTTAAAACCCTGAATCTAGCCTCCCCTAAAATAGGTAAAACTGATTTAAAAAAATTTTAATCCAAAAGTTCCTGTTTGAGAACATTTATTTCCTCAAATGAGTTATACATCATATTAATGCATACAATGCCATTTTAGGGAATAATGTAGATAACTAAAATTCTTATGCAAGCCAGTTCTTATTCGTTCCCCATAGGAAGTTTATTCTAGTACCAGTAACAACAACAACAACAACAACAACAACAAGAAATGGGTATTTTTCTGTTTTAGTTTCCCTTTAACTGTGGAGGGACAAATGGAGCAGAGAAATGGCATAACTTGAGGCCACACAAGGAAGCAAAGTCTTTTGAGTCCTTTACTTTGGAAACATCTGGAAGTTGTATAATTATCTGAAAGGTGGCTGAAATTTTACTTTTATTAAAGACTATTACAGCACAAATGCTTTTCTAAATCAATCATCAGTTAGACGGAAAGCAAAAGGATTATTTTAAATTATGCTTAGTATACTTGGAAGATACATGGGTTCTTTTCAATAGCAGCATTTGTTTATGAGACCTGGGAATTCAAGGATGTTGGTTTCTCTGTGCAGGTTCAAAGAAGATAAAATTTAATGAGTTCCATTTGTTTCATGAAAAATTAAATTCAGTATAAACGGGACTGTGTTACAAAAGTATGTTTATAATCATTTAAACTTCGTAACATATTTTTGCTGTAGAAACAATGTCATACATGGAAGCAGGTTCACTAAAACTTGTTTATTCCTCCAAATACCTGACATGTAACAGTTGATGTATGCTGTGTGATGAGATGGGTCTTAGAGATCCTTGTGAATCTACATCTGTAATCAATTCCAGCTGCCTCATGCAGTTCACAGCTTCTTTTCCTAAACTTTCCCAAAGTTATTCATGTTTAAAAGTACTTTCAATTCCAGAAGAGAGAAAATACTAATTTGTCCCCACACCCTTTCTTTAACCTTAAAAGATGTTACCAAGACTTAGTAATCACATAGAAGCATTGGCAAACGCGTGTTTGAGGGAGTCCTGACCAGCACTAGGGAGTGGGCAGCCCAGAAAACCTGAAATTCAAACATCCCAAGGCCACTTACTCAGGTGGCTTTTCTATCTTACTTCATATGTTTTACATTTCGCTTATTTTGCTGTTTCTTGTGGAAATGTACAAATTCCTTCTCCAGAAAAACAGAATCAGATTGATACTGAGGATACCACTAACTTGTGAACTCTTTAGATTTACATCAGAAAAGTTGCCTTGATAAAGCTGTTTAGGAAAAGCAATTCCAGCAAAGACAAATCTTCAGTTATTGTGAATATGAGAGTAACGAGAAACTGCTTTTTTTCTGCTCTTCCCTTTAACACTCACACACAAGTCACATAGACACACACATGCAGACTCAGACACAAACACACATACGTGCACACATAAACACATATGCGCCCACCTGTCCCTCTGGCTTTCTGACTCCTCCACCTACCTCTGACCTTCCATATGGAGTCACGCAGTCCGGGAGTACCTATGTTATGTAGCGATCAAGGACTTTAGGCAATGTTTCTAATGTTCTTCCTGAAGCTAGCAGTGAGAAACCGGCCAGCTGATTTTATGCAGAAGGAAACCAAAGATTTATGGGCATGTGTCAACTCAAGTCAATTCAGAAAATGGCCAGTTAGAACCAGTCCATGTTCTCACCTAGTAAAATGGCTAGCGCCGCCTTTTTGGTTTTACTTGATTTTTCTGAGCTATACAGAGGAATGAATAAACTTTCTGTATTTCCCAAGAAAGACAAAATGGACCCGACTCACCTGAGACACTTCTTTAAACACAGAAGCAAGGCCTGTAATATACAGTTGCTTAAGCTCACTCAACTTGAAGAGGCAGCTTGTTTGATGTTCTACCCTGGCTCAGTGACCCCAGCAGTATTTCTTTTTCTCTCACTACGCTCTTCTACCTAAACGCTGTAGACAGCTCCACCTGAGCAGTGTATAAGCTGTGAAGGACTGTGTCAATCTTAAAACACTTAAAGGCGATGGCGAATAGGCCACACCAAGGGGTGTCGGGTTCTCACCTCTGGAGATGTTCAAACAGTGCCTAAAAGATCACTGGGAAACAATAGTGTAAAGGAAATATCATACAGAATTATGACTTTTGACTTTTAAAAATGTTTATATTATGAAAAGCACATAAACCATGAATGTACAATTAAAAAATTAGAAAGCAGATATACTCATGTAACCCCTACCTAGATCGATAACAGAACTTTGGCAGCACTGCAGATGTTCTGTTTGTTTGTTTGTTAATTCCACAAGTATGGAGTGGACACCTACCTTGTATCCAGATGCTTTGCTAGTGCAAAAGCTACAGAAATGAATTATGAGAGAAAAACTTTGCTTTCTTTGAATTTGCAGGCTATCATATAGCATGTATTGAATGATTACTATGTATGTGGACTTTGCTACACATTTTACTTGAAATTTTTTTTTAATTTTCTGAGGTATATATTATTTTGAGCTTACCTTTGTTTTACAGGTGAGAAAACTGAGATAATTTACATCATCTTCAATGGCAGGATTCCTTTATTCTTCGCTTCAGTCCTTAACTCAAATAATCTCATAGACCAGAGAGGCAGGAGTTGTGGAAATGTTTATGATACAGCAGTTGAAGGTCTAATTTTTGCTTTCTTTCTCAGGCTTCTATAAAACCAAAATGTGGGCGCATGATCAGCTTCTCATCTGGAGGAGAGAACCCTCATGGGGTGAAGGCAGTCACCAAGGGAAAGAGGTGTGCTGTGGCTCTGTGGTTCACCTTGGACCCACTTTATAGAGAATTGGTGAGTTTCTCACCTACCCAGAAAGCCAATTAGGCTTGCTTCATCTGCAAAGTCCTTTAAATTGCTCCATCTGAGGAAGAGAAGAGGGTAAAGGTAGTTCTTTTTTTTTTTTTTGAGACAGAGTCTTGCTCTGTCACCCAGGCTGGAGTGCAGTGGTGCAGTCTCGGTTCACTGCAACCTCCGCCTCCCGGGTTCACGCCATTCTCCTGCCTTAGCCTCCCCAGTAGCTGGGACTACAGGTGCCCGCCACCATGCCTGGCTGATTTTTTGTGTTTTTAGTAGAGACGGGGTTTCACCGTGTTAGCCAGGATGGTCTCGATCTCCTGACCTCATGATCCACCCACCTCGGCCTCCCAAAGTGCTGGGATTACAGGCTTGAGCCACCGCGCCCGGCCAGTTCTTAATCAGATATGTTTTAATAAGTGAAGGTGTTTGTAGAAATAGCTATGTCAATGATATTTGATAGTCACTAATCTGTCTTCAGCTTATTAACAAATTGTAAGGCTGGCAGCCATGACTCACTCCTGTAATCCCAGAACTTTGGGAGGCCAAGGCAGGTGGATCACTGAGGTCAGGAGTTGGAGACCAGCCTGATCAACATGCTGAAACCCCATCTCTACTAAAAATACAAAATTAGCTGGATGTGGTGGCAGGTGCCTGTAGTTCCAGTTACTCGGGAAGCTGAGGCAGGAGAATCACTTGAACCTGGGAGGCGTAAATTGCAGTGAGCCGAGATCACACCACTGCACTTCAGCCTGGGCAACAGGGCAAGACTCTGTCTCAAAACAAAAACAAAAACCCTGTGGCATCAGGGAGGAATCGCTTTTTATTGGGCACCCAGAAGACTGATTTGTTTTCTCGCAAATCATAAGAAATAGTATTGAATCATTGATGAAATGTATTTGAAAGAGGGCAAGGAAACCTAAAAGATTATTATTACTTATCACTATTATTACATTAAATATTTAAATATTATTATTGCAAAGTAGCTGAGGACACTTAGCTAGGAGGAGACCATGATCTCATCGTTTTGGAAGCCCATGGGCAGATGTCATAGTCGTTACTTGTGGAGCTGCAGAGGCAAGAATTAAGACCAATGGATAGAAGCCCTGGAGGGAAAATTTGGGCTAAATCCAAGGAATCACTTTCAAATAGTCACCACAGTTTGGCAGAATTGTCTGCTTTGGAAGCACTGATTGGATGGCTCCAATCAAAGCCCCGGCAACTGCTTGGCATGGAACGCTGAAATGGAATCTAAAACATCGTAGCAGAGGCTTAAATGGATGACCTCCAAATCTTCTCCAGCCCCAAGTATTGATGAAGCTATGAAATTCTATTCTTAAAACTGGCGTTCTATCCAGTTTTCCTTCTTAGTTTTCTGAATTGAATCCAATGTCACCAGAAACTATTTAAAAACAATGCCTTTTTCTCATATACTTTTCACCATCAAATCTAGCTCACAAAGTGTTTGCCCACATTCCCTAAGCCATTCTTTCATATATTTTACAAAAGACCTATTATGACCTTTGATTGTACGGAAGAGCTATTATTATCTGCCTGGGAAACTCTGCTAGGTAGGCTGTAGGGGTAGAGGGGTGAACAGAACAAGGTCCTGGACTACGAGGAGCTTGGACAGATCAGCTAGTGAATAGGCTGTAAGAAGACAGCAGTATACGCTTTGTAGCAGGGAATCAAGGAAGACTTCTAGAAACTCAGACCTAGAAGCGAAGAGGATAACCAGGCACAGAAAAAATGGCCCTGGCTGGGCGCGGCGGCTCACGCCTGTAATGCCAGCACTTTTGGAGGCCAAGGTGGGTGGATCACCTGAGGTCAGGAGTTGGAGACCAGCCTGGCCACATGGTGAAACCTCGTCTCTACAAAAAATACAAAAATTCGCCGGACTGGGTGGCGCACGGTTGTAATCCCAGCTACTTGGGAGGCTGAGGCAGGAGAATTGCTTGAACCCAGGAGGTGGAGGCTGCGGTTGCAGTGAACCGAGATCACTCCACTGCACTCCAGCCTGGATGACAAGAGCGAGACTCCGTCTCAAAAAAAAAAAAAGAAAAAAAAAAGAAAGAAAGAATGGCCCTAACAAAAGGACCAGAGCACAGAGTCCTGAAAATCTCAAGGGGCAGCAAACAATTGCCTTCCCCTATCATTACTTTATATCCTGGTATTTTCCATCTCCAAAATGCCAGCATTCCATCAAAGCATCTTTTTTTTTTTTTTTTTTAAACTAAGGAACCTACGTAAATGGGTAGACAGTGAAGATAAAATTATTGAAAAATTACCTCACTATTTTAGTATTCAATTCAGCAGACATTTAATCTATTTCATCATTCACTATCCAAACTCTCTCTTCCAAGGTATTGTTCTCTCAAAATAAGCTAACCCAAAGTAAGTTCTCTTTGCTCCTTTGTGATCAGGAAACATCAGTGCCAATGTCCCTTCCTCTGGTGGAAAAATACTAGAAAACCTCTCCAGTCTTCAGGCCGTAGCGGCATCTAGTGGCCACGGTGGGAAATGAGCAGACCTTTTTCCGCAGCTAAATTATCCCAGGCTGTGAAGGATTGTTTGCTACACGTGGAAAGCATCTATTGAGCTTCACGAACTAACATCCGTGTTTCAGGAGTTTTAAAAGCTCCCCAGGTGATTCGAACGTGCAGCAGCAGAGTTTGGGAGTTCCTGGCCTAGACGTCTTTTTTTAGATTGAATCTCTGAGAGAAAAAAAAAAAAAAATGCCTACCTATGAAGAAGTCATTAGAGCTGGCCGATTCTCATGCTTAGTATGAATTACTTTAAAGCCTCTCAGTTCTCAAGGAGTATTTAGCAACATCCTTTTAAGGATGCAAGGATGTTCGAAGCTTCATATATATTGGTTCCAGCTCTTGAATTTCTTTCCCTTAATGAGAGACAGGATTACAATAATTTTTTGTGGTCAACAGATGTGAAAGCTTTATGTGTGTGTCCATTTGTTAAGCATCAGGATTATTTTCCTCGGCCGGGCACGGTGGCTCACTCCTGTAATCCTAGCACTTGGGGGAGGCTGAGGCGGGCAGATCACCTGAGGTCAGGGGTTCGAAACCAGCCTGGCCAACATGGCGAAACCCCGTCCTCTCTACTAAAATTACAAAAATTAGCCAGGCGTGGTGGCACATGCCTGTAATCCCAGCTACTGGGGAGGCTGAGGCAGGAGAATCGCTTGAACCCAGGAGGTGGAGGTTGCTGTGAGCCAAGATCGCACCACTGCACTCCAACCTGGGCAACAGAGTGAGACTCTGTCTCAAAAAAAGAAAAGAAAAAAAGATTGTTTTCCTTATATTTGTAAAGTAGTACTCAGGCTTTTTACTTAGATATGGCAGCAATTTAGTTTTCTGTTATTTAGTATATTTGGTCCTTTTAGTTGCCTTTTTGTCAATGTTTTTTATTACAAGCTCTTGCATGAAAGGGTTTTTGTTTTCAACTCATAAAATAGTTATTTATTTAACTTACTGTGCCCAGGCACTGTGTTAAAGACTGCCTATAGGGAATGCACACTAGTAGGATATCATTCCTATTTTCTTTTTTTTTTTTTTTTTTCTGAGGCGGAATCTTGCTCTGTCGCCCAGGCTGGAGTGCAGTGGCGCGATCTCGGCTCACTGCAAGCTTCGCCTCCCGGGTTCACACCATTCTCCTGCCTCAGCCTCCCCAGTGGCTGGGACTACAGGCACTGCCACCACGCCTGGCTACTTTTCTGTATTTTTAGTAGACATGGGGTTTCACCGTGTTAGCCAGGATGGTCTCGATCTCTTGACCTCGTGATCCGCCCACCTCAGCCTCCCAAAGTGCTGGGATTACAAGCTGAGCCACCGCGTCCGGCCTATAAATCCTATTTTCAAGGAGCTTGAAGTCAAATTGGAGAAATAATACAAGGACCCAACTAATTAAATCACAAGGCAAGGTTTGGTAAGAATCCTTAGCAGCAAATGCATGGTTTGAGAGATATAAAAAAAGCAATCCAAAAAGACTTCTTTGAGGAGATGACATTTGAACAAAAGCTTTAAAAGATCAATTTCTTTAGGGAGAGGCATTTTAGACAGAGAAAGGCTTCATCCATTTATACAATTACTCGTCAAAGAAAATAGAAATCTTGCCAAACGTCAGTGGCTTTTCCGAGCACTGAAAATACAGCAGTGACCAAGAAGATAAGATGCCCTGCTCTTCTCGAGCCTACATTCTAGTGGAAGGAAACAGATCCCCAAAAAGTAAAATAAATAAATAAATAAATAAATAAATAAATAAATAAATAATCGAGAGATTTTCAGATAGTGACCAATGATGTGTGGAAAATGGAACAAGACAACTAATTTTGGAGTGAAAGGGTCGGAGCAGCAAATTGTGAGCCCTCGCCAAACAAGTGGCATGTGAACCAAAACCTAAGACAGGAGACGTCCACTAAGATAAATGTCTGGAGGAGAGTATCCCAGGCAGAGGACAAGCTGCAAAGGCACAGAGACAATAAGATGTTTGGAGTCGCCAAGAAACGAAGAAAGTCAGAGCATCTGGAATATGGCAGACAAGAGGGAGAGTGGCATGAATAGAGGACATGGAGGAGGCAGGAGCCAGATTCCACAGACGTATTAGGAAATGTGAACTTTATTCTAAGTAGTGGAAAGTCATTGTAGTCCCCCAACCCCAGCACACACACACATCTCCTCCAGTCCTCGAGAGTTACAGGATACAGAAGATTACTTTAGCTAATATATGGGCTTAGACCGGAGTAGTAATAAAGAAAGTAAAAAGAGATGGAAGGTTTGAGATACAATTTGGAGGTAGACCAACTGGACCTGCTGATGGATTAATGTGAGGAATAAAAGGAAGTGTAGAATATAATGGGAACATCCAGAGAAACACTTAATTCATGAATCAGATTAGGGAATTCTTTTGAAAGTATCACATTCAGGGAGCTTGAGGTAAGTTAAGAAGTTGGAATATAAGGTGAGGAGAAAGAAGACAAAATAAAGCTAAAGAAGAGAGCAAGGTATGAATAAGAGACAGGCATAAGGCGACTTCTTTTAAGCACACCAAGAAAAGTAGACCTGGAACTGCAAGCAATAGAGACCCATTGAAGAACTGTGGGCAGGAAAAGAGATATAATCAGATTTAAGCCAGTAGGATTCATTAGAAGCATGTGAGGGTGAGTAGTGAAACAGGGAGAGCAATTTGGAGGCTGCGGCAGTAATTAAGAGATGATGAGGGCTTACAACAGTGGTTCTCAAGAGGGAGCGATTGGCCGGGCGCGGTGGCTGACTCCTGTAATCCCAGCACTTTGGGAGGTCGAGGAGGGTGGATCACCTGAGGTCGGGAGTTTGAGACCAGCCTGACCAACATGGTGAAAACCCATCTCTCCTAAAAATATAAAAAATCAGCCGGGCATGGTGGTGGGCGCCTGTAATCCCAGCTACTTGGGAGGCTGAGGCAGGGTAATCGCTTGAACCCAGGAGGCAGAGGTTGCAGTGAGCCAAGATCGTGTCACTGCACTCCAGCCTGGGCAACAAGAGCAAAATTCCATCTCAAAGAAAAAAAAGAAGAAAAAAGGAGCAATTGTGACCTCTAGTGGACATTTGGCAATATCTGGGGGTTGCTGGGGGAGGTTATTACTGACTACCTGTAGTAGGTAGAGAGGACAGGGTATCACTGAGCCTCCTGCAGCACACAGGGCAGCACCACCCTCCCACCCCTCAACAAATAATTATCTGGTCTAAAAGTGTCCATCAGGCCAAAATTGAGAAACCCTGACCTAAACTACGGCAACAATAGTGCATTGAGGAGAAAGGGGCAGAGACAGCAGACAGAACACAGTAGTAGAACTCAGCTCAGGTAACTTATCAGATGCAAGAAACCATGGTCAGGCTTTTAAGGCAAATAGGTGAGTAATGCTGGTCTTTACTGAGAGAGAGCCTATGTGAAGAACAGAGCAGGTTCTTGGGGGAGAAAATGGTAAATTCAGCTTGACCACTGAACTGAGTTGGAGATGGCTATGGGGCCATGAAGTAGAAAGGGTAGGAAGCAATTGAACATACAATAGTTCTTGCAGGAGAGAAATCTTAGAAAGTAATTGCTTAGGACCTAGGAATGTTAGGAGAAGGCATCCGTCTGGGGATGAAGAGGAGGTGTTCAATGCTTAACTGGATTTAGCATCAACCCATGTACAGATGGATGCCAGGAAGTGTTTGGGAAGCGTCTGCTGATGAGACTGATTATTATGCTTGTAACAGAAATGTGTAAATTGTCTTTTTTGCAGGAGCGAATACAGGCTGATGAAGTGATTGCAATCCTGGATCAAGAACAGCAAGGGAAGCATGAACTGAATATCAACCCTAAAGATGAGCTATAAAAATGAGAAAGAATGTTCTATCAAATATTTATTTAAATTGTTAATCTTATGAGAATCTTTTTATTTTTGTACAGAGCCATGGTATAAATTAACAGGTTAATGTCAGTCATCAGATCTCCCTTCTGTTCCTAAGGATGCTTGTGTTGCCTTGCTTAATCTATCTTTCTTGTTTTGGGTTCTCTCTCTCTCTCACTCTCTCTCTCTCTCTCTCTCCTCTCTCTCTTCTCAAAGACATGGTCTATACCATGTTATCTAGGATAGAGGGCAGTGATGTGATCATAGCACACTGGAGCCTCAAACTCTTAGGCTCAAGCGATCCTTCAAGCCTCCCAAGGAGCTGGGACCACAGGCACGTGCCACCACGCCCAGCTCTCTTTCCTGGTTTTTCATCATTTCATGTATCTATCAAAGCCCAGTTCACCTCCTTACACACACACACACACACACACACACACAATTAATTTGTTGCAAATCCAAAAGCTCAGAGAGAATAAGCTTGTTGGTGGTGAAACTATAACTCTCATGTGTGCTCCAGTTTTAAAATTAACATGTGCCTGGTCTCTGAAACCCTTTCTTGGTGTGTGCCTTTCGGCCACGTCCTCTTAGGTGCTAACGGCCATGAGCTCTGACTTTCCAAAGTGAGCTCCACTTTGGGTCTGAGGACCCCCTGGCAGAGTCCGCGCTGCCTCAGGTATCATGGGCGTAATGCTCACCCAGGCTCCGGGAGATCTCATGGATGATTACTGTATGAGACAGAGGGGCCTCCAGGCTTTCCAGGGCCTTGGTGGAATTTTTGGCTCTGGTGTTTTCACCAGACAATAAACTTACACTGGAAGCTTCGATTCACCCTCCACAGTACTCCAAAAAGGACTGTCCTATAAGTTGTACACTTTAAAAGGTCATGTAGATTTTGTAGTAGAATGACTTTTCACCCTGATGACTTTGGAAGAAAATCTTGAATACTGCCTGCATCCGGGCACCATGGCCAGGTTGCCTACGAGTGGGGTCCACTGATGAAAAGAGGTTTTTTGTACTTACATAAGAAAAATAAATTTCTGATTGATTTTAACCGTCATCTGCTTATATTTTGGGGCCCCTCCTCATTGCTGCTATCCAGCACACAGATTTGTGCTTGTGCCTTGTTTAATAAAGGGAGCCTCATTTTAATATCTAGCATTTATTTTTGTTCTTCCAAATGTTTGGTTTATCATCACAGAATGGTTCTGTAATTACATAGGAGCTTTTGGGACCACCTAGGGGCAACATTGGGACATGACTAGTGTAGCTGGTGCAGTGGCCTCAGGAAAGGTGGGGACACCGTTCTTGAAGAACAGAGAGGGCCACCAACCTGGGTATTGATCCAGAGCATGCTTGGTTCCGGGTCCCACTTCTAAGGAAGACACTACCAAGGCATAGTTCATGGGGGGCTGGGGTTCTTCTAACCTGGGGGAGCCTTTGTCATTCGCCTCTGGGAGATCACCTGCCTTGGCGGTGCTGGAGGGAAGATTTACTTTCTGCCATTTACAATCTTGGTGAATGGTTAATAACATTCATCCATTGAAATTGAAAATTTGAGTTAGTGATGTATGAGCCATCTGTTTTTTACTGAACCTTCTGGTTGTATTTTAATCATGGGGAAGTGGAAAGAGCATTGGATTATACTTCCAGCCCTATCAAATCTGCCCTGCTGCATGACATGGAGTTACTCTCTTTCCCTTTCCAGACTTTAGTTCCCTTCTCTGAAAATGACATAATTGATTGTAACTAGGCCCTCCCTCCTACTGAAAATACAAACAAAGCAAAAAGCAAAAAGCAAAAAAAAAAAAAAAGAAACCAAAACCAATTTTAGAAATAGTCACAAGTACAACCAAATTTATTTCTGCTAACATTTAGAGAGTCGTGAATGGTTTTTTTTTTTTTCCTTTTTTTTGAGACGGAGTCTCGCTGTCGCCCAGGCTGGAAAGCAAGCAGAGGTGCGATCTCGGCTCACTGCAGACTCCACCACCTCCCAGGTTCAAGCGATTCTCCTGCCTCCGCCTCCTGAGTAGCTGGGATTACAGGTGCACACCACCATGCCCAGCTAATTTTTGTATTTTTAGTAGAGATGGGGGTTTCACTCTGTTGGCCAGGCTGGTATTGAACTCCCAACCTCAGGTGATCCACTCGCCTCAGCCTCCCAAAGTGCTGGGATTACGGGTGTGAGCTACCGCGCCCGGCCGTGAATGGGTTTTTTATGTGTGAACCTGATTTTTAAAACCTTAAACTGAAATTTAGGCCTACAAGTTCTTGAGCTTTGCAAAGGTAGATTGCTCTTTGTCCCGCCACTGTGGAGAGCTTGTTGGCACTCAGATTTGCTGATTGGACGATCTGGGTGAGGATCTGATTTCTGTTTTCTGGCAGCAAGAGGCATCAACATAGAAATGGTCTTGTTTGGCATCTTAAAGATCCCCCTTCCTGGGTGCAGTGGGCACCAGGGGAGGGGCAGGGACTACACTGATGCTTACATTCAGTCCCACAGAACGTGGGTGAAGGCTGAATAGATGTCGTTGTGTTCGAGCCACATCTTGTGCCGTTTGCTGCCAACACAGGGTAGCTATTCTTGTTTTGCCGGTTAACCATGTTGCTTTACACCTGAAACATCATGTATATACTAAAGCATTTACTCCTTAATCTGCTCCACATCAAACCACACATAATTTCATTCAAATATTTAGGGAGTGTCATCAGACGCCTTAAAAAAAAAGTCAAGCTTAGAAATTGCAGTTCGTATGGTACATAATCGCTTGTGCAGAAGGATGGAAAAGCCCATTAGGACTCTTGTTGCTTTTACAGCTGAAGGAAGGCATAGAAATCCCAATTCAATTTCATCTTTCTTTTTGGGAAGAAAGTGAGGCTTAGAGGTGGTAAAGATGATCCCATGGGTATAGAATTTGAGCAACAGAGCCAGAGCTAAAGCCAGGACTATTGAACTCGGTTATGCAAGAATGCCTGCAGGAGTGTACACGGGGGCTGGAACCCTGGCACAGGGCTTTGTCCAGCTGGTGGGAGGGATGTCTTATTCTATTTGCCCAGAGATGGTACTTCTTACCAATCTATGGAGCTGCAGGGCTATATCCTTCCAGAAAGGGTGTCTTTTCTAATCCTCACAAAATGCTGAATGTGCTTGAGTCAGCCTAGGCTAACTAGTCCAATGTGCATGAATAGTACATCTCATCTGCGTTATCTGAGGAATTACCATTGGTCTTGGTGATGATCCTTCCCTTGTGTGAAAAGCCTGAAGCTCACAAAGCTTTTATTTTCACCTATATTATTGTTTTGAATGCTTATAACACAGAGCGTGTTCACACACTGGGAACCCCAGGAGGTATTCTGGGCGTGGATTGTGATGTCCATTTTGCAGATGAAGACATGGAGAGCAGTGGAGTGGGGTGATTACCTGGGGTCACTCGGCTCAGAGTGTCCAGGTCTGAGCTAGAAGCACAGTCTTTTGGGCTTCACCAGGGTTGTTGCTCCCCAGCCATGCTTCCAGGCATACTAAATATAAAATAATAAATGTGAATAAAAAGTCTGATTTTACAAAATCAAGAAAACGTTTTCTCCTCTTTTATTTTCCTGCTGAGGGACGCGTGTTGGCGTACTTCCTCTTCTCTCCTCTGTGATATATTCAATCTAAGTTGGATTATTCAATTCGATTCAGCCCTGTTTTAAAAGACATACCCTGAGCCTTGAGCTGCTTTTATGACCTCACAAAAGGGAAGAAGATTCTAGTCCAGTATCATTTTTCTCTCTCTCAAAGGCAAAAGTAATCTTGAACTTAAATTGCTTCTTTAGAAAAACCTGACACAGGGCAGAGTGATACTGTGAATGTGTGAAGGCCTTTCTTCACAGCCCGGAGTGTACATTGTTTGACAAGGAAATCTCAGTTTTAATGCACTCTTAAGACTTTTAATGCACTCTTCATCATCAACATCATAACATTTTTGGCACTTCCTCAGCTGAGGAGAAGCCATGGAATGAGTCAGTGCTATTTAATAATATATACCTGTGAATTTTAATTGAAGTACAAATGCTGAATTATTTCACATAAGAGAGGCAGCCACAGGGAATGACTCCTCACTGACGTCAAGAAAGGAGGTAATGGGGGCCACCTCACCCATTCTTTATGCCAAAGCATTAAACATTCCGAGCTGACTGACAGTGGTATGGCTGAGAAGTGGGAAAATGTGGACCTGTTCCCACATCCAGAGCTCTTTAGGGAAACAGGAGCCACTGGCAAAAGCTCCAGACCACAAGTCCGTGTTCCAAGCCCTCTCTGCCTCCTGCCAAGAGACCTGTGATGTGAAATGATGTCTCACATAGTTCCAATTGCCCACCCACAAATCCTCTACTCCCAGATAATTTGATGTTTCCAACAGGAGACATATAGGCGGTTTTTTTTTTTTTTGAACCTGGTTGATTTCTTCAAACACATCAAAATGATTACTGGTTGAGCTCAACCACTCGTTGAGTTCACTGCTGGGTTGGAGCTACACACTCATTCTGTCAGAGCTTCCCCTTTACCTCCTCCTCCTTATAATTCACAGAGTTTTCCGTGCCCACTGCTGACCTCTGCGGCCGGGCACAGCCAAGTTGGGAACAATCTGACTATTGATTCTGTTTTGCTCTACAATGGATGGCATCAGCTGTGAAAAGTTGGGTTAATGAGTCACCTCTGGCTTCAAAAATCTTGTTAAGGCCCTGCAATAAAAATAACCAAACAAGATGTTCCTATCATTTTTTTTTTTTTTCCTGACACATTGCTGGGGAGGAAAATCTAAATGAATGCTTCATTTAGTCAACATATGATACATGTTTTCTAGTCATTTTATATGGTACATTTAGGAGAAGGGAGAACAAAAGGTGAAGAAGACATGCTCTACCCTCTCTTTATTTTTTTGGTAGAATGGCCACAGAGGAGAGCCAGGGTAGCCTAGAGTTCGACAGTCTTTCTACCTTAACAGTCCCTCTTCTAATCATCTGATATCTTCTGCTTTTGAAGGGTAAATCAATTTTGAATAGATAAGGCCAAGTGCCTTCTTGATTTGAGCCTCATTTCAACAGTGAATTGGGTGTTACCTGTATATATGGGAGTCTTGCCCTGGGCCTCTCTCATCAGACTTAGGTGCCTTTCTGCATGATGGCAGTGTGATGACATTGGTCCTAATAATCTTATCCAGACCCGAGGTAAACCCTCCTCTCTTATTCCAAGTTTATGTCTTTACCTCTGAGTTACTACGTGGTGGTGGGTGGAGGTAGAAATAGGGAATGGACAATAAGTATAACCAGGTATGCCTCATCTCTTTCCACTTGTTAATCGTATATTCCATTGTTTCAAAGGTTGTAATCGTGGTTGACTTTATAAAGCTTTTTTATGGTCTTGAAGCATGTAGCAATCATATGTAACTACCTAATTATCTTGAGAGATGCATCAATGCCATCTTCATTGTGTAAATGGGAAAAAACAAACAGGCACAGAGAAGGTGATGTCGTAAAGCCCTGGTCATGTATGAATTCATTTCGCAGAGAGTTTTTGAGTGGCCATGCGGTTGGAGGCATAGGGAGGCATTTAAAGATGAATAAAATTTTATCCCTTCTTTTAAGGACCTCGAAGTAGAAAAAAAATAGATGTAAACAAATGATCAACTTAAAGTAAGGTGAATGTTACGGCAGAGGATTGTGAAAGGGGTAGGAGGAAAGGTCATGCAAGTGGGAAAGGAGTGGTTGGTGGTAGGGAAAAGTTGGAGAAAAGGTGACATGTAAGCTGGATCTGGCATGCCTGATCTGCCACCAATAAGTGGGAATGAGCCACTTGACCTCTCATTGCATCAGTCCTCAGCTGAAAAGTGTTGCATTTGAATTGAATGATTTCTTGGGTTCTAAAGGATTGAGCCTTCAGAGAAAATGAGAGTTCAGAAAGTTGGTGTTTTGGGGTGGAGTGGAATGAGATAGCCTTGGGAAAGCAGTTTAATGAATGCTGTGAAAATCTTAATCAGTACCAGTTAAAGAGTAAGTTTTATTGTATTCCCTTGCAAGGGAGGTATTATTCAAGTGGGTAGTGTGAAGCCCTGAATGACTGAGCCTCCTTCTGAAAAGCAGAGGAGTAGCTACTATCAGAACTAGACGAAGTGAATTCATCTGAATTCATCATTCAGACTAAAGTCAGTGGGCTCTACCAGCAGCATATTCCTCTGCCCATGAGTCCATGACACTTTCCACCTTACATGACCTGGAGCCAATCTACTTCACTCAAATTATTACACTTTCATATCAGAAATGGGAATAATGACAATATTGCAGCACACGGGTACGTTGTCTGAAAAGCCTAGCAATTGGTGAACTCAGTCAGTCTTTCAATAAAACCAGAAAGCCATGTAATGCTTTACTAATGACATCTTTTCCAGTGTCAAACGAGGAACAGAAGGAATCATTGAAAGAAAATCATCTCCAACAGGTGTTAATTGGGGCAATTTACCTCATTTAAAACCAAAGGGTCAAATAGACATAAAGCAACAAGTATCCAATCACCCTTATTTTGTTCTCTGTACCTGTTTTTTGGTGTGTTAAACTTTGCAAATGCCTTTGAAGGTCTTAGGCAACCAGACTACTTAGATTTAGAATAAATTATAGAGTCCCTGAGGCTCAGACGCTGACTTCAAGGCTTCTGGTCGCTGGAGTGATATTCTGGTCTATCATGATAGTCCAGTGTTTAGCAGCATTTACTGAATCGATGCTAGAATTTTTATTATATTTCAAGTTCAGAATTTCAGGACTTTTTTTTTTTTCACAAGGTAATATGAACCAGAATTATATTTCTTTGAAGTTAACATTGGTTAATTAAATAAAGACTATTTGGAGGTTTTCACCCCTTCAGCATCCAAGATAAAGGTGTTAACATCTTTTAGGACAGCTGGATTCTCAGTGGTCTTAATCTGCACTTTATTCTAACTTTAGCTACTTAGTATTAAGTAAAGAACAGGCATGGGCAGTATTGCTGAAGCTCCCTTGTCTAGACAGAGTAAAGATTTCTGGGAAAGTCGTCCACTTCATCATTTAGCATCGGGTTCACTAAGTTTTTCGTGACATCCCAATAGATGTGATTATTATTCTTATATAGGGGATAAAAAACACCAGAATAGATAAATAATTTGACAGAAGTCAAAGTCAGTAGATGTCAGTTCCTCAAGTAAAAAAAAGTTGCTGAACTCTCTAAGGATATTTTGCAGTTTTGATGTGTTGAATAACTAGGAAGCAGGAGGAATTATTTGAGCTTATCTGACACTAGATCTCACCCACTCCTCCTCACTCCAGCGGAAATCCAGAAGGAGGCGACATCTTCAGCAAGATGGCTGCCACCACTGCTCTGAGTTGGTCAGACATGATTAAAGCTCTGTCTAAACACGCCCTGGTTTCTTCACAGGGAGCACTTTCAGCCTTCACTGAACTTCCAGGCCGCAGGGCTAAGCACAGGGTACAGATTTTTCCTTGCAGATGTTTGGCTTCTGAGTGATGTGTTTTTTTTGTCTCTAAGGGTAATAAAAGTACAGAAGATGTTGCTCCCTGTACCAGGAAGTTTGCTTTGAAGAATGAGTGAGCCGCTTCAAAGGCTAGGCACCCTGCGGAGATGGCTGTCCCTGGATTCTGTGAGCTATTGGGTGTGCCTATCAACCAGGGACACATTGCCCACCAAGCCACTTACCAGCTAAAGGCTGATTGTCAAAAATGTCAAATGTGACAAATTGGCATGCCAAAACTTAAAACTGCCCTGCCTTCAGAATCAGCATAGAATATACTATCATGCCTTGAACTCTGTGGTCAAAACACGTCGTTTGTATGTAGAAGGATTTACAAATTAAATAGAATGATATTTGAATGACATCAAACTCAGCACAGAGGGCTTTTCATTATTCATCTGAGGTCAGCGTTTAACTCATCAGAGCAGGCTAAACAGGGAAGATCAAGTCCGTGGTAGGGACCCCAAGGAAGAATCATAGCCACAACTGTGCTTTGTATTTATAGCTTTGCAAATGAAGGACACTGCAAATAACTGACTCCAAGTTGGAAGGGACCTTAGAAAGCACCTGAGCGTATGCTCTTTATTTTAGAGTTGGAGAAATGGAGGCTCAGAGAGGGATGTGCGTTACTCAACTTTACTGAAATGTTAGTAGTAGAAATATGGACTCAAAACCAGGTCCTCTGTCTCCTAGAGCAGAAGACCACCTGGGAACGGAATTGCAGAGAAGAGCGCAGACTTTGTGTTACATGGACTTGCAGCCCTTTCTGCCTTTTACTAGCCATTTATTTATTTATTTATTTATTTATTTATTTTGATGGAGTCTCGCTCTGTTGCCCAGGCTGGAGTGCAGTGGCGTGATCTCGGATCACTGCAAGCTCTGCCTCCTGGGTTCATGCTATTCTCCTGCCTCAGCCTCCCAAGTAGCTGGGACTACAGGCACCCGCCACCATGCCTGGCTAATTTTTTTTGGTATTTTTAGTAGAAACGGGGTTTCACCGAGTTAGCCAGGATGGTCTCAATCTCCTGACCTTGTGATCCACCCGCCTCGGTCTCCCAAAGTGCTGGGATTACAGGCCTGAGCCACCACGCCCGGCCGCCTTTTACTGGCCTTTAATGCACGTATTTTCAGTGTCTTCATCTGTAAAGAAAAGGCTGGTAATACCTATTTCATAAATTATCTAGAGATTTAATTGGCCAGGCTTGATGACTCATGCCTGTAATCTGAGGACTTTAGGAGGCCAAGGCTGGAGGATCACTTGAGGCCAGGAGTTTGAGACCAGGCTTGGCAACATATGGAGATATCATTGTGAAAGGAAAGGAAGGGAAGAGGAGGGGAGGGCAGGGGAGGGGGAAGGAAAGAGGGAGGGAAGGAAGGAAGGAAGGAAGGAAGGAAGGGAGAGAGAGAAAGAAAGAGAAACAAAGAAAGAAAGCTAAAGAGAAACAAGAGAAAGAAAGAAAGAAAGAAAAAAGAAAAGGAAGAAAGATTAATTGAGATTATGAAAGGAAAGAGCCAAACACATAGCAGGTAATTATTTAAAGACAATGCCCTGTGACCGTATCAGAACACCTAAAATGAAGGAAAATGAATAGGACTGTGAATTATCTGGCAATATTTTATCTGCTCTCATGACTTTTTTTTCAACGCATTATCCCTTGATCAACCTCAGAACCTTCAAAGTTAATTTTCATACAGTTACATTTAGAAATAGTCTCTGATCATGAATAACACACTTATTGCTAGCGCAGGGGCACAGGAGAAGAGAAACTTGTTACAAAATTACAAAAGTGAGGCTGGTTGTCCGGGTTCAGAAAAGAGAGGCTTGTCTTTTCTGCGGCCACCTCATTTGGTCCTTCTGACATCCCAGCTTTCTGTCTGCACTGTGACATTACAGCTGCTTTGTTTGTGCCAAGCACCTTGAAAGACACAATCTTTACCTTTTTCCTTTTACTGAGCTTTCTGTCACTTGCTTTTCAACCGTGTAAAAAAACACAGAATTGTTAGTCAGCAGCAGAGGGCACTATTAGCATATTTTGCCATGAGGGGTTAAAAATAAAAAAGAGAGAGATGCCTCTACGCATTCATTAATTCGTTCATTTTAGCAAGTCTTGATTTAACATCTACTATGTTCTCAGCATTTAGAGAAACGCCAAACAAACATGACATGTTGCATTTAGAGTCCAGGTGGGAACATGATCTAAAATGGTACATGTGGTACATGCCTGAATGCAAAGGATATATGTTTTGGAGGTTTTTGAGGACAGCACAGTTCAGTTGAGTAGGCTAGTGTGACCCAGGAAGTATTTGGGAAGAAGTTAGTCTAGAGCTGTTTTTTAAATGACGAGTATGATATGGAGTGGTAAAGATAAAATATATAAAAGATAAAATAGACAGCATTAAAAAAATCAGTAAGTCATGCCTTGCCACGAACATCAACACTAATTGTTGACAGCCACCACTACTCTGACAAGTGTTACCTCTACTGCTTATAATAGTCCCTGTGGCTCACATGGGTAGCGGCTTTCACAACCATGATGTCATTTTGCCCTTACTGTAATCCTGTGACTTCAGCTCTATAGGTATTATTATCCTAATTTTACTAGTGAGAAAATCAAGGCTCTTAGAGGGAAAGTGACTTGCTTAAGTTCACACAGTCACTGCTGGGATCCAAAACTGGTTTTCCTCCCTGCTAGTGCAGCAGGAAACCATAAATTTTGTAACACAGACTCCCCTGGAAAAGAGGTGGGATGCGGAATAAAAAGGAAAAGTCACAGCTGTTAGGCTACCTACAGGTTACCGAGGGCTTGATTGAAAGCTAAACTGAGTTATTGGGGCTTGATCCTGTAAACTTCAGGGAGGATTCTGAAGTTTCGGGGAGCTCAACACAGGTGGTTATAGTTTGTAGTTGTTGGATTAGCAAAGTCAGCATGAGAAGGATTGGAGGAAAAAAGGTTAATTGTCAGGGATACCAATAAAGCAAGTGTTACACTAATCAAGGCTTGGGTGGGAGGGAATTTGGGAGTAGTCTGCCCCAGTGGGAAGGAGATTTTATCTTTGTCATTGTCTGTAGTTGCTGGCACATAGAAATAATACAAGGCAGACTAATTTCAAATTGATTTTATATTGGTTTTAGACCTCTAAAGACAACACCTCGTCATTGCCTGCACCCAGGGGTAGCCAATCCTACTGAGCGCCTACCTTAGCCCACCACTGCCAAGGCACATATGAGGAAGCCTGAGGCAGGCCGGCAGCCGTGGAACTTGCCAGTAAAGGACTAAGCAGAGACATTCTGAAGGAAAAACAAATCAGAACTTGGAGGCTGTCAGAGTCACCAAGAAGAAAAGATAAAAATCATGTATGTGTCTGAGATGTTGAGCCTAAGAAAATAATGACGTCAGTAATGCAAGTAGGGAAACAAGGGAAAACATCAAGTAGTTTCATAGGGAATTTGGCCTTATTACACAGGACTTCCAAGTAGCAACTGAACACTTAGCTGGAATGTTTTCATATAAATGTATTTCCTACTCTGTTTGTTGAGTTCTTGCTTATCATCTTTTTCTTTACCTGAAAACTTGTAAATTCCTTTTAATAGCTCTTCTACACGTAAATTAACTGAGGTGACGTGTACCACTGAGTTGTTCATGCTAACACTCCTTGCTTAAAACCCTTCCAATGATGTAGAAACAAATCCCAGCGATCTTCTGGCTTCCTCGCTGTACACTGGTGCCCTTGCCTACCTCCTCCATCCTGCGTGCTGCCGCTTTCCTCCTTACTCTGTACCCTGTAGCATGGCCCTTTCTCGTCTCTCAGATGTTTACATTCAGTTCTCCCTGCGGAAAACACTGTTCTCCCACCACTACTCTGGTTTCACCAGGAAACTCCGACAGTGGGTGGCTACCCATTCTGCTTTCCCTGGGACTGAGGGGGTCTTAAAACCAAACTTGGACAGTTGGTCACTCCACATCATGTTGTGGCTTAGGTCTAGAATATTTCTTCCTCTAGGAAGCCTTCTCTGATGCCATGGACTCCTAGGCTAAGTTCAGTCTCTCTGCAGAGTAGTCCAGACCCGCCCTTCCTTACCCTTCTCACACCCCTAATTATTGAGTTTATGGTCATCTCTTCTGCTGTCCATGGTAGTGGACTTTGTGCCATCACCACTGTCACCATCTTGGTCTAAGCCACCATCATCTATCTATCTGCTGAATTACTGCAGTATCCTCCTAACTTTTCTTTTTGCTTCCACTCTTGTCCTCTTTTGGTGTATTCTCAACCAAAAAGCCAGAGGGATCCTTTTAAACATAAATTAGCTTATGTCATTCCTCTGCTCAAACATCTTTCATTGGTTTTCCATCTCATTGGCTAAGTCATTAGAACAGCCAACAAGACCTGAGGCCACTACCTCTCTGTTCTTATCTCCTATATACTCTCCCCTTGCTTAGTTGGCTGCGGTGGCACTGGCCTCCTTACTCTTCCGAGAACATGCCTGTTGCCTAGCATGCTCCAGCCTCAGGGCTTTGCATTTACTGTTGTTTATGCTTGAGCCATTCTTCCCCCAGGTGTCTACATGGCTCATTCCCCATGTCTATCAAGTTGAGATCAAAGATCACCTTCTTGGGGAGGTCCGCCATGACCTCTCTCTACAACTGAACTCCTGCAGTCAGCATTCTCACCCACTCTCTCTGCTTACTTTTTTTCTTTTCTTTCTTTATTTTATTTTATTATTATTTTTTTGAGATGGAGTTTCTCTCTTGTTGCCGAGGCTGGAGTGCAATGATGCAATCTTGGCTTACCACAACCTCCACCTCCTAGGTTCAAGCGATTCTCCTGCCTCAGCCTCCTGAGTAGCTGGGATTACAGGCATGCACCACCATGCCCTGCTAATTTTGTATTTTTAGTAGAGATGGGGTTTCTCCATGTTAGTCAGTCTGGTCTCAAACTCCCAACCTCAGTTGATCCGCCCACCTCAGCCTTCTGCTTATTTTTTCATAACCCTTAATATCATAACTTCCTACTTATGTGTAACCTAACTTATTTGATTTATTGACTGCCTCCTTCTGCCCAGAATAAAGTTTCTAAGACAAGAACTCCATTCATTGCTATATTTCCCCAGTTTAAAATATTACATGACATAGAGAAGAAATGTATAAGTATTAATTAAATGAGTCATTAATTAATGTACACACAATTAAATGAAAGAGTGAACAAACACATTGGAAAGGACAATTGACTGAAAGTCACAAATTTTAGCTTAATCACTCAGGATTAGGGAGATTGAGAAAATCACTCTCTAACTCAAATTCTTATTTTCTCCAACTAAAAAATGAAGGCATGAGTCTCCATACTCTTTGAGAATAAGTAATGGTACTCTCCAAATCTAGGAGCCAATGATAAGTATAAACTAGAATCCAAATTTGTTGCTAAACAGGGTCCAAAAGCAAGAAACAATAACAAGGGAAAGAGAAGCACTGTGCAAATTCCAACTGAGAAAAAAATATATACAAGATACATGAGAATTCCATACGTGAGGAAACACATAAAAGGCAGGTGACTGGGGCAAGCTGACACAGTCAATTGATACAGGGCTAGGATTCAACCTCAGCCCAGGGATATGTTGCCCTGGCAGCCTGGAAGAGAGAGTCAGTCCCCATCTGATTACAAAGCCCTGCACTGATACAATTTGTGACGAGCACACTGCCTGGAAATCTTGCCTGGTACCCGCCTAATGGCCCCCAGAGTGGGTGGATTCTCCAATTAGTCATATGAGAACAGAAGGCCTAAGAGAAGACACATCTAACTTCTAGGCTGTTGCACTTAGAAAAGTATCACGTCTCCAGAAACGGAAAGTAGTTTCACCATGCGCACAACCTTCTGCCTACTGCAACGCTGTCTCCGGTGAGGGCAACACGTTGGCCACCATTTTGGGGTACATGGGGTGGGTGGAAGGGACTGGATTAGTAAATTTGAAACAGACACTGTAAGCACTACGGCTGCCACACCCAGAGTGCGAGGAACAAGACCGGTTATTCAACTTCCCCTGTAGAGCTACTGTATGGAAACGGTGCCCAGTAAGGTCAGAGAGTTATTCTGCAGTAACCAAACCCATGGCGTTGCAGTGATGATCAGAGCAATCTGCTTCTGCCGCTGTGGTCGAATAGGATTTTGCTGTTGTCACCTTGTTTGGTAATGCAACCATGACAAGTGTTGCAGATGTAATTGTCCCGGTGAAAATATCCTCTTGGCAGTTCCTGGTGTGTGTGTGTGTGTGTGCTCATGTGTATCTCTATGTGTTTACCAAGCTCCTCAATCTTCACAGAGCAGCTCTGGGAACCTGGTTTCCACCTTAAGGAAGTAATCATAAATGGGACTAAGATCCAGCTAACAGATATCAAACTCCTACTTCATGCTAGTCGTTTTCTTGGACGCTTTGTGCTGCTCTAAAACCTTGAGAGTCAGAATGATTAGTTCCATTTATAGACAAGAAAACTGAGGCTCAGAGAAGTTGAGAGGTAAATATTCAAGACTCTACTGAGAGCAAGTTGTCAAGTCAGGATATAAGGATTTTAGGATTTGTTTGCCAGACACAGAAATATTTCGTCAAATAAAATCGTAGGCAGACTACCACTGCAGAAAGCAGGAAAATTCTGAGCTTCTTGGGCTGAAGCAAAAGTCAGCAATTTGGAGCTCTCTCCGCTAACCCCTTCTCATCTTTCCCCATGGTCTCCCTAGAGCTCTGTGGAACATCTGAAAAGGCTTGCTGGGTGAACTCGATTTCACTCCCAGCTCTAAAGTTCTATTAATCTAAGATTTGCAGAAGTTCCTACTCATATCCGGATGCAGATTATTTACTCCTTTCTTTGGTTGAACACTCAGTATTCAGACCTCTGATATGGGAATCTGAATTTATTCACAATTTACAGAATCATAGACTGTTAAGAGTGGAAGAGACCTTAGAAAATAATAAAGCTGGTAACTCTACATTTTACCTATATGATAATCCTTTTTTATTTTCACTGAGTGTGAGAAACCCAGAAAAAAAAATGATTTTCCAGTGGCAGTCATCCAGTCAGTTGTCCTCTGTCCTCCAAAGAGGTGATATTTGAAATATATAATAAGCACTACATTCTCAACAACCAGAACAAATAAAGCATGGGGCGGGGGCCAGGCCCACAACCTGGATTGTGAGGAGGTCTCAAGGTTGTAAAGGAGGAACTGAGGAGGCTAGAGGCAGAGGTTGCTGTGGCTCAGGGGCAGGGGCTGGGGAAAGTGGCTATTTATGAATTGTCTGAAGTTTTGCCCTACTGCTGATGCTGCTTCCTTTTCAGAAGGGGACAAAAGAGGCAGGGAGGAGCAGATCTTCTGCCAGTCAAATGTCACATTAAAGAATTCCACCCAGATCCACACAGGTGCAGATACCTGAGGGGCATTGTTGTTCAGATAGTGCTGTCTCTGGTAATTGGGTTGACATCATCTAGTAGCCTTAGAGGATTTGAATCCTTTCCATGACTCCCGTCACCTTCTATCTGGTGGTGAAGACCGCAGGCTGGAACCTGGGTGATTACGCAAAAGCAGACACAGGGAACCTAGAAGGTCAAACTGCTCAAAAGAGAGACTTTCTCCTAAGTTCTAATCCAAATACCGGAGGAAAAGCAAAGGGCTGACACCCCCCGATGCCTACAAATGAATACAAGGAGGGAGCCACGAGTCATTATGAAATTACGTGCCCATGGGAGTGGAAATCTCTCTAGTGGTCACTTCGTCCAACACCCTGTCTAAGGTTTGAATTTTCAGGATGAACCACCATCCCCAGCCCCAGCCAGACTGAAAGATGCTTTGTTCCTGAATGAGCCTTGTTCTTCCTCCCTTCTAGATCTTTCTCTATGTAGTCTTGTCTGCCTGCAAACCCTTCCTCTTTCTGTGCTTTTTTGGGGCCTGTCTTCTACTTGCCTTCCATGTCTCTTTTTAGATAATATTTTTTTTTCAAGCAGTTTTCTCTCATCCTCGAAGTCTGCATTGCAAGCCTCTTAGATACACATCTATAGCTGTTGGAACTTCACACATGTAGCATTTATTACAATCATGTTTTCATCACTCTCTCTTTCCCTAGACTATGAGCTACATTTGGATGGGAGGGATTGGTTCTGTTAAAATTTTAACAGCAGGGCCCACCACAGGGCCTAACCCAATAAGGGCATTCAAAAAACATGAATGAATGAATGAATGAATTGCTACATCTTGACTACCAATAAAGTGTTTACATTCAAAATCTTATAATCGTACCGTACTTATGACAAAGATAACATGTTTTATGATTATAAGTAATATTTAATTTTCATTTTATGAATGAGGAAACAGACTCAGAAAAGAAAGCAATGGATATGTATTTAGTACACATGTGAGCCATTTATTGTCCTAGGTGTTTTCAAATCTTTTATTATTATCCTCACCCGTATTTTAATCACTCTTTACAATTTATTTGCTTTGAAAATGTGTATACAGTACAATTCATTCTTTTCAGGTTCACTTCTTTGGGTTTTGAAAAATGCCTGGAGCTGTGAGACCAGCACTGCAATCACGACACAGAACGTTTCTCCTCCTGCCCACTCTGCTGCCCTTCGTATCGTTCCCTCCCAACTCATTCCCAGGCAATCACTGGTTTGCTCTCCGCCCCCTTCGGTTTGTCTAGACACATTTTTAGCAAATAAAAAAGCAAGGCTCAGAAAGTTTAAGTAACTTGCCCAAGGTAAGCAGCTAATAGGTGATTAGAGTTAGCCTTTGAACCCAGCACTTCTGATTCCCTGTAAAGGTTGGAAAACATGAGTGTGGAGCCAAGGAAAACAGCTGTCACATTCTCCTGTCTACCTCCCACCTTTCATAGAGAGGGCTTTGTTCTCAGTGTTCTATTAGAGGCACGGCAAACACGGTCTCATTACCAAAGGCAAAATCTGATAAAGTTCCACCTCTGATCATCCACTAAGTGCTGAGGGAAGACTCTGTTCCTACCCAGCAGAATAATCTGAAAACCATTATGATCTGCAGGCTGTTTAGCAGACTATGGTGTAAGGCGTTGGTCTTTTTCCAGTTCCCTCACTTATCTCCAAGAAAAGAGGGTTCTGACAGGAGGCCACTGCTAAACATCTAGCCTCCCAATTCACCAGCTTCCTCACTAAGGCCCGGGGGCTCTTTGCCAGACATAGGTAAGACTACAGGTGGGCCTTGCTTGCAAAAAGTGGGTGCTGCTGCTAATTGGGTTGATGTAATTAACTGTCATTGTTCTTCACCCGGGAAGCCAGCCACAGTCTCAGCATGAGCAGCCTATCTGGGCCAGCCTGTGGCAGCAAGCACAAATCTTATTGGAGCTCCAAAAGCAAACAGGTTTAGAGGCGGCTTCAAAGGTGAAGAGCTGGCCTGCCTCTGGGAGAAGGCCATTTCCCTGGGAGGTGTTGGCTTTGTAGCCCATGAGGGATAGAGAAATCATTTTATGTTCATCCTGCTTTTAATCAGGATGGCAGGATATTGGTGCCACTTTTGTTTAAAGCTAATCTCTCTCTTTTCTTAAAAAAAAAAAAAATGTTTGAAGCTGAAGGAAAATAAGTGAGCTGTGATCTGCCCTAACACAGGCAGAGAATAGCTGTAGGCCTCCTATTTCTACACTGGGCCCCATTGCAGCTACTTCTCCCCACCATCCTGAGACCCCAACTCTCTTTCTTCCCTAAGAAGATACCTTGAAACATTATTTGCAATTCATGAAGGCTGAACCACTCCCCATCCCCAGCCTTCAGGCTCATAGCCTTTGCTACAAAATGCCATGTAGCTGTACCCAGTTAAGTTAGATCTACCTGTGAGGGTCTCTCCGATCAGTAGCCCAGACATGTTAGGTGCAGGAGTCTCCAGAATTTGCATCCTGCATTCTCTGTAATAGACCAAACCCAAGACTCTAACACAAAACTAGGAACAGCAAATAGTGAAAGACATTTCACAGGCTATGGAAACCTCAATTCTGTCCTGGTTAATAACTAGCTGTGGGATTTGGGGTGGGTTTTTTTGTGTTCTGAGCATTATCTTCCTCCTCTGTGCAATGGAAGAAATAATACCTATTTTTACTGGGTGGTAGAAAGAATAATGCATGTAAAGCAGCATACAGAACACACCAATAGCAATAATTACGATCATCCCATCAGCACCATCACCATTTACTCAACAGAGTTTTGTTCAGACAACAATGTTTGGATATTTCTGCAAATTATATCCCTGAATTGTTCTATGCCTTTTGCTGCCAATCCACAATATGATACAAGACAAAGAATGCTGCAGCCAATGTCCTGGATAGAACATTTGCCCTGAGAGCTTCTTCTTTTCTACCTTAGACTGGCTCACATGCTAAGAAATATATAGAAGGATCCTCTCTCTCCCAGAGAGAGCCCAGAGCTCAGAGTCCAGGAGTAAGTGAATGCCGCTAGCCCTCGTCTTTTTCTTCCACAGCCTACCTGGTCTCTCTGAACCCACAGAATCAAAATTCTCTCCTAAATAGCGGGCAATTTATGAAAGAAAATCTCAAGAAACCACAGGCTAGCAAGGCAAACATGAAAACCCAGATGTCCTTTATTCTTGTTCTTCCCCAACTAGCTTTCCCGGTCTGGAGAGGTATGGCCTAAAGCTGAAGCCATTCCTTCGCCCCCGGGTGGACATGTTTTCATCTCCTCCAGTCTTTGCCTGTTCTAGGTAGAGTTCTCTTGTTGCGATGATGGCATCAGAGGAGAGGGTATGGGGCCTACAGAACAGGTGTGTTCAAATCATTAAATGGGAGATAATTTGAATGCAGAAAACCATCTCTTTTTTTTTTCTTTTTTTTTGAGACGGAGTCTCACTCTGTCGCACAGGCTGGAGTGCAGACGCATGATCTTGGCTCACTGCAACCTCCGCCTTCTGGGTTCAAGCAGTTCTCTTGTCTCTGCCTCCCAAGTAGCTGGAATTACAGGCACGTACCCCCATGCCCGGCTAACTTTGTAGTTTTAGCACAGACAGGGTTTCACGATGTTGACCAGGCTTGTCTTGAACTCCTGACCTCAGGTGATCCACATGCCTTGGCCTCCCAAAATGCTGGGATTAAAGGTGTGAGCCACCATGCCCGACCAACTACCTTTCATACTACAGCTAACTACTAGTGTAGGATGGTTCATGTGATGATTCCCTTGTTGCCTAGGTTTTTGGATTTAAGTGATAGAAGAGTTGCTCATCTTACAGTCATTTAATCTATCTCATTGCTTTCCTTTCTTAGACCTTGACAACCTGAAAATACAGGCATAAAAAAAAAAGGGTGTGGATCAGGTAAATAATTAATTCCTGCGGCTGGGTGCAGTGGCTCACACCTGTAATCCTAGCACTTTGGGAGGCCGAGGTGGGTGAATCACCTGAGGTTGGGAGTTCGAGACCAGAGTGACAAACATGGAGAAACCCCATCTCTACTAAAAATAGAAAATTAGCCAGGGGTGGTGGCACATGCCTATAATCCCAGCTACTTGGGAGGCTGGGGCAGCAGAATCACTTGAACCCGGGAGACAGAGGTTGTGGTGAGCCGAGATTGTGCCATTGCACTACAGTCTAACAACAAGAGTGAAACTTCATCTAAAAAAAAAAAAAAGAATTAATTTGTAAGACAGTCCCTTGATATATAGAAATCTTGGCAGTGGCACTGAAGTTAAAGGGTGTGTTTTGGTGTCTTTGTCTACTGCATGATGTAGACTAACTTCTCATCACATTAATTCTTGGTAATTAAGGTTTAACCTTCAACTTAGGGCATTGAGCTTGTATTGACATTGGCTTCAAATTTCCTACCCTTCTGTAGGGGCAAAAATTATGGACTAAGAGAAATTTTAAGATCTACTCAAGATTACACATTAAGTCATCAGAACTACTGATTCTTTCTCTCCATTCCTGAACTACTGTTCCAGCCATCTTGCTATCTCAGATCCTCCTCCATAAATAAAACTTTTAGTTATCAGTTTTTTACTATATTAGGAACTATGTAATTTAATAAAAATAGAAAAGAGAAACACAAAAATATGAACACTAGTTATATTTAGATGATGGCATTACATGTCAATTTTTTGTTTGTCCTCCCATATTTTCCAATCTTCAACACTGAACCATTTACTAATTTTATCCTAGATATCTGTGTGTGTGTGTGTGTGTGTGTGTGTGTGTGTGTGTGTGTGTGTGTCTACACACTTTATTTCATAAGGCTGCACGCAGTGGTATACAAAAGTCCTTTAACTAGTCAAAAGACATAACCTATCTGAGTATTATTGCTACTCAGTTATTATTCAATCTCTTGACGACTCTGCAAACTCTTAGGCTTTGTCTCATGCTTTTTCTGGAGAGCAACCCTAAACGAAGGTGTTAGGTTCAAGTGTACTCAGAGATGCAGTCTGCCCTCTTCTAGCCATTGAAAGACAAGTTACCTCAGCCCATGCTTTCCTGTCACCAAAGCAAGACGTAGCCAGTAGCACAGTTGTAGAATCACATCACACTCAATTTCATGCTCTGGAGGTCAAGGCCCAGCAAATGAAAGGAACTGGCGGGTGAAAGAACCTTGGGTGGGGAATAGAGCACTGAGTCATTAAATTCTCACCAGATGCTAACTGGAAGGCTTCAGCCCACCCAGTAGCCTTAGGCAAAGTCTCTTGGCCACTGTTTTCCCATCTGTAGGCTCTAATGCTGACCAACCGTCCCCTCTGGCACCTTATAAGGGAAAGCTAATTAGAAAACTCATCTTATAAGAATGCTGCAGAGAGACCTTTCACACATGGAGTGGAACCACAGTGCCTTGAGGCACTGTGACTCAGTGGTGTATCTGACTTCCAACACCCAGGCCTGATAATTCTGTAACCAAAAGAGAGGGTGACCTATACGGCAAAAGCCAGGCAAATTCCCATGGGCCCAGTCACAGGGATAGGGCATGGGAGAGGCAGGTCCTCACAGTGCCCTAGAAAGCACTAATTACACCCATAGTGTCAAGAAGAGAAGGGAAGAGGTCAACCAACTCATTTGCCCTTTTGTTTATTTTATTAGTACCTATTGTCTGTCCCTAAATATATTGTTCACTCCTCATGTACCAAGGATTGCATTATTTGCATGGGGAAAACAAAGATGAATCAGATAGCCCTGGCCCTCAGGTCTACTTAGAGGGAAAGATAAACCTTAAAATATTAAACACCTTGTAATTGCTGTGAATGAAGGCATACACATGGAATGAAATAACATGGAATGACAAAGCCAGGTGTAGCTTAGCTTGAGAGGGAAAGTGACGGTTCACATGAGAATTAAATCAATTGTTAAATGTAGAAAAATGAAAAGGAGTTTGCCAGGCAGTGAAAAGCATTACAGCTAAGGGGATACATGTATGTAGTAAGTAAATAGGAACGGAAAAGATAGAGTAAACAATCCAAGTGTTTGAAACTCGTTTCGTGCTCTAAACATTCCATAGATCTCAGCCATGTCATTCTCGAAAATTGTAATAAAAATTTTATCTCTGTTCACAGTAAAATTGTTATTTCCAAAGTAGTACAGCACATTACGAGAGGGAGAATGGGAAAAAAGTAGGAGTTGAACAATCTAAGGCCTCCTTAACAGAACAACACAAAACAAAACAACAAAACAAAACAAAAAACAGAGCAAAACAACAAAACAACAAAAAACAGAACAAAATAAAAGGCGCCCGCGTCTTTTCTCCCAAGGCCCCAGGATGCTTTTCTTAGAAGCAGTCAGAGGCCCTGCCCAAGCTGGCTCTGGGCGGTTCTTCCACTCCATCTGCCAACTTAATTATTTGATACACTTTTTCACTAGGATGGCTGGGAACCGCCCAATAGCCATCTGTGTGTATTTGTATCTTTTAAGGTTGTTATTCCTCATGTTTTATCTTTTGTTTTTATTTTTCTTATTTCCCAACTTCCCCTAGCCTTGGGTGTGTTCCTGTTTGGCCTCTTTGGGAGACAGTTATGTGTCTCTCCCTACCTTGTCAGTGTTGCTTTGGCCCCAGTAATTTTCACCATTTCTCTCCCCTCTTGAGACTAACCACTCCAAACAAAGCTGTGATATCTTCGCCTCATTCCCTTTGCTTTGCTCTTATTTTTTCAGCTTAACATGACAAGCAAATAAGGTGCAGCCACGATGGCAGAGACGAAAAGGAGTTAGATATTTTGGAGACAAGAGTGCCCTTCTTTTCCCTGGAGGCAAATGTGAGCACACTGGTAGAGTCATCATCTTAACACATTGTTCTGAGCCCGGATCTTGTGTCATATATGATGCAATAGATAGATTGTGTGGGCCTTGAAGTCAGACTAATGATTATGTAATATCATTCCATAGAGAAAGTAGAATCTCCTCAGGAGATTTATAAATGTCAAGGTAGACATGGAAAGACCAGCAATGCCTTCGCAGGGCATTCTTCTCTAGTATTTTGGTGCCTTTCTTCAGGAGCACAGACTTTGATGCATAGTCCATGGGGACAAACTTCAGCTTCTGTCCTTAGACTAGAACAGATCCACACACACACTATTTTACTATTTTAAATTAACATAAATATGCCTTTGCCTGCAATTCCTTTCTTTAGTTCTCATGACACTACCACATCCATCCTTCTGGAAACATCACTCAAATAACATCATCCTTCTCTTTAAAAATCTTCATTAGGTTCCCTCTGCATGCTATAGAGCCATGCAACTTAAAGTTTGTAGGCATTCATCTAACTCTCCAACTTTATGTGTTAGTAGCCCCAGCCACATGTCCAGTGCATATAGATTCAATGTAGTGCCTGAGGATCCAGGACACATGCACACGCACCTGCTCACTGGAGACTGACTCATCTGTCCCTTCCTGTTTGCACTGCATTTCTTCTGAATTTCCATAAAAGAACAGAAAACAAAATAAAATGGGGCTGTAATGTATGGATGACATTCCTTGGCTCTCCCCGATCCACTGTAACCATTCCACTTTTCAATAGAATGCTAGTAACATTTTATCTGTGTTTCTCATTTGAGTTCTAGCAACTTCTCTCTCTCAGTACCATTAAATTTTTCCCTTGTGAGTACAAAAGCAACTTGAGAGCAAGGATTTTGTCTGTTTGTTTGGTTCAATGGTGTATCCCAAGCACCTATAATAGGGTTTGGTAAGCAACTACAGGCTCTATGAATAATTATTGAATCAATTAAATTAAATTTCAATAAATACCTGTTGATCACCTATACTATGCTAGATACTGTGTTAGAGTTACTTATGTGCATATCTTATCTTTCTTAATTGACTGTGTGTTTCTTGAAAGCATAGAGACCATGGTTTATTCATCTCAAATGTACTTACCATAAGGCCTGCCTGGCACATGCTAAGAACTTGGTAAACATTTGTTCAATAAATGACATAATGAATGAAGACATATCTATATAGAAGACAAACCTCGCCCAATATCCTTTTATTTTGTAAAGAGTTACTTTCCTTCTGCCTCTATTCTTCAGATTCCTATGACAAGGTTCTGCATTGCACTTGAATAGAAAAACCAATAACACACATTTGTCCTGCCTTTGTTACTGTAAACATTTTCTACCAGTGCTTTACTCATACTCTGAGTATCCATTTCTTTGTTTACTATGGGGTTTAGTAAGTGTTAGTGGTGAAGGGGAGTGATCAGGGAAGAAAGAATTACATTGACTGATTAAAGAAGTCAAGAAAAAATAAAAATCCCATGTCCACCAGCTTCACAAACTTTATTTCTTCATCCCTTTGTTTGCATAATAGATATATTTCCGACTATAATTTGTGCTATTTGAATACCTTGAATATCTACTGAAAATTTGCTTTGCAGATTTCTGTTTGAAATTAACTTTCAAACAGAAGATCTTGTTGTTTGGCCAATTTTTACATTGACTGTGGCTCCAACTTTAGAGTAGATACCATAATTATAACAATTCTAATTTAACCATGTCTCAAGCAGTGGCTGGGGATATCCGTAAAGACAGAGTCTACTTTGATTCACCCGTGTGTTGCCATTAATTAGCCCAGTTTCATACACAGTGGGATCTAAATATGCACTTACTTATCACATGGTTACTTCTTTTTCAGTTGATCGGTTGAATGAATGAACATTTATTTAATGTCTTCCTATATGCCACACAGCTTGCTACATTCTGGGATAATACAAATTAAATATAACATCTTAAGTTCTTCATGTTAAAATGAATAAATAAATCCGCAATAAACTGCAAGGTATACGAAGCAATTTTATGATACAGTTACAACTACATTTTAAAATCCATAAATTACAAGGTAGTCAACACCCATGAACGTAGATGCAAAAATCCTCAAGAAACTATTAGCAAATGAAATGCAACAACCTACAAAAAGAATTATACATCATGACCAAGTGGGATTTATTTTAGGGATGGAAGGCTATTTCAGCATTCGCTAAATTAATTAATTTAATCCACCACATCAACAGGCTAAAAGTCTCGGCAACATAGGAAGACCCTGTCTCTACAAAAAAAGTTTTTAAAAAATAGCTGGATATTATGGCATGTCCCTGTAGTCCCAGCTATTTGTGGGGCTGAGATGGGAGGGTTTCTTAAGCCCAGGAGTTCGAGTCCACAGTGAAATGTAATCACACCATTGGACTCCAGCCTAGGTGACAGAATGAGACTGTGTATAAAAAAAAAAAAAAAAAATTCAGAACACAGGCATAGCCAAAGAGTTTATGACTAAAACACCAAAAGCAATGACAACAAAAGCCAAAATGACAAATGGAATCGAATTAAACTAAAGAGCTTCTGCACAGCAAAAGAAACTATCATCGGAGCGAACAGGCAATCTACAGAATGGGAGAAAATTTTTGCAATCTATCCATCTGACAAAGGGCTAATATCCAGAATCTATAAGGAACTTAAACAAATTTACAAGAAAAAAAAAACAACCCCATCAAAAAGTGGGTGAAGGATATGAACAGACGTTTCTCAAAAGAAGACATTTATACGGCCAACAAACATATGAAAAAAAGCTCATTATCACTGGTCATTAGAGAAATGCAAGTCAAAACCACAGTGAGATACCATCTCACACCAGTTAGAATGGCCATCATTAAAAAGTCAGGAAACAGCAGATGCTAGAGAGGATGTGGAGAAATAGGAATGCTTTTACACTGTTGGTGGGATTGTAAATTAGTTCAACCATTGTGGAACACAGTGTGGCAATTCCTCAAGGATCTAGAACCAGAGATACAATTTGACCCAGTGATCCCATTACTGGGTATATACCCAAAGGATTATAAATCATTCTACTATAAGGACAGATGCATACATATGTTTATTGCAGCACTATTCACAATAGCAAAGACTTGGAACCAACCCAAATGCCCATCAATGATAGACTGGATAAAGAAAGTGTGGCACATATACACCATGGAATACTATGCAGTCATAAAAAAGGGTGAGTTCATGTCCTTTACAAGGACATGGATGAAGCTGGAAACTATCATTCTCAGCAAACTAACAGAGGAACAGAAAATCAAACACTGCATGTTCTCACTCATTAGTGGGAGTTGAACAATGAGAACACATGGACACAGGGAGGGGAACATCACACACTGGGATCTGTTGGGGAGTGGGGGGTCAGGGGAAGGATAGCATTAGGAGAAATGCCTAATGTAGCTGACGGGTTGAGGGGTGAAACAAACCACCATGGCACGTGTATACCTATGTAACAAACCTGCATATTCTGCACATGTATCCCAGAACTTAAAGTATAATAAAAAAAATACTAAAGAAGGGAAAGGTCATATTGTCCTATCAATAAGTGCAGAAAAAGCCTTTGATATAATCAAATACCCATTCATGATAAAAAAAAATCTTTCAACAAATTCAACACAATATTGAAAGAGAAGAACAAAGTTGAAGGACGGACACTACCTAACTATAAGACTTAATATAATGTTAACAGTATTCAAGACAGTATAGTATTGGAAAAAAAAGAAAAAAGAAAAATAAGTAAGTCAATTTAACACAATAAAGAGCCCAGAAATAAATATTCACAAATGCAGCCAACTCACAAAAGAGCAAAGGCAATAGGATATGTAAAAATAGTCTTTTCAATAAGTGACACTGAAACAACTGGACACCCACATACAAAACAAAATGAATCTAGACACAAACCTTATACGTTTCACAAAAATGAGCTCAGAATGGGTCATAAAGCCAAATGGAAAATGTAAAACTGGGAAACTCCTGGAAAACAACGTAGAAAATTTAGTTTACATTGGGTTTGGTGATAACTTTTTATATACGGCACCAGAAACACAATCTATAAAAGAAAAAATTGATAAGTTGGACTTCATGAAAATTTAAAGCTGCTCTGGGAAAGATATATCCAGAGAATGAAACTACAATCCACAGACTTAGAGAAAATATTTGCATAAGATATATCTCCAAAGGACTGATATACAGCATATAGAAAGATATCTTCAAACTCAGCAATAAGAGAACAACCCAAATAAAAAGTGGTCAAAATATATGAACAGTCATCTCACCAAGGAAGATATTTAAGTGGCATGTAATAATATGAAAAGATGCTAAATATCACATGCCATTAGAAAATTAAAATGAGATACCACTACACACCTGTTAAAATGGTTTAAATCCCATACACTAACAACATCCACTACTGGTAAGAATGTGGAGCAACAAGAACTCTCATTCATTATTTATGGGGATGTCAATGGTACAGCCACTCTGGTTGATAGTTTGGTAGTTTCTTGCACAACTAAATATAGTCAGCCCTCAATGTCCAAGGGTTTTGCTTCAGCATATTCAAACAAATGCAGACTGGAAATATTTGAAAAAATAAAACCACTACAATAAAAATAACAATACAACAATAAAAAATAATACAAATAAAAACATTACAGTATAACAACTACTTACATAGCATGTACACTATAATAGGTATTATAAGTAAGATGATTTAAAGTACACAGGAAGATGTGCATAGGTTATATGCAAATACTGTGCCATTTTATATAAGGAACTTGAGCATCCATGGATTTTGGTTTCTGCAGGGGATACTGAAACCAATACTCTATGACACTGAGGGATGACTCTTACCATATGATCCAGCAATCATGCTGGTTAGCATTTATCCAAATAAATTGAAAACTCATGTCCACATAAAAACCTGCCCATGAATGTTGATAGCAGCTTTATTCATAACTGCCAAAACTTGAAGCAACCAAGATGCCTTTCAATAGGTGAGTGGATAAATAAACTGTGCTGCTTCTATAAAATGAAATACTATTCAGCACTGAAAACGAAGGAGCCATCAAGCCATGAAAAGACATGGAAATGCCTTAAATGCATTTTGCCAAGTGATAGAAGCCAGTCTGAAAGGCTACAACCCGTATGGTTATAGCTTTACAACTTTCTGGAAAAGGCAAAACTATGGAGACAGTAAATAGATCAGTGGTTGCCAGGGAAGTATGTCTGAGAAATATCATGAAAGAAACATTGTCAGCATTTGGCAGTCACTCAATTAAAGATGCATTTATAGCCTGAAAAGTTGTAGGAGCAGTAACAAGAACGCGCAGTGGAAAATTTAGGTAGGAGAAGTTTTGGGCTTAGGTATCAAAGGGGTTATTTTATAATATTATTTATTATTATTATCAGTGCTGGTGGGAATTCTAGCAGACGTCTGGCGGGGAGTTGAAATTGTGGGACTAGAAGTGAAGAGAACTTTAAACACCAAAGTTATAAATTCAGAAGTCATCTGCATAAAGCACAAGAGCTGGCTGATATTACACTCTTAATAAACGCATGTTAGTCAAAACTATAAAACTGTATGAGCGTCTTTAATAAACATTCTCAAAGGAGAAGTAAAGGGGGTCAAAGACAAGAAGTTTGTGCTAAAAATTATCTTAGCAAGAGAAAAGATTTGTCGTCAGAGAAGACAAGATTAATAAGGAAGATGGACGATGGGGAGTGGGTTTTGGAAACAGGGGAGGAACTACAAACCCAGACCTTGATTCAGTAAAAGATGTGTGTATATGCATGGATCTATGTAGAGGTGGGTTTGGAATGACTCAAAGGCTATTGATTTTGACCCTAAACCACCCCATAGCTGGATCCTAAAACTTCAACATTACAGTAATCTCACATAGCTAGATAGATGAAATTATTATACCAGAGACTTGACTGAGGATTGTTAACCAGCATCATAATGTTTAATTACCCTTCATCATAATCTGATAATTTTATATATTTTTTAATGATTTATGAGCACTGTCACAAACATTAAAGGTAAATCCTAAAATAATCTTTGAGATAGATCTAATTCTGTTTTTCACAGGTGAGAAAAGTGAAATTCATGGAACTTACATTGCTAATAACAGTGATGAGAATAAACCACAGATTTTCTGACATTATCCAATGCACTTGCTACTGCATCACACTAACATCACCTTGCACAAAAGGGGGCCATAGAGTTCCTAACACAGCAGACATTCTGTTGCAGATCCTGAAACACTGGGACATCTTCATAAGACAGAATGACAGGATAATATTTCAAATGAAGCGGAAAGTGTCTTGGGCATCCTGGGTTTCTGAAGAATGAGAATATCATCTAATTTGTAACAGTTTCCTAGTTTAGAAAGTGCCTTCTTAATTTTAACATGACATTACGAAGTCCCAACACCTTATTAAATCAGAATTACTAGCTCCATTTTACAGATGAGGGAAATGAGATTCAGAAACAACATGTTAACGACTCACACTCATACAGCTGGATCAAAGCCACATGTAAATACAGTCTCTTTACATCACCAGTACGGAAATAAACTTTAAGAGGTTATGGAAATGCGAGCTGTCATCTTGTAACGTTGCAGCTAGAATTAATGGTGGTGGTGGTAGCGTGGGGTTAGAGACTTTGTAAACTGACATATATTCTGCCAGAATAGTTAGGGGTGTGAATTGGTGAGACCGATACTCTGGTGCAGGTAAATATGAAGGGGCTTGGAGCAATGTTGCAAGTCTGAATACTTTTGCAGCTATCAGAAGGCCAAGGTGGACAAATAAAGTCTCCTACCGTGTTGTTTTGGTGCAACAGCCTCTCTCCGTCACGTGGTGCTGCTTCTTAATTTCAAAATAAGATTGGGGATTAGGTGGTGATCTGTATCAGAAACCTGAAATGAATCTTATATGAGGTAAAGGACCTTATCTAGACTGGTGCCTGAATAATTTAATGATTTTTTCTGAACTAATGGTACCCAGAGGCATGTATGTTGAATACATAATGTGAGATCAGCTATCCTTATCCCCACGTTGGTAACAAATCTCTTCTCTCTACCATCTTGCATTGCTGTCATCATTCTGGAGAAGTGACTCAGTCTCACCTGAAGGGAAATGGAACTAAATGGTTGGGATGGCTGATGACATGTGGCTTATGACTAAGAATTCCCAGAAATGAAGGGCTGATCTTTTCCCCTGCAGCAAGGTACAGTATGGCAGCTTTTCCTGAGACTCGATTTAGTTGCCAATTTCCTTAATCCAAGGCCAGCGAGTACCTAGAGGAAGCGATGTTGAAGGACAGAAAGAAAATGGCCTGTTTGGCAGCTCTGCTCATGCCCAACATAAAACACTGCTGATTTATGGTGAGAGTGGAGCTGATCCTAAAGAATCCAATGACTCAGTTCTACAGCAAGAGTTTATCAGTGCTTATTCATTTTTAAGAGATTAAATAATTCGCTAAGGCAAAAATGTAAGGATTGGTCTAATATACTGGTTCCTAAACTTGGTTGTACACTGAAATCTCTCGGAAAGTTTCAAAATATAGATACTAATGCCTGGGCATCAGAATTTTTGAAAGCTCCCCAAGATCTAATATAAAAAACAGTTTGAGAACAATTAATCTGAGAAATATTCTTTTATTTTGAAATTTGGTTTTTGAAGCTTTCTCATTTCTCATTTCATTTCCATAATCACTGTGTGCACTGGTCTAGGCAGAGGTTGTTCTCTACGTTAGATTGGAGATACTAAGGTGAAACAAGCTATCAAACGTCCTGACTCTACTTTGACACTTTCTTTCATTTAACAGCCAGTGTCATCTTTGGGGTGAATGAAGGACAAGAGACAGAAGTGCTCATGCTTAAAAGGACATTATTATATGGCAGATAATCTTTGTGAAGGGATATTTGGATTCCGAAGCCTTTTCACTGTTTGCCAAACGTCCCACATGAAAAAACAAGTCTGCAGGGCTATACAGAAATGTTCCTAATAAGTGCCTGCATTAAAATTACGTGGATATCTTGTTAAAATGCAGATTCTAACTCCAAACCCCCGAAATGTGTTATGCTCAATCAGAAATAGATCTTTGGAGTCTGCATTTTAAAAGTCTCCGAAGCGATTCTTATGCCTGCTGAAAGCTCTAGGACCGTTACACCATGAAGCCCTCACACAGTGATGCCTATTGTCCCAGCGTTGACCTGGATTCCGGTGACTCTTTGCACTGAAATTTAGAATTAAGATTCAGCCATCTGTTAAGCTCTATCAATTCTGTCGCAAAATGAGAATCTAGAACACTCCTCAAAATCTGGTTGCGGAGGCAATAGAAATATTTCTCCTAGAATGTCAATATACCTGAGGTTCAGCTAAATAAACCTGGTAAAAACAAACAAACAAACAAACAGAACTACAGTGAAACAAAAATAAGTTTTTATATTGGTACATGGGTACTGGTTATGTATAGTCAAGAAATGCCATGTGCTTCTTATGCAAAATCATGATTGATGTTTCTATTTATTACAGAAAAACATCCCAGGAGACCAAAGATGTAGTGGAAGGACACTGATAGAATTTAGTGTCAGAAAATTAAGCCATGATTTCACTGCTAATTATTCAGGTGACTTTGGGTAATTCACTTAACTTCTCTGATTTCAGTATTTTCATTGCTAAATGAGATTAATGCCTTCTTATGCCAATGTAATAGAGCTATTTTAAGTTGCAAATGGTATATTCAGTATGAAAGGGCATACTTATAAACTAATTAATTTTATACAAGTATAATTATTTCATGGTAGTTACAATGGGATCTTCTTTAATAGCCTTAGATAATTAGAGAATTGCTTCCATGTGGGGTCATATTTTTGGTGGTAGGGGAGGGTAAAGATAGATGTACAAATCTTAAGAGAAAATTACTCTAACAAATATTTATCAATATGGTACAATGAAGTAACCCTGGAATAAAACTATCTATATTTTATCCTGGGGCCAGTGTGATATGTAGTATCATAGTTATTCTTAATTTGTTTACTAACACATAATAAAATATTGTGTGGTGTGTAAAATGCATTTTCAAATGCATATAGACATGGTGATACTGACAAATGGGAAAAAAATTTAACTTGTATATGTTATTATGCCAACATTGTAAAACACATAAAAATAAACTAATTCAAAAAATGATGAGCACCTATTGTATAAAATGTGAAATGTTCTCATGCTCTTTGCTCAAAAACATAACGGTTGGATGAAAAATGCTCCATTATATATTAATAACAATTTTTTGACCCATCTCTTCCAAATGGCTATTTTGATGGTTGACATTGTTGTTGCTGCTATTGTAGTATGAGGTCTCAGCAAAAAAACCTCACTGATCAGAGAATCCTCTTTCGGTCCTTTGAGCCTATAATCTCACATAAAGCAATGCTGTAAAAATTGTGTGTGTGTGAAAAAAATTACGTGTACATATACAGATTACTTATTGGCATATAGCTGTGTATATATATACACATATGTGTGTGTGTATAGCTCTGGATTATAAAATTATAGTTTTGTTTTTAATTAAAGGGCCATACATCTCTGTAAACAACCTAAGGTGATGGGAAGAAACATTTAAAAAGATAAGTCACCGAATAGAGATAACTTCCTAGAACCTCAGGAAGATGGGTGGAATGATCCCAAAAGCATATGGATAAAAAAGCATCCTAATTTTAACAGAGAAAGTGCAACTGCTAGAACCTAGAGCACAGCTTCTGGTTAGCACTTGTCAGATCAATGCTCTACTGAATTGAATAGATAAAAACTTTGGCCAAACTTTTCCAAGACCGGGCAGTTTCACAGGATGTCATCTGCCTTCAAACACTTTGAAGAACATAGCATTTTTTTTTTTTCCTGTTCATCACCTATTAGCTGAGAGTCTCCTTTGATTAGTCCTGTCATCAACAGAGTTATCCTTTCTTTGCTGGCTTAAGGAGAGGTAACAGGATAGTTGTGTGCCTTTCCTTTCTCTTTGTGGGAGGAGGAGGAGGGAACAATTTAGTTCCTAAATAATTTTGAAGGCAAATTGTGTTCTCTAAAATGAAAGTTAAGTAATCTTATCGGAGTTTTAAAGTTCAAGTTCAATACATGGTTCTACAAATAAAAACAAATCATCCAATGAACTTTCTTATATATAAATATTTACCTATATCTTTGATAAGATCCTCTAGTAGATTCTAAAAGGTAAAAACTCTAGGTCAAAGGATATGATCGTTTTAAAGTTCCTTGAACATGTTGCCCAGCTTATTTCCTGAAAGATTATACCAATTTACATTCCCATGAAAATGAATAAAATGCTTATTTGACTTTGCCTGCAATAGAGATTAATTGTCAATTAATAGGCAGGAATCAAAGAAATAGTTTCCTTGTTTTCTTCAAACCTTATCATCAGGACAATTTTGTCAGATTTTCTTTTACTATTATGTATAACCTTAGCTTCTGCTTTCACTGGGTGCCCTTCATCAGCTAAAAAAAAATTACCTCCTATTCCTAATTTGATGAGAGGTTTTTTTTAAAATCATGAATGAATTTAATTTTGTCAAATGCTATCTCTCCATCCATTTAAATGATAATTTCACATTTATTGTTTTTATTATAAATTCCATTGATTGAATATCTAATGTTCACCTAATCTTGCATTCATGAGATTAAACTCTATATGATATGGTGTATTATCATTTTGTATATTGCTAGGTTCAAGTTGCTAATATATTAACAAGAAAATATATTCCTGAAAAAAAAATAGTCTTTCAGAGTCATTTCTTCTAATTTTTTAGTCTGGATTTTATAACGATGTGATGTTGTCTTCACAAAATGACTTGGCAAGTCTCTCCTATTTTATGTAAAAGTTTATGTAGAATTGGCTTTATATTTTTAAACTTATATTTGATGGAATTCACTCATGTAACCATCTGGGACTAGAGTTTTAGGTGGATGAAGGTTGTAAATTACAAGTTCATTTTTCCTAATAGAAGTAGAACTATTCTAGTTTTCTATTTCTTTTGTGTACATTTTGATCATAGTGTCATTCAAGAATTTTGTCCATGTCATCAGCTAACCAAACCGAGGAAAGATACTAATTGGTGCATATACACATTTATAAATATTTTAATTGTAATAATCTATATCTATAATTTAAGCAAACAAGAGTTCATACTGATGTCTCCAAATGTAATCCATTACCATGTGAATACTGGTGGCATACTTTTTTGCTTATCTATTAACTCCCACTCCTAAACCGAGAAACTGTGTCCACCATCCACCATCCATTTACTTAATTGTTCAATTTCAGTATACAGTATAGCACCATTAGTATTGGCACCTGCTAGAAACAGCTTTACTAACTAGAGTATAGCACTTGTACATAGTTTATTTTACTTTTCGTTTTACACACTCAAGTAATTTCCAAAGTTTGTTTAGCCAGTATCTTTTCCCTCCAAACCTTTTATTAAGTTTTTCATGTATCTGTAATACAGTAAGATTCTCTTGCCACAGTCCACACTTCTTCCTAAAATCCTCCAACTTCAGAGATGATTTTTAAAAATTAGCATGCGTTAAGGTTCACACTGTGTATTGTGAAGTTCAATGGATTTCGATAAATGAATAATGTCATTATAGTATATACCATTATAGTATCATACAGGATAGTTTCAATACCCTAAAATTCACGGGAATTTTACCTATTTAACCATCTCCCTCTCTCACTGAGCCCTGGATGTCACTTACTTTTTAACTTTATCTATAGTTTTGCCTTTTCCAGAATGTCCTCATAATGAAAATCACAGGGTTTGTAGTCTTTTCAGATTGGCTTCATTCACATAGTAATCAATACTTAAGGCTCTTCTATGTATTTTTATGACTCGTTATCTTACTTTTATCATTGAATAATGTTCCATTGCATGAATGTAACACAATTTGTGTATCTCTTCACCTATTGAAGAATTTGGTTCTTTCTAGGATTGGCAAATGTACATAAAGCTGTTCTAAACACCTGTGTGTAGATTTTTGTTTCATTATAACTCTTCAAATCAATTAGGTATGTACCTAAAAGTGTGACTGCTAGATCATAAGACTAAGTTCAGCTTTGTAAGAACCTCACATACCATCTTCAAAAGTGGTCATATCATTTTTCATTACCACCAGCAGCAAATAAAAATTCTTGTTCCTCTGCATTTGCACTAGCAATTGGTATTGTTAGTGATTTTTTTCTTACTTGTTTTGTTTTGTTTTACCCATTCTAATAGATGTGTAGTAGTACCTCCATATTGTTTTGATTTTAACTTCCTAATGGTAAATGTTATTGGGCATTTTATATGTTTATTTACCATCAGTGTATCTTTTTCGATGAGATGTCTATTCAGATCTTCTACCCATTTTTAGTGGGTTGTTTTCTTATTGTGGATTTTTAAGAGATCACTCTACATTTTGGATGCAGGCCTTCTATCAGATATACGTCTTGCAAATATTTTATCCAAGTCTATGGCTTATATTTTTATTTTCTTAGTATTGTTTTCAGTAGAGAAGTTTGTAATTTTAATAGAGTTCAATTAATTTTTTTTTTATTTCACAGGTTGTGCGTTTTATGTTATATCTAAAAATCCATCACATAAATTTTCTCCTATTTTATTTCAGAAGTTTTGTAGTTTAGCAATTCATATTTTAAACTAAGGTGCATTTTGATTTAATTTTTGTGAATGGTATAGGGTCTGTCTAGTTTACCCTTTTTTTGCATGTGAGTATTCAGCACAATTTGTTGAAAATCCATGCTTTCACTATTGAATTGACTTTGCACCTTTCTCAGTTGATTGTATTTGCATGGGCTTATCTATGGCCTCTCTAATCTGTTCCATTGTTCTTATCCCTCCAGCTCTGTTCTTGAGTATTGTGTTAACTATTCTAGGTCTTTAGCCTTTAAATACAAACTTGAGAAGCAGTTTGCTAAAGAGCTTACTGAGATTTGATTGCAATTGCATTGAATCTATAGATCAAGTAGAAAAGAATTGACATCTTAATAATATAGGGTCTTCCAATCCATGAACATGGAACACCTCCATTTATTTAGGCATTTGATTTATTTCATCACAGCTTTGTTGTTTTCCACAATTAGACTGTACACATATTTTGTTAGATTTATACATGTATATTTTGTTTTTTTAGTATTACTGCAAATGGTATTGTTTTTATAATTTTAAATTCCAATTGTTCATTGCTAGTATACAGAAAAGCAATGGGCTTTTGTATAGTAACTTGTAGCCTGTCACCTTTCTATACTTGCTTCTTAGTTCCAGGAGGGACTTTCTACATAGACAATCACATTTTCTGCAAAAACAGCGTTCCTTCTTCCTCATCTATATATATTTTATTTTATTTTCTTGTCTTATCACACTAGATAGAACCTACAGTACCAGGCTGAATAGAAATGGTAAGAGAGGGCATCTTTACCTTGTTTCTGATCTTAGGGGAAAGTGTCCAGTTTCTTACCATTAAACGTGAGTATAGATTTTTGTCAAGTTGAAGATATTCCTGCTATACCTAGTTTGCTGAGTTTTTGTTTGGTTGGCTTTTGCTCGTTTTTAATCATGAAAGGGTGTTAGATTTTATCAAATACTTCATGCATTTAGTCATATGATTTTTCTTTCTTTAGCTTTTTGATGCGGTGGATTATGTTGATTTTTAAATGCTGTACCAGACTTGCATATCTGAAATGAATTTCACTTGGTCATAGTATATATAATGCTTTTTATACATTGTTAGATTTAATTTGTTAATAATTTGTTGAGATTGTTGCATCTATAGTCATGTGAAGCGTTGACCTACAGTTGTTTCTTTTTTCCTTGTAATATATTTATCTAGCTTTGTTACTAGAGTCGCCTTGTCCTCACAGAATGAGTTGAGGTGTTTGTTTTGCTTCTATTTTCTAGAAAGATTGTGGAGAATGAGTACAATTCATTCTTCAGCGTTTGGTAGAATCCATCATGAAACCATTTGGGCCTATTATTTCTTTTATTGTAGGTTATCAATTATTAATTCAACCTCTTTGATAGATGTAGGCCTATTCAGATTATCTGTTTCTCTTTATATGAGTTTTAGTAGATTCTGTCTTCATGGAATTGGTCAATTTTCTCTAAGTTATCAAATTTGTAGGCAAATAGTTGTCATAGTATTCCATGATTATCCTTTTAATTTTCGTAAAAAGAAATATAATAACCTCTTTTTCATTTCTGATCTTGGCAATTTAAATCTTCTCTTTTTCTTACTTTCTTACATATTAATTTTATTGATCTTTCCAAAGAAATAGATTTTAGTTTACATTTTTCTATTTTATTTTTGTTTTTAATTTCATCAATTTCTGCTCCATTTTTTTATGTTTTTTTTTTCTTCTGCTTGCTTTAGGCTTACATTACTCTCTTTTTCTTGAGTTTCCTAAAGTAGAAGATTAAGTCATTGATTTAAGATATTTCTTTTTTTCTAACATATGCATGTAATTGTAAATTTTCCTCTAATCATTGCTTTTGTTACAGCTCACAAATATTGATGTTTAATTTTCATTAGTTAAAACATGTTTAAATTTATCTTGAGGCTTATTTATTGATCATGTGTTATTTAGATGCATACTATTTAATTCCAGATACTTTGATATTTTTCACCCAACTTTATATTACTGATTTCTTGTTTATTTTGTGCATCGAGAGCATACTTTGTATAACTTCTATTCCTTTAAATTTGTTAAGGTGTGTTTTGTGGTTTAAAATGTGGTCCTCATTGGTGAATATTCCATGGGGGCTTGAGAAGAAAGTATATTTCATCATATTAAATAGAGTGTTCTGCCAATGTCAATTACATCACTGTGATTGATGGTGTTTTTAAGGTCATCTGTATCCTTGCCAGATTTCTACCTGTTGGATCTATCAATTATTAAACAAGTGGTGTTGAAGTCTCCCACTGCAATGGTGGACTTGTCAAATTTTCTTTGCGGTTCTATCAGATTTGCTTTACATATTTTTATGCTGTGTTGTTAGGTACATGCACATTAAGGATTGGTTTCTCCTTTTAGAAAGTTAACCCTTTTATCATTATGTATTACTCCTCTTTATCTTTCAAAACTGTCCTTGTTCTGAAGTATGCTTTGTTTGAAATTAGCATAACTACTCTAACTTTCTCATGGTTAGAGTTAGCATGGTATATCTTTACATTTAACCTATCTGAGACTTTACATTTTAAAATGGGTTCTTGGTAGACAACATATAGTTGCATCTTACTTGTTTTATTCACTCTGATATTGTCTTATTTAGTGTATTTAGAGCATTCACATTTACAGTGATTGTTTATATAGTTGGATTCAAATTTAACATGTTTTAAACTGCTTTCTATTTGTTGCATTTGCTGTTTTTTCTCTTCTTGTAAAAAATTCTTCTCTTGTTAATTATTCATTTTGCATAACTGCATTTATCTCCACTCTTAGCACATGTATTATACGTATATTAAAGTTTTAAATTTCATTTATTATTACTTATTATAAATTATTTAGTGATTACTGTAGTATTTGCATTATTCAATTCAAATTAATCAAAGCCCATTTTCGAATAATACTGTGCCATTTCACATGTAGTACAGATATCTTGTAATAGAGAATTTCCAATTCCTCCATCCCGTTTCTTTTCTTTTTTTTTTTTTTTTTGAGATGGAGTCTCCCTCTGTTGCCCAGACTGGAGTGCAGTGGCGCGATCTTGGCTCACTGCAAGCTCCGCCTCCCGGGTTCACGCCATTCTCCTGCCTCAGCCTCCCGAGTAGCTGGGACTACAGGCGCCCACCACCACGCCTGGCTATTTTTTTTGTATTTTTAGTAGAGACGGGGTTTCACTGTGTTAGCCAGGATGGTCTCGATGTCCTGACCTTGTGATCCACCCGCCTCGGCCTCCCAAAGTCCATCTCATTTCTTATGACAAAGTAGTCATCTCTTTAACTTATCTATATGCTATAATTATCCAAAACATTGTAACTATTAATAATTTAAAGTTACGTTTTGGATTAAGAATAAGAAAAACAAAATACTTTATTTTACCTTTATTTATTATTTGGTGATGTTCTTTCTTTTATAAGTGATTGGAAAGATTTTCTGTAAAGCCATCTGTGCTGGGAAACTTATTTGTAAAATGTTTTAAAATTACAAATTCATTTTTTAAAATCATATGTTGGATTACTTAGATGTTTTTCTTTTTCCTCGGGTTTGTTTTGGTCAATTCTGTTTCACAATGACTTTGTTCATTTGCTTTGATTTACAAATATATTGATCAAAAATTATTCTCAGTATTCTCTTATCTTTCATATGTATACGAATGATAATATATCTGGAAGATACAGTATTTTAAATAATAAATTTTGTAATTTAAAAAAATATTCTGGAATTTATATTTTGTAATATACATAATGCCCACTTTTACTTCCTAATATGGTAATTTGTACTTTTTTCTTTTCTTGATCAATCTTTTTAAAAAGGCTTATCCACTTCACTAATTATTTTTCAGAAACCAGTTCTTGCCTTTTTAATATTCTCTGTTGTACTTTTGGTTTTAATTCATTCATTTCTAGTCTAATTTTTTTTTCTTCTGAGTTCTTTGTGTTTACTTTGATGTTATTTTTCTAATGTTTTAAGATAAAACATTAAATCATGAAATACAGCCTTTCTTTTCTGGTAGATGATTGCAAATCAGTGGTTTTTTTTAAATTTTTTTATTTTATTTTATTTTTTTGTTAAATTCGGCTGTATACGTAAAGCTTTAATATGCCTGTGTGTGTGTGTGTGTGTGTGTGTGTGTGTGTGTGTGTGTGTGTGTGTGAGACAGGGTCTTGCTCTGCCGCCCAGGCAGGAGTGCAGTGGCACAATCACAGCCTTGAACTCCTGGGCTCAAGTGGTCCTCCTGCCTCAGCCCTTGTGTAGCTGGGAATGCAGCTGCATACCACCATGTCTGGCTTATTTCTTAAATTTTTTTTGGAGAGACATGGACTCTTTATGTTGCCCAGACTGGTCTCAAACTCCTGGGCTCAAGTGACCCTCCTACCTGTACCTCTCAAAGTGCTGGGATTACAGGAATGAGACTGACCTCCATGTTTTTCTTTAGAAGTCATTCAAAATATTTTGCAATTTACACTGCAATTTATTCATTGGTTCATCAAGTATTTTAGGAGTTTATTGGTTAACATCCAAACATTCAAATTTTATTTTGTTTTATTTATATATTTATTTATATTTTTTTGAGACAGAGTCTTGTTCTTTTGCCTAGGCTGGAGTGCCGTGGCATGATCTCGGCTCAAGCAATCTCCCAGGTTCAAGCCATTCTCGTGCCTCAGTCTCCCAAGTAGCTGGGACTACAGGCACCCACCACCATGTCTGGCTAATTTTTGTATTTTTAGTGGAGATGGGGTTTTGCTATGTTGACCAGGCTGGTCTCAAACTCCTGACCTCAAGTGATCCCCCCGCCTCGACCTCCCAAAGTTCTGAGATTAGAGGCGTGAGCCACCATGCCCGGCCATTATTTTTATAAAAGTACTGTGTAGTATATTTTTCCATTGAACACACTCTGTATTTTTTTAGACTTTGAATTATTAAGATCAAATTTATTAATTATGTAGTTCAAGCCTACTGTATTTATGCTGATTTTTGTCTGCTTGTCCTATGAGTTATCGAAAGTGTAAATCTCTCATTATGACGGCAGTTGTGCCACATTATACATGTTTATATATTGAGACTATGTTATTAGGTGAAGACAGATTTGTAATTGTTATAATTTTTATTTCTTATTATTTATAATAATGCTTTTCACTTTAAAGCCTGCTTTGATTTGTTAGTTTCCTAAGTGAATTTTGGTTAATATTTGTATAGTATATTCTTTTTCCCATTCTTTTATTTTTAACTTCTCTACATATTTGTTTAAGGTATGACTCATAAATTGAATGTGCATTTTTATTTTTATCAAATCTGAAACTTGTAGTCTGTTTACAGGCAATTTATCACTGATTTTTTAAAATTGAAATCTACTGCATTGCTATTTTTTTATCCCATCTGTTCTTTTTTCTCTTTTGTTTCCTTCTTTTTAATTAGTTATTTTTTTCAGCTATCATTCCATTTTGCCATCTATTAGCTTATTAGCTAGAAATTATTTTTCTCTTATTTTAGTGTTTATGCTAAGAATTACAGCATAAACTCTTAAATTATTAGCGTGTACTCTTAATTAATATTTTGTTGATTTCTTAGGAAATGTGAGCACTTGAGGACTCTTACATTTCATTTACCCCACTCAGGCTTTTTTGTATTATTGTCAAGTATTTTAATTATGCCTGCATTTTAAACCCCATGTTGTATTACCATTGTCATTTTATACGATCAGTATTCGTTTCTATTTCCATATATGTTTGTTCTGTCCAGTGACTTTATTTCTACTTAAATTTTTGCCTGGATTGATTTTCTTCTTGCATTTCTGTCTAGGATCACTTTCTTTCTGCCCCAAGGATATTCTTTAGCATATCTTTTAGTTCATATCAATTGCCACTAAATTTTCTCATTATTTTTCTGAAAATTCTTTCATGTTCATTTAAAAAATGTCTTTAGTTGCCATATGTGTTTTGTTTGTGAATTTTATTTTTCAGTAGTTTAACATTAGCATTTTGTTATATTCTGTATTTCATCATTTCCTTTGAAGACACACAGAGCTTTTTAAGTCTGTGAATTAATTTCTTTAGTCAGTTCTGAAAAATTCTTTTTTTTTTTCTGTATACTTTTCACTTGTTGGGTGATTTCTAGTGTTTTTTTCCCCCTTTTGGTCATTTTGTCTTATTCGAAAATAACTAATCATTTGGGATTGAATGCTTGACTTTGTGTATAAAAGATTGTAGCATCTACGTATTTTTTTTAAGCTCAAAGTTAGAATACGAGTATAACATCTCAATTCTATAAGGAATTGTGCTAAAGTGAGGCTAAATTTCAATCCTAGTAACAACTGTTCTATTTTCAGTTTACCATTACTCCTCATTAAGTCATGAGAAATATGTAATCCATTAGTTATATATTTTTTTCATTGGTTCCTGGAAGTTTCATGTTAAGTTTAACATTTAAGTGCAACAATTATATTGACCTTGAGCTTGTTTCTTAGTTTTATAACAAACTTTTTAAAATTTTAGTTAATTGTCTTACTGTGCCTGTATCTATTATTATAAAGATTCTCTAGTACTTTATAAAGCTCATTCACTCATTATTTATTATCACTTGCCTACATTATTGGGGACATCAAATTAGTCTCTAAGTGGGCCTATAAGGATGAATTCCAAATTCCTGACTTAACAGGTCTTGCAATCAATAGCTAGAATAGGAGAGAGGAAGAAAACTGTGTAACAGGTGCATAAACCACATGCTGTAGGGATGCAGACAAAGGAATAATACAGTTTTCCTAGAATGATGAGGGAGAACGTGGTGGGCTAGTGTTGGAGCACACACTTTGCCAGGAGAAGGAGGTTACTTTAGGTTAAGAACACAACATGAACAAAGGTACAAGAATAGAAAAATAAGGTAGTTTGAGAGAAGAGCCTGATAAAGGAAAGGATGAATAATTGGAGGATATTGTTGTGGGGCTGAACCAGGGCTGGGTAAAGCTTATTTAAAAACTAGTTTCTGAGATTCTTAAGTCGGTGATTCTGTTGCTAGAAATATGATCAAGTATTATTCTTTGGTGATTTTAAAATACGTGCCGGTTCTTTACCTCCCAAGAGATGTATTTACTAACTAAAAATCAAGAAACAATTGCTGCCTCCAGGGCTAAGAGTATCTAAGGAAAGAGAAACACACCTGCTTTTTTGGTCACCAATACTAATATTTTACTTTCTTGCATCTTGAATGGTAAGCTGAAGCCGGGAGTTGGAAGGGAATACAGGACGCTCTAGGGTGATGATTCAGGATGACTATTAGACTTGCAAAACTGAATGTGGGTGGTTTTGTTGTGTAATCTTTTGCCTTAATCTTTCTGCCTTTAATGAAGTGCTTTGACTGTCTCTTTTTGTGTGTGCCTGTTAGAAGTAGGACATGCAAAGAGTTTCTCAATGGAACCTCATCAAATGTAAAGTCATGATTGAAAAATTGTTTGCCTTAGGTTAAAAAAGTCCCCTTTAGTTACAGAAAAAAAGGAAAATAAAGGAAAATAAATATTAATAATTAAAGCCAGAGTTAGCTGTTGGTATTACTTTATCTTGAGATAAAAAGTCCAGAGAATTAAATAATTTGGTCAGATTTCCCTCCCAATTTAAGTGAATTTCAGATCTGAGATTTAATCTGTACAAAGTTAGTGTACACATGCAATGTTGAAGAGAAAATTTGGCTACAAACAGCAAAAAAAAGTATCTAGTAAACAGTAAATCACCAACTGAAGATTTTATCATTAAAAAAGAAAACTAAACATTTTTCTAAGTAGCATGCTATTACATCAACTTTCTCAATATTTCAGTCAACGTTTCTTCAGCAAACATTTATTGATTGTCTACTATATGCCAGATTCTCTGCTAGCCTTCAGAGACAGTGATAAGCAAAATACAGATACCACTTTTAATATTTTGAAGATTAGAGTCTAGTGAGATTCATCATTTATCAGATAATCATACTTATGAAAGAATAATTCCAAATTTAAAAAAAAAATGCTCGAAAGAAAGAAGCACAATTCTATGAGTGCCAATAATGAAGGGATTGTAAATAAACACCTTCCTTCTTTTTTGACCTCAGAAGTGGGTCACATACAGAAACTTGCTACCACGAGCTGCTTGGTGCTGTGGAGACAACAGAAGCCTTAGAATCAGACTCTTGTTGTCAAGATGATTAGAGCTTTTCCATGATGCCCTTCAAGGTCAGAGATTGCTAAGAGGTTCCTGAAGTTAGGTTTGTCCTATTCCTACCTGGACTAGCACCTTTACTAGTTTTGCTTTCCTCCAACCCACCTCTACGGTGCTGCCGGATAGACAGTTTTAATACTCAGCAAGTAGAGTACCTCCGACCTTCCCAACACCATCTGAAATTTCTTCTTTACACAGTTGCATTTCTCTCCTTCATATTCACTTAAAACCAAGTTCTAAATCAAGGCAAACAAGTTCCCATAATCTTACCAGACTCTAGCCAGTCTTACCAGATTTGCTTTTGTATCCCTCTTCTCCACACTCCTGTACCCCAAGTTACAGACTCAGTTAATATTTTCTAGCAGAATTATTTACTTCCCTGAAACAGGCACGTGCTATTTCCTTTCACTGGGAAGCGTTCCCTTTCTTCTTTGCCTAGGAAGTCCCAATCCTGACTTCCTCACTGAGGCTCTCTCTTAATCCCTAAGATAGAGTTAGTTACTTCCTTCTTGGTATTTCCTCAGCACTTTGCACCGGCAGCAGTTATAGCTCTCATCACTTTGTACTGTAACCATTTGCTTTTGTGTCATTTCATAAGTTAGAATGTCAACTTTCGGAAGATGAGGACTAGGTCTGATATACTTCTGTAATCTTATTTTGGTTCTTCCCAGGAGGATACCTAATACCATGCTTTGCATATATTAATATATGATTGTTTAAGGAAAGAAGAGGCCTACAGGTCCTTGGTGTCATGCCTTTTTTCATTTCTAACTAAATAATGAGGCTTAGTGCCTAGTGTGGTGGCACACACCTGTAATCTCAGCTACTCAGTAGACGGAGGCAGGAGGATTGCCTGAGCTTAAGAGTTTGAGGTTCTAGTAAGCCATGGTCATGCCATTGCATTCTACCCTGGGCCACAGAGAACAAGGCCCTGTCAAAAATGAAAATTTTAAAACATGAAATAAATAAACAATGACCTTTGGTCTATTTTTAAAGAATGTATGAATGAAATAAAGAGCTCAGGTGGTTCTTAAAACTAAAACTTTGAGGACCAAATTAGAGGGCTCTTTGCTACTCAGGGGAAAGAATAGTTCCTAGCTCATACGGTAGCTCTGTGTTAATTATAAAATGCTGTCCTTTTCTTAAGACCTTTCCTTCAGTTGTCCTAAATATGCAAGGCTATGATAGCTACAGCAAAAGTTACAACTTTGGAATGTTGTGCCTGTTTGCACTTCTCAACCTGAATGACTATAGGTGTCTTTCAGAAAGATAATATGCTCCCTGTTATTAAAAAACACCGTATTTCTGCCTTAAAAGGAAAAATAAACTTACAAGTGGAGCTGCAAATGGAAACCATTGTCATTATCATGCTGAACAACAAATGACTAACGAATACCTAGAACATGTAGGCAGTCAGGTGAAACTCAAGGAAGACAAGACGAAATAAATTATTTCTTTTCAACTGAACTTTGAGCGCATATTCTTTCTTTTCCCTGATGGTTTATCCCTACCTACTTTGAAGTTTGAATTATTCTTTTCTCAAGCAGTATTGTTTAGGCATTAATGTTACCATTAAACCTAATTTTACACCAAAGGATTCTCTTTGGTGTTGGTTTATGCACAACGAGACCAATGGAGATGGGCAAGAGAAAGAAGTCTAAGTTCACTGCCAAGTGAATGGATTAGGTAGATGAGAAGTATACATTTACACCAATTACTAAAATAAATGTTGCTGGGTAACATTTAAACCCATAATCATTTTTTCCCAGTAATTTATCTATATGCTCCCATACCTGCTTAATCAAAGCAGTGGTTGATCAGGGATTATTGCTTTAAAAAAGAGAAATTTTCAAAGTACAATTAGAAAATTATTTGCTAGTGTTTTTCTGGAGTTTGGTTATAAACACTTAAGGTTAACTTAAATAATTTAGACAGAAAAAATATATTTGAAAGTTGAGAGTTGGCTTCTTCCAGACCATAAAAGCTTTCCTCACTTGGAAAGACAGAGTTATGATGCAGAGATGAGAAGATAGGTATTGGTAGATACTGGAGAGAAGAGTCTTCCTTCAAGAGCAGAGCCTTGAGAAGCAGCAAGACTTTAATATGCCCATATTGCACATGAGTCTAGGCAGGAAGAGCCCAAAACTGCATCAGAGAGACTCCCATACTTCTAAGCCTGAGATAAAGCTGCAGGCCTTGGATGGCCACGGCGATGAGAGAAAGAAGCCTTTCAGGAATGATGCTAGTGGATTAATGACTAAGGAGCTGATAGGACTATGGAATCCTTAGTGTATGTCTGAGTGGACAGATGGCTGAGTGGACAGTTGGCTGAGTGGATCTGAGGCGCCCTACCAGAACTTAAAAAGGGAAGAAAGCCTGAACTGACCTAGAATTTTTTTATTTTTTACCACATTGATGCAAAAAACCATGAAATAGAAATTAAGTCAATATTTAATAAAAATAAAGAAAAGTATATTTCTTGCACATTTAAGTTTGTGGACTGAGGTTCATATACGTTACAAAAGGAAAAAAAGGAGTAGGTGTCCTAGGGGTGGAAAGCAGTGTAAACTCAGCATGGATGAACCATGATGACTTTGAATTATCTATGGGAAAGTCAAGTGCTACATGCAGTGTTTCTACAATACAAAGATTTGTGAGACATAATCACTATCTTTCAGAAGTTTACAGATAGCCTATAAGGATGTATTCTTTAAAAGATCAGTAATAATCCCAGGGATGATGTGCTAGCTCTAACAACTGCAGAAGTAGTTCAGATGACAGAATGATCATTGAGGTTTTCGTAGTGAGGAAAAGCCCCACATAGAGATGAGACTTGAACTTGGCCTCGAGAGAAATATAACACTTCAGCAAATAAAATAAATCAGCAGTGGTGTGGTAACAAAATTATGCCTGGTATGTTTGAGGGACAGTGAAGCCTGGTTATGTCAGGGCAGGTGGTTCTCTTATGCTAGGACATAGGCAAGGCACATTGGAGCGCTCTACCTGGTTCAGGGAAAAGGAAGTATGGAATGCTCAGCTAGGGAGTTGAGCTTTAATCTGAAATCAAAAGGTAGCCATCAGAGGTGTGTAAATGGAAGGACTTTCTGTGAAACAGGATATTTCAAAAAAATTAATTCCCAAGAGTATGCAATTTTGCTTCTAGCAAATCAGGCACAGTTATATAAGATCATCCTAAACAGTTATTCCAATGAGAGAGACTATTCCACTAAAAGGCAGAAAAATTAAAGTTACAGACTAAAGGTAAAGAATGCCTGGATGGTGCATTTGTAACTTTATCTTTATATTAGAGATAGCTTATGTGGACTTGATTTGCAAAGGTTAGAGACAATTACCCTTTTTCTCTGAAAGACAATACTGACACGTGAATGAACCAGTAACCTATGTTTACTATTAGTTTAGTTTGCTCACTGAGTTTGAGGATTGTGTGAACTCCAGGTCTGTTTCTCCAAACTGGTTTGCACAGATGCTCCCGTGCTCTGTGGCAGCATATAGTCAAAAGTGTACTCTTTTACAAACACAACCAGATTTACTCCTCTCCACTCAAAATCCTCCAATCATTTTTATAAGTCAGGTTAAATGAAATTTCCACTGCTTACCTTGGGTTACTTGACTCTATGTGATCTAGTCTGTTCTCTGCCACTGTCGCTGATTTTGTTTCCTAATACTCTTGGCCTGCCTCGCAAAACTGCAGTCATACTGGACTTCTTCCTATTTCTTTAACATTACAAGTATATTCCCTCCCAGAGTCTTTGCTTTCACTGTTATCTTTTCCTGGAACTCTATTCCTAAGATAGCTTATCCTTTCCACTTATTCAAGTGTCTGCTCGATTGTTTTTCTCAGAGAGGAATTCCTGGACTTCATATCTAATCATAGATATGCTGAATTTCGTATCTAATCATAGCTTCCATCTTTCATTCTACCACTCATTTCTGTGTTTTGTTTTTTGCCTTGCTTCAGTTTTCCTTATTGTGCTAATCAGTAACTGACATTGCATTAAATACTTATTTGTGTGCTTATTATTTATCTCCCTTACTAGAACGTAACCTCTGCAAGGTCAGGGTCTTTACCTAACCTCTCTGTAATTCCTGGCCTAGAAGAGGCTCTGACACATAGAAGGTGCTTGATAAATATTTGTTGTATAAATGAATAATTAAAGACCATTATTATTATTATCATTGTTAATAACCAGTATTTATTGAGACTTTATCATGTGCCATGACTGGGTTATTAAAGGTGGTACTTGCTTACTTCATTCCTTTCTCACGGGCACTTACCCACCTGCTAAGTCATAGACAGGTGAAGCAACTTGAGCAAAGTCACTCATCTGAAATACGGATGAGTCAAAATTTAAACCAGGAACTGTTGAACTTCAATGATCTTGTGATATCAAGATTATGCCTGCTATGTCTGTAAATTAGTAAATCAAGGTAACTCTCTTATAGATCCCGTTGTTAATATTAATTTTAAAAAATGGTAAATGTAGCTGAAAAGACACTATTGGATTAAGGTCAGGATATTCTAAGAACATGTTTTTCCGGATAATTTTTTTTTTCTTAAATATGTTCCTTGGACTTTGGTATGTTTCATTTCCAATAGTCAGCCGTTGTGTTGGTTCTTTTTGGGTGACTGCCCCTGGGATTTTTGGAACACACAGAAAACTGAGAGTTCCTAGGAGTTTATACGCCCCTGGAGAGCCCTCTACCAATGATTGGTAGGTACAGGATTATGAAATCTCAAGTTTCCCAGCCTCAGGTTGGGACTATTTTGGGAAACTTGACATTTCATAGTTCAGTGTCAAGTTCAGGCTGAAGCTATTGTCTCCTATCTTGCTGGACGCTGTATTCTTGCTTGTGTGGCTTCTTCTTCTCTCCTGTTCTGTTTCTGCCACTTTCTTACATTTTTTTCTTGGCTAATTGTTAATAAATAATTTGTACATTGTGAATTTTTGTTCTGGGTCTGATGGTAGGCAATCTAACCTTAATTAGTAAATCAGCCAGTTCATGTTATTGCCAGTGATAATGCTATGGCCACACCTTAATTTCCTCTTCATGGGCATCCATGCCCTTCTCTCCATTCATGGTCTTTCCAGACTTGCAAATGTGAGATTCATACTCACTGGAGCCAAGTGTTAGGGGAGACTTACTGTAAAGAAACAGCATTTGTAGGAAAATCACCTTGGGTGTGTATAGATCCCGGTTCTTTGCATTATGAAGCTCAAGCATAGATTTGCCCTAACTCACTTCCTCCCCACATTCCTGGCTGATAGACAAAGGCAGGGAAGAAGGAGGAGCTGAGTCACCGAAGCTTAATTCACTTTTCTGTTTCTTAGCCCCTAGAGCTTGGTTTAATTGAAGGTGGTTTCAGTAGGATTAACTTTGCTCCAAAAAGCATGCTTTTGGCTATATTGGAGCAGCATGACTACTTAACGTCTTTGAAGAACGTAGGTGTTTTCTAACAGTGATGGGACTACCTCTCCAATTGGGCCCACAGAAGTCATCTTCCCCTGTATTTTCTCTGTCTCTGTGTTGAAAATCTAGAAACAGCAGTGTATGGGTGCAGTGGCACAAGCTAACAGCATCAGATGACCAAGGTAGATACTCTTTCTAGAGACCCCAGTGGAATTCCCAAACACTAAGAAGTGTAGAGAAAAAGCAGACTTGTCTCTGTATTTTATAGGACCTGAACAGTGAAGGCAGGTTGCACTCTTCACCTCCTATTCTAGGGAACAAATTTCACTCTCGCGATCCTCCTGGTGTGCTCTCACTTGACTGAAGCTAAACTGGAGCATGCTTTGTGCAAGAACATTAAAGAAACACATAGGAGTGTTATTACCATGGCATGCCACGAAGAGTATTGCACAGGGTGTGAAGAAGAGACATGAGAAGTCGCTGGAGGTCAGTCACTGACTTTGTGACCTTAGGAAAATAACTCAGATTATGTGAGTAACAGTATCCCCATCTGTAGAGAAAAGTAGTCCCTCTGAGTTCACTGTGGTCAGCATTCTGCAACTTCATTCCTTTCTCGTAGTATCCTGTGTTTCTGTGGACAATGAACGGTTCCTGTATCAGCTAGCCACAACACAGAAAACTAGGAAACTCACACTGTGGTGTTCACCCCAAGTCACTGGAGCCTTCCTGCTTCTCCCACATGCCTTTGTGTAAAACCTGCAAGTTACTCCAGGGCAATTGTCTAAATATTATGAGGGGTGGCTAGCCCCACTAGTGAGTTTCAGATGTTTAGCTGAGTTGTAGAAGACCAAGAAAACAGAGTTTTTCTTGAATTTTCTAAAATTTCTAAATTTCTTGAATTTTCTAAAATTCTGTAAACCTTTCTGAGGCAAAAGTCCCCAAAGTAGGTACAGTGGCCTGTCTTTCCCGACTTTTGGTTATATGTAAAGCTGCGAGTCCCCATTCACGTTCCTAGCTTCATGAAGCGGTCTGTTGACTTACCCGCTACATTGCCATGTCGTTATGGCTTTGCCTGTGATATTCATTCTGCAAGACAGTCCAAATGCTGCTTCTCCTCTGACATTTCTCCAGGTTTCTCTAATCAAAAACATCTTTTCTTCCCCTGGGATTCTCCCAAGTAGTTCTTACTGCAGTCTCACTCGGAAAGACTTTATACATGTTTGTTTATGCACCCCTACCTTCTCCCAAACTCTGAACTGTGCTCACCTGAAGGGCAAGGGCTAAGTCTTACATCTGTCTTACTCCGAAGAATAATTCATGGAGACTGGTACCACTAAAAATGATGGACTTCCAAGCTCAGTAATATTGGCACATGTTTTATTCAATCATTATAGAAGATCCAGCATGATGCAAAGGGGACAGCAAAGCCTTTGGAGTTAAAAAAAAAAAAAAAAAAAAATCATTTCAATCCTGCTTCTTCTGTTTAATCTCTGCGTGGCCTTAGGTAATTTGTTTCAAATATTTGAATTTCTGCTTTTTCATTTGTGTGACAGTAAATTTTAGATGTCGACTTGATGGGCCCAGATCGCTAGAAAAACATTTCTGATTGTGTCTGTGAGGATGTTTCTGGAAGAGATTAGCATTTGAATCAGTAGACTGAGTAAAAAAGATCACCTTGACCAATGTCGGTGGCATCCCTTGAGGGCCTGAGTAGATCCAAAAGGTGGAGGAGGGACAAATTTGCCCTCTGTTTGAGCGGAAACCTGCATCTTCTTGTGCTTTCAGACATCGAGATTCCTAGTTCTCTACAAGGATGCACACAATCCACCAACGCCCTCCTCCTCTGGCCTTGTTCTTGAGTCTTTGGACTCAGACTGAATTATACTGCCTTCTTTCAAGGTCTTCCAGCCTGTAAACAGCAGATCATGTGATTCCTCATCCTCGATCATCACACCAGCCGATTCTCATTATATATATCCTATTGGTTCTGTTACTTTGGAGAAGTCTGACTAATACAATCTATAACATGGCAATTCCACCACTTAGCTTGACTGTATGGAGGCAGAGAAATTGGATGGAAAAAAAAAAAAAAGAAAACTTAATGCGGCAACTGTTATGATTGTGTTTAAGAATATTATTCCTGCCGGGCGCGGTGGCTCATGCCTGCAATCCCGCACTTTGGGAGGCCAAGGTGGGCAGATCATGAGGTCAGGAGATCGAGACCATCCTGGCTAACATGGTGAAATCCCGTCTCTACTAAAAATACAAAAAAATTAGCCTGGCGTGGTGGCGAGCACCTGTAATTCCAGCTATTTGGGAGGCTGAGTCAGGAGAATGGCGTGAACCCAGGAGGCGGAGCTTGCTGTGAGCCGAGAGGGCGCCACTGCACTCCGGCCTGGGCGACAGAGCGAGACTCTGTCTCAAAAAAAAAAAAAAAAAAAAAAAAAAAAAAAATATATATATATATATATATATATATGTAATTCCATTACTATGAAATTTACTTATCTGTACTATAGAAAGTAAAATGATAATAGATTGAGGAAATACTCTAAACTTATGGTGCAGATTAATTCTGGCCCTAGGTAATGCAGGGACATAACAGAGAAAGATGTGTATACCTATAGATGGGCGATAAAGGGGATATTTACTTTGTTAAGTTTGACTTATATGAGAAACACAGAGATACATAGATTTGTGGTAAATATGAAAAAATGTTAATCATAATTTATGGGCAGTAGGTATACGGACATGTATCAATTATTTTTTAAACTTTTCTATATTTTTAAAAGTATAAATTCTATGTATACTAGAAAATTTCCATATCACATCATAGAGCTTAATATATGGTTTGTTGACCATGAAATCCTCTTTCTTCAATAGAAAGTATGCCACTAGTAAATCAAGGGACAATCAAGGAGAAGCTAGAGTAGGTTTTCATAGAGCTTTAGACTCCCAAATGAAAATAGTAAAACCTGTTGAGATCTCTAATATCCCAAGGGGTTATTTCCTAGCTAAGAATTAGGAGCTACCCTATCTGCAAAGCTCTGTCCCTTCTAGACAGTAGCTGAAACCATGGCTGATGTCAGATCTAGTGTGACTGAAAGAAAACCTTCAAAGAAAAAAAATACATGTATGTGAAAATAAATTTTGAATACACCTATCTAGTATCTTTTAACCTTTCTACTTCCTTCCACTGACAGCTATTCAGAAAAAGCAAAACATACTACCTGTTTTTCCTGTTTGCAAAGTATTTATTAGCATTTAAAATAATAATCCATCAAACCTTCATTAAACACTCATTATGTCTTAGACACTTTGTTTAGGGGTTGGACTAGAAACATTTTGAATGGACACTGTGAGGGATCAACTTTCAAGAGATATATGACCACAAAACAGAAAACACAAAGCAGGTTGTGGTGACATCCATAGAGGCAGGGGTTATATTCAAACTACTTAACAACCCACAGAGAATGGGCGCAGACCATTCGGAATGTACGCATTTACCGATTAGAACAGGCAGCTTGCCTTAAAAGATATATTTTTAGGGGGTTTGAAGAAAGAATGAGCTTTCTTGTACCAGGGAGAACCCGGGATTTTCAAAAGGCATTTTTCAAAGACAGGTGGTTTAATTGGCTGAGGGTTTTATATATGTATATATTATATTGTGTGTGTGTGTGTGTGTGTGTGTAAAATTAAAATGCTTTTCAACGTTCAGAAATAGAAAAAAGAAAAATAAAAGATGATCAAACTGAGAAGTCAAGTTTGTTCATATCTATCATGAAAACAGAAATACATCTAAGTCCTGCAAAGTCTTTCCAGTGGTAGATAATCAAGGAAGCTTTGTTGTGGAAGTAATATTTGAGGTAATTTTTGAAAGACAGAAAGAGGTAGATTGAGATGGGTGAGAGTAGGGTCGAAGCATTCTGTTGAAGAGAACAGCATAGAAAATGCACAGATACCTGAAAATTCAAGAATTGATTTGTTGAATTCTACAGTTATTGAGTGAAGGCTACAGTAGGCTTCATCAATTAACAAGGCAAGGAAACCTGCCTTGTGAAGATTATATTCTAGCTGGGAATGTTGAGTAAACAGAATTGGTTGGAGCATCAGATAATATTAGATGTAAAGGGCAAATCAGTGACAAAGTTAGATAGGCTTTATCCTGCTGACAATGGCCAGTCATGGAAGGGTTATGTTTTCAACAAGGGGCTTGAGGGGCCTAGGTTAGTTGGATGTAATCTAGGGCTGACAGATTTTGGAACACATACTCTGTGTCCACCCAGGGAAAGTCCACAGGCTTCTTTTCTTTGAGATGTGTGTGTGCAGCCTAAGAGAGTGACCTACTGAGAACTCATTTTCTGATTGGAGACAACAGTACCATGGCAGAAAAAGAGCCAAACTAGAATAGAAAGACTTGCTGATTCTACCACTAACTAGAATAACTTTGTGAACTTAGACATGCCTGTAACTTCTCAGAGGCTCAGCTTCCTCCACCCTTTGTACTGATAATGTTTGCTCTGTCTATTCCGCAGTGTTGAAGAAATAAATAAGATAATTTATATGAAATGTTTTAGGAAACAGTGAATCAGTATATATTAAGAATATAAAGATTTTGTATTTATTTATACAATTCATCTAGCTCATCAGACCTACACATATTCTTTAGCTATGCTTTACTTGGTTGTATTTTTTAAATATATAAACTAGAAAATTGCCACTTCTTTTCCACTACGTTGATGTCATCTCTTCTGTTTCCTGAGAGATTAGAAGAGGGTGTCCCAGCTGAAAGTCATGCTATGAAGGAATATTGTCATGGAAAATACCTATAGCTGTTGCACAAGTCTTTGCTTTTATCCCAGCAATTCCTATTAGCACCTTTGACAGCTTTTACCTAAATGTTATTAATTCTTAAGGCCTCTTAATTTTAGCTAAGTAATGTCAGTATGTAACCAAAATCCCATTTTCTTCCTTAAATGGTGGCCTACCTCATGGTGAAATATACATGTCTAGAACACTGAAGCTAGCAGAGGAGTTTGAGATCTTTTACTCCAGCCTCTTTCCTCTTAGAGATGGGAAAACTAAACTAAGACCCATTGTGTGAATTCCAGAGTTCTTTAGGCCAGGGGTGTTTGTGGTAAAAACCAGCAGCATGGGGATGAAAAACAGTAAACCAAACAGAGAGAAGGAATCATTCGTAAGCAGCACTCAAAAGTATTCATTGACAAGTTCCATTGAGCAATAGAGAGCAACAGCAATACAAGGGCATCACTGTGGTATGGAAGAGAGAATTCTTTTAAGTAGGGGTTGGGTTGTGTTGTACTACAAATGAGAAAGGGAAGTCTGAGTCACCTGGTTCTTCTTTGCCTTGGTGAGAGAATCTGGATAGTTCCTTTTCCTGCCTGGCCTCAGTTTTCCAATCCAGAAAATGAAGAGTCTAAACTAGATAGCTCTTAAGTTCCTTCTAGGTCTATACTTGTGTGATTCATAGAGCTGTTTATTTTTCAACTTTGAATTTCCCAGTGCTTTGCACATCTGAGAGTCTGACAAAGGCAGCTGAGTAACCCCTGGGACAGGAAGCACAAGGACAACCCTCACCAAAGCCCATGTGCTTCCTCCAATGCAGACCTTTGCTGAGGTCCACCTGCTCAATCAGATTCTCTCATTTTCTCAATGTTCACTACCTCTAGTTTCCTCACTGAATGCACCCAACCCATTCAACATGAGGAGGAAAGACTGGTATTACACAAGAACACAAGAATATCATGGAAATAATTGGAATGGAGTTCACTAAAAAAATAAAATAAAAAAAAAATAGTCTTTCAGCCAAAAGACAGGGAAGCGCTTTTCCTCAGGGAAGGAAAGAACTCATTACAATCATGGGAGAGAGGCAGACACTCACCGCTCCTGATGCTCTACCAAGGGAGGTCAAAGTGTTATAGAGGCTGTGATGATGAGCAAAGACTGTGCTATTGTACCCCAGGACAAGAAATAATGAGGCTTAGGAGATGAAAGATGGACAAGAGAGCCAGCCAAACTATGTTCTTATGAATAGGATATTATACCAGGGAAGAAGAAGGGCTGTATCTGAGAAGACAGAACTCTATTGATTGCCAAATGCTAATTGAACACTGGCCAGCCACAGGACAGTATTACACCTTCTGCTGAACCTTTGGTAAGACTAGGCTTAGCCATGGTTTCCTGCCTTACATGTGACTCTTGAAAGAATCATGGGTCTTGAAGTGGGGATTGGTAAGAATGAGGTGGCAGGTAACCACCTCCAAGGCATGGTTAGAAACTCCTGGCAAAATGCACATAACTGTAGTGTCTCATGCACTATCAAGGAAATTACCATCCAGCTAGGAACATCAGGTTTGAGTAGAGAAGGCAGAAAAAATGTGAATGTCTGCAGCAGAAAGGACAAAGACAGACAGGCATAGAAATGGAATATTCCAAAGACAACTTTCATATCATTTTGCTGAGTTTGTGCTGCTTATAAGCGAATTACTTAGGGTGACAACAGGACTCTGAGAAAGCAAAAGACAAGGAAAAGGGATATTGAGATGTCCCTATCACCAAGTAGTAAAAACAAAAATTATATATATGCGCGCGCGCACACACACACACACACACACACATATATATGTGTGTATATATATACATACTTCTCAGTGTCCTGAAAGCCATTTTGAACACCAGGTGGTGTTAGGCGAATATTTCCTAGGGCTTCTTCTGAGTGAGTGAGGTTCACAAAAGTGTTCTGTTTCCTAGAATATTATTTCATGACTGCCATTGGATATTTACGGATGTCAGCATTTGTTCTGAGATACCAAATGTGCTGGTACCTGGATGCCACTGTAATTCCAGAATTCTTTAGAACAAACTTTCTAAACATTTCCAAAATGCATTTGGCAAGAGGCCCCATGAAATGACACAGCAGAATTTTCTCTATTCATTTCACAGTCCAGAATCTGACAATGGGTTGGTCTTTTTGTTCTCTCTCCTTTCATTCTCTTTTAAAATTCCACCATTTCTGTACTTTAGGGATTGTGAGTGCTTTCAAGTGCTTTCTCTAACATTTAATCATTAGTGAGACAAAATCGTATTAGGAAGGTATTGATAAGTTGGAGAAATATTGAAGACTGCTGATGCAAGCTTAGCTAAAATACAGAAGAGCGGGCTGGATGCAGTGGCTCATACATGTAATCCCAGCATTTTGGGAGGCAGAGGCAAGAGGATTGCTTGAGACCAGGAGTTCCAGACTAGCCTAGGCCACATAGCGAGACCCCATCTCTACGAAAACTAAAATAAATTGGCTGTTGTGGTGGCATCCACCTGTAGTCCCAGCTACTGAAGAGGCTGAGGCAGGAGGATTGCTTGAGCCCAGGCGTTTGAGGTTGCAGTGAGCTATGATGGTGCCACTGCACTACAGCCTGGGTGACAGAGTGAGACCCCATCTCAAAAAAAAAAAAAAAAAAAAAAAAAAAAAGTAGGAGAGCAGAGCAACTTATAGAAGGTAGTACCTAGAATTTAGGAATATTGAACCATATTCAAAGTCACCATAATATCTTTCACAGAAAAATAATAGCATTTCCAATGACAGAGCAAATGTCAGAGAAGTTAAAGCACTCATGGGATTTGTACTTTCTGCCTGGTGTTTCTGATGCCAAGCTCTCTCTGCAAAAAATTTTTGTCCCTTGTCCTGTGTGAGACTTTTACTTGAATTGCAAAAGGTTGGTTCTCCAGCGTGCTAGGCCTTGAATTCTAATCAGAATCACAAAGGGAAGCTCACCTGCCAGTACTTGCCACCCACCTGGCACATAGACAGAGTCAGGATTAGTATGAGGAGTTACAAATCTCATACATTTCAAAGACACACCCAACATGACTCTAAAACCACCAAGTTAAATTAGTGAACTACTTTTATCTGAGAAAAATATATATGGTTAGTACTCTATGAAAAACCTTTCTAAAGAAGAAACAAGATTCCCGTCACTTTTAGGTCTGCATTTAACGAAGATTACAGCTTTGAGATTGCTGAATTTTTTCTCAAAACTCTAAACCCATTTCTGTATTGGAAGAGTTTTTTCATGCCATCCTTCAGCTGTCTTCCAAAAGATATTACTGAAACACTGACAAGTTAGGGGTTCAGACCTCTCATCTCGCAGATTTGAAACTGAAATGCAGAAGATTAAGCACCTGGTCCAAGTCACCAGAATCCTCTCAGTCAAGTGTTCTTTTCACTCTGCCTCTTCATCTTTCCATGAAATCTACACATCTACCTAACTTTTTTTGGAATGAGTCTGAAGCACCAGGGGAAAAGGCATAGTGTAAATCAAATTTGGAAGAATGATAATGGACACCAAAGTTTTTATGGGTACAAAGAGGAAGCTAGGAAATCCATATTCGAGGCTGATAGTGTCCTATGTTCCAGTTTACCTAGTAAGAGAATTGTAATCTCTGAAAGAGAAAGAATGGTAAAACGGATAACAACCACTCCCTTCTGCCAGTCTGTGGATGCCCTGACTCAAGATTAAGGGTATCTTTCCTGGATCTAGGAAGGTTCCAATGTCTACCCACCTATGTGCAGACCTTTATTCCATACTTTTATTTTGTTACTAGGAATACAAAATAGTGTACCAAGGAAAGTCCTTGGGCTACCTTCTTAGATAATTTAGAAACTGCACCCAAAAGCAGAAATATGTTCTTGGAATCTCAGAGATTCTATGCAAATTTTAGTTAATTCAAGAGTATTTAATGAACATTGTTTTTGGCATTCTATAACGATATTAGATAAGCTATTCTAATAAATCTCAGTCATCATTATCCATATCTTCTGGGTCTCATTAATGCTTTATATTTTTACTTTAGTAATTTTATAAAATACAGAATATACATTGAAGAATAATTTTATAAGAAATTTTAATATAAACAGTATATCTAAAATTTTGTTATTTTAATGATTTCAGTGGCACATGTACATAAAATAGAAAATATCTTCTGAATGCAATTAACTACTCATGAACTATCATGCAATTTGGGACATAGCTACCTTATATAGATTTCAAATATGCCTCTGATAAGTTCTAACATCATTACTTCTGATTGTTTATCTTGTATTTACACCATCAAAATAAAATACTTGAACAATTTTTTTGAATCCTTGATGGCTCATGCCTTTGTTGAAGAGAGGATGACTATGTTCTTCACTCCAAAATGGCAAAATAGTTTTTAAACATCAATTAGAATGATTAATCCAGTGAGTTAAGTTTCTACATCATCTGTTTCCTTCCGATTACCTTTGATACACAGCAGCCTTTATTTGTCCACTTGTGAAGCATACTGGTAAATTTTGGTGCACAAGAATCATTAGAACTAAAATACTACTATCACATGTCCTTTTAGAAAACTGGATGGTCAGATTATTGTTGTGTAACCTTAAATGGTAACATTCTTCCTATTGAAGAACTATCTAGATTAAACATATACCCTTTTTATCTTTAAGACTGTATTCCTTGACCACTGAACCTTGTGCTTGAGAAAATTCATCTAGCATATCATTACATGAAAACTCAGTTTAAAATTTAATTTACACAAGCCATTTCATCATCATCAGAGTCTAGAGTGCCATTGTGTTTTGTATTCATATTCTGATGTAACAATTTTGAAATGTTTTTCTCTATCAGTTCTAGTATCTTTACCATTATGGGGAGAAAATGAAAAATCCTAACTACAAAGATATTTTCTCCTGTTCTACAGTTTATTGAAAAAGGATGCAATACTAATGAGCAACCCAGTTAAAAACAAAAACAAAAAAACTGGATAATTACACAATAGTAAATAGTAAATTCATTTCATCATCCTTATAGGCTTCTTATTACATCATGTTTCTAGCCAATTCCCAATAGAACTACAATGAAAGCCATTTACATAATTTTAAATTTTGTAGTAAGCACATAAATGGGTAAAATTAATTTCAGTATATTTAACCCAAAATATTTAATTTTCAACATATAATGTAAACAATTATCAATGAGTTATTTATATTTTTATTTTGATTCTAAGTCCCCGAAGTCTAATGTGTATTTTGCATATACAGAACATCTCAGTATTGACTAGCTCCATCCATGTGCTCAATAATTACACGTAGCCAGTGACTACCATATTGGACAGCACAGTTTTGGGCAATCCCACCATTCTTCTTGGTTTTTATTCTTTTCTTACTCATTAGAATTGATTGATAAAAATAAAGCCATTTCTAGAATGGCTAAAATAAAGTCTCAAGACACACACACACAAAAAAATCAGCAAGTTTCCACAGTGCATTTTGGATTTGTAAGAGCGTTTAACAGACCCAATAATTCTAAGAAAATGCATTTTTTTGAAGTAGGTTTTTCTTTTACTCCAGAAGACCTCTAAGAGTAAATAAAAGTCATGAACTACCAAGCCATACACATAGAACTACTGAAAAAATAAAAATAAAAATTTAGTCAAAAGAGCCAAAATGATAGATCTATGATTAATCATTTTTATAGCTCTTTTAAATTCCTCATACTGGATCATTGAATCAACTGTTTCATTTCTGGCACTCTATCACCTAGATTGCAAGGACTAAGAATTGAATTTTTTGGTAGTTTTAAGCTGCACCTGCTCGCCTATATGAACATATCTTTACAATGTGATTATATCTATAAATAGAAAAACAAATTGATATCTTTACTATATATTTTTGTTATTCTGGAAAGTTTTTTTTTATAAGTCTAAGGCATTATATTGTATTTATGCCATTCAATGTTATCCCATAAAGTAATATACATTCTTATTTAATAAAAATAATTCATCCATTTTGATAGAGATAGTATGGGCTGAATCAATGTACATAACTGAAGGGTGATATTTAGCAATGAGTTTAAAAGGGAACATGGCCCAGTCAGGACCCACCATCTGCAGCATGCTCCCACATACCACAAGCTTATCTGCTTTCCACTCCCACAGTACTGATGAGGTTACTGCTGAGTATCATTGGAAAGTCACTAAGTTAGACATTAGGAATATTTGAAGTCTAGTCCCTGTTCTAAAGCAAACTCTTTCTGACCTCAATCAAATAAAGTATTAAAACTTTGAATGTCTCATTCACCAAATGAAAATGCCATTCTGGTCTTTCCTATTTTGTAGGTTGGCTAAAATGAGAAAAGAATGATTATTTGTTCTCAGATGAGAAACATCAACATTTGAACCTCTGCAATGTTTCTCTCGGTATCTCTTCTTCCTCGATAATATAAGTAAGGCCAAAGGATGGAAGAATGGACAGATAGGCAAACAGACACAGATAGACACACACACAGTTTCTTAATGAGTTTTTATTTATTTTCTGATTTTATTGCATGTCCTGGCAAAACAAAAAGAGACTGTAGACTGGCTTCTGGCTCCCCAAAAGCTCATAACAGAAAATACCAAAAGACAAGCAACTGAAGCTTAAAAAATGTATCACGTGTATAATACCTCTCGAAAACATTAATAAAGCATATAAAACTTTTAACATTTGCTTCATTTTGTACAATTATAAAAATAATAGAAAAAATATCCCTTTAACATTCAATATCCCACATACTGTATTTTAGGGAAATACCAAGAAAAAAAAGGTAAAAGGATTTAATGAAAACTCAGCTTTCTATTTTTGTTTATAAACATCTCCAAACAAAAAAACTTTTCAATTCTTCAGCTAACTGCATTGAGCTGAGGCCACGAGAACTCCATTAAGCCCACTTCTAGTGGTTTCTGTGCTTAATATTCTTTTACCCCTTTCCCTGGCTACTCATACACTCAAGGAGAGTAGGTTGCCATGAGGAGGTAAGCCAGTAAGGATGCCTAGCTTTGGCTAGTGCCAAATCCAAGAGACATAGTACAGGAATTTGCAAGCCCCTAGTGTCACCTGAATAGTACTGAAATAGCTCGGAAGTCCTAGGTTTATTCAAACCGTCAGTAAAGTAAGGAAGCAGTTTGTCCTTCTAGGACCAAGGAACAGCTTTCATTCTTCCCCTTAATGGGTTTGCAAAGCTGCCTGCTCGTTCCAGAAGTTAACAGTGCTTATTACCATTTAAGTACAACAAAACTTTGAAATCAAGGACTCAATCTCTTTAACATACAAAATTTTTAAAAAAATAAAAAAAACAAAACAGAACTTTCCCTTCCCTCCCCTCTTAAAATTGTAGCATTATTTCTTATTTGATGTGGTATTCTTACTAAATGGTATTTTCATGAAAATACAAAAACAATAAAAAAAGGTTTCAAGTGTGGTTCTGGAAATCCCACTATCCCAAGAAGAAAAAAAAATATAATCAAAATACAAAGTATGCAATTTCACACAAAATATATATACACTTTTCAGAGGCAGCCCATACATTACATTTTAGAGCCATATTAGCCCTTTTGCACTTTAAAATTAAAATGGAAGCCTATGTGCAATGACAGCCCTTGACCAGAATGCATGGGAAGATTTCAGAGCTCATTTGCATGCATGCAAAAAATGTCTTATCTTTCTGAAAGATCTATGAGGAATATTGTCATTTACACGTTTTCCCAAAGTTTCAAGCCAACTCTTTGTTTAAGTGGTTTAAGCAACAGTAGCCATGAAAGACTTATCCCTTGCTCTGTGGGGACCTTTTTATGTCTATGGGTAGCCCCTAAGGGAGATGGACGGGAAACTGGGTTCTCACAGTTACTTTCCAACAAACTGAAACTCTTACTGGTTAAAAAAGGAATAATACAGTGATGCAATTTATGCCACAGGAAAACCAATCTCATAATTTTATATTTTTCAAATCACCATTCCTATTGTAAACCTTAAAGATAGAAAGGTGAACAAGCCTCTACATGCAGAGTTTTATGGAATAGGAGGGTCTTTAAAAGAAACACTTACCAAGCAGTATTATCTATGCTTCAAAAGATTTTTACAAAGTTGAATTTACGGTTCATTGAGATATCTTATTGTTTAGTACAGACTCAACATTTCTGAATGATTCCTATTTACCCTGAATATTAATAGACAGTAAAACTTCACTGTTAGAACTAGTTAGATGGCACTTGTCCCAATCAAATCAATCTGAATTCTTACAAGAGTAGCAAACGTGTATTTGAGTTAGTCAATCTAGTAGTGAAATTTAGTTTTAATACCTCTGTAATGGCAGCAAATGTTTTCCCAATCAATATTGTAAGATAAGGTATCTGGTATTAAATTTAAGGGGGTTACTGATACGCTCAAATACATGACATCAGGTGTTTTTGAACTGGCTGCCATGGGCCTTTTAAGAATTTTCCTCATTCCCAACCAAAAACTAAAGAGGATGTTTGAACATAAACTTTTACTTATAACTGGATTAAATCACCCCAACGTGAACCATCATCACTAGAGGAAATGTCAGTAATATAAAATATACCAACACTGAGAAAAGAATACATATCTACAGTCTTACCTACATAATAAGCCATGGAAATGGATTTACTCAAAGGTTTGATGTGGCATGTATTTAGGATCCAAAGAACTGAAAGGATCTGTACATCATTGTCACTCACATGTAGCATTAAGCTCCAGATACCTATCGCCATACATCATACCCCTTAAGAGAAGGGGTATAGACAAACCGTCCAAAACAAGTAAATTAAAAAATGGTCAATAAGTGCATCTCAATTTTCTTTCATTTAAATTACATTTTAAACAACACTCAATGCCCCCCACCCAGAAATCTATACTGTATATTTATATATTTATATATATAGTCTTAGACTATAAGGCTGAACATGCTTTATAAAAGTCAATGAGAAATCTCTGCAGTTTAAGGAGACAACCAACTCTTTTTTGCTCACTTCTACCTAGCCATGGCAGCTACAGTTCTGCAAGCTATAGTTTTGAAGGCTTAAAGCCAGAATCAGAATTAGATGCCAGGTCAGATGTTAGGTAAGAGGTAGCCTCTTACTTCTCCTTCCCCTAAGAAATCAGACAGAAGAGGAAGGGGAGGAGCTAAGGAGAAGGCTTTGGAGATTAAGCAGGAGTGCCTCGTAGGGGGCGGGCAGTTAGGAGAGCGTTAGGAAGAGCTCACGTGGTGAGGCTCACTCCCCCTCCTCTTTGATGCGCTGTTGCTTATTGCGGCGAGCATCCATGTCAAAGTTGAAGTCATTCCACTCATCTCGGGGTGGGAAGGAGATGGTCTGGCGGAGGGTGAATCGCACGGCGTCAATAACGCGTTCACCCCGGGTCTCACTGGAGCCAACACTGACTGTAGAGGCACTGCTTGGGGTCCGCAGGAGATGAGAAGGTGAGGAGAATTCGTGGAGCTGCCGGTGGTCCAGGATGCCCTTCCAGATTGCGTGTCGAAATTGCTCAGGGATTTTTAGACTTGCCAAATCCTGTGCAATAGGGGAAGGTGTCATGGAGAATGAAAACGAGAAAAACTGACGTTTAGTCCATAACATGCTGTCATTCCCTGATGCTCTGGTTTAATTGATCTGAATCTATTGATCCACAAATTAGAAAATAAAATTAGTTCTCTGAGTCTTCAACTCTATGTAACTAAGCACAAAGGCACAGCCATTGAGGTGCCATTCCTGCCTGTGTATAACACTTCACTTAGTCTCTACTGGTCTCAGTTTCTTCATTGGTAAAATTGGGATAATAGCTAGATAAGAGGGCAAAAATCCCAAATAGAAACGTGAGGTACCTACTGATGCTTGAATTTACCTGGCTAGTCACTAGAAGAAAGGTATTAAAGGAATGTCACCACCACTTGGTTGAGGAGATAAGAAGAAAAGATTGAGTACTTTCTATGTGCCACGCACTGAATTATTTTATATTCATGATATCATTTAATCCTCAGATTAGTAGTAAACATTATTAGACCTGTTTTATAGATAGAATAACTGAAGGCCAGAGAGGTTGACAAGTTTAAAGTCACATAACTAAGTGAAAAAATTAGGGACTTAGGGCATCCTCAGAACCTGAAACGGCCCTTTTATCTAAAAGGTCTTTTGGTGTTTGAATAAAGCAAGGTCTCAAAATGCAGAGCCATTGTGTCTATGTTCTGTGAATGGGTGCAGAAGTCATTACAAATAGGGTCAACCTTAACTAACTGTGGTGATTTCACTTACATTTATCTGCATTAGCTCTTTTTTAGATTGTTTCAGTGATAGCTCATATTTTCACGGGGCAGAATGGTAGGTAAATAGCACATTGTGCTTGGAGTGAGAAAACCATGGCAGAGGTTTTGATTGTCACTGACTGGCTATAGAACTTTAGCAAGTCACTTATTCTCTAGCAGCCTCAGTTTCTTCATTGGTAAAATGAGATACAATTGTTTTATAGGGCAAAAGATGCTATAGACTCATAGGTAAATACAGTTATGAAAATATTTTAAAAAATACAACATACTCTACTATATAAATACTAGCCATTTGTGTTATTATTATGTTGTATTGGTACCTCATTTTTGCTTGTTATGGGGACACTAATGAAATTCCCCAAATTTAGGTCACATTCCTTTTCCAGGAAGTGATGATGCCCAATAACTTAGACTGGCTCTAAGAGAAAAGCTGAGAAAAGGGTGTCTCTTTCTAGAAATATGCAGGAAGAAGCTGAGGTGAGGAGGAGAAAATTGCACAGCTTCCCAACATTTCTCAATTTGGAAATTTGTAGTTTGGTGTCATATTTTCCTATGGTGTGAATGTTCAGGCCATTAGAGGTATTCCTAATCTCTTACTGTAGCAGAAGAATACCTTATAAAGAAGGTCAATCACAAATAAATAAGCATAGTATTTTTTTATTTTTTATTTTTAAGATGGAGTCTCGCACTTTCACACAGGCTGGAGTGTAGTGGTGCGATCTCGGCTCACTGCAAGCTCCACCTCCCAGGTTCACGTCATTTTCCTGCCTCAGCCTCCTGAGTAGCTGGGACTACAGACATGCACTACCACACCCAGCTAATTTTTTTGTATTTTTAGTAGAGACAGGATTTCACCGTGTTAGCCAGGATGGTCTTGATCTCCTGACCTCGTGATCTGCCTGCCTCGGCCTCCCAAAGTGCTGGGATTACAGGTGTGAGCCGCCACGCCTGGCCTAAACAAGCATAGCTTTTTATGTTTCTTGGATTGTTCCTACTTTTGAGGCTCTCAGTAAATGCAAAGCTCTTTGTAAATTAGACTCTGTTAATTTTCATGATGCCCTGGATAGATTTTAACTAATGACTGACAGGTGAGAAAGCTGTGGCCCACAGACTGACATAGGACTTAGTCGACATCAGCAGAAATGAACTTATAGAGGGCATCTGCAGATCCTAATGATCAAGGGAGCATCCTGACATATTCCCCAGTGGAAATAAGTGAGCAAGAGGAAAGTACAACTTTAAAAATATAGGGAAGAGGAAGATTCCCTGTTCCAAAGTGTACGAATCTACTACAGGAGGCTCTCTCAAATACAGGGCAACTCTGTTCTCTTCAGTGGATGGAAGTAGTTGTAAAGTTCTCAGAATCATATTGGAACCTACTCTTCAAGCTTTCCCTGCAGTTTTCACTTATAACTGATTCTATCAGGGAGCAGCAACCAGGAGTGATTTATGGGGTGAAGAGGGGGGGCATAGGGGCAGTACACTATGTACATGTCACCTCATGGTGGGGGGCATTCTCACGCTGCAGGGGCATCTCTAGCATCGGTGCTCAAGGAGGGGGAAAAAAGAGGCCCCAACATAAAAGTAGCAGCAGAGGCAGAGACTGTCTTCTTCCACCAGTCCAAAGTACCCTCTGGAAGCTAGAAGAGAGGCTAGTGAACCCCAAAGAGAGCAACATGAAGAGCGCGGCCTAAGAGACAAATCAGATTGCCATAAACCAGAGCAACGCTAGCTCCCGTGTGAGCAGTAGTTCGAAAAGTGGAGCAGGAAGCAAGAAAAAGTCCCTCTCGCCCAGCTTGTTTCAAAGACAAATCAAAGGATATCAAAGCCAGAAAGGAGTAATTTGAATCCAATATTTTATTAACTGAGGCCCAGAGAAGCAAAGTGATAACCCCAAGTTCTCATTGCTACTAAAAAGGGTGATTGGGATTTGACCCCATGGCCATTGATCATGCCCAATGATTAGAAATGGCTGGGCACTATTATAAAATTGAAAATTAGTAAAGGAACATATAGTTTTAATTGAGAGGAACAGCTGAATCTCCCTTAAGGTACTAATTTAAAGAAAGGCAGAAAAGGCCAGTTAATAAAGTTAAAGACTGTAAGTTACACCTTTGTGTTCTACTCCTAGTTTTGTCTTACATAGTCATGGCAAATGACTATTGTGTCATCTCTCCATGTTTTTAAGAGAATAGCACCACCGGTGTCCTGCTGTCCTTTCTGGGAACTTATACAAATTAATGAGAACACTCGAGAATTTTTGTTAATTCTTTAGAAATTATAATTTTTTTGATTGTGGGAATAGCTCCTCTTTCCCATCTTGCTAATAGTATCGGTGCAATAGACAATTGTTGACTGATCAGACAAGCTAAAGAAGATTGATTGCTAAGTTTCTAATATGTACAGGTTGAGGCCTGGGAATCTTTCTAACATAGTTATGGGTTCCATCAAAATGGATAATTGGGGGCATGACAAAAACAAATTTTTAAACTATCAGGGATTGAACTACGAGGCAGTTGTCATCAGAGGAAAGAAATGAAGAAATAAAATTTGAGAAAAGTCTAACAGTTACTTACATCCATGGAGTAATGCTCAATCTGATAGATGGTGGTCAGCCCCTGGGTCGTGAAATAGTCCAGACATGATGAACAGCCCAACCTCGCTAAGAAACTGCAGAGGGAGGAGGGAAGAGGAAGGAGGAAACAGAAAAAGAAAGTTCACCCCAACTGCATTGGCGAGATAAGGGAAAACCCAACATTTTGCCCTTGGATGCCCTACATAAGAGATTAGGAGTGGATAATATATATGTGGGCCTTAAGTCTGAGGTTTGGAGATTATTGATGACATGAAGTTTAGGTCTATAGAAATTAAAATCGACTATAAGGATTCCTGCAGATCAGTGATTATCATATGGTGATCTGTGGAATTCTAGGGTTCCGTGTAAGTGTCCTAGAAACCATTGCAAAGGGTGAAAGGGAAGTCCAGTGTTCAGGTTCCTAACTTTCTTGCTGCTTGGCTCTTCACTTCAAAAATAACATCTCTACTTTATTTGTTTTGTATCTGGGCTTTGTGAGAATGGTTCATGTGGTTAAGAAAAAAATTGTAGGCCTCTACTCCAGGATCATGCCTTTTGATTTATTTCCTCCTCAGGATACAGATCCCCTTACTTTTGGTGCTGGTCTTAGACTGATGATGATGCCACCATCATCATGGAACAGACCCTGGGTGGAATAGGCCATGCACTTTGCCATCCCTGTGATTGACATGCAGGAAAATCAACACAAATTGTTCCAGTAGCCAAATGAAACAATCATTCTGCACATGAAGCAGAAGAAGAACATACGCACTGGGCAAGAAATCTGGGAACCTACTCTTGCCTCTGTGGGAATCAAATCTTTCAGACTTCATGCATTTCTTTATTTTACCTATCTGAACTCCCCCTTTGCTGGAGTGTGCCCATTTCTCATAGGCAAAGTAGTAAAGGCCATCAGTTTTTGAAAGTCCCTGTCATTTTGGATAGCATTAAAACTTTTTATGGACATCCAACTCCAAAATAATGGTCCCATGGTGGCTGAGAGCTATGAGGATTAGAGAGAGGAAAAGGAGCAAGATAGCAAGTTTATTGCCCTTTTGGAAACCCAGCCCTGAGCACCAACTTGAGGGCCGCAACTGATAATGTAAAAATGTGAGAGAGGAGGAAGGGAGTAAGTGAAGGCGAGGGAAACAGACATGAAAACAGTATGCCTATAAACACACATTTTCTCTTGTTTCCATGCTGATTATAGTTTTCCTTGATAAAACATTGCTGACCACTTCACAGATCAGAGATAATAGTGACTGAACTCCAACCATAGGACTGCTGTCTTTCCTTCCAACGGTTTAATGGACTATAACAGTATCCGCCCTCCACCATCCCGGGATGCTTAGGACAGGCCCCCAGGGGCACATGCTGTGGACTCACCTGACAATGCTGCAATCTGTGGGATATGGAGGTGGGGGAGTGCAGTGGGAGGTGGATGGCATGGAGAGTGGGGGAGGGAGTGCCTGGGTGGGGCTGAGTCCGTTCATGTCTCCAGCCATTGGCATGTGGGTGCCCATCATGGGAACTGAACAGAAGCAGGAGGAACAGAAAGGGTTACTGCCATCATCATGCACCAGCATCCCCGTGGTCCATCTTGTCTGGTTAAATTTTATCAAGGGCCTAAACTACCAGCCTTCCTTTTTAATCTTCTCTCTCACTACACCCCTTCAAGCAGCCTACATCTAGTCAAACAGAACGGTCAGACTCCAAACTAATTAGGCACCTCTTGACTTTTGTACCTTGTCCTAGAACAATCTCTTTCCTCCCCTTTCTCTACTTCTAATTCTGTAGTTGCTAATTGCTCTTAATGTTTACATATTCTTCCTTGTGTTTGCCTTCAAGGGTTATACTTCTGTCTCCCTCACTAACCTGTGCAAGCAGAGAGATTAGATCTTACAGGCAGTCCCTAGCACAGTGCCTGGCACAGAGTAGGTGCTCAGTAAATTTAGGTTAAACGGATAAATGCACAAATCTGTGAATGAAAGAGTGACCCTTGGAATATTTATTTGGGAATAGGAAGACTGACTTCAATATTTAGAAGGACTCATGTGCCTAATAAATGAGGATACAATTAAATATTCTATTACTTATGGTCCATTTTCAGGGTTGTATACAGGAACACCACCAATACTTGCTGATATTTTACTAAACCATGAAGTGTAAACATTCACTGATAGAGAAAAAAAGCTTAATATCAATATTTATGAAATGAATTTTGCCTTCATGTCAAAAAGAACAAAATAATTTACTAAAAGATTAATGCAATTTGTTTCTACTTTAGTGAGTAGCAGTATGCCTAGAAAAGGTCTTTGCCACTAACTAAAGAGCATACTCGATCACATCTCAGTCTGTTTCCCTTCCGGAATAATTGTGAAGTACAAATAAGAAACAAGTAGGCAAACTGTAAGTTATACAAATGTGAACCATCATCACTATTATCACAATTTTGTCATCCCAAGAAGGAACTTGAGGACTCTAAGATGTCACAAGAAGTAAAATAAAGTTGAAAATAAGTGGTTTCTATTCTTTTTATGTCAAAGTAGACCTGTCATGGGGTCAGGTTTTAAGCCTTATGATGCATTTGTCATTAGTGAGTGATCTCACTCTAAAGTCTATGTTTGCCATAACAGGCAACCATTCCAAACACACACACCTCTATCTCATTAAAATATGAATGTGTGGCCAGGTGCAGTGGCTCACGCCTGTAATCCCAGCACTTTGGGAGGCGGAGGTGGGTGGATCACCTGAGGTCAGGAGTTCACCATCAGCCTGGCCAACATAGTGAAACCCCGTCTCTACTAAAAATACAAAAAATTAACCAGGCGTGGTGGTGCATGCCTGTAATCCCAGCGACTCGGGAGGCTGAGGCAGGAGAATGGCTTGAACCTGGGAGGCAGAGATTACAGTGAGCCAAGATCGCACCATTGCACTCCAGCCTGGGCAACAAGAGCGAAACTCTGTCTGAAACAAAAATAAAAAATCAAAACAATGACTGTGTGCCACTAGACCACAGAAAGTCATAATCCTAGCCTCCCCTGATTTCTTTAGAAGAGACAACACTGAAATGCATGTTTAGAGGTTTGATCAAAATAATTAGGATTTCAAAAGACAAGCTTGAGGGTACTGTTTTTTAGGTAGTAGGGACTATATGATAGCCATGCAATGTTCAGTCTTCAGTATCCCCAAGGGTGTTATACAATCTTTTGCATTTTTAACACCACTTTTTTTCCCTTCAAGTTTGTGTATCCACTTTGCTAGATTTAGTCCTAGTGGAGAAGATAACTCTATTTATAGTAAAGCTACATGCCAGTCAGCATCCACTTGGAGGCCCAATTCTTACAGTGTCTTTTTCATTTGTACTTAGCTGATATGAGGAATGTGTGTGAGAAGAAATAAAAGGCAGGCTGCTTTGTAGGTCAATTCCTTACTGACTGTGTCTGGGATAGAATAGGTGAGTTTAAAAGGCCAGGATTATAGAGAAACAGACATAAAATGTTAAGTATATAAAGTGATAATTTTATGGATAGAAAATGAAGTATTAGAGAAGTAACTTCTTTGTAATTAGAGGTGTTTTTTTCATAGAGTCCAGACTATAATCTACTTTTCTAGATTTCTTCTTATTATTTTTTTGAGATCAAGTCTCACTCTGTCACCCAGGCTGGAGTGCAGCAGTGTGATCTCAGCTCACTGCAACCTCTGCCTTCTGGGTTCAAGTGATTTTCGTGCCTCAGCCTCCTGAGTCGCTGGGATTACAGGCATGCACCACTAGGCTCAGCTAATTTTTGTATTTTTAAGAGAGACAGGGTTTCACCATGTTGGCCAGGCTGGTCTCGAACTCCTGACCTCAAGTGATCCACCCGCCTTGGCCTCCCAAAGTGCTGGGATTACAGGCGTGAGACACTGCACTCGGCCTATTTCTCTAGATTTTAAGTTCACTGAAACATGCTACTTTATGCATGTTGCATCCATTTTCTTTTGACTATTTCAAAGGCTGCAGGCGGTGAGTCTCCATCCAGGATAGCAAGAAGTAGACTGTTCTTTTCACAGAAATCCTTATCCCTACTGAAGAAACATCCTTCTCTATCTCTACCAGTAGTATATTTTGCAATGAACGACAAACCTAAAAAGTGAAAGGTTCACAGTCAGAAACCCAAGCCACTCCACTTTGATTTGATCTGTCCCACGGTGCCTCTCATTGAGCTTAAGAACATGCTTTTCCCCATCCCAGAGACTTGTCCTATGCTAGCCTGTTCATCCTTCAGCCACGGCTAAAAGGAGATGCTCTTACTGTTGGCCCCCATGCCATCAGGAATGGTTGTAGGGGTGAGGGCGTTGCGCTGCTGAGGGTTGATAAGCTGGCTCACAGACGGCAGCTTGTTCATGCTGTTCATTTTGTTCAGAGGTGGGGAGCTGTTACCATATGAAGACTGGGACTGTATTGAGGTCCTAGGAAGACAAACGTGGAAATGACGGTGAGCACGGGACACTGAAGAGTGGGGACTGTTGATTTTCAACAGGTCTCTGTTTAAAACATGGCTTGCAATCAAACGTTTGAAAACATTCCTCTAGGATTAATGGTAAGAAGTTAATTTTGTTTCCATCTGACAATGTTTCCTGAATAGGGAGAAACTGATTGCGAGGCTATCATCAAATCATATTTTTCGTGAATGTGCAGAGCGCGAGGTTTAGTATTTCCTTTGAGAGAGAGAAAATTATTGCCTCCTTTTTTCCCTTCAATTGTTTTCTCCATTCCCTTCTCCTCTTTTCCCCTTCAACTCAAATAAGTTTGAAAAGCAGTTAGGGAAAAGAATTGAGCAAAGACTTAAAGGCTGACGAAAAACATGGATATCCCACCCTCAAACTGCAGCTAAGGCATTCCATTGGTAGCTTTCTGCATATTCTATTTGGGATAAGCAGAAAAAAATGACTACGAAGCCAATCAAACTGGGCATTTGGCAGCTCATCCTGCTGTCGTGCAGAGGCCCCTACTTGGAAACATGAATTTTCAACAGAGATGTTCATGATGTATGAGAGAACCTACTGGAATGCCAAAAGCATTTCTACACAGGAGAACGCTGAAGCCCAAATAACTATTCTATTGACTTTCCATAAGTCTCCTGGAAGAAATGAAAACAAACAAACAAACAAACAAAAAAAAACAAAGCAAGATAAAAACCCAATAGTTTTCCATTCAGCGTGACCTTGAATTTGGAAAGTTACTAGAACTGGTTTGTCACATTATATCTTACAGATAATATTCTCAACTCAACTGTCATTCCTGATGTTTTATCTTAATATAAAAACTAGTGATGTGTACTACAATGAGAGTCACAAAGTCAGAGCTGAAGCCTTCCTCCATCATATATTAGGATACTTTAGATGCCCATGTGAGCACCTTAACATCCTGGCTTTTGTTTTCTCACAAGAAAACTATACCAACCACATACATTTACACTTGCTGCAGGAGTCGGATGTTTGAGTTAATAGAACTTAAGACACAGTCCCCATCTTTGAGACACTCATAGAGTAGTGGAGGCAATGGATGTAATAATCCATCCTACCTTATACGGCTATGATGAGAACTGAAAAAGAGAAGATGAGGAAGAAATGTACAGACTATGCAGCCTCTACATTGAATTATTGTGACCACAGAATGAAGACTGGACTTTAAGCAAGTTTCTAGTCTGTTATGGGAAAACTCCCCTTTAAAAATTCTCAAACAAAATGAGTTATGTTGTTCCTGTTTACCTTTTCCCTGTCACAGCCTTATTTACATTAGAGGGGAGATAAATTTTTTCTTTGAGTTTTAGCTACAAATGTATGTATAATTCAAATTTTAGAGGTTCTGTAAATGGATCCAGGTTTCAAGCACATATGGCATATTTGAAAACATCATTTTAAAAATGGCCCTCGAAGCTGGCTTTCGAAGCTGCCACTCTGCATTCTCCATAATTACATGAAATAAGGAAGGCTCCATTCCATGCCAATGAAGAGCCACAGCTAGATGAATGCAAACAACATGCTCTATTTTAATGTGTATAAGTTATCATGTCAATTAATGTACAATCAACAATTCAGGTGTATTTTACAATCACTGCCTTTAAGGTAGGAGGGTATTGACTTTTCTCTTTAGCCCTTATCAAATACTCACAATTATAGATCCACATTGTGTATATATGCTGGTGCTGATACAATAAATCCTCCCAACTATAAAACAGTTTCTGAGTGATTGTCACACCATCCTTGTGGAGCAGGTGATGGTATAGCAGGGCAGAGATGGACAGAAATTACTATTCCAAATATACATATGGGTAAATATAAGGTTCTAAGAAAAAACATACGCCCAAGGTCACATGTTGCTAAATGGATGCATTGAGGACAGAACCAGGTCTCCTGGCACCTATTGTTTTTTCTAGGTTATAGGGACAAGAAATAGATGAAGTAGTAAGAGAAATGTAGGAGACCAAGATGGAACAGGGGCAAAGGAGGTAACTCCAGCTACTACCAAGCACTTCTGAATCCACTCTGTCCCTGTGGGGGAGCATTTCCAAAGAGTCAGCACACATGGCTATACTTAGGATCATCCATTAGTCCACATCAGAGTATAGCAAAGCATGGGGCAAGGCGGTAAGGAGACTCTCTGCCAGCTGATGTTTCTTCAATTCTCTTTGCTCACTGAAAAGTACCTAAGATTCCAGGCAGCCCATATTCCTGATGCAGTTGGTCCTCTGTAACCTAAGGAGATCTCTCTATCTGTCCCTCCTCAAACCAGTCAAATGTACAGCAAGAGTTAATAGCAGGGCTTGAATCATTAATATCCGCAATTGGAAAAATAAAAATACATTTAAAAGTTTTGCATTTTTTTCTGGACACTCAGAGTAAATTCCTTCTTACAATTCCTGTTATATAACCTCCTGCTTTCTTTAGCTTGTGGTTACTATTTTTGACTATCTTATCAGTTCATTTACCATTTTTCATCATAAGCCACTAATTTGAGGAGGGTAGGTCAGAAACCACAGATGAAGAAAGAAGGAACATAGATTTTAAGTCAATCAAAACATCTGGGTCGCCTTCTGGATCTAACACAAACTAAGTGATGCAGGATGTTGTATAAGTCTCTTGAGTCCCATTTTCTTAACCTGTAGCCCAGACATTATACCTACTCTAGAAGATTTCTATTAAGACTGAGATCACGTAACAGCCCTGGACAGGGTCCAATGATTTGTAGGCGCTCAGGAAACATCAGCATCTTTGACTGTTTCCCTCCAGCCCCGAATATTTCACACTCTGATGTGTGGCCCATGGGATAGAAGTTAACGATGTAAGAATTAATAGGAGGAAGTGGCCAGAGGTAAGTTGGATTCTTAATTGAACATATCCAGAAATGAGGGTGAACAGTTGAATGGGGTTAACAGTCAGGAAAGGTCAGAAATTCGGAATGCCTTCCCTTTAATGTAAAAGTGAGTTTTAAAGCCACAAGGAAGGGGAGCAAGGTACTCTGTCTATTATTAATTTTACAATGACTGAACTAAAAGAAGCATTCTGATAACTTCTACATACTGTGAAAAAGGAAGCACGGCTGAATAAACTCACAGCCAATTTGAAAGCCTGGAAGAACAACCTTTTTTTTTTTTTTTTTTTTTTTTTAAATACAAATTTAATATAACAGTTCTTAGGTGAAATATTCCAAAAATTTCTGGAGAAACTAAAGAGAAGGAAAATGTGTTCAAAATAACAACAGGACCTGTACCATTCTGGTTTTATTGCCTACACTCTCCTCCCCTATTCAAAACCCAAAAAACCCAAAAGAGTAAGAATCCAGCTTTCTGCAGAAAAAAATCATAAGGTGTACACCTCAGGTTGTTTTCTCTACAGCCTCACTAGATTTTTCTAAGAATTCGGTGTAACAGAGATGTAGAAAATAATATTTCACGTATTTCTAGTTTCGAAGAAAAATCCCATTGAAGCCAAGTCCCAGTTCTTAACTTTAACAATATAAGCTTCTGTACAGTTTCTGAAGGATAAAATTCAAAATTGAAAAGCGAGAAGTGGTTTTAGGACATACAGGACTTAAAGTCAGGTTTTCTGGTTCCAACCCTTGCGACTATCTATGTGGTAGAATAAAAAAATTCCTGCAAAGACACAAGTTACATTATCTACCACCGAGATGCCTAGAATTCCACTAGATTCCTTCTTTTGGCCAAAATCTTCCATCGCTAATTAAAAAGCAACATTCTAGTAGGATTTAGTGATAGCTTAGGCTAAATCATTTCAACAAACCATTTCTGGAGTAAAGAATTTGGGAGCGGAAAGGGATACTGAAGGCAGAGCAGAGCATCCTTGTTATGAGAAAGATCAGAAAAGAAAAAAAAAAAAAAGCATTGGGGGCAACATGGACTATCATCAGAAAAAGAATCGTATCTTCTCTCAATTTTAGCCAGTAATGCCTGCCTGTGACTTTTCTCTCTAGCTGAGTTATCTCGCTTCTAAAGACAGTGCAGCATTTATTCTCTAGAAGGGAAAACTGTAATTTTCTAATATTTTCCATCATTTCAAATATGTGCATTTATATACAAGTCATTATAAACACATCAAAAACTTACTTAAAAATAGGCCAAAAGAAAAGAAAAACCCTTCTGAAAGAAAAAGCAAATATCAAAAAACGAAATGTACTCACCAATCCTTTAAGGGCTTTGTGAATCAAAGTTATTAGACCAATTGAAAAACACTTTGCAAATATAACAGGAGCATCTGGTTTTACTAATGTACTTTTATTAGTACATTAGTACTAATGTACAAATATAAAGGTATTTTTTTCTGAAATATTTATCTAAAATACTAGTTTTTTTTTTTTTTTTTTGGTTAGAACTTCTTATGAAGCTTTTAAAAGCAATTATTCAAGGCTCAAAACAAATTGTAACTAAAAAAAAATTAAATAAAAAACACTGGACATAGGTTCCACTGTTGGTTTCTGGCCAAATATTTGCTAATGTCTATGTCACAGAAACCATGTTATTTAAAACATTTGGATTTGATTGTAATTCATTTTAGAAAATTTAGCAAATTAACATACAACTGGAAGTTTGTCAGGAGTGTCAATAAATGATTCTATGGTGCCTGGCTTCCTATGACAAACTTTAAAACTCATAGGGCTAAAGTATTTTTGCAGTTAGTTTAGGCATTTTAGTTCATTGTTACGATTGGTGACCTTGATACAGAGTATCTTAAATAAAAACACCGAATACTGACAGAAGAAACGCACACAGGAACAAAGTAACGATTCTATTATTATTATTCTTCCTTAGACCTACACGTGCTACTTCAAGCACTTACATGAGAATATTCTAGTATTTAACAGGAAAAAAGTGAGAGAGACAGAAACAAAAAAACTGCAAGATAAACCAAGATGCAAAAGTTTATTGAAAATTAAAATCACACATCCACAAAAGCAACAGCCTCAATAACAAGAAATCATTGTCTTGGTGACAGAAAATACAGAGCTGGTGACTGGGTGTGGGAAGTTGGAGGGGAGGAAAAATTTTAAAGTCTTTATGCTACTATCTTAAAATATGTTTTTAAAATGGAAAGAAACAGAGATTCTCTAAACGCTGAATAAAAACAAAAAAGTGGTCTACCCTTTCAATCTTTAATTTCCAGTCCAGGAGTACTGATTTTAACACACGTCTGCTTGGATCTCATTTACTCAAAACATAAGTCTCCTGGCTAAATGCATTGAACAGTATCAGTGATATGGCTGGCTTTATGGTAGATAGGCTTGAGGGACAGAAGCTCTAATTAAGCAAATTAATCACAGATTTTGTGAGAGGACTTTAAAATCTATTTTAAGCTTTGAATAATGGTAAACAACTACGTAAGGGCCATATTACTGGGGTGGATTTGTCTTTCTATTAAAAGCACAAAATGAGTTCACCTGCTATGGGGGCCAAACAACAGTTTTGGTAGTAGGTCTTCCAGGGTTTCATGTACGAGAAAAACTTTGGCGTATCAGATGCCAACATACAGTGGCAGAGGCAGGTACACAGCATTAAGAAATGTTCTACCTACACAGGAGGGGAGGATACAAATAATGAAAGTTCTCACAAAGAAGAACTCTCCACCCACAAAGTTGATTACTTTTGGTAAAGCACACCTCACTGCCCAGCAGTGCACCTGACACCTTCGTTTCTTACTACTTGCAAAATTATTACATGACCAGCATTAAAAGGGTCTGACTGAGTCTCTCAGTCACCTGCAACTTACTTATGCACAGACGGTAACAACTTTTTCTCCTTTTCTTAAAAAGACATCTTAAGTTTGAGACCTGCTCAAAAGCTTCCCTATGAATTTTAGAAAAACAACAGAAGAAAGCAGAAAAGGGTTCCAATAAACTTGTTAATGCCCCTTTCCCCACTCCACCCCTGCCTCCCAGGAAACAACAGAACGCTCACAGACAAACACAGTGCTTCCTCGCCCACCAGCGGCAGGTCTAAGGATACGAAACCTGCAGAAAACATCCTTTCTTGTGAAGTTTTGAGTCCCTTCCAAAGATTCTCTCACTAGTGGCTTTGTGCCTTTGAGCAGTTGGGTCTCTGAGCCAAAGTGTCTTCAAGTCGTGTTTATGAGGGCTAGATACACACACACACACACACACACACACGCACACACACACGCGCTCACATATACACATGGAAATACAACACACACACTTAAAATATAGAGATAGGGCTCTATGGGTACACTGATCGGTTTGGGGGGTTGGAATGTCTAAAGAAGACGTCGGATTGTTTTGGAGTTTCTCTCCGGGGTTCCACAAGCTCATTCCTGAAGCAGGCTGAAAGGAGACTGCAGAGAGGAACCAGAGAAAAGAAAACAATGAAGGCTTAGGATTTCATCTATTCAAATCAATTGAATACAGAAACGCACTCCTTATACCTTCATGATCATAGTATAGACAGAATAGAGTGCCTGAAAAACTATTTTTGTTCTTCCAATTTATCTTCTTTTAAAATTACTGAGACTTCTCAAGATTTTTATGAGGAAGAAATGGGATAAGGCTGTAGTAACAGAAATGAACATCAGAATCACTTGTGAAACTTATAAAAATGCATTTTCCTGGCTCCCTTCCAACACAAGCTGGCATCCAGGAAAACATATTTTTAACAAGTTACACAAGGCGATTCAGTCGAGGACCACTGAGATAAGGTAGATCAAGGTATTTAACACAGTGCTTAGCATATGATTTACCAGACTCAATTAGTTAAAAAAAGGAACGTAAAAGAAGAATAAAGTTTAATCTTTTGTAAAATGTCATCTGGTCAATTATTATCCCTCATTACAGTTCTTGTCTAGCCTAAGTGTGAGGTATGGAGAAATATGATATTATCAGAATGGGGCCTGTGTCATCATGCATTTACAAAGAACTGTTTAATGAGTATTTTGGATATTCCCAGATTGAGACAGATAAATACCTTAATCCTTTGAGTAACAAACTCGGCCTATAAATGTATATATCAAGCCCAAGAAAGCAATTTTTTGCATAATTAAGAAATTATTTATGCCACAAGGATGCCAGAAATAAACCCTTTTATTTTGCTAAAAGTTGGGCAAACTCATGAACTGTTTGGAAATTGTTTCCCAGATTGGCTTTTTGAATCACATTTGGCTATACCTTTCAAAAGAACAAAGCCATTTTTATCTGCTTAATGCTAGGATTCAGTAAACCATGTCACCAGCAAGAATTCATATCATCTTAACAGAATATGCCCTGATAAAAATGGATAGGGAAGCAATGTACAGCCAACTAAAGACCTGTAAGACCTGGGACTGAGCCTGATTCCGCAATGAGGTGAGAGAAGTTACAAAAGTAATGTAATCCATCTGAGTTTAATTAATCATTGAGTTTTTTTCTTCATTACCAATTCAGAGATAATAAATCTCTGCCCTGAAAACTTCATAACTATGAAATTCAAAAGTAAACTGTAGGCTGAGCGCGGTGGCTCACACCTGTAATCCCAGCACTGTAGGAGGCCAAGGCGGGTGGATCACAAGGTCAGGAGTTTGAGACCAGCCTGGCCAACATGGTGAAACCCATCTCTACTAAAAAAAAAAAAAAAAATACAAAAATTAGTCAGGCATGGTGGCAGGTGCCTGTAATCCCAGCTAAGCAGGAGACTGAGGCAGGAGAATTGCTCAAACACAGGAGGCAGAGGTTGCAGTGAGCTTAGATCACGTCACTGCACTCCAGCCTGGTTGACAGAGCAAGACTTTGTCTCAAAAAAAAAAAAAAAAAAAAAAAAAAAGTAAACTGTAAAAGCTTGTGTAGTTCCATAACAACGATAAGGGTGAATCATATGAAATTATCAATATTCATCTGTTTTTAACCTATAAAGCTGGTAATTCCAAACAGATATTCTGGAAACGTGGAGGATTTCTCTGTCAAACCTAGAAATATGGTGTTGATATTTTCTGTCTGCTTGGAGATTTGTGTACCTTTCTCTCTTCTACGTTAATAATCCTGAAAATATTG